>NC_092046.1:64502731-65172454 GCF_003086295.3 Arachis hypogaea | reverse complement strand
GTCCTAGAATGAGAGTTGCACTCTTGTGCTCCTCTATTTTTAGCACTACAAAGTCAGTAGGGAAGGCAAATGGCCCAACCTTGACAATCATGTCCTCAATTATGCATGATGGGATTTTAATGGAGCCATCAGCAAGTTGGAGGCATATCCGGGTTGGTTTAACTTCATCAGTCAAACCAAGCTTTTTGATAGTGGATGCAGGTATTAGGTTGATACTTGCCCCAAGATCACATAGAGCTGTCTTGGTACAATCATCCTCTAATGTGCATGGTATCATAAAGCTTCCGGGATCTTTAAGCTTCTCTGGTAAGCTTTTCAGAATGACTACACTGCATTCTTCAGTGAGGAAAACTTTTTCAGTTTCTCTCCAATCCTTCTTATGGCTTAAGATATCTTTCATGAACTTAGCATAAGAGGGTATTTGCTCAAATGCCTCTGCAAACGGAATCTTTATTTCAAGAGTCCTGATATAGTCTGCAAAGCAGACAAATTGTTTATCCTGTTCCGCTTGGCGAAGTTTCTGAGGATAAGGCATCTTGGCTTTATATTCTTCAACCTTAGTTGCTGCAGGTTTACTTCCTACAGAAGTTGTTGGAGAGGCCTGCCTAAGGGGATTGTTATCAGCACTTGTAGGTGTCTGATCCCCCATTGGAATTTGAATGCCAGAATTGGGTGCTGTATGGGCGTTTAACGCCAGATTGCCACCCTTTTCTGGCGTTTGGACGCTAGACTTGGCTATCCACTGGGCATTCAACGCCAATTTCTTACCCTTTTCTGGTGTTTGAACGCCAGAATCTTTCCTCTCTGGGCTCTTACTGTCCTTAGAGCGATTTTGGACAGTGGTTTGGTCATCTTTTGTCAGCTGTTCCTTTCTTGGCTTTCTACTACCTTGAGTTGAAACATTCAATGTCTTCCCACTCCTTAAATGAACAGCTTGGCACACTTCTGTTATCTGTTTAGATAACTGCTGTCTTGTCTGATTCAATTGTGCTTCTATATTCTTGTTAGCATTTTCAGTGTCTTGTAGCATCTCTTTAAATTCTGCTAACTATTTTGTTATAAAAATCAATTGCTGATTGAGTTCAGCAACTTGTTCTGGAGGACTAAGTTCAGTGGATACTGCTTTAGCCTCTTCTTTCATGAAGGACTCACTACTTAAGTACAAGTGCTGATTTCTAGCAACTGTATCAATGAGCTCTTGAGCCTCTTTAATTGTCTTTCTCATGTGTATAGATCTACCAGCTGAGTGATCTAGAGACATCTGGGCCTTTTCTGTAAGCCCATAGTAAAAGATGTCTAACTGCACCCATTCTGAAAACATTTTAGAGGGGCATTTCCTTAGCATCCGTCTATACCTCTCCCAGACATTATAAAGAGATTCATTATCCTCTTGTTTAAAGCCTTGGATGTCCAACCTTAGCTGTGTCATCCTTTTTTGGAGGGAAATATTGATTCAGGAATTTGTCTGATAATTATTTCCATGTTCTTATGCTTGCTGTGGGTTGGTTATTTAACCACCTCTTAGCTTGGTCTTTTACAGTAAATGGAAACAGTAATAATCTGTAGACATCCTGATCTACTTCCTTATCATGTACTGTGTCAGCAATTTGTAAGAACTGTGCCAGAAACTCAGTAGGTTCTTCCTGAGGAAGACCAGAATACTGGCAATTTTGCTGCACCATGATAATGAGCTGAGGGTTTAGCTCAAAATGGTTGGCTCTGATGGGGGGTATACAGATACTACTCCCATATGAAGCAGTAGTGGGGTTAGCATATGACCCCAGAATCCTTCTGGACTGTTCATTTCCACTTAGGTCTATGATGGAGAAAGGGAAGTGATGTGGATTGTAAAATGAAAATTTTCTCTCTTTTTTTAAAAACCGAAATTAAAATAAAATAAAATAAAATAAAATAAATAAAAATTTGAATATAAGTTTGAAAATTAGAAGAAAAAGAAATAAAAAAATTGAAAACTAAATTAATTAATTAATTAAAAAGATTTGAAAAAGATGTGGGTGAGGATTTTCGAAAAATGAAGAGAGAGAAATTAGTTAGGAAGTTTTGAAAAATATATGTCTTAAAATTAAAGATACTTGTAAGAAAATAAATAAAAGAAAAGATTTGAAAAAGATTTGATTTTAAGATTTGAGATTAGAAAAGATAAGATAAGTTTTTGAAAAAGATATGATTTTTATGAAAAAGATTTGAATTTTGAAATTTTAAAACTGAGATAAGATAAAATAAAAATTTTTAAAATAAAAATATGAATTTTTAAAAGTAAAATTCGAAAATTCAATTAAAATAAAGAGAAACGATATTTCTGAATTTAATGAGGAAAGAGAAAAATAATAAAATGACACCAAACTTAGAATTTTTAGATCAAAACAAAGAAAACAAACAAGAAAACTTAGAATGTCAAGATGAACACCAAGAACACTTTGAAGATCAAGATGAACACCAAGAACAAATTTTGGAAATCTTTAAGAAAATAAAAACACAAAGGACACCAAACTTAAAAATTTTTATACTTTGGACACTAATAATTCGAAATTGCACAAGAAAAACTAAAGATAAAACAAGGAAAATAAACAAGAACAACTTGAAGATTAAGAAAAAACAAAGGAACATATAATTAAAAATATGAAGAAAAATAAAAACATGCAATTGTCACCAAACTTAAAACATGAAACTAAACTCAAACAAAAGACTTAATTATTAGTTTTTTTTATATAGAAAATTTCGAAAAAATCTAGAAAAAGGAAAACAAGGATTTTAAAATTTTAACCAAAAATAATAATAGAAGACGCAATTTTAGTGACTCTAAATCAAAAAGATAAATTTTTTCCTAATCTAAGCAACAAAATAAACAGTCAGTTGTCCAAACTCGAACAATCCTCGGCAACGGCGCCAAAAACCTGGTGCACTTTTCACAACTCCGCACAACTAACCAGCAAGTGCACTGGGTCGTCCAAGTAATACCTGACGTGATTAAGGGTCGATCCCACGGAGATTGTCGGCTTGAAGCAAGCTATGGTTATTTTGTAAATCTTAGTCAGGAGATTAATGATAAGAGTGATTGTATTTATGAAAAATAAATAACATGAAATAAATAGTACTTGTGATTCAGTAATGAGAAACAGGCTGAGGTTCTGGAGATGCTATGTCGTCTGAATCTCTACTTTCCTACTGTCTTCTTCTCCAAACACGCATGGCTTCCTTCAATGGCAAGCTGTATGATCCTCTCGGACGAAAAATACCAGGTACAATCTCTGCACGGCTAATCAACTGTCGGATTTCTCGTCTCGGATGAAAAATACCATGTACAGCTACCGCACGGCTAATCATCTGTCGATTCCCACTAGCGTCGGAATAGGACCCTTGTCCTTTTGCACACTGTCACTGCGCCCAACATTCGCAGGTTTGAAGCTCGTCACAGTCATCCCTTCCCAGATCCTACTCGAAATACCACAGACAAGGTTTAGACTTTTCGGATCCCAAGAATGCTTCCAATTGGTTCTAGCCTATACCACGAAGGTTCTAACCTCTGGACTCGGTCCGTGGATTAGAAACCCAAGAGATACGCACTCAAGCTGTCGCCCAATGACTACGTTGAGCTCAGATAGAACGGGAGTGGTTGTCAGGCACGCTTTCATAGGTTGAGGATAATGATGAGTGTCATGGATCATCATATTCTCTATATTGAAGTACGAGTGAGTATCTTAGAACAGAATCAAGCGTGATTGAATAGAAAATAGTAGTAATTGCATTAATCCATTGAAACACAGTAGAGCTCCTCACCCCCACCTATGGGATTTAGAGACTCATGCCATTGAAGATACAATATGAAGTGTAAAATGTCGTGAGGTGCTAAATGAATCTCTAAAAGTAGTTTTTATACAAAACTAGTAACTTAGGGTTACAGAAAATGAGTAACTAGGTGTAGATATTGAAAAATTCCACTTCCGGGGCCCACTTGGTGTGTGTTTGGGCTGAGCTTTCAAGCTTCCACGTGCATCTACCTCATATTGGAGTTAAATGCCACCCTGGGTGCCAAAATGGGCATTTAACGCCGAAAAGTATGCCAGTTCTGGCGTTTTACGCCAGAAAGTTTTTGGCTGATTTTTAACGCCAGTTTGGGCCATCAAATCTCAGGAAAAGTATGAACTATTATATATTGCTAGAAAGCCCAAGATGTCTACTTTCCAATGCAATTGAGAGCGCGCCAATTGGGCTTCTGTAGCTCCAGAACATCCATTTTGAGTACAAGAGGGTCAGAATCCAACAGCATCTGCAGTCCTTTCTCAGCCTCTGAATCAGATTTTTGCTCAGATCCCTCAATTTCAGCCAGAAAATACCTGAAATTACAGAAAAACACACAAACTCGTAGTAAAGCCCAGAAATGTAATTTTTGAATAAAAACTAATAAAAATATAATAAAAAGTAACTAAAATACCCTAAAAACTACCTAAAAACAATGCCAAAAAGGGTATAAATTATCCGCTCATCACTGTCTTGCCATTACCGCTGTCGCCCTAGAGCCAATCAGAGTCACCGTCGCCGTGGTCAGGGCCGTTGCCAAGGAACCCGATGCGAGAGAAAGTAACGTGCGAGGAGAGACGCGATCAAGAAGCTGCTTTCCGTCGTCACCGTCGCACCTTGCTGCTGCCAACTCTGTCGCATCTTGTCACCGTCGAGATCACTATCAACGTCGCGGTTGTGGGCCAGGGCTTCGAAGAGAGAGAAGGAGCTCGCGAAGAGATGAGAGAAACGCGAAGGCCAGGAAGAGGGCAACACCGCTGCCGTCGCTGCTGCAATCACCGACGAGTTGCACGGTGTCATAAGGGGCACCGTTCCATCACCGTCGGAGCCACGACCGTCGTCACTGAAGGAGTTTCGTCGCGAGCTGCACGCCACTATCGGCAGTACAGTTCTTTTCCCTTTCTGGTTAGACTCTATTTCATTCTTCAAATTACAATGTTTCCACCATTGTCTGCCGCTATTACTGTGCTTGTTGCTCTATTAGTGATGAGTTCTGTTTTGTCCTAGCTTTGTGTTATTTCTGTCGAATTCTGTACTTACCAATGGAGGTCTCTAGAGCTGTTGCTGCTCTATTTCCTTTGTTCCTCTTTATTACAGTAAGTATTCTTGTTCTGAAACCCTCACCATTAGTGTTTTATTATAGTTTATTAAAAATTTTGAGATATTTGATGTCGTAGGATTGAAAGGGATTTATTGTGTTTAATTACCGAGTATCGACTAATCGAGGTAGGGGTTATTTGATGTGGTACAAATTAATTAGTAACAATGCTTGAAGCTTCTTGACGGGTTTATTAGGACTTGAACAACTTGTTTACTGTCCTAATCCGTGAAAATTTAATAACCTAAAGACAATTAAAGATAACAAGTCAAGAATATTTATGTTGAGAAATTTTTGGGTATTAGAAAGGTTGAGAAGGGTTTGAGAGATGTTGGATTGTACGGGACTCTTGAAGGGTGGCAAAATCCGAGTTTTAGGGGAGGTTCTGACGAAATTTTCATAGGAGTTTGGACAAAAATTGACTAATAAAAATAATGGGAATTTGGTGTCATTCTCAATAAAAACTACATACTTTGTTTGAAGATTATTGGGTTAATTTTGATTAAATAATTATATTTTTAGTAGTTTTAGTGAATTTAAAGTATCTGAATTTGATTTAGTCAAAATAAAATGAATTTCGAGTCTATTCGGGAATGTTTTAAACTTAAAAGTGAAGCTGAAATTTGTTTTGGGGAACTTGGTTAAATAAAAAAATGAGTTTATTTGATTAATTTTAATTAAAGAGTTATATTTTTTAGGATTTCTAATGAATTTAAGAAAATAGATAATTAAAATAAACTCAACATGGAGTTGAAGTTAGTTTGATAACTTGATTAAAGAAAATTGGATATTTTTGGTTTTATTAATTTGTGAAATCGATTGTGATTTAACTTATTTGATTTTAGTTGACAATGAAAAGAGTAAACAAGTGATTAATGTTAACTTGAAAGGAGATTTGATTAATTAGTTAAAGATTTTAAAAAGTTAAATTATTTTATTAACCAACGGATTCGGGTTTAGGAAGTGTGAATATGAGATAGTGTCAATGGAGCTAACTAATAGAGTCGAAGGAAAATAGATAATTACATAATATATTATCGAATTATGATTTCCAAGGATCGTGAGATAAGAGTTATGGAACTTTTTTTACTCTAAATTAAAATTGAGGATTATGGAAGTTTGGCTTGTTAGCCTATAAAGTGACTAATTAAAGAAGGATATAACAAGATTGAATGTTAAAAAGATTGAGGTTGATTATTGATGATGTGTTTGAGTTAGCTTGAGGTTGATCCTAAATGATTATGTGTATGAGTCAATTTATTTGCAACATTGACCATGAGTATAGGCGCCTCATACCCGGAAGCCATATATAACGGCCTAAGCCCAATTCATACGAAGTTCATGATGAGAATTGTGATTAAGTTAAGACATATATAGAGATTATAATTGATGAGATGATTGTGTATAATACGAATAGTAATGATTATGATTGTGGTGATGGTTCTCGTTGATGATAATTACGTGGGATGATGACCTTGGTTGATGATGATTATGATGGATGATGTCATTTATAAGTACGGAGGTTTTGTCCCACTCGCGTGATTATGAGAAATATGTTTATGATTAAGATTATGGTTTTGGGTGATGAGGATTATGATGAATTTGACTATTATGGTTTTGATTGATGATGATTATTGATTGGTAAGGACGTGGGTTTGTCCTGCTTGCGTTATTGATATTGTGGGAATGGTGGTTCGTCCCGTCTACGGTGAGGACGGTGACATAGTCCCACTCGCGTTATTGATAAGACACCTGCACCTGGTAGATACAAGGACGGTGATTTTGTCCCGTCTACATTCTTTCTATTCGTATGTCTGGCCGGGCACGCAATTTCCGGATTAGCTAGCCTCCAAGAGAAGGAGGACTGGCACTCTTCTGTGAGACTATTTTATATATACATCATGAGATAATTACCTTTTGGGGATGCACGACAGAAAGACGATATCCAAGTTAGTTACCGGATGTACCGGGTCTAGCAATATAACTGACACGTGAGCTCACGGCCAGTAGGACAGGCATGCATCATGTGTATTTGTTTGATTTGTTTGGGTGTGCATTTGTTATTGTATTGTGTTTATGTAATTTATCTGATTATGTGCTATGTGATACGTGCTTTATATGTGTTTGCTTTTGTGTGATTGAATTGTTTGATTTGCTTGTGTTTGCTGGTATATAGAAGTGATGGAGGTTAAAGCGGATTGATTTCGGTGTTGTTCCGAGACTCTGGTTTATGTGTTGGATAGATAAGAACGAGTGAGGGAAGCTCGCTGGGTAGAAAATCCCTAGATGAGTCTTTGAACACTAAAGAAACAATTTTTTAGATGCAGTTTACCTTTCCGAATTACACTTGATTAAGAAACACTTGTGTATGAAAGCGAAGATGATTTAAAATATTTATATATACCACCTAATTTGTTTTTAGAAGAAGATAAAGCAATTGTATACAACTAAGTGAATATGATTAGAAAATAAAGATAAAATTTCTTGAGATGTGAGTTGACCAAGTATATGTGTTTTTATTATTTTTGCGGCATTTCTTTCTCCTATGGAGAACCGTGTGGTTAGCTTCTTACTCCCTACAGCTCTATTTTTCTTTTTCAGGAGAAACAGATGAAGAAGGCAAGTATTGGACGTTTACTTCTGTCATTTTGACTGGTCTTATAATTAGTTATTATTTGTTCTCGTCATTATTATTATACCTTGTACATAGGGATATGATTTGTAATTTTATATATATATATATATATAAATTTGGTTTTTCAGAGAAAAGTGTATAAGGATTTCAAGTAAAGGCTCCTATTTATTATAGTTATATATAGAAGTCACTGTAATATCCTCGCTATCAGAGTGACACAGTCGGAAGCGTGACATTCTGGTAGTAAGGGTGTTATATTGTGGTATTAGAGTAGTCTTTCCTATAGAGCATGAGGAATGGACTGACTATACTTCAATTGCATATTCTGAGCGTCTGTCATGTAGTAGGTTTTGTCTGGATGACAGGAGTTAGAGTTTTATATACATCACTGTCTACTGATTTAACTCTATTAATCTACTGTACACATTTCATGGGATTTGGTTTGGACAACCTAATGCTATTAGTCTGTGTATTTGGAAACACTAATAAGTTATCATAGACAAAAGTAAAATCAATAAGTAATGGTAATCATTAAGTTTGGAAAAAGTTAGGTATTCTTCTTTGATTGGTATGAGTTAACGAATGCGCTTTAATTGTGCCACGTGATCTTACGAATCATATATTTTTTCTATTCATCTTGGAATTCCTTGTTTCACTGTCTCTCTCCAAAAGGTGATTTGATTCTTTTGCTTCATGTCTTGCATCTTATGTATATCTCTACCTGATTGTATCCTTGGTTATCCCTTAAATTCTGGACATCACAGCTCTTGACTTTGTATTCCGCTACACGAACTGTGTAGCTCCCTTATGTAAATTTAACTCGCTTTGTTGTAATGCATCATATCTTGCAGTATCTTTTTGAAATTCTTGATTTGATTCGTTTCTTGCTTAATTGTCTTTCTGAGAGTTTGCTTGAATCTTTTGGAATATCCATCTTTATCATTGTTTATACTCTTCTTCATAACTCTTCGATATGATCTTGAATTTGTTTTGGCACAACGCACAATCCTATAATCTTAAACGGTTTTGAACATTGAGAGTTACGATTTGTAGTGAGTTAATTATGCGATTTGGTTCTCCTACTTCATGTTCTGTATTTTATACGTATCTTGCCCTGATTGTACTCCTATGTACCTTGTGGATTCTTGATCCCATAACTTTTTATTTTGCGTTCCTCTACATGAGTGAGGAGATTCCTTGACGAAATTTGAACTTGCTCTGTTGTAATATATTGTGTCTTATAGTATTCTCTTAGAATTCTTGTTTTGGATCTTTTAAAGGAGTTACGGTTTGATTCTCCTCTTGCTTGATTGTGTCCACCATTATTCATTGAATTCTTGACAAGACAACCCTTAATTTTGCATGTACTTCTTTATATGAACTTGAAAAAATTTATGTAGTTTAAAATCTATTTGTTTAGAATGCACCGTCCATTACTTTATTGACTTATAGGGAGACTTTATCTCAAATTCTCTTTTTTGAATAGAATTTGATTTTCTTCCAACTTTGTCATAATCTCAATGCATACATTTATCTAATTATGTACTTAAGTATCTTCCAAGGTTTTTGAGAAAAAAATTTGCCCTTTAACCTAACTAATTTTCATTTTTCAAACTTCACATGTTCTGTTTTTAACTTAAAATTGTTTTGCCGTGATGCAACCTTTATGCTTTTAAGATTTCTTTTAGAAAATGGTTGTGGAATAAGTTTCTAGGTTTTATCTATTGTTGTTGAATGCCTAATTGATTATGTTCCCAAGCATTCTCTCAAATTTTTGTGAACATTGTCATTGACCTTAGTTGCCATCTCTTGTGGACTTGGTACTTCTTTGATTTAGCATGAATTTGTTTCGACTTAGTGTTCCATATTTTTCTAATCAAATTTTCTTGATTCAGAATTCCTTGTTAGGATGCGATTTAACTCTCTTTCTGGCACGCTTTATTGTATTTACATATATGTCCTTGCTTAATTGCGATCCTACACATCATTCTAAATTCTTGTGAACATCATCTGTGATGTTTGTTCTTCTCTTCCTAGATTTTGTATCTCTTTGAGTATACTCGAGCTTGTTTCGGTGTCACGTGTGATTCTTGATGCAAATTTTTACAAATTACTATTGGCAAGTGCACCGAATCGTATCAAGTAATACCATGGGAGTGGCTTATCCTTTCCATGAGGATTAATAGACTAAGAAAGCAATGGTCAATTGATTAATCTAGTCAGACAATCAAGATTTAGGGTTTTAGAGACCTTTAGCATAAAACAATAAATTAAACAAAAGCACATCATAAATGGTTTGAAAAGTGATATGATTAAAAGAGTTAAGATTTCAGAGATATTCAACTTCAGGAAGAATACTTTTCATTCTCTACTTTAATAATGCAAGATGTATCTATGGTAAATATTAAGTAATCAAACCCCAATCCCTTAGTAATTCAATTTCTCTTAACTTAATAAACCACCAATTTCTTGATTAATTAATTATGAAAAGAGGTGAAGTACGTTCACTGATTTAAAAATCACATAGTTCACAAGAATTAACCCTAGTTGATTCGATGTCACTTATCAAGTCTAGTTTCAAAACTTAAAAAAAATGTGAGGAATTTTCAAGCTTAATTCCAAAAACCAAGTTTTCCAAGATGACAATTAGAATTCAATTCATATTACAACTATTTTTCAATATATTCAAATCCTTGTGATGAAGAATGAAAACTCTTTCTTGTTGGAAGAGGGAATGATAGACCTCTTCACAAACTCAAACCAACCTCTTGCTGTCGGAACAAGATCACTTCTTTTCAATTGTTTGGATTTTCTTCGGCATCATTTTTCCATTGGGCCCAGTATGCAAAAGTCATTTATGACATCATCATACCTTGGACAGATACTTAGTCTCTGCTCATAGCTCATTATAGAAGAAAAAGATGAAGTTGGATCTCCCAGTTTTAGAACTATTCGGATCGCATCGGGTCCAAAGTCCATAGGCTTACCTCTCACATAGCTCATATAGGAGGGTTCTAGTTGTCCATCGTTTGCATAGAACTCTTGGACTAGCAAGAGCCCCACTTTGCTAGGTGAGTTACACAGAGTTGTACACTTTTGTCTTTAGATTTTTCTGCAGATGCCTGGATAGAGCCCTCTTTCTATCTCAAATCTCACCTCGGGTATCATTGTTTTATAGGTTTTCCACCATAGAATTTATGCTCATGGAAGGGAGAGCTGAACCTTTCTTCATCGTGTTGAGGTTTGGCGTTCTCTTGATAAGGAAGAATCAAATTTGGCAGCCATGGAATGAATGAAGTAGAATTGCAACACCAACTTAAAAAGTTGCTTGTTCTCAAGTAAGAATAAGAATGTAAGGAGGGAGGGGAGAGATAAAGAGAGGGTGAGGTGGGAAAGAAGGATAGCTTGTGAAGGTAAAAAAAAATTATGAAATAAAGAAAAGATAGAGAGGTAGCGGTGATGCCTCAGTTGGTAAAAGAAATGGGAAATGAGCAAGGAATGAAGAGTGTGATGTGCATGAATATATAGGGGAAGGGGTGGTATGGATCGTATAGTGAGGGATGAAAGTTGAGATCCAATGGTGTGCATGTATGAGGTGTCACCAAAGAGTTTTATGGGGAGTGTAAGATGGTATAAGAGTGTGTAAGAGAGTGGTATTGGTTATGGTTTCAGTGATGGTGAGTGGTGTATGTATGTGAGAAGGCTAAAAGATAAAGTGTGTAAGTGGAGAAAGGCTTGAGGACAAATGTATAAGTATGAAGTGATGGTGAGTGGTTGGCATGGTCAAAGAGGTATTAATGCAAGAGAGGACCTATGCGTATAGATATGTGATGACAACGAAGGACTAATGCATGTGTTCTTGGTAGATGAATTATCAATGCATGTGAGTAGTGAAGAACGAAACTCTCGCGCGATCTAGAATTTTCACAAATAAATTCGCGTTGTAAGTATAGCTTCCAGACCGACAAGAATTCCTTTCTTACAAAAGTTTTGTTTGTCACTTAAGCAAACCCAATAAAATTGATAACCGAGTATTTAAACCTCGGGTCGTCTTCTCAAGGAATTGCAGGGAAGTATGATTTATTATTGGTTATGGAAAACAGTATTTTTGGGTTTTGAAAAGGTTTGAACAAGAGAAATAAATTGCAGGAATTAGTAAATCAATAACTAAAAAAACTCTTGGCAAGGTATGAAAATTAGAAGTCCTATCCTAGTTATCCTTATCAATGGTGATGAGAATTATATTTTGCTTCCCACTAAGTCAACCTCTAACTATGAAGGTAAGTCAAGTAGATAAATCAATTTAACACCTAAAGTCCTAGTCAACTCCTAAGGAAAGACTAGAATTATAAGAATTTAAATCAATCAGCAAAGATAACAATTATCAATCACGATGAGTTTGACAACTCAAGAGTTACCAATTAATCAATTAAAGCCAAGAATATAAAAAGCTAAATATGAATTATAAATCTGAAATACCTCAATTGCATTAATAATAGAAAATCAATCTAAACATAAATAGTTTATAAACTAAATTGATAAAATAAATAAAAGGAACATTGAACCTGTAATGAAGATAAGCAGTCCTAAAATTGAGAGAAATCCTAATCCTAATCCTAAGAGAGAGGAGAGAACCTCTCTCTAAAACTACATCTAAAAATATAAAATTGTGAATTATGAGCTGATGTTTATGAATGAATAGATTCCCCCACTTTATAGCCTATGATCTGTGTTTTCTGGGCCGAAAATTGGGTCGAAAACAGCCCAGAAATCGCTGGAGAAGAAATCTGCCACGCTGATTTTTGTCACTACAATGCGTCCGCGTGGAGCACGCGTTGCGTCGCCTAGCGTCAGGGCAACTATGGTATATTATATATCAAATCGAAGCCTCAGACGTTAGCTTTCAAACGCAACTAGAACCGCATTATTTGGATCTCTGTAGCTCAAGTTATGACCGTTTTAGTGCAAGAGGGTCAGGCTGACAGCTTTCAGTTCCTTCAACTTCTTGTATTCCTTCCACTTTTGCATGCTTCCTTTCCATCCTCCAAGCCATTCCTGCTCTGTAATCTCTGAAATCACTTAATGCACATATCAAGGCATCTAATGGTAATAAGAGAGGATTAATATTAGCAAATTAAGACCAAAGAAACATGTTTTCAATCATAGCACAAAATCAGGAAGGAAAAAGTAAAACCATGCAAATATTATGAATAAGTGGGTAAAGAGTTGATAAAAACCACTCAATTGAGCATAAGATAAACCATAAAATAGTAGTTTATCAACCTCCCCACACTTAAACATTAGCATGTCCTCATGCTAAGCTCAAGAGAACTAAAAGAATGAAGGGGAATGGTAAAGAGTATGAAATGCAACCTATCTATAAGAATGCAAATATATGCAAAAATGTTTCTACCTACTTGGTTAAAAGTAAATAAGTCCTCCAAGACAAACATAAATCAGATTTCACTAATTCAAATTATGCAATAAAAAGCAAGTAAACTTGTAAGAAGATAGCTCATGAAAGCAGGGAACATAAAATTAAGCACTGAACCCTTACTGGTAGTGTATATCACTCTAACTCTCAAGTGTCTAGGGTTAATCACTCTACTCTTCTCTAGTCATGCTTTCTAAACTTTGTTCTTTATCTAACCAATCAACAAAAATTTAATGTACCAATGCAAACATCATGAGGTCTTTTCAAGGTTGTAATGGGGCTAAGGTAAGGGTGATGGTATATATATATGGCTAAGTGAGTTATAAATTGAATCTTTAATTAACCTAAACTTTCACCTAACATACATATACTCTATATAATTTTAATTCATGCCTAGCTACCCAAAATTCCCACTTTTGCATCACATACTCATGTATCAACTTTTCTTTTTAATTTATCACATGTGCATTGATCTTTCATTATTAAACTTAGCATTGGGGTAATTTTGTCCCCTTATTTATTTACTTATTTATTGATTTTTTTGATTTTTTTTTTTAACATGAAAATAAACATAGCTTATCAATGCACATGGATTTTTTTTAATTTTTTTATAGTTTCACATGAGTAGGTACACAAATTCCTATTATTTTATCATGGTATAAACATAACACATTCCCTTATTAACCCATGTTCCCACAGTTTCCCCGCAATTAATTGTTACACAATCCCTATCTTAAGCTAACCAAAGATTCAATTGGGATATTTAATTGTTTTTCTGATTAAGGCTAGTGATGTGGTAAAATATAGAATAAATGGGATTTACAAGGCTCAAAGTGGCTGACAAGGATGATTTAATGGATAGGCTTATTTAGGATAAGTGAGCTAAACAAGTAATGGCCTCAATCATATGCAAGCATGTAAATACACTAAATATTGGACATATAGAATGGAACAAAGCAAAGATTGCAATCATAGAGAAGAAAACACACAAGAATAAAAATTTATGGTTAAATAATGTAACCATATAAATAAGCTCAAAATTTCACAGGTTGTATGTTCTTAGCTTTTTAAACTATGTTCCAAATACAACTTCAAACAAATTTTAATAGAAAATTTTTTAATTTAAATTAGTGAAATGCTATAAAAATTTCTTGAAAAAGAAAATATTACTGATGAGCGGATAATTTATACGCTTTTTGGCATTATTTTTACATAGTTTTCAGTATGATTTAGTTAGTTTTTAGTATATTTTTATTAGTTTTTAATTAAAATTCATATTTCTGGACTTTACTATGAGTTTGTGTGTTTTTCTGTGATTTCAGGTATTTTCTGGCTGAAATTGAGGGACTTGAGCAAAAATCAGATTCAGAGGTTGAAGAAGGACTGCAGATGCTGTTGGATTCTGACCTCCCTGCACTCAAAGTGGATTTTCTGGAGCTACAGAACTCCAAATGGCATGCTCTCAATTGCGTTGGAAAGTAGACATCCAGGGCTTTCCATCAATATATAATATTCCATACTTTGATTAAGGATAGACGATGTAAACTGGCATTGAACGTCAGTTCCATGCTGCATTCTAGAGTCAAACGCCAGAAGCAGGTTGCAAAGTGGAGTTAAACGCCAGAAACAAGTTACAAACTTGCGTTCAACTCCAAGAAAGACCTCTACACGTGTAAAGCTCAATGCTCAGCCCAAGAACACACCAAGTGGGTCCCAGAAGTAGATTTCTGCATCATTTACTCATTTCTGTAAACCCTAGTAACTAGTTTAGTATAAATAGGACTTTTTACTATTATATTACATCTTTGGATCAGATCTTTGATTAGTTTTTATGCTATCTTAGACTTTCATGGGGGCTGGCCATTCGGCCATGCCTGGACCATTATCACTTATGTATTTTCAAACGGTAGAGTTTCTACACACCATAGATTAAGGTGTGGAGCTCTGCTGTTCCTCATGAATTAATACAAAGTACTACTGTTTTTCTATTCAATTCAAGCTTATTCCTTCTCTAAGATATCCATTCGCACCCAAGAATATGATGAATATGATGATTATGTGACGCTCATCATCATTCTCACCTATGAATGCGTGCCTGACAAACACTTCCGTTCTACATGCAAACAAGCTAGAATGAATATCTCTTAGATATCTAATACAGAGGACTGAGTCCGAGATATTAGAATCTTTGTGGTATAAGTTAGAACCCATGGATGGCCATTCCTGAGATCCGGAAAGTCTAAACCTTGTCTGTGGTATTCCGAGTAGGATCTGGGAAGGGATGGCTGTGACGAGCTTCAAACTCGCGAGTGCTGGGCGTAGTGACAGACGCAAAAGGATAGTAAATCCTATTCCAGTATGATCGAGAACCGACAGATGATTAGCCATGTAGTGACAGCGCATTGGACCATTTTCACAGAGAGGATGGGATGTAGCCATTGACAACAGTGATGCCCTACATAAAGCTTGCCATTGAAAGGAGTAGGAATGATTGGATGAAGACAGCAGGAAAGCAGAGGTTCAGAGGAACGAAAGCATCTCTATACGCTTATCTGAAACTCTCACCAATGAATTACATAAGTATCTTTATCCTATTTTAATTATCTTTTAGTACATTATAATCTCTTAATACATTTGAATCCGCCTGACTGAGATTTACAAGGTGACCATAGCTTACTTCAAGCCGACAATCTCCGTGGGATCGGCCCTTACTCACGTAAGGTTTATTACTTGGATGACCCAGTGCACTTGCTGGTCATTTGTGCGAAGTTGTGACAAAGAATTAAGATTATGAACGTGCGTATAAAGTTTTTGGCGCCATTGCTGGGGATTGTTCGAGTTTGGACAACTGACGGTTCATCTTGTTGCTCAGATTAGGTAATTTTATTTTTTTTAAGCTTTTTATTTCTTATTTTCGAAAATAATACAAAAAAAAATAATAATTTCTTCTTTTTCGTTTTTTCCCAATTAATTTTTGAAAAATAAAAAAAAATTTATAAAATCATAAACTCAAAAATATTTTTGTGTTTCTTGTTTGAGTCTAGAGTCAAGTTTTAAGTTTGGTGTCAATTGCATCTTTTTAATTTTCTAAAAAAAAATTATTTTCGAAAATTTCATGCATTGCATTCTTCATGATCTTCAAGTTGTTCTTAGCCAGTTTTCTTGTTTGATCTTCATATTTTCTTGTTTTGTGTCTTTCCTTATTTTTCATATGCATTCTTGAATTATTAATGTCTAAAGAATAAAAATTTTTAAGTTTGGTGTCTTGCATGTTTTCTTGTCTTGAAAATTTTTAAAAAATAAGTTCTTAGTGTTCATCTTGACATTCAAAGTGTTCTTGCATGCATTGTGTGTTTTGATTCATAATTTTTATGTTTTGAGTCTTTTTATTGTTTTTCTCTCTCATTATTAAAAATTCAAAAAATCAAAAAAATATCTTTCCCTTATTCTATCATAAAATTTCGAAAATTTGGGTTGACTTTTTCAAAAATTTTTCAAAATTAGTTGTTTCTTATGAGCCAAATCAAATTTTCAATTTAAAAATTCTATCTTTTTCAAACCTTTTTCAAAAATCAAATCTTTTTCATTTTTTCTTTCATATTTTCAAAAATTTCAAATTGATTTTCAAAAATCTTTTTTTTTATTTTGTTTCATAATTTCAAAATCTTTACTAACAATTAATGTGATTGATTCAAAAATATTAAGTTGTTACTTGCCTATTAAGAAAGGTTCAATCTTTAAATTTTAAAATCATATCTTTTTAGTTTCTTGTTAGTCAAGTAATCAACTTTAATTTTCAAAATCAAATCTTTTTAATTTCCTTTTCAAATCCTTTTCAAAATGATTTTCAATCATATCTCCCAATCATACCTTTTTCAAAATCAATTTCAAAATCTTTTCTAACTTCTTATCTTTTTCAAAAATAATTTTCAAACCTTTTTCAATCAATCTTATCTTTTTGTTTCAATCATATCTTTTTCAAAACTACCTGACTAACTCTCTCCTTCTAATTTTCGAAAATTCCTTTCCTCTTTTTCAAAATTCTTTCTTTTTATTAACTAATCGTTTTAATTTTTAATTTAATTTGATTTCAATTTTAATTTTCGAAATTTAACTTTAAATTTTATTTTTAATTTAATTAATTTTCGAAATTCCCTCTCTCTCATCTCCTTCTAATTATTTATTTATTTACTAACACTTCTCTTCACCTCAAAATTCGAACCCTCACTTCCTCTTGGTGTTCGAATTTCTCTTCTTCTATTCTTCTACTCTTATACTCACATACAGAAATCTCTATACTGTGACATAGAGGATTCCATATTTTCTTTTTTGTTTTCTTCTTTTTCATATGAGCAGGAAAAAGGATAAGAATATTCTTGTTGAAGCTGATCCTAAACCTGAAAGGACTCTGAAGAGGAAGCTAAGGGAAGCCAAAGCACAACTCTCTGGAGAAAATCTGACAGAAATTTTCGAAAAAGAAGGAGGCATGGCCGAAAATAATAATAATGCAAGGAAGATGCTTGGTGACTTTACTGCACCAAATTCTAATTTACATGGAAGAAGCATCTCAATCTCTGCCATTGGAGCAAACAATTTTGAGCTTAAACCTCAATTAGTTTCTCTGATGCAACAGAATTACAAGTTTCATGGACTTCCATCAGAAGATCCTTTTCAGTTCTTAACTGAATTCTTGCAGATCTGTGATACTGTTAAGATCAATGGGGTTGATCCCGAGGTCTACAGGCTTATGCTTTTCCCGTTTGCTGTAAGAGACAGAGCTAGAGTATGGTTGGACTCTCAACCTAAAGATAGCCTGAACTCTTGGGATAAGCTGGTCACGACCTTCTTAGCCAAGTACTTTCCTCCTCAAAAGCTTAGTAAGCTTAGAGTGGATGTTCAAACCTTCAGACAAAAGGAAGGTGAATCCCTCTATGAAGCTTGGGAGAGATACAAGGAACTGACCAAAAAGTGTCCTTCTGACATGCTTTCAGAATGGACCATCCTTGATATATTCTATGATGGTCTGTCTGAGCTATCAAAGATATCACTGGACCATTCTGCAGGTGGATCCATTCACCTTAAGAAAATGCCTGCTGATGTGCGAAAAATGATCCGACACAAAACTCACCGGCAAGTGCACCGGGTCGCATCAAGTAATAATAACTCACGTGAGTGAGGTCGATCCCACAGGGATTGATGGATCAAGCAACTTTAGTGGATGATTAGTTTAGTCAAGCTAACATTGAAGTGAGATTGGGTGAAACCTAAAGCAACAGAATGTAAATAACAAGGAATCATAAAGTGCAGAAAGTAAATTGCATTGAAACTTAAATTGCAAGAAAAGTAAATTGGCAAAATCTTAAATGACAAGAAAAGTAAATTGCATCAAATGTAAAGGGAATTAGGTGCAGAGAAATTAAAGAAAGCAAACAAGGAAGTGTAAATAGCAATCAAACAGAGAAGTAAAAGATGTAGCAGGTTCAACAGATTTGGAAAATCACTTGAAAAATCAAAACAGAAAGCAACTTGGCTCAATTGCAAAATCTGAACGAGAGGTTGAAGATCTCAGGGGTTGGATGAGACTAGAGACCAAGTCTAGATCTCAATTCCTTCCTTGATCCAACAGAGAATAATTGCAGAAGAAAATAGAGAGGAAAGCAGTAAAGAGAGTTTTGATTCAAATCACAATTCCTTCAAATTATGCAGCAAGTAAACAGAGAGAAATCTCAGAGGGAGAATGAAACAGAACACATTCAATTCTCCACCCAAGACTTAAAAACAAAGAAAAGAAAACTAAAGAGAGAGAGCTCTGTATTCCTAATGCTCCCTAGTGGAGCTCGCCTCCTCTAATAAAAATGAAACAGATGCCTATTTATAGGCATTTTTACAAAATGAAAATGAAATTTAAAACAAATTACAATTAAAATGAAATTTCTATTCTAACTATCTCTTGTGCCTTTGAGTGGTGTCAATTGGGCCCTTGCTCTTGATGGAATTGGGTTGATAGAGGCCTTGGTTGATTGCTCTTGGAGTTGGAGAGAGAACCAATGTGAACCGGGTTGTGAATCTTAAAAGCTTGAGTAAAAGTTTGAGTAAAAGTTTGAGTAAAAGTTTGAGGCAAACTTTTACTCAAACTTTTTACACCAGCTGCCCCATTCTTGCTGCTACCAACGTTTGAGCCAAAGTTTGGGGTCAAACTTTTGCTCAAACGTTGGCCCCCTAGTGCATGTGTGGGGTGCTACTTTGTCCTCTTGTCAACATTGCCAATTTCATGCCAACTATAGACTATTATATATGGTTGGAAAGCTCTGAATGTCAAATTTCTAACCCAATTGGAATCACCTCAATTGGACATCTACAACTCAAGTTATGTCCCTTTGAAGAGGACAAGGTCGCTGGCTTTGGTGTGCAGCGTTTGAGGTAAAGTTTGCCTCAAACGTGGTCGAAAACGCCAGTTCTGGAGGCTCAAACGCATTGTTCACCCCATACTATTATACATTCGTGGAAAGCCCTGGATGTCTACTTTCCAATGCCATTAGAAGCACATCATTTGGAGCTCTACAGCTCGAGTTATACTCCGTCGAAGGTGCAGAGGTCAGTTGGCCTCACTGCAGGTTGCCACCATGTTCGTTTATGCACATTTCGGGGCAGTTTTCTCCCTCAATTTTAGTGTCCACCATGCAGTGCCATATATGCCTGGAAAGCTCTTGATTCCTACTTTCCATTGCTTTTTGAATCACCTCATTTGGAGCTCTGTAGCTCAAGTTATTCTTGTTGGAAGTATGCCCCTTGTATGCCTTGTGGCGTGTGGCGCCAACGTTTGCCAAAAAGCTTGAGGCAAACATTGGCGCAAGCTTTTTCCTCCAGGGTGTAGGTTTTGTGATGTCAACGTTTGCCAAAAAGTTTGAGGCAAACGTTGGCTCAAGCTTTTCTCCCAAAAGTTTGAGCTAAAGTTTGAGGCAAACTTTTGCTCAAACTTTTTTCCTCTGGAGTGTTTTCAATTCTTCTAAAAGTTTGAGCTAAAGTTTGAGGCAAACTTTTGCTCAAACTTTTTGTTCTCTATTGCTCCTAGCCATTCCTTCTTTCTTCAACCTTCTTCCAAACTCTTTTCACCTATCATCAATCAACCAAACACATCAAAGCTTTGTCAAAATCATGAGTTTGTTATTCTTTCATAATATATGACAATTATAGCATAAAATCTCATGAAATTACATTAATTCATACATGGTTGATTGAATCAAAGGAAACATGAAAATCTACCCAATTGGCTTGCTTATGGCTCAAGAAAGTGCATAAAACCTATTGAAAACAAATGAAAAAGCATAGAAAAACATGACATGGTGACATGTCATCACAACACCAAACTTAAACCTTGCTTGTCCCCAAGCAAGAAAAGAATCATGCAATAGAGATTGACAATCCAAGGTAAGAAGAATAGCAACTCAATGTTCATGGTAAGCTAGTTTTCTAAGCATGCTATAATCACAAAAGAAATGTAAATGATTGATGCTTCCATCTAGCTCAATTTATGAAATCTTTCTCTTATATTTCTTCCTTGAAACAAGCTTTTGATTTTCTTATTTAGCTTCTCCTTTTGGGTGCTTTGCCCCATGAGTTGATAACAAAGCTACGACTTCTAAATGCTTTGTTTTCAAGTATTACCACTTGATACATAAGCACCACAAGCATTTGATTAGAGGACTTCATTAAGCTCATTTTTTTCTTTTCTTTTCTTGACTCTCTAATCATTGATGCTCAGAGCCTTGAGCTTTGAGGGAGTGCTTTTGTACTTTGAGCCTAACCTTGACTTCTAAATGTTTTGTTTTCAAGCATTTGGCTTGATACATAAACACCACAAATACTTAGCAAATAAATTGCTATTGGTACTCAGAGCCTTCAGCTTTCTCATTCTTTCCCTTTTTCTTTTCTTGCTTTAATTGTATTTGCCTCTTCAAGGTTTTCATGATTTTCAAAAGATTTCACAAAATGTCCTAGATGAAAACTTCAATTAAATAAAATCCAATGCAATTGAGCAACAATTAATCATACTAGCTTTCCAATACTTGTATGCACATGCTAAAATCTTCTTTAATGCCTTGTTTGTTTATGATCATGATACTTTGTTGCTTTTGAATTCACAAAACTCAAGTTGGTAATCATAATGACACAGCACCATATTGCAAATCAAGATTCAAGTTATGCTTTATTCATACACACATGTGAACAGAAAGGATGAAGACACTCATGCAATTTAAGTGCTAGAAACAAATGAGGAGAAAAGGAACTCTACAACCTTGTAGTTCATCTTCATTATTGTTGTCCTTTTTCCTCTATTCTTCCTCCTTCCCTTGCCAAACTCAGAATGCTTGCTCATCCTCAAGCAACAATTAGAACCATGGTTATGGGGCTAAGATGGATCATGAGTGTCTTACACAATGAAAAGTTAGTAGTACATGTGTTCTAAGCAAGCAAAATGACAGATAACAATCAAGGCACAAGAGACAGAGACATTGTGATTGCATATATAAGAAGGTGTGCACAATACATTGCATAAAAGATAAGTGACACACCAAACTTAGTGTGACACTTTCACTTGAAATCAATGCAAGTATCTTGTAAATATGGGAACCAAATTTTTGTTGCATAGCAATACCAAACTTAGAATGCAATCCTATGTCAATTTATTTGAATTAAAACAAAGCAAGTGAAACTGTTATTTGTTAAGTACAATCACCAAGCCAAGAATCTGTCATGTATAAAGCTCTCTTGGTAATGTATTAACAAACACAGTGAATAAGTAAACTAAAATGAAAGCATTAAAAACAAAGAATTAACTAAAGTAAACAGAGTAACACAATATCAAACCAAAAGAAAATTAACACTGCAAAGACATTATGGTTATGCAGACAAGTGGTGTTGCTGAATGCTTTGCATAGAAAAATAGGTGGCACACCAAACTTAGAATCTTGGTGTGTCGCTTTCATGTAAAATTGATGCAATCATCCATGAAGATGGAAAACAGTTTGTTGCAGGGCAACACCAAACTTAGAATGTAACCATATGCCAATTTATTGAATTTAAACAAAGCAAAGAACGAAAACAAAGCAGAGAAGAGAAATTATACCTATGGTTGATATGTTGTTCACTTTCTTCCTCTTCTTCCAGTTTGTTAAGAGGAATGACTTCAAGAGAGGAGAAGATTCAGCTATTACCCCCTGTCTTGGTCTCTCCTCAGCAAGCTTTCTTTTGTTAATGGCTTGATTGAGCTTGCTTGCTGGATCAGGGGGAGGATTGCTTGGAGTTGACCTTCTTTTCTTCATGAATATTGTCTTTTGTAGCTTGGTCACAATCCTATTCTTGGTGCTTTTGTTAATTGCCTTCACTTCCTTGAATTTACGACTTGGTTGCTGTGTGATTATTGGAGTTTTGTCTTCATCAAGAGTCTCTTGCAATGGTGGTTCTGTGGATTCTTCCTTCATGTACTTCTCTGCTTCACTTGAGTTTGGAATTCTTTGGTTGTCTTTCTCACTTTCTTGCTCTTCCACTTCCTCCCTTGCACCCAACATTTGACTTAATAGCTTTTTCATTGAGGAGGTTTGTTGATCTTCCCAACATTTCTTCATCTCCTCTTCATATTTTTCAATCATAGATTCAATTGTCGAGACTTTTTGGTCCAGGTGGGTTTGAGGAGGTTGTGAGTGTTCAGGTTCTTTTGTCACCTCAAGTGTAGTTTCATTTTCAACCACCTCATTCTTCATTAAAATTCCACTTGACTCAGTAGCCTCTTCCTCTTGTTTTTCCTCCTTCTTCATTGCACTTTCACTTGACATAAGGACCTTTTGTTCTTGTTTTTCCACTTCCTCTCCCACAGATTGATTTTTACTGTTTGATGGTTCTAAGTGTTTCCTTATGTTCTCCAGGTGCTCATTCGTCCTCTGACGGATGATTTCTTCCCTTTTCCAGGCTTTCATTGTCTCCTCCTCATATTTTTTGAACATGGACTCAAGCTTTGAAAGCCTTGAGTGGTTCATGGAAGTTTGTGTGGGTGGTGAATTTTGAAAGGGGCTTTCGGTTGAAGTATGGTCAAGTGATGATATCTTTGGATGAATATCATATGGAGCACTAGAATTCCCTTCCCAGCCACCATTAGAATCATGACTTGCATCATTTTGTGATGGAGGAAAATATCCCATATGATTTTCTTTCTCATCTTGTGGTTCTGAAGCATAGCTCCATGAATTGGAGTGCCCAGAATTTGAAGTTTCTTGGTGATATTCCCAACCACCATTAGAGATTGGTGATGGTGGGTGATATCCCATAAAATTTTGTTTGACAATAAGATGAGTTGAACTCCATTTGTATTTTGTAAACATCAATGAAATTTGAAATTCATGTCATAGAGAAAGAATTTCTTAGTGAGGCAATAACTCAAACACCTTGGTTTTAACTTAGAACAGAGAACAAAAATAAAGAAAATGCTTGATCTAGACTTCTCACCCACTTAATCATTGTTGATCTAAATCAATCCCCGGCAACGGCGCCAAAAATTTGATGTGCGGAAAACGATCCGACACAAAACTCACCGGCAAGTGCACCGGGTCGCATCAAGTAATAATAACTCACGTGAGTGAGGTCGATCCCACAGGGATTGATGGATCAAGCAACTTTAGTGGATGATTAGTTTAGTCAAGCTAACATTGAAGTGAGATTGGGTGAAACTTAAAGCAACAGAATGTAAATAACAAGGAATCATAAAGTGCAGAAAGTAAATTGCATTGAAACTTAAATTGCAAGAAAAGTAAATTGGCAAAATCTTAAATGACAAGAAAAGTAAATTGCATCAAATGTAAAGGGAATTGGGTGCAGAGAAATTAAAGAAAGCAAACAAGGAAGTGTAAATAGCAATCAAACAGAGAAGTAAAAGATGTAGCAGGTTCAACAGATTTGGAAAATCACTTGAAAAATCAAAACAGAAAGCAACTTGGCTCAATTGCAAAATCTGAACGAGAGGTTGAAGATCTCAGGGGTTGGATGAGACTAGAGACCAAGTCTAGATCTCAATTCCTTCCTTGATCCAACAGAGAATAATTGCAGAAGAAAATAGAGAGGAAAGCAGTAAAGAGAGTTTTGATTCAAATCACAATTCCTTCAAATTATGCAGCAAGTAAACAGAGAGAGATCTCAGAGGGAGAATGAAACAGAACACATTCAATTCTCCACCCAAGACTTAAAAACAAAGAAAAGAAAACTAAAGAGAGAGAGCTCTGTATTCCTAATGCTCCCTAGTGGAGCTCGCCTCCTCTAATAAAAATGAAACAGATGCCTATTTATAGGCATTTTTACAAAATGAAAATGAAATTCAAAAAAAATTACAATTAAAATGAAATTCCTATTCTAACTATCTCTTGTGCCTTTAAGTGGTGTCAATTGGGCCCTTGCTCTTGATGGAATTGGGTTGATAGAGGCCTTAGTTGATTGCTCTTGGAGTTGGAGAGAGAACCAATGTGAACCGGGTTGTGAATCTTAAAAGCTTGAGTAAAAGTTTGAGTAAAAGTTTGAGTAAAAGTTTGAGGCAAACTTTTACTCAAACTTTTTACACCAGCTGTCCCATTCTTGCTGCTACCAACGTTTGAGCCAAAGTTTGGGGTCAAACTTTTGCTCAAACGTTGGCCCCCGAGTGCATGTGTGGGGTGCTACTTTGTCCTCTTGTCAACGTTGCCAATTTCATGCCAACTATAGACTATTATATATGGTTGGAAAGCTCTAAATGTCAGCTTTCTAACCCAATTGGAATCATCTCAATTGGACATCTACAACTCAAGTTATGCCCCCTTTGAAGAGGACAAGGTCGCTGGCTTTGGTGTGCAGCGTTTTGAGGTAAAGTTTGCCTCAAACGTGGTCGAAAACGCCAGTTCTGGAGGCTCAAACGCATTGTTCACCCCATACTATTATATATCGTTGGAAAGCCCTGGATGTCTACTTTCCAATGCCGTTGAAAGCACATCATTTGGAGCTCTACAGCTCGAGTTATACTCCGTCGAAGGTGCAGAGGTCAGTTGGCCTCACTGCAGGTTGCCACCATGTTCGTTTATGCACATTTCGGGGCAGTTTTCTCCCTCAATTTTAGTGTCCACCATGCAGTGCCATATATGCCTGGAAAGCTCTTGATTCCTACTTTCCATTGCTTTTTGAATCACCTCATTTGGAGCTCTGTAGCTCAAGTTATTTTTGTTGGAAGTATGCCCCTTGTATGCCTTGTGGCGTGTGGCGCCAACGTTTGCCAAAAAGCTTGAGGCAAACGTTGGCGCAAGCTTTTTCCTCCAGGGTGTAGGTTTTGTGATGTCAACGTTTACCAAAAAGTTTGAGGCAAATGTTGGCTCAAGCTTTTCTCCCAAAAGTTTGAGCTAAAGTTTGAGGCAAACTTTTGCTCAAACTTTTTGTTCTCTATTGCTCCTAGCCATTCCTTCTTTCTTCAACCTTCTTCCAAACTCTTTTCACCTATCATCAATCAACCAAACACATCAAAGCTTTGCTCAAAATCATGAGTTTGTTATTCTTTCATAATATATGACAATTATAGCATAAAATCTCATGAAATTACATTAATTCATACATGGTTAATTGAATCAAAGGAAACATGAAAATATACCCAATTGGCTTGCTTATGGCTCAAGAAAGTGCATAAAACCTATTGAAAACAAATGAAAAAGTATAGAAAAACATGACATGGTGACATGTCATCACCTGCAGAAGCTCAAGAGCTCATTGACATGGTTGCAAATAACCAGTTCATGTACACTTCTGAAAGGAATCCTGTGAATAATGGGACGCCTATGAGGAAGGGAGTTCTTGAAATTGATACTCTGAATGCCATATTGGCTCAGAACAAAATATTGACTCAGCAAGTCAATATGATTTCTCAGAGTCTGAATGGAGTGCAAGCTGCATCCAACAGTACTCAAGAGGCATCTTCTGAAGAAGAAGCTTATGATCCTGAGAACCCTGCAATAGCAGAGGTGAATTACATGGGTGAACCCTATGGAAACACCTATAATCCATCATGGAGAAATCACCCAAATCTCTCATGGAAGGATCAACAAAAGCCTCAACAAGGTTTTAACAATGGTGGAAGAAACAGGTTTAGCAATAGCAAGCCTTTTCCATCATCCACTCAGCAAAAGACAGAGAGTTCTGAGCAGGATCCATCTAGCTTAGCAAACATAGTCTCTGATCTATCTAAGGCCACTCTAAGTTTCATGAATGAAACAAGATCCTCCATTAGAAATTTGGAGGCACAAGTGGGCCAGCTGAGTAAAAGAGTCACTGAAACCCCTCCTAGTACTCTCCCAAGCAATACAGAAGAGAATCCAAAGAGAGAGTGCAAAGCCATTGATTTAATCATCATGGCCGAACCTACAAGGGAGGAGGAGGACGTGAATCCTAGTGAGGAAGACCTCCTGGGACGTCCAGTGATCAACAAGGAGTTTTCCTCTGAGGAACCAAAGGAATCTGAGGCTCATCTAGAGACCATAGAGATTCCATTGAACCTCCTTATGCCCTTCATGAGCTCTGATGAGTATTCTTCTTCTGAAGAGAATGGGGATGTTACTGAAGAGCAAGTTGCAAAGTACCTTGGTGCAATCATGAAGCTGAATGCCAAATTATTTGGTAATGAGACTTGGGAAGATGAACCTCCCTTGCTCATCAATGAACTAAGTGATCTGGATCAACTGAGATTACCTCAGAAGAAACAGGATCCTGGAAAGTTCTTAATACCTTGTACCATAGGCACCATGACCTTTGAGAAGGCTCTATGTGATCTTGGATCAGGGATAAACCTCATGCCACTCTTTGTAATGGAGAAACTAGGAATCTTTGAGGTGCAAGCTGCCAAAATCTCATTAGAGATGGCAGACAACTCCAGAAAACAAGCTTATGGTCAAGTAGAGGACGTGCTAGTAAAGGTTGAAGGCCTTTACATCCTTGCTGATTTCATAATCCTGGATACTGGGAAGGATGAGGACGAATCCATCATCCTTGGAAGACCTTTCCTAGCCACAGTAAGAGCTATTATTGACGTGGACAGAGAAGAATTAGTCCTTCAACTGAATGAGAACAACCTTGTGTTTAAAACTCAAGGATCTCTTTCTGTAACCATAGAGAGGAAGCATGAAAAGCTTCTCTCACTGCAGAGTCAACCAAAGCCCCCACAGTCAAACTCTAAGTTTGGTGTTGGGAGGCCACAACCAAACTCTAAGTTTGGTGTTGAACCCCCACATTCAAACTCTAAGTTTGGTGTTGGGAGGTTCCAACAATGCTCTGAACATCTGTGAGGCTCCATGAGAGCTCACTGTCAAGCTATTGACATTAAAGAAGCGCTTGTTGGGAGGCAACCCAATGTTATCTAATTATATTTATTTATTTTCTATTGTTATTTTATGTTTTCTTTAGGTTGATGATCATGTGAAGTCACAAAAATTACTGAAAAATCAAAAACAGAATGAAAAATAGAATGAAAAACAGCACACCCTGGAGGAGAACAGTCTGGCGTTTAACGCCAGAAACAAGCATCAAGCTGGCGTTTAACGCCAGAAACAAGCATCTACCTGGCGTTAAACGCCAGAACAGAGAATGGAAGTGGCGTTTAACGCCAGAAATAGGCAGCAGTCTGGCGTTAAACGCTAGGATTGCATGTATAGGGCGTTTTTCATGTCTAAAGGGTACAGGGATCAAAAATCCTTGACACCTCAGGATCTGTGGACCCCACAGAATCCCCACCTAACCCTATTCTCTCCTCTTCAAACCTTTTCATAACTCTCTTTCCCAAATGCCCTTCACCAATCACTTAAATCACTCTTTCCCATCACCCCTCACCACTCACATCCATCTTCTCTTCCCCATAAACCCCACCTACCTTCAAATTCAAAATATTTTCCCTCCCAAACCCAACCCTAAATGGCCAAACCCTAAACCCCTCCCCACTTCTATATAAACCCCTCATTCCTTCTTCTATTTCACACAACACAACCCTATCTTCTTCCACTTGGCCGAAACCTACTCTCTCTCCCTCTCCTCCATTTCTCTTCTTCTTCTACTTCTTTCTTTCTTCTTTTACTCGGGGATGAGCAAACATTTTAATTTTGGTGTGGTAAAAGCATTGCTTTTTGTTTTTCCATAACTATTTATGGCACCTAAGGCCAGAGAAACCTCTAGAAAGAGGAAAGGGAAGGCAATTGCTTCCACCTCTGAGTCATGGAAAATGGAGAGATTCATCTCAAAAGTCCATCAAGACCACTTCTATGAAGTTGTGGCAAAAAAGAAAGTGATCCCTGAGGTTCCTTTCAAGCTCAAAAGGAATGAGTATCCAGAGATCCGACTTGAGATTCAAAGAAGAGGTTCGGAAGTTCTCACCAACCCCATTCAACAAATCGGGATCCTAATGGTTCAAGAATTATATGCAAACACATGGATCACAAGGAACCATGATCAAAGTGTGAACCCAAATCCAAAGCATTGGCTTACTATGGTTCGGGGAAAATACTTAGATTTCAGTCCGGAAAATGTAAGGATGGCGTTCAACTTGCCAATGATGGAAGAGAACGCACGCCCCTACACAAGAAGGGTCAACTTTGATCAAAGGTTGGACCAGGTCCTCATAGACATATGTGAGCAAGGAGCGCAATGGAAAATTGACTCAAGAGGCAAGCTGGTTCAACTAAGAAGGCTTGACCTCAAACTAGTGGCTATGGGATGGCTAGAGTTCATTCAACGCTCAATCATTCCTACTAGTAACCGGTCTGAAGTTACTATAGACCGGGCCATCATGATCCATAGTATCATGATTGGAGAAGAGGTAGAAGTTCATGAGATTATACCTCAAGAACTCTAAA
Source organism: Arachis hypogaea (assembly GCF_003086295.3). Lineage (NCBI taxonomy): Eukaryota > Viridiplantae > Streptophyta > Magnoliopsida > Fabales > Fabaceae > Arachis > Arachis hypogaea. The sequence continues at coordinate 65,143,355 of NC_092046.1, read as the reverse complement.
AGGTGGCTGACAAGTCCTTCACTTGGGCAAGGTTAGCCTTTCCTCACCTCATATGCCACATCGGCAATTCAGCTGGAATTGACATAGAGGGAGATATCCTTATTGAAGAGGATAAGCCCATCACTAAGAAAAAGATGGAGCAAACAAGAGATCATGGACCTCAACATGAGCATGAGGAGATTCCTCACCATGAAATCCCTGAGATGCCTCAAAGGATGCACTTCCTTCCACAAAACTATTGGGAACAAATCAACACTTTCCTAGGAGAATTAAGTTCCAACATGGGACAACTAAAGGTGGAGCACCAAGAGCACGTCATCATCCTCCATGAAATTAGAGAAGATCAAAGAGCTATGAGGGAGGAGCAAGAAAGACAAGGAAGAGATATAGAGGAGCTCAAGAGCACCATTGGTTCTTCAAGAAGAGGAAGACGCCACCCTCACTAAGGTGGACTCATTCCTTAATCCCCTTGTCTATTTGTTTTCTGTTTTCGGTTTCCATGCTTTATGTTTTATTTATGTTTGTGTCTTTACTATATAATCATTAGTGTCTAAGTGTCTATGCCTTAAAGTTATGAATATGAATCCATCACCTCTCTTAAATGAAAACTGTTCTGAAAACAAAAGAACAAGAAGTACATGGTTTCAAATTCATCCTTGAAACTAGTTTAATTATTTTGATGTGGTGGCAATACTTTTTGTTTTCTGAATGTATGCTTGAACAGTGCATATGTTTTTTGAATTTGATGTTTATGAATCTTAAATATGTTGGCTATTGAAAGAATGATGAAAAGGAGACATGTTATTTGATAATCTGAAAAATCATAAAAATGATTCTTGAAGCAAGAAAAAGCAGTGAATACAAAAGCTTGCAGAAAAAAAATTAGCGAAAAAAAAAAGAGAAGAAAGAAAAAGAAAAAGCAAGCAGAAAAAGCCAAAAGCTCTTAAAACCAAAAGGCAAGAGCAAAAAGCCAATAGCCCATAAAACCAAAAGGCAAGGGTAATAAAAAGGATCCAAGGCTTTGAGCATTAGTGGATAGGAGGGCCTAAAGGAATAAAATCCTGGCCTAAGCGGCTAAACCAAGCTGTCCCTAACCATGTGCGTGTGGCGTGAAGGTGTCAAGTGAAAACTTGAGACTGAACGGTTAAAGTCAAGTCCAAAGCAAAAAAAGAGTGTGCTTAAGAACCCTGGACACCTCTAATTGGGGACTTTAGCAAAGCTGAGTTACAATCTGAAAAGGTTCACCCAGTTATGTGTCTGTGGCATTTATGTATCCGGTGGTAATACTGGAAAACAAAGTGCTTAGGGCCACGGCCAAGACTCATAAAGTAGCTGTGTTCAAGAATCAACATACTGAACTAGGAGAATCAATAACACTATTTGAACTCTGAGTTCCTATAGATGCCAATCATTCTGAACTTCAATGGATAAAGCGAGATGCCAAAACTATTCAAGAGGCAAAAAGCTACAAGTCCTGCTCATCTGATTGGAGCTAAGTTTCATTGATATTTTGGAATTTATAGTATATTCTCTTCTTTTTATCCTATTTGATTTTCAGTTGCTTGGGGACAAGCAACAATTTAAGTTTGGTGTTGTGATGAGCGGATAATTTATACGCTTTTTGGCATTATTTTTACATAGTTTTCAGTATGATTTAGTTAGTTTTTAGTATATTTTTATTAGTTTTTAATTAAAATTCACATTTTTGGACTTTACTATGAGTTTGTGTGTTTTTCTGTGATTTCAGATATTTTCTGGCTGAAATTGAGGGACTTGAGCAAAAATCAGATTCAGAGGTTGAAGAAGGACTGCAGATGCTGTTGGATTCTGACCTCCCTGCACTCAAAGTAGATTTTCTGGAGCTACAGAACTCCAAATGGCGCGCTCTCAATTGCGTTGGAAAGTAGACATCCAGGGCTTTCCAGCAATATATAATAGTTCATACTTTGATTAAGGATAGATGACGTAAACTGGCGTTGAACGCCAGTTCCATGCTGCATTCTGGAGTCAAACGCCAGAAACAGGTTGCAAAGTGGAGTTAAACGCCAGAAACAGGTTACAAACTAGCGTTCAACTTCAAGAAAGACCTCTACATGTGTAAAGCTCAATGCACAGCCCAAGCACACACCAAGTGGGCCCCGGAAGTGGATTTCTGTATCATTTACTCATTTCTGTAAACCCTAGTAACTAGTTTAGTATAAATAGGACTTTTTACTATTATATTTACATCTTTGGATCAGATCTTTGATTAGTTTTTATGCTATCTTAGACTTTCATGGGGCTGGCCATTCGGCCATGCCTGGACCATTATCACTTATGTATTTTCAAACGGTAGAGTTTCTACACACCATAGATTAAGGTGTGGAGCTCTGCTGTTCCTCATGAATTAATACAAAGTACTACTGTTTTTCTATTCAATTCAAGCTTATTCCTTCTCTAAGATATCCATTCGTACCCAAGAACATGATGAATGTGATGATTATGTGACACTCATCATCATTCTCACCTATGAACGCGTGCCTGACAAACACTTCCGTTCTACATGCAAACAAGCTAGAATGAATATCTCTTAGATATCTAATACAGAGGACCGAGTCCGAGATATTAGAATCTTCGTGGTATAAGTTAGAACCCATGGATGGCCATTCCTGAGATCCGGAAAGTCTAAACCTTGTCTGTGGTATTTCGAGTAGGATCTGGGAAGGGATGGCTGTGACGAGCTTCAAACTCGCGAGTGCTGGGCGTAGTGACAGACGCAAAAGGATAGTAAATCCTATTCCAGTATGATCGAGAACCGACAGATGATTAGCCATGCAGTGACAGCGCATTGGACCATTTTCACAGAGAGGATGAGATGTAGCCATTGACAACAGTGATGCCCTACATAAAGCTTGCCATGGAAAGGAGTAGGAATGATTGGATGAAGACAGCAGGAAAGCAGAGGTTCAGAGGAACAAAAGCATCTCTATACGCTTATCTGAAACTCTCACCAATGAATTACATAAGTATCTCTATCCTATTTTAATTATCTTTTAGTACACTATAATGTCTTAATACATTTGAATCCGCCTAACTGAGATTTACAAGGTGACCATAGCTTGCTTCAAGCCGACAATCTCCGTGGGATCGACCCTTACTCACGTAAGGTTTATTACTTGGACGACCCAGTGCACTTGCTGGTCAGTTGTGCGAAGTTGTGACAAAGAATTAAGATTATGAACGTGCGTATAAAGTTTTTGGCGCCGTTGCCGGGGAATGGAACCGTCACGATTTCTGCGCACCAATTACTTTAACCAAGTGGTAACTAAATGCATAAAATCAAACAAACATGCAATTAAATATGCAAATGCAGCAATTAACAAAGAAAATAAAATATTGGTGTTGAGAAGAAAATAACTAACCCATGGAGATCGGTATCGACCTCCCCACACTTAAAGATTGCACCGTCCTCAGTGCAGGCTGAGATGTACAAGTGGATGGGTGACTCCAACTGATGCCTTTCTCTATAGATTGTGCAGATTGACTTGCCTATCTCCCCATATAGAAGTTCTTCCGTTTTCCTTCCTCGGTGGCCATCCTGAAAGAAGAGAAAAAGAGAGAAAAGTAACCCAGAAATAAAGGTAAGAAAAATAAATAAAATATGGGTTGGTAATGCCAAATAATGAAGGTCTCAATTACATGGTAGCTACAACATGCAGTGAGAAAACAGTAGAAGCATACGGCATATCAATAGTGCAAGAATTGCAACAATGGGGAAGAGAGTGGGTAAGGAAAGATAATATAAATTCATGTTAATGCAAAAATAATACAGGTACAAAAGATTGGCATTGATTTAAATAATATTACCTAACCAGAATAACATAAGTCACTAAGCACCAAGAAAATACCAGAAAAGATGTAACAGTTGAATAAGAACATTTGAACACCAATGGAAAATAATAAATTTAGAAAAAAAATAAAAATATGCACAAAATTAAAATGCAATGAATGAAAGTATGCAAATAAATAAAATAAAATGAAAGTGAAAAAGGATGAGAAGTTAAAAAGATGAAGAAAAAGAAAGTAAGAAAGGAGAAAGAAAGAAGAAAAGATAGAAGAAATTAGGATTAGAAAATAAAAGATAAGATAATTGGCGCTGATCTGGATAAGTTGTGCGACGAATGCAACGCGGACGCGTGGGTCATGCGTTCGCGTGGAGTGATTTGTGCCTTTAGCGCGAGGGCAGCCTTGCGGTCGCGCAACTCTCTGTTTTAAATGCATTTTGCCAAAAATCTGGGTGACGCGGTCGCGTGGTTGACGCGATCGCGTGAATGGCCATACTTTGAAAAATTGACGTGGACGCGTGGGGCACGCGTTCGCGTGGCAGGGCTTATGCTTCTAGCATAGTTCCAGCCCCATTCCAGCCTAACTTGCTGCCAAAACACCCGTTTATGTCGATTTTACAAGGCCACGCGTTCGCGTGGGAGGCATTTTTCCCACATGACGCGGACGCGTCAGCCACGCTCTCGCGTGACTCTCTGTTCAATTCTCTTTTCTTCAAAACGCACTAGTGACGCGGACGCGTCAGCGACGCTGCTGCGTCGCGTGCGTGCTTTTTTTTTTATGCAATATGCAGATGCAAATGCAATGCTGATATGGATGTTATGAATAATTCCAGGTTCAATAAAATAGAATAAAATAAAACTTAAAAACAAACAAAACAAAATAAAATTAAAATTGAAAAGGAACGATCATACCATGGTGGGTTGTCTCCCACCTAGAACTTTTAGTTAAAGTCCTTAAGTTGGACATTTGGTGAACTCCTTGTCATGGTGGCTTATGCTTGAACTCATCCAGGAATCTCCACCAATGTTTGTAATTCCACGGGCCTCCGGGATCCCAAACTAGGCGCAGAAATCCTTCAAGCAAGTTAAAGCAAGTGACAAGGCCCCAAGAGTGCTGATTGCCAGAAAGAATTCCGGGGTCCCAAACCTTGCTTTTGCACCCGTCTTCTTGTTGATCATTATGATTCCATCCGGGTAGCAAGCAATCTGAATTCTCACTAAAGCGGCCAAACAACTTCCTAGACCCATTCAGTTGAGCTTTACACTAACCCTTGCATTTAAACTTTGAGCATACAACCATGTTGAACCTTGCTTGACAACTCCAACCACTAACCATATTCCTCTTACTCTTAATGCCACAAAGAGCTCTAAGTTGACCATCCGTCTCCAGTAGCCCATATTCAAGTGGAATTAGAAAGCTAAGGGATATGAATTTTACCCACTTGAATGTTGTGAAGGATGATGGCAACTTAGGGGGAGGTATTTCTAACGAATTTGCAAGCTCCACTCCCTTGTGCTCTTCTCTGACAACTTCCACCTCTTTGCAAGTTTCTTCAATTTCAACCTCTTCCTCTTGGTAGCTTTCTTCCAATTCAATCTCTTCTTCATTGCTCACCAAGGGCATGGGAGGCTGTGCTTCTTCTTCTTTAATCTCCATCTCTTGACCAACTTCTTCCAAGTCTTCAACTATGATATGTCTTGGAGGTTGTACACCCTCCTTAGCATCAATTTCAATCGCCTTGGAATGAGGTTCTATAACCTGACTTTCCCATGGAGGTTCAACATCTCCTAAATCTTCAACCATTTCTTCCTCTACAACTATTATGGCTTCCTCCACTTATTCTAATACAAAGCCATGTTCCTCATTGTCCACCGAAGTTTCTAGTGTCTCCTTCATGCTACACTATTCGTTTGATTCTCCACATGTAACCATAGGAGTACTTTGAGTGCTCAGATGTCGGGAGGCTATTATATTTACTACCTCGGTTAAGGCAATAGTGAGTTCCAGTACACCTCTTTGCATCCTTGCTTGTCCTTGAAGAAGAACTCAAAGGGTGTCATCCATTAGGGATTGGGGTGGATATGAGGGTTCATTATTTTGGAGAAAGGGTTCATGGTAGGAAGGTGGTTCTTCTTGATAAGGATATGGAGATAGTGAATATTGAGGTGGTGGTTCTGGGTGTGGTTCATATGGTGGTTGGTGTGGTGGATATAGGTTAGGGTCATATGGTGGTGTTTGGTGGTAAGGGGCTTGTGAGTATGGTGGTTCAAAGTTGTGTTGAGGAGATGGTTCATAAGCATATGGCGGGGCTTGTTGGTAACTACAAGGGGGTCCACCATAGTCATCATTTTGGTATGCATCACTGAATGGTTGTTGGTTATAGTGCATTGGAGGGGTTGTTGCCAAGAGGGTTGATCAAATCCTTGTAGCTCCTCCCATCTTTGATTGTTCCAACCTTGATGCCTGTTCTCATTGTAATTTCCTCTTCCTAGAACATAATTATAACCAGACTCATAGCCAAAGGGGTGAGAGTTCATAGTAGCAAATAAAAATTAAAAATGAAAATAAAAATAATTTTAAATTAAAAGGTTATTGAAATTTAAATTTTCAATTTGAAAATTAAATTTTGAATTTTGAATTTTGAATTTTGAATTTTGAAAAAGTCAACAATATAAGATAAAGTTTTGAAAAAGGTTTAAATTTTGAAAAGGTTTGATTTTGAAAGTTTTAAATTTAAATTTTGAAATTTGAAATTTGAATTTTGGAATTTAAATATTGAAAATTGAAATTTGATTTTTGAAATAAGATAAGATAAGATTTTGAAAAAGATATGATTTTTGAAAAATATTTGAATTTTGAAATTTAAAACTAAGATAAGATAAGATAAAAATTTTAAAATAAAAATCTGAATTTTTAAAAGGAAAATTTGAAAATCCGATTAAAATAAAGAGAAGAGATATTTTTTAATTTAATGAGGAAAGAGAAAAATAATAAAATGACACCAAACTTAAAATTTTTAGATCAAAACGAAGAAAACAACTAAGAACAACTTGAAGGTCAAGATGAACACGAAAAACAATTTTTTTGAAAAATTTTTAATAACTAATTAAAAACCAATAACCTCTTAATTTATGAAAAAGCAAAAATAAAAACAAAAATAAAAACAAATAAACAAGCAAAAGCAAATATTTACAATAACCAATAATAAGGCACATGTTTGTAATTCCCCGGCAACGGCGCCATTTTGAAGAACGAAACTCTCGCGCGATCTTGATTTTTCACAAATAAATTCGCGTTCTAAATATAGCTTCCAGACCGACAAGAATTCCTTTCTTACAAAAGTTTTGTTTGTCACTTAAGCAAACCCAATAAAATTGATAATCGAGTATTTAAACCTCGGGTCGTCTTCTCAAGGAATTGCAGGGAAGTATGATTTATTATTGGTTATGAAAAATAATATTTTTGGGTTTTGAAAAGGTTTGAACAAGATAAATTGCAGGAATTAGTAAATCAATAACTAAGAAAACTCTTGGCAAGGTATGAAAATTAGAAGTCCTATCCTAGTTATCCTTATCAATGGTAATGAGAATTATATTTTGCTTCCCACTAAGTCAACCTCTAACTATGAAGGTAAGTCAAGTAGATAAATCAATTTAACACCTAAAGTCCTAGTCAACTCCTAAGGAAAAAGACTAGAATTATAAGAATTTAAATCAATCAGCAAAGATAACAATTATCAATCACGATGAGTTTGACAACTCAAGAGTTACCAATTAATCAATTAAAGCCAAGAATATAAAAAGCTAAATACGAATTATAAATCTGAAATACCTCAATTGCATTAATAATAGAAAATCAATCTAAACATAAAGAGTTCATAAACTAAATTGATAAAATAAATAAAAGGAACATTGAACCTGTAATGAAGATAAGCAGTCCTAAAATTGAGAGAAATCCTAATCCTAATACTAAGAGAGAGGAGAGAACCTCTCTCTCTAAAAACTACATCTAAAAACCTAAAATTGTGAATTATGAGCTGATGTTTATGAATGAATAGATTTCCTCACTTTATAGCCTCTGATCTGTGTTTTCTGGGCCAAAAACTGGGTTGAAAACAGCCCAGAAATCGCTGGAGAAGAAATCTGCCACGCTGATTTTCGTCACTGCGACGCGTCCGCGTAGAGCGCGCATTCGCATCGCCTAGCGTCAGGGAAACTATGGCATATTATATTTCAAATCGAAGCCCCGGACGTTAGCTTTCCAACGCAACTAGAACCGCGTTGTTTGGACTTCTGTAGCTCAAGTTATGACCGTTTTAGTGCAAGAGGGTCAGGCTGACAGCTTTGCAGTTCTTTCAACTTCTTGTATTCCTTCCACTTTTGCATGCTTCCTTTCCATCCTCCAAGCCATTCCTACCCTGTAATCTCTGAAATCACTTAACGCACATATCAAGGCATCTAATGGTAATAAGAGAGGATTAATATTAGCAAATTAAGACCAAAGAAACATGTTTTCAATCATAGCACAAAATCAGGAAGAAAAAAGTAAAACCATGCAAATAGTATGAATAAGTGGGTAAAGAGTTGATAAAAACCACTCAATTGAGCATAAGATAAATCATAAAATAATAGTTTATCAAGTAGTGTAATCAAGGATGTGCAAATGAATTGTGCATGCATGCAATAATGGCTATGGTTCGGTTATATAGATGCATGAAGAATGCAATATAGAGCTAGTAATGTGGCATGAAGTGAGGGTCAAGAGTTATATATACCTAAGGAATGAAACAAGCCATGTATGCATGGGGGAGGGGGCTTGTGTTTAGTTTCAAGAATATTGCATAATCCACCTTTTTTTTTTGCAACAATTGCATATGAAAATCACCTAATGGAATGTAAAAATAGTTGAAGAAATATGGAAGATAAGATAGTATGTATAGAAAGTATTAAAAACTACCTAAAAGAATGACTTAACTATTGTGATTGCATAGAAAAATGTGGTGCAGATAATGAATGCTCCTTGTATAAATGAAATGTTCCAACACCAAATTTAGTATGGCACATTCACTATAGAGTTGGATCAAGTATCTAGTGAGAGTGGAACTCAATCTAGGTGTGGTAATACCAAACTTATTCTATGCAATGCATACATGTTAAAAGTAATGAAATGCTACATGAAAAGAGCTAGAATAGAAATTACCAAATAATAAGTTGTCTCCTATTAAGCGCTTCTTTAACGTCACTAGTTTGACGGTGCAACTCCTTTAGATGAGGATTTGAGTGGTTCTTTGACAATCTACGTCGCCTCCAAGGTAGTGCTTTAGTCTATGGCCATTGACAGTGAACTTCCTCCTAGAATTCTCATCCATAAGAGAACAAAAAAAATACTTTATTGAGATGAAAATAAGAAAGAACAGATGGAACATTAAATGCAAGTGAAATGGGAGAGCTTACTCTTGCATTTTCATTGGCATTAATGAGGACGAACTTGTTCCTGTTGTGGGAACCAGCAACGATATTCTCCACGAGCTGGTTCAGACACACGACGACAATGTTTTTTTCAGCTTGGTCAGGCATGCGAAGACGACGTTCTCTTCAGATGGGTCAGGCGCGAAGACGACGTTCTCTAAAGGCTGGGGTAAGCACGCGACGATGATGTTCTCCTCAGGTTGGGTCTCAAGCGCGCGACAATGGTTCTGCGGCGACCTTGAGAGTGAGAAGGGAAAGTAGTGGGAGGGGAAGAGCATGGCTGTGAAAAAGGAGGAAGGTGGCGAACGAAAGTACAAGGAGAGGTGGAGGTACATTTTCTAGCTTAGTAAAACTTAGGACAAAAATTTGGAGATTTTAATTTTTAAACTAATTGTAAAAGACAATTTAGTAATTACCAAAGGAGATATGCCATATCAGCAAAATCCGATGGTCATCTCATCTCAGCATCCTTCTCGTCGGAGGTGTGCTCCGGTAAGTTTGAGGGCATGATTGTCAAATTTTAAAATCATTTAGGAATTATTTTGTTAATAATAAAAATCAAGTACTATTTTGCCAGCGTTAAAATCTTTTAGATACCGAATTAGTATTCACCTCTATATTATATTATGATAGTATCTAATTACGAATAATGATTGTTTTGATCATATATGTAATTATAAATAAGGGTAAAGTATATTTTTTGTCCTTGAAATTTGACAAAAGTTCTAAAAATATCCCTAAGTTTGATTTTGTTTCAATTTTGTCCCAAAAATTTTCGATTTGCATCAAATATTACCCCTAACGGCTAATTTTTCCAAAAATTTAAGACCAATTCAACAACAATTTTATAAGAATAACCATCAACACAAGCAAATCAGGCATAATTTTCATACATTATTGTTAGATTGGTCTTAATTTTTTTGAAAATTTAGCCGGTAGGAGTATATTTGATGTAAATCGAAAACTTTTGGGACAAAATTGAAACAAAATAAAACTTAGGGGTATTTTAAAATTTTTGTCAACCTTTCAAGACAAAAAAATATACTTTACCCTATAAATAATTTACTTCATTTTGGGCACATCTATGAATTTGAATTAAACGATTTCGTAGAAATTTAATAATGCAAGCACGAGAATCCTATGAAATCATTTCTTCCCCGATTTATTGGCTATGTTGCTATCATTAATTCATTATTGTAACATCGTTAATGAAGAGAAAAGGAAAAAAAAAATGATGAAATGGAAAAATAACAAATTCGTCAGAATCTTAATTGCTTCTTAGTTAAGAAATATTTGTTCTGTAAGAAAATTTTTTTCTCCTGTATATACTCTTATTCTTCAGATGTAATTTTAGAAACAATAAGAAAGAAAAGTAAAATTACAGAGTAACTTAAATATCAGTTATTACTTTTTATTTAATAAATAGTCATTATTGGATTCAAGAAAAGGAAACATTTTGGTCTCATTATTGGCAAATCTACTGACATCATGGCATTGGTCACATTATTGCGGTTGTTTCAGTCAATAAATCAATATACAATAACGATATATGTGTGGGGACAAAATTAAAATTGTGGCCGCCACCCACTACTACATTCCGATCACTATGATTATATTATTTTAGAAAAAATCTTATGAATAGCATGCTTATGTTCCTCTATTTCATTCATTACTTTTCAATTTGGAATCTAGTAACAATATAGAGTTAGAATCGAATACTTCTCTATTGCATAGCTGGCTAGGTCCAATAACAAAGCTTCTTGATTCACAGAGGATAACATTAGGCTGTGCCTTATTTTCCATTTTTCAATGAAGTCACAACCATCTAAAATATCTATTGAGTAGTCACTCACTCATTCAGTAGCTTTCTATATATACACATGCGTGTCTTTATAAATTAAACTCATTAGTGATGAGTCATGGTTTCATGCTTGAATTCTGTTGTTCATGACAATGCATGGAATCGATAAACACAACCCACTTACTATATACCTCATATTATATATCATTTCATTAATTCAACTTGAGATTTCTTTTTAACATTTTTCAAGTCTTTTTAGAAAAGAAAATGTAGTTCTAAAGTGGACGTATGTGCTTCGATTCATGATAAAGTAATAAAACTCTCACTTGACAACAATGGAAAAATAATAATGTTATTTTTGCACATATTATTCTGTTTTTGTCTAGCCAGGACACTAAAACATAAACATAAAAATATATAATTTTATTTGGCAAATAAAATATAAATAAATTATTATATTTTATATTGTTATTAATTTTTTATAATTATATTTTTTATTTTTTTAATTTTATGTAAAAAATAATATAAATAAATTAAAAATTTTATTATTTATTATATTTTATATTTAACTCATTAAATAAAATATAAAAATATTAATTTTTATATTTTTATCTTTTATATTATATTCTCAAAATCAAATGTAGATTTAAAGAGTAGTATGGTTGACTAAGTCAACAACAATTACAAATAGACCTACTTATTTGAAATTATATATCGATCCTCATTCTCACTTTATAAAAGTTTAACGTTTTATTTTGTAGGTTTGTATAAAGAAATAATTAATCTATATGAAATTAAAAAAAAATGGTATGAAAGTTATTATGCAATTGTAATAAGTTATTTATTCAAATTTTATTAAAAAGTTATTCAGATATTGATACTTTTAATAAGAAGAAAATAAACATCCAAGGAAATTACAAATGACATATTTCACAACCACCGATGTATCAGATTTTTTTTTTTATCAAAGATAAGAGACTCGAACTTGCAACCTCTTAATTGAGTATGGAAAGATTATGTCATTTGAGTTATAACTCATTGACACCGATGTATACCAATAAAAATAAATTGTTATCTATTTCATTAATTAATCGTACCATAGCATGCCTCTAAAATAAAATAATAATCATTATTTACTAAGACAATCAATATTCTCGTGAGAAAAACCCAAAAGATGCTCAATAGTTCTGGAAATTAAATCGTATGATATTTTTAGATTTGCTTCGGCTTACAAAAAAAAATTGTTTTTGTCAACAAATTAAAAGTTTCGGCTTTATCATCTAGGTGAAAGCGATATATAGGGCGAAAAAATAGAAATAAGCCAAGAGAGAAAATAATTTACGTGAATAAGTCAAAACGAAAACTGCTTCATGAATCCACCCATGTACGTTTATATATAGTTCGAACCAGCTTGGTTCGAACTCCATTTCTACGTAATTCGAACCAACTTGGTTCGAATTATACACAAACACATGTACATACTAATTCGAACCACTTTGGTTCGAATTACACACAAACACGCGCACACACTAATTCGAACCAGCTTGGTTCGAATTACACACAGTAATTCATGGTATAATTCGAATTATGCTGTTAAAAAATTAATAATTTATAAAAAAAATTATTAAAAAATTTATTAAAAAAATTTAATAATTTAAAAATTAAAAAAATATATATTTTATTTCATACGTTAAAAAAAAGCTAACAAAATATTTAATTACGAGACTTTTTTAAAATATTAAAGAGCTATCAATTCGAATTCCATACAATACTTTTCTGTCCATTTTTAATAGCTCATGAATATTTTTTAATAAATTTTTTTAATAAGTTTTTTTAAATTATACTACAAAAAATATTTTATCCTTTGCAAAATAATTTTAAAAAAATGGCTTAAAAAATATTAGGAGTACTATAAAAATTTGTAATGTTATAATAACTTAGGTAAATACATGCATGTACTCAAATTTTAAATAAAATATTCTATATAGTCAATAATAATTTAGAAATAAAAGAAAATATTTTATTTCATACAAAATAATTAAAAAATATATTTTATTCGATACAAAATAATTTTAAAAAATAGCTTAAAAGATGTTATGAATACTATAAAAGTTTGTAATATTCTAGTGATTTAGGTAAAAAGATGATAAAAATATTTTTTCTTTAATTTCTAAATTATTAGTGACTATGTAGAGTATTTCTTTAATGTCCTAAGTCATTAGGACATTACAAATTTTTATAATACTTCTAACATTTTTTAAGCCATTTTTTAAATTATTTTGCATAGAATAAAATATTTTTTTGTGGCATAATTTAAATAAATTTATTAAAAAATATTCATGAGCTATCAAGAATGGGCAGAAGAGTATTGTATAGAATTCGAATTGCTCACCATATCATTTGAATCAGAGTGATTCGAACTTCCCTATACGTAATTCGAATCATGTAATATCTCACCGTATAATTTAAATAATTTTATTAAAAAATTATCATGAATATTACAAACTTAAAGAAAAAATATTTTTATCATATTTTTACCTAAATCACTAGAATATTATCTCACCATATAATTTAATTATCTCTACATAGTCACTAATAATTTAGAAATTAAAGAAAAAATATTTTTATCATCTTTTTACCTAAATCATTAGAATATTATAAACTTTTATAGTACTCATAACATCTTTTAAGCCATTTTTTAAAATTATTTTGTATAGAATAAAATATATTTTTTAATTATTTTGTATGGAATAAAAATTTTTCTTTCATTTCTAAATTATTATTGACTATGTAGAATATTTTATTTAAAATTTATGTATTTACCTAAGTTATTATAACATTACAAATTTTTATAGTACTCCTAACATTTTTTAAGCCATTTTTTTAAAATTATTTTGCATAGGATAAAATATTTTTTGTAGTATAATTTAAAAAAAAATTTATTAAAAAAATTTATTAAAAAATATTCATGAGCTATTAAAAATGGACAGAAAAGTATTATATGGAATTCGAATTGATAGTTCATAAATATTTTAAAGAAGTCTCGTAATTAAATATTTTGTTAGCTTTTTTTTAACGTATGAAATAAAATATATATATTTTTTAATTTTAAATTATTAATTTTTTTAATAAATTTTTTAATAAATTTTTTTATAAATTATTAATTTTTTAACAGTATAATTCGAATTATATCATGAATTACTATGTGTGTAATTCGAACCAAACTGGTTCGAATTAGTGTGTGCGTGTGTTTGTGTGTAATTCGAACTAAGGTGGTTCGAATTAGTGTGTACATGTGTTTGTGTATAATTCGAACCAAGTTGGTTCGAATTATATAGAAATGGAGTTCGAACCAAGCTGGTTCGAACTACATATAAACGTGCATTGGTGGATTCATGAAGTAGTTTTTATTTTGGCTTATTCACGTAAATTATTTTCTCCCTTAGCTTATTTCTGTATTTTGCCCCGATATATAAGTTAATTATAAGTGAGGTATTTAAACGTTTAACTTTATCATCTAAGTGAAAGCAATTTATAAGTTAATTATAAGTAAATATTTTATTACCTTTTCTTATTAATTTGTAAGTTTTGTAACACCAACAAACATCATAGGCAGTGGCGGAGTTTGAGAAAATCTTTGAGAAGGCCAAATATTTTTTAACATAAAATATATATTATTAGAAAAATTAAACTAAAATTTAGTTAAGAATATTTGTTAACCTTTTTCAATCAATAAATATATTAAAAAGGCAATTTTTAATTCTTTAATATAAGGTTTTTCTTAAAAAATTTTTATAAACATGACACTTATTATTCAAACTCGTCAAGTTTTCTATATTATAAAATTTAAAGAATAATGTTAATTTGAAAGATTAATTTCAACGATAAAAATTATAGCATATCTCAATATTATTTTATTTTATTTGAAAATAGCATACATGAAAAAATAGCACAACAAGTATTTTAAAAAGAATGGATTTTTCATTTTTAAAAAAATTGTGAAAAATAAGAAAAAAGATTTAAACCCACAGACCCATAATAAAAAATAACTTTAACAAGATAACTAATAAACTATAAAATAATAAAACCCTTGTGTGATAGTATGCAACTATGCATAAATATTAAATAATAATGTTTGAGACCTTTGGGGGTCCATGACTCCCCAGAGGCCCAGATATAAAGCTCTGCCTCTGATGATGGGCTCATGGCTAATGCATCAATCAAGTAAGCCCTTTGGGATTCTCATCAATTTATTACTCTTCAGTCTTCATAGCCCTATGTATGTTTTTGGTCATGGCCTCTATAATTTCGTTCGAGGACTGCATTTTTTTTTATATTAGACTCCATATTTAATATGGACCTTCGTTATAGATTAAGGTCCAACTCTGCACCACATTTCGGCTAGGAAATAGATATTTGGGCTTTCAGACTTGTATTGGCTTCAACAACTTGAGATGTAGTGGCAAAGCCTTTGCCTCAAACACAGCCACACTAAATTCGAGTCCTAGTAGTTGCTAGGTTAGTGTGTGTGAGTGTGTTTGTATGACAAAAAAAAAAAAAAATGTGCACTTTAAGAATCAGAGTCCTATAAATAAAATTTAAATTAAGACTTCTCCAACGGTGGAGCTTTAACTTGTCCAATGGTGGAGTTTAAACTTCTTCGACAAGCGGAGTCTTCGCTCTTGTTAGCATTTTCAACTCACTATCTTTAATTTGCATACTAGTTAAAATTCCGTGCAGTTGCACGAAATCATACACTGTATTTCAATGAATAAGTTAAAAAACACTTTAATATTTACATATGATAATGTCAAATTGAAATACACATTTGTGCACAGAATTTTCAACTATAAGTTTATTAACTCAAACAATACTCAGAATGTTAATTAATAATATAAAAATTAAAAGAGAACTATTTTTACAATACTAATAAAAACACTCTATAATATATAAATATTATTTGAAAATAATAAAGATATCCCCAAAATTTTTTTAATCTTTTCCAAACATAATATTTTTAAGTTTAATAATACAAGACTTTATTAATATAACGAAGTTAGTCGTACAGAAAAGTCTCCTGCTGTAAAAGTCTTTCCTACTTAAAACCATTGCCAAACTCAAGGTATAGCATAAAAAGAGATTATCATAGTTTTTAAAAAAATAACCTCTAGCAGCAAGCCAGCAACCTTAACATTTAAAATATGATTTGTAATGTGAACTAAAAAATAGAAAAGATTGATATCAAATACAAAACTGATGCAAACACAAACCATTCAACTAAGACATTAATGGCAATGCTTATTTAATTTAAATCCAATTAATGCATAAACAACATAAGTGTCAGTGTTGCAATTGAAAAAATGAGCCTTCTCAAAGAGTCATCTCAACCTGCAAGGCCTCAATTTATCTTCCTCCATACTTCATAGTTGCTTTTGTAGGAACAGGTAGGGGTGTAAATTATCGAACCGGACTGAAATAATCGCAAAATTAAACTAAAATTTACAACAACCGAATGATAAAACCGAAAAAATCGATTTTTTTTTTGTTTTTTCGAATTAAACCGATCAGTTTGGTTCAATTTTCGATTTGCTTTGTAGAAATCGAACCGAAAAAGGTGTTCCATAGTAGTTCTTTTTACCGGTTTGTCCTTAGTTTAACCTAGTAATAAAAGCCTAAATCTGAAATCTCTAACCCTCTTTCCCTTTCACTTGCGCAGTTGATGAGCGGATAATTTATACGCTTTTTGGCATTGTTTTTAGTATGTTTTTAGTAGGATCTAGTTACTTTTAGGGATGTTTTCATTAGTTTTTATGTTAAATTCACATTTCTGGACTTTACTATGAGTTTGTGTGTTTTTCTATGATTTCAGGTATTTTCTGGCTGAAATTGAGGAACTTGAGCAGAAATCAAATTCAGAGGTTGAAAAAGGACTGCTGATGCTGTTGGATTCTGACCTCCCTGCACTCAAAGTGGATTTTCTGGAGTTACAGAACTCGAAATGGCGCGCTTCCAATTGCGTTGGAAAGTAGACATCCAGGGCTTTCCAGCAATATATAATAGTCTATACTTTGGCCAAGAATAGACGACGTAAACTGGCGTTCAACGCCAGCCTTCTGCCCAAATCTGGCGTCCAGCGCCAGAAAAGGATCCAAAACCAGAGTTGAACGCCCAAACTGGCACAGAAACTGGCGTTCAACTCTACAAATGGCCTCTACACGTGCTACACTTAAGCTCAGCCCAAACACACACCAAGTGGGCCCCGGAAGTGGATTTATGCATCAATTACTTACTCATGTAAACCCTAGTGACTAGTTTATTATAAATAGGACCTCTTACTATTGTATTAGGTATCTTTTGATCATCTTAGGATCTTAGGATCATCTTTGAACGCATTGTTCTTAGATCAAGGGGGCTGGCCATCTCGGCCATGCCTGGACCTTCACTTATGTATTTTCATACGGTAGAGTTTCTACACTCCATAGATTAAGGTGTGGAGCTCTGCTGTTCCTCAAAAATTAATGCAAGTACTACTGTTTTCTATTCAATTCATCTTATTTCGCTTCTAAGATATCCATTCACACCCAAGAACGTGATGAAGGTGATGATTATGTGTGACGCTCATCATCCTTCTCCCTTATGAACGCGTGCCTGACAAACACTTCCGTTCTACATGAATTAAGCTAGAATGAGTATCTCTTAGATCTCCTAACCAGAATCTTTGTGGCGTAAGCTAGAATGATGGCGGCATTCAAGAGAATCCGGAAAGTCTAAACCTTGTCTGTGGTATTCCGAGTAGGATTCAATGATTGAATGACTGTGACGAGCTCCGAACTCGCGATTGCAGGGCGTTAGTGACAGACGCAAAAGGATAGTAAATCCTATTCCAGCATGATCGAGAACCGACAGATGAATAGCCGTGCCGTGACAGGGTGCGTGAGCATATTATTCACTGAGAGGATAAGATGAAGCCATTGACAAGGGTGATGCCTCCAGACGATTAGCCGTGCCGTGACAGGGCACTGGATCATTTTCCCGAGAGATGACCGAAAGTAGCCATTGACAGTGGTGATGTATCACATAAAGCCAGCCATGGAAAGGAGTAAGACTGATTGGATGAAGATAGCAGGAAAGCAGAGGTTCAGAGGAACGAAAAGCATCTCCATTCGCTTATCTGAAATTCCTACCTATGATTTACATAAGTACCTCTATCCCTATTTTATTATATAATATTTGAAAACACCATTATCACTTTATATCCGCCTGACTGAGATTTACAAGGTGACCATAGCTTGCTTCATACCAACAATCTCTGTGGGATTCGACCCTTACTCACGTAAGGTATTACTTGGACGACCCAGTGCACTTGCTGGTTAGTTGTATCGAAGTTGTGACAATTATGAATTAAGATCAAAGCACCAAGCTTTGGAGCCATTACCAGGGATTGTTCGAGCCTGGACATCACAATTTCGTGCACCAAGTTTTTGGCACCGTTGCCGGGGATTGTTTGAGTTTTCGGCAAGCTTTTGGTCCGGTAACATCAGTGCCAAATTCTCTTTTGGTCCAGCAACAACAGTGCCCAGTTCCAAGTTTTGATCCGGCAACAACACCAAGTTTTTGGCGCTGTTGCCGGGGATTGTTTGAGTTTGGACAACTGACGGTTTATCTTGTTGCTCAGATTGGGTAACCTTCTTTTCGTTTTCTTTTCAAAAAAATCTTTCAAAAATATTTTCAAAAAAAAAAAAAATTTCTCTTTTGTTTTCGAAAAATATAAAAATGTTTTCAAAAATTTTATTCAAGATTTTTAAGAATGAATTCTAGTGTTTCATGAAGCATGTTGAAGCCTGGCTGGCTGTAAAGCCATGTCTAAATTTATTTGGACTGAGGCAGCAATTTGTTATCAAGATCAATATACTCTCGTGTTAAAGACTAAAGCTTGGCTGGCCATTGACCATGTCTAGTGTTTTGGACTGGAGCTTTCATTGAAAGCTTGGCTGGCTAGTGAGCCATGTCTAATTCCTGGACTGAAGCTTTAGACTAACATGGCAAGATTCCTGGAATTCATATTAAAAATTTTGGAATCCTTATTTTCCTTTTTCATAAAATTTTCGAAAAAATCCAAAAAAAAAAATTAGAAAATCATAAAAATCAAAAATATTTTCTGTTTCTTGTTTGAGTCTTAAGTCATATCATAAGTTTGGTGTCACTTGCATATGCATCTTGCATTTTTTCGAAAATATCATGCATTCATAGTGTTCTTCATGATCTTCAAGTTGTTCTTGGTAAGTCTTCTTGTTTGATCTTGATGATTTTTTTGTTTTGTGTCTTTTCGTGTTTATCATATGCATTCTTGAATTCTTAGTGTCTAAGCATTAAAGAATTCTAAGTTTGGTGTCTTGCATGTTTTCTTTGCATTAAAAATTTTTCAAAAATGTGTTCTTGATGTTCATCATGATCTTCATAGTGTTCTTGGTGTTCATCTTG
This sequence comes from Arachis hypogaea, assembly GCF_003086295.3. Taxonomy (NCBI): domain Eukaryota; kingdom Viridiplantae; phylum Streptophyta; class Magnoliopsida; order Fabales; family Fabaceae; genus Arachis; species Arachis hypogaea. The sequence goes on along the minus strand of NC_092046.1, from coordinate 65,123,780 downwards.
ACATTCATAGCATTCTTGCATGCATCACATGTTTTGATCTAAAAATTTCATGCATTGCATAATTTTCATGTTTTTCATAAAAATTTCAAAAATCAAAAAAATATCTTTCCCTTTTTCTCTCATCAAATTCGAAAATTTGAGTTGACTTTTTCAAAAATTTTTAAAATCAAATTGTTTCTTATGAGTCAAATCAAATTTTCAATTTGAAAATCTTATCTTTTTCAAAATCTTTTTCAAAAATCAAATCTTTTTCAAAATTCTTAGTTATTTTCGAAAATTCCAAAAATGTTTTTCAAAAATCTTTTTCTTATTTTTATACCAAATTTTCGAAAATAACATAATCAATTAATGTTTTGATTCAAAAATTTGAAGTTTGTTACTTGCTTGTTAAGAAAGATTCAAACTTTAAGTTCTAGAATCATATCTTGTGATTTCTTGTGAATCAAGTCATTAATTGTGATTTTTAAAAAAAAAAATCAAATCTTTTTCAAAACTAATTTCTATCATATCTTTTCAAAAATATCTTCTCATCTTATCTTTTTCAAAAATATCTTTTCAAAATATCTTTCCTAACCTCCTAACTTCCTATCTTTTCAAAATTTGTTTCAACTAACTAACTAACTTTTTGTTTGTTTCTTAACTTTTTCAAAACTACCTAACTAACTCTCTCTCTCTAATTTTCGAAAATATCTCCCCTCTTTTTCAAAAATTTCTTTTTAATTAACTAATTATTTTTATTTTTTTTATTTTTGATTTCAAAAATTTTCGAAAATTACTAACATTTTTCAAAAACCATTTTCGAAAATCACCAACTCTTTTTCAAAATAATTTTCGAAAATTATCCTTCCCTCATCCTATTCTATTCATTTATTCATATCCTAACATCTCATCTCACATCTCTTCCATCTGTACAGTTGTGTTTCTTCCTTTACATCACATCCTTCATCTTCTCCTTTTCTTCTACTCACATAAGGGAACCTCTATCCTGTGGTAAAGAGAATCTCTATTATTATTATTATTTTTTTGTGCCCTCTTCTTTGTCATATGAGCAGGAACAAGGATAAGAACATTCTTGTGGAAGCAGATCCAGAACCTGAAAGGACTCTGAAGAGAAAATTAAGAGAAGCAAAAATACAACAATCCAGAGATAACCTTTCAGAAATTTTCGAACAGGAAGAGGAGATGGCAGCCGAAAATAATAATAATGTAAGGAAGATGCTTGGTGACTTTACTGCACCTAATTCCAATTTACATGGAAGAAGCATCTCCATTCCTGCCATTGGAGCAAACAACTTTGAGCTGAAACCTCAATTAGTTTCTCTGATGCAGCAGAACTGCAAGTTTCATGGACTTCCATCTGAAGATCCTTTTCAGTTCTTAACTGAATTCTTGCAGATATGTGATACTGTTAAGACTAATAGAGTAGATCCTGAAGTCTACAGGCTCATGCTTTTTCCTTTTGCTGTAAGAGACAGAGCTAGATTATGGTTGGATTCCCAACCCAAAGACAGCCTGAACTCTTGGGATAAGCTGGTCACGGCTTTCTTAGCCAAGTACTTTCCTCCTCAAAAGCTGAGCAAGCTTAGAGCTGATGTTCAAACCTTCAGACAGAAAGAAGGTGAATCCCTCTATGAAGCTTGGGAAAGATACAAACAGTTGACCAAAAAGTGTCCTTCTGACATGCTTTCAGAATGGACCATCCTGGATATATTCTATGATGGTTTATCTGAGCTATCAAAGATGTCACTGGACACTTCTGCAGGTGGATCCATTCACCTAAAGAAAACGCCTGCAGAAGCTCAAGAACTCATTGACATGGTTGCTAATAACCAGTTCATGTACACTTCTGAAAGGAATCCTGTGAGTAATGGGACGCCTATGAAGAAGGGAGTTCTTGAAGTTGATACTCTGAATGCCATATTAGCTCAGAATAAAATATTGACTCAGCAAGTCAATATGATCTCTCAGAGTCTGCATGGAATGCAAGCTGCATCCAACAGTACTCAAGAGGCATCTTCTGAAGAAGAAGCCTATGATCCTGAGAACCCTGCAATAGCAGAGGTAAATTACTTAGGTGAACCTTATGGAAACACCTATAACTCAACATGGAGAAATCATCCAAATTTCTCATGGAAGGATCAAAAGCCCCAACAAGGCTTTAATAATGGTGGAAGAAACAGGTTTAGCAATAGCAAGCCTTTTCCATCATCAACTCAGCAACAGACAGAGAACTCTGAACAAAATGCTTCTAATTTAGCAAATCTAGTCACTGATCTATCTAAGGCCACTGTAAGTTTCATGAATGAAATAAGGTCTTCCATTAGAAATCTGGAAGTACAAGTGGGCCAGCTGAGTAAAAGGATCACTGAAATCCCTCCTAGTACTCTCCCAAGCAATACAGAAGAGAACCCAAAAGGAGAGTGCAAGGCCATTGACCTAAGCGCCATGGCCGAACCTGTGAGGAAAGGAGAGGACGTGAATCCCAAGGAGGAAGACCTCCTGGGACGTCCAGTGATCAATAAGGAGCTTTCCTCTGAGGAACCAAAGGACTCTGAGGCTCATCTAGAGACCATAGAGATTCCATTGAACCTCCTTATGCCCTTCATGAGCTCTGATGAATATTCTTCTTCTGAAGAGAATGAGGATGTTACTGAAGAGCAAACTGCCAAGTTTCTTGGTGCAATCATGAAGCTGAATGCCAAATTATTTGGCATTGATACTTGGGAAGTTGAACCTCCCTTGTTCATCAATGAACTAAGTGATCTGGATCAACTGACATTGCCTCAGAAGAGACAGGATCCTGGAAAGTTCATCATACCTTGTACCATAGGCACCATGATCTTTAAGGCTCTGTGTGACCTTGGTTCAGGAATAAACCTCATGCCCCTCTCTGTAATAGAGAAACTGGGAATCTATGGGGTGCAAGCTGCTAAAATCTCACTAGAGATGGCAGACAGCTCAAGAAGACAGGCTTATGGACAAGTAGAAGATGTATTAATAAAGGTTGAGGGCCTTTACATACCTACTGATTTCATAGTCCTGGATACTGGAAAGGAAGAGGATGAATCCATCATCCTAGGAAGACCTTTCCTGGCCACAGCAAGAGCTGTGATTGATGTTGACAGAGGTGAAATAGTCCTTCAATGGAATGAGGACTCCCTTGTGTTTAAAACTCAAGGATCTCCCTCTGCAACCATGGAGAGGAAGCATGAAAAGCTTCTCTCAAAGCAGAGTCAACCAGAGCCCCCACAGTCAAACTCTAAGTTTGGTGTTGGGAGGCCACAACCAAACTCTAAGTTTGGTGTTGAACTCCCATATCCAAACTCTAAGTTTGGTGTTGGAGAGTCTCAACAAAGCTCTGCACATCTGTGAGGCTCCATGAGAGCTCACTGTCAAGCTATTGACATTAAAGAAGCGCTTGTTGGGAGGCAACCCAATGTTTATCTAATTCTTATTTTTATTGTTTTTCATATTTTCTTAGGTTCATGATCATATGGAGTCACAAAATAAATAAAAAAATTGAAAACGGAATAAAAAACAGCAGAAGAAAAATCACACCCTGGAGGAGCATCTGTCTGGCGTTCAAATGCCAGAACAGAGCATAGTTCTGGCGCTGAACGCCCAAAATGGGCAGCTTCTGGGCGCTGAACGCCAGAACAGGCATGGTTCTGGCGTTCAACGCCAGAAATGGCACACAGATGGGCGTTGAACGCCCAAAATGGCTACCAACCTGGCGCTGAACGCCCAGAGTTGGGTACAAAGGCATTTTTACATGCCTAATGGGTGCAGGGATGTAAATCCTTGAACACCTCAGGATCTGTGGACCCCACAGGATCCACTCAGGATCTGTGGACCCCACAGGATCCCCACCTACCTCCACTCACTTCTTCTCACCACTCTCTTTCACACAACCCCATAAACACTCTTACCCAAAAACCCTTCACCAATCACCTCAAACTCTCTTCCCCATCACCTCTTCACCACTCACATCCATCCACTCTTCCCCATAAACCTACCTCATAAACTCCACCTACCTTCAAATTTCAAAACCAATTTCCCACCCAAACCCACCCATATGGCCGAACCTTAAACCCCCCTCCCTTCCCTATATAAAGCCCTCCATTCTTCATCAAAGTCACACAACACACCCCTCTACACTCCTCTTGGCCGAAATCACATCTCCCTCTCCCTCTCCATATTTCTTCTTCTTCCTCTTCTATTCTTTTGTTTATTGCTCAAGGGCGAGCAATATTCTAAGTTTGGTGTGGTAAAAGCATAGCTTTTTTGTTTTTCCATTACCATTGATGGCACCTAAGACCGGAGAATCCTCTAGAAGAGGGAAAGGGAAGATAAAAGCTTCCACATTCGAGTCATGGGAGATGGAAAGGTTCATCTCCAAAGCCCATCAAGACCACTTCTATGATGTTGTGGCCAAGAAGAAGGTGACCCTGAGGTCCCTTTTAAACTCAAAAGAAATGAGTATCCGGAGATCCGACATGAAATTCAAAGAAGAGGTTTGGAAGTTCTAACAAATTCCATCTAACAAGTCGGCATCCTAATGGTTCAAGAGTTCTATGCCAATGCATGGATCACCAAGAACCATGATCAAAGTAAGAACCCGGATCCAAAGAACTATGTTACAATGGTTCGGGGGAAATACTTAGATTTTAGTCCGGAGAATGTGAGGTTGGCGTTCAACTTGCCATACATGGAAGAGAACGCACGCCCCTACACAAGGAGAGTCAACTTTGATCAAAGGTTGGACCAAGTCCTTATGGACATATGTGTAGAAGGAGCTCAATGGAAGATTGACTCCAAAGGCAAGCCGGTTCAACTAAGAAGATTGGACCTCAAGCCTATAGCTAGAGGATGGTTGGAGTTTATTCAATGCTCAATCATTCCCACTAGCAACCGGTCTGAAGTTACTATAGACCGGGCCATCATGATCCATAGCATCATGATTGGAGAAGAGGTGTAAGTTCATGAGATTATACCTCAAGAACTCTACAAGGTGGCTGACAAGTCCTCCACTATGGCAAGGTTAGCCTTCCCTCACCTCATTTTCCACCTATGCAATTCAGCTGGGATTGACATAGAGGAAGATATCCTCATTAAAGAGGACAAGCCCATCACTAAGAAAAAGATGGAGCAAGCAAGAGAGCCCACTCATGGAGCTCAAGAGGCATATGAAGCTCATCACCATGAGATTTCGGAAATGCCTCAAATGCACTTTCCTCCACAAAACTATTGGGAGCACATCAACACCTCCCTAGAAGAATTGAGTTCCAATATGGGACAACTAAGGGTGGAACATCAAGAGCACTCCATCATGCTGCACGAAATAAGAGAAGATCAAAAAGCAATGAGGGAGGAGCAACAAAGACAAGGAAGAGACATAGAAGAGCTCAAGGACATCATTGGTTCCTCAAGAAGGAAACGCCACCATCACTAAGGTGGATTCATTCCTTGTTCTTCTTTCTTCTGTTTTTCGTTTTCTATGTTATGTGCTTATCTATGTTTGTGCCTTCATTACATGATCATTAGTAGTTAGTAACTTTGTCCTAAAGTTATGAATGTCCTATGAATCCATCACCTCTCTTAAATGAAAAATGTTTTAATTCAAAAGAACAAGAAGTACATGAGTTTCGAATTTATCCTTGAACTTAGCTTAATTATATTGATGTGGTGACAATGGTTCTTGTTTTCTGAATGTATGCTTGAACAGTACATAAGTCTTTTGAAGTTGTTGTTTAAGAATGTTAAATATGTTGGCTCTTGAAAGAATGATGACTAGGAGACATGTTATTTGATAATCTGAAAAATCATAAAAATGATTCTTGAAGCAAGAAAAAGCAGCAAAGAACAAAGCTTGCAAAAAAAAAAAAAGGCAAAAAAAAATAGAAAGAAAAAGAAAAAGCAAGCAGAAAAAGCCAATAACCCTTAAAACCAAAAGGCAAGGGCAAATAAAAAGGATCCCAAGGCTTTGAGCATCAGTGGATAGGAGGGCCTAAAGGAATAAAATCCTGGTCTAAGCGGCTAAACCAAGCTGTCCCTAACCATGTGCTTGTGGCGTGTAGGTGTCAAGTGAAAACTTGAGACTGAGCGGTTAAAGTCAAGGTCCAAAGCAAAAAAAAAAAAGAGTGTGCTTAAGAACCCTGGACACCTCTAATTGGGGACTTTAGCAAAGCTGAGTCACAATCTGAAAAGGTTCACCCAATTATGTGTCTGTGGCATTTATGTATCCGGTGGTAATACTGGAAAACAAAGTGCTTAGGGCCACGGCCAAGACTCATAAAGAAGCTGTGTTCAAGAATCATCATACTGAACTAGGAGAGTCAATAACATTATTCGAAATCTGAAGTTCCTATAGATGCCAATCATTCTAAACTTCAATGGATAAAGTGAGATGCCAAAACTATTCAAGAGGCAAAAAGCTATAAGTCCCGCTCATATGATTGAAGCTATGTTTCATTGATAGTTTGGAATTTATAGTATATTCTCTTCTTTTTATCCTATTTGATTTTAAGTTGCTTGGGGACAAGCAACAATTTAAGTTTGGTGTTGTGATGAGCGGATAATTTATACGCTTTTTGGCATTGTTTTTAGTATGTTTTTAGTAGGATCTAGTTACTTTTAGGGATGTTTTCATTAGTTTTTATGTTAAATTCACATTTCTGGACTTTACTATGAGTTTTTGTGTTTTTCTATGATTTCAGGTATTTTCTGGCTGAAATTGAGGAACTTGAGCAGAAATCAAATTCAGAGGTTGAAAAAGGACTGCTGATGCTGTTGGATTCTGACCTCCCTGCACTCAAAGTAAATTTTCTGGAGCTACAGAACTCGAAATGGCGCGCTTCCAATTGCGTTGGAAAGTAGACATCCAGGGCTTTCCAGAAATATATAATAGTCCATACTTTGGCCAAGAATAGACGACGTAAACTGGCGTTCAACACCAGCCTTCTGCCCAAATCTGGCGTCCAGCGCCAGAAAAGGATCCAAAACCAGAGTTGAACGCCCAAACTGGCACAGAAACTGGCGTTCAACTCCACAAATGGCCTCTGCACGTGCTACACTTAAGCTCAGCCCAAACACACACCAAGTGGGCCCCGGAAGTGGATTTATGCATCAATTACTTACTCATGTAAACCCTAGTGACTAGTTTATTATAAATAGGACCTCTTACTATTGTATTAGGTATCTTTTGATCATCTTAGGATCTTAGGATCATCTTTGAACGCATTGTTCTTAGATCAAGGGGGCTGGCCATCTCGGCCATGCCTGGACCTTCACTTATGTATTTTCATACGGTAGAGTTTCTACACTCCATAGATTAAGGTGTGGAGCTCTGCTGTTCCTCAAAAATTAATGCAAGTACTACTGTTTTCTATTCAATTCATCTTATTTCGCTTCTAAGATATCCATTCGCACCCAAGAACGTGATGAAGGTGATGATTATGTGTGACGCTCATCATCCTTCTCCCTTATGAACGCGTGCCTGACAAACACTTCCGTTCTACATGAATTAAGCTAGAATGAGTATCTCTTAGATCTCCTAACCAGAATCTTCGTGGCGTAAGATAGAATGATGGCGGCATTCAAGAGAATCCGGAAAGTCTAAACCTTGTCTGTGGTATTCCGAGTAGGATTCAATGATTGAATGACTGTGACGAGCTCCGAACTCGCGATTGCAGGGCGTTAGTGACAGACGCAAAAGGATAGTAAATCCTATTCCAGCATGATCGAGAACCGACAGATGAATAGCCGTGCCGTGACAGGGTGCGTGAGCATATTATTCACTGAGAGGATAAGATGAAGCCATTGACAAGGGTGATGCCTCCAGACGATTAGCCGTGCCGTGACAGGGCATTGGATCATTTTTCCGAGAGATGACCGAAAGTAGCCATTGACAGTGGTGATGTATCACATAAAGCCAGCCATGAAAAGGATTAAGACTGATTGGATGAAGATAGCAGGAAAGCAGAGGTTCAGAGGAACGAAAAGCATCTCCATTCGCTTATCTGAAATTCCTACCTATGATTTACATAAGTACCTCTATCCCTATTTTATTATATAATATTCGAAAACACCATTATCACTTTATATCCGCCTGACTGAGATTTACAAGGTGACCATAGCTTGCTTCATACCAACAATCTCCGTGGGATTCGACCCTTACTCACGTAAGGTATTACTTGGACGACCCAGTGCACTTGCTGGTTAGTTGTATCGAAGTTGTGACAATTATGAATTAAGATCAAAGCACCAAGCTTTGGAGCCATTACCAGGGATTGTTCGAGCCTGGACATCACAATTTCGTGCACCAGCAGTCACCCACACCCTCACCCAGACACCCACTCACCCACAGCTCACTTCCATCTTCCATTCTTCCTCCTCCATGCGGCCATGCCTGAGAGAATGAGAGGCTGGGAGAGCCAGAGAACTTCGTCCACCATCAAGGAAGTCATCCATCGTCGCTCGAACTCGTCGCAAGTCGTCCATTCTTCTCCGTCGTAGACTCGCAGGCGTAGCAAAGAGCTGGAGAGTGCCGTCGTCTAGCCCACAGCAATGTCCAGTTCGCGCCCTCGTGCAGTCCACGCCGTCGTCTAGTCAGCGACATCGTCCTATCCGAGCCGAATCAACAAACCCTAAACGGAGCAGCACTCTAGTCGCCCAGCCTTCTCCTGCAAAAAACAACTGAACAATGTCTTCTTCGGAGGTTAGAATTTAATTTTCAAGTTTTTATAGTTGATTAAAGGCACATATATTAGTTAAATTCACAAATCAATATATTGTTCAGCCATTTTGTGAAGAATAATTCATTTTTTTAAATTTAACAAAAGTTGACAAACGCTCTCTGTAGTCTGTACATTTTTTTAATTTTGCGAAGAATATTGTCCTTGATTGTTGTTTGTGGTCTGGTTAATTAGGAAGATGAGTTTGAATAAAATTATTGTATCTGATTGTTGTTGCTGGTCTGTGCTTAATTAGGAGGATGAGTTTGTCTCTGATTGTTGTTGCTGGTCTGTGCTTAATTAGAAAGATGAGTTTGACTAAAATTATTGTATATGATTGTTGTTGCTGGTCTGTGCTTAATTAGGAAGATGAGTTTGACTAACCTAAATAGAAACACCCCATCAGAAAACAAAGATCAACAACTATAGTGACTAACCTAAATTGGATCATTATGCATACAGAAACAAGAATTGAAGGGCAGATCCTTATTCCTTTCCTTTTGTTCCAATAAGAATGGGAATGTGAGTGCTGTGAGTGTAAGTGGAACAGTTTTGAGAGCATTGCTGGTGCTATGTTGTTCTAGAAATTGTGTTGGTTTTGGAGGATCTTTTGGGGTGTTCAATCTTGCTGAGATTGATGAGGGAAGTTGGTGAACTTTTGGCGTTGAAAATAATTGGTGTGGATTTTGGGAAATTTTGGTGTGAAAATAATTGGAAGATCTTTTCATAGCTTATGTTTATAATTTATAATCTATATTGATTTCTTTGTTTTGTTTTTGTAGAAATTGGACCAACCGGAAAAGATGATGATATCAATGAATCTGGTGTGAATTCAGATTAAGCATGGTGGCTGTTTTAGATTTTTTTTAGTTTTAAAGTGGCTGTTATGGTCTTTATTTAGTTTTAAAGAGTATTTGTTTTTATTGTTTGTTAGATATTTCTAATTGTCTTTATTTTTATGTTTAATTGTTTGGACAAGTTGAAATTGTATTGAATTTAGATGTGATGTACTCTTGTTATTTTAGTTTATTAACTGCGTTAAACTTCATTTTATAGTCATTTACATTCTGTTTATTAGTTTTTAAAAAACTGAAAAAAAAACCGACTGAATCAAACTACCGTTGGTTCGGTTGTGTGACAAAAAACAAACCGAACAGTTGATGTCATCAAAGAACCGAATAGATCGATTCGATTAGTTTTCAGTCCAAAACCGAATCAAACCGAACCAATTACACCTAGGAACAGGGGAATTAGGTTAATGCCCAACTGTAACGTGCAAAGGAGTTGTTAGAGTTAATAGTAGCAGGCGAAAAAAGCTATTCTTTCAACTTAGTATCATCAAGTTCTACAAACACGAAAGGTCAATCCTTTTTCTTTGGATAAATGAATAAAACATCTAAAAATTGAGTAGAAGTCAATAATCCAACAAAAAATTATTTGCTGTTAAACGAAGAAGTTAGTCTAGAAGAAAATCATTTTTTTATTCTAGATTTGTAAGATTTATTTCTTATATAGCTTAGAATATAAGAGCATGTTCTCACTATATATAATAGTATTCAAATTGCAATAGATTTTGAAAGAGAAAAGTCATAAAAATAAAGAAAAAGAAAGATATACATCTGAACAAAAAATATGTACACAACATAATAACAATGATACTCAAAGAGGAAAAATATTAAGGAAAAAGAGAATTCAATTAGCCTTGATAATGCACACGAAGTTGAATCACACCATCATGAACGAAACTAAAATAGTATAATAATGGAACAAAAGCATAATTAGTATAATAGTTACAAACTTGGTAGTAGTAGACTCAACTAAAGTGAAATGCACATGCAGATATTTGCATATCCAAAATGTTTAGTAACCAAAATAAATTAGCTAAAACCAGCTAAAACTTACTTTATATAATATTTATTAATTATTATAATAATTAATAAATACTAAATAAAATAAATTTTGGCTATTTTTTGTTTTTCTTGTATTACCATTCTCACATCCAATGTGAGAAAATCCAAAAACATTAGAGAAAATGTGGTCAACTAAACATTTGTTTGTCAATAACCATACTAACGAGCAATAATTAGTTCTCACCTTGATTCCTCTCTGTATTTTGCATCAATTTCCTTGCTAGGTGAGTATATGGGCAAGCTTGATGGCTCACATGCATTAGGTTTGGTTTCCACAAAAGATGTGCAATACCAAAGTTGCTACATATCCATGAAGTTATGGTAAAAAAATAATAATAATAAAGCATCTAACCATCAAGTAACTTGTATAAAAAAGAAATGTTCTTTAGGGCAAAAGGGAACATTTATAACTTCGTGAAGTGTGAAATCTTCCAGTTTCTTGTTGGCAATATTTATTTGCACTTGTAAAAGTAAGTTTAAAATATTAAAGGGATCTTATTGGACAAACTCAAACTATCCATAAAAAGAGAGGAATGGATCCTCTTAATTTTTTTTAATAATTGAAAGAGTAAAGTGTAATCTCTCACCATTAATTTTGTAAGTGAGACCAAAAATAAATACGAGAAAGAAAACAATGAAGGGTTAGAAATCACACTTTATACCCTCAATTTTTTTTTAACAATTGAGAGAATCTATTCCCGATTTGGGTCAATGCAAGCTCAATATACATTGAAAATAGCACAAATTGACTTCTTGGCAATTAATTTGACCAAAAAAATTTTGTTTTTTCAAACACAATATTCATCTATTATAATTTATTTGCAAAATTTAATAAAAAAAATTCTACATTTGAATTCTATATTATGTGTAAATCACTTTAAAAAAATTAAACTTTATCTGTTACTCAAACAAATTAAACAAACAACTAGATATCCAATTTAAACCTTGAATTTAGGAAGAAAAAGACTTTGGGCTTAATAAACAGCTTAATGAAAATGAGCCCTGACACAAGCCAAACGTCAAGTTAGAATTTTCACAAAAAGAATTACATTGCAAGTATAGTTTTAAATCAACAAATAACCCGAATCAAAATTTAGTTTATTTGTCACAAATGCAAACAAACAAAAAAATTGAGAGTATTTAGATCTCGGGTCGTCTCTCAAAGGAATTGTAATGATGTGTGCGTATTATCGGTCATGAGAATAAGTGGGTTTGCAGATAAACAGATAAGAAAATAAATAACAAGAAAGTAAAGCTAACAACTAAAGGAAGATAAATGCTAAAAGACACGTCTGGCAAGGATTGAGAATCAAAGCTTCCTAACTAAGTCATTGACCACAAACATCGTGATGACCTAGAGTTAATGCCATTTTATCATCTCCAACATCGAGAGAAAGTCAAATAGGCATAGTCAGTCTTAATCCATAGGTCTTACTCGTCAATGGAAACAAGAACAACTAACAACCATAAATCACCAATCAATATTGGATATCAATGACTCTCGTGTCACTAACCATGACATGACAATTACAAGAGCAAACTCAATTAGTCAATCTCTAATGGTGAGATAAGTTAACCAGGCATAATCAATCTTAATCTATAGGTTTTACTCATTAATAGAAATGAGATTAATTAAAATCTCTAAATTATCAATTAATTCGGACATTAGTGACTCAATGATATGGAATTTATAATTCAATATTCCGCAGAACTACCGGCAAGTGCACCGGGTCGCATCAAGTAATAAACTCACGGTGAGTGAGTGTCGATCCCACGAGGATTAACAGATTAAGAAAATAATAGTTAATTGATTATTCTAATTAGACAATTCATATTTGGATGATGAGCAAGTAAACGAAAGCTAGAATCTAAATGACTTGTAAATAATGAAAAAAAAGCAATAAATGACAAGAAAGTAAATGACGAAAATATAAATTGTTGGAAATTAAATTGCAAGAATGTAAATAACTAGAAAGTAAATAACAGAAATTAAGAATGGAAAGAATATTGGGATCAAGAGATATTCATTTTCAAGATCAATAGCTCTCATCTCTACTTCAATCATGCAATTATTGATCTCTTGGCAAATCATAAGTAATTGAATTCTAATTCCTTGGCAATCCAATTTCTCTTGAGTACTTGATCAATTGCCAATTCCTTGATCAATTGTTCATGAAAAGAGACAAAGAACTCTCTGATTTAGAGCCACACAATTTCATGAATTCAAATATGGGTTGATTATATGTCATGTATCAATTCCATAACCAAATTCACAATAATTGGGAGAAAGATCTTCAAGATCAAATCCTATGATCCATTTTTCAAGTTCTCATAGAATTCAAATTAGATTCAAAGTTTTTTCCAAGATATTTGAATCCTTGAAATGAAGAACAAAGATTCTTTCTAAAGAAGTAATTGAAAGATTAATTGAGGATAAAGAAGAGATTATATTAATCCATCGAAATATAATAGAGATATTTTCCCCAATTAAGAGAATTAGAAATTCATAACTAAAGAATTACAAAATGGGTATCAAAGAAAATAGAAGAGAGGGAGAGAATGAGAATGAGGTGAGAGTCCGAAGACTCCCCTCCAAAGTGTGTCGTTTAGCTTAAAGGTGCAAGTCCTATTTATAAGCTATCCTAAATTACAAATTCAAATGAAATTCAAATTACAATCAAATGAAAATTTCCTAACTAGTTCTAGATGATTCTTGTAGCCTTGATTGATTGTCAATTGTAGGCTTTGCTTGCATGAAGTTAGAGTGGACTTTAGAAGTGTGACAATTGGACCAAATGAAGGCTCCAGGGTTGATTTATGAAGTTGGAGTTATTTGGAAGCAACTCTTCCTTGCTTTGGCGATACTAACGCTTCAAAAAGTGTGCCAAAATGAAGCTCCAGGGCTGAGGGCTTGTCGCAGGCGTTATTGAGGATAACGCTTCACAAAATTGACGTTAGTAACGCTTCAAAAATGATGAAAGTTGAGCTCCCAGGGTCGCTGGAGTTAGTGGCACTAATGCTTTTGCCAATGGCGTGTTTAACGCTTCAGAACTTTGAGATGCGAACTTAGTGTCATGCATATGCATGCCTCATGCGTATGCACTAATTCCTTTATAGTTCCAGTTGTGCGCACACACAACCTCCCTTGTAGCTGGCGTTGCTTGAGGTACCGCTTTGTTCTTTTGGCATTACTAACGCCACTTTGAGTGCCATATTGATCCTTCCATGGGTTGAGGGTTCCAAAAGCGTGGCCTAAGATTTCAAAGTATGTCCTATGGCTTCAAAGTGTGTCCTAAGCTTCCTCCTTTGTTCTCTTAATTTGTTTATCTCTTTTCATAACATTTTCCTATAAAAATCATGATTCCAAAGAAATCAAAGCAATATTCAAATAAAGCACTAAAATATTTCATGATTGAGTATTATGCATTGACTTCTTATATGAAAAAGTATAGAAAAATACATCATGATGCACATGCCTCACAAGACCAAACTTGAACTTTGCTTGTCCTCAAGCAAATAAAGAATCATGCAATCAACATTAACAATCAAGGGTGTGAAGATTAGCAATTCTTAGTGTTTATGGTTGGCCGTTTCACTTAAGCATGCATCACTCACAAAAGAACTCCAAGTGGTTAAGGTTTTCATCTTAATTATTTTATTAGATCCTTTCCCTTATTCTCAACCTTGAAATAAGCTTTTTGTCTTTCTTTTTTCTTTCTTAGCTTAGCTTTTTGGGTGCTTTGCACCATTTGTTTCTAGCTTTGACTCTAAATGCTTTGTTCTCAAGTATTACCACCTGATACATAAGCACCACAAGCATGTAATTAGAGGACTCTTTGAGCCTTTTTTTTTGTTTGTTTCTTGAGTTTTGAGGGAGTGCTTTGCACTTGAGCCTAGCCTTGACTCTAAATGTTTTGTTTTCAAACTTTTTACTTGATACATAAACACGACAAGTACTTGAATAATGATTTGTCATTGGTACTCAAAGCCTTCAGCTTTCTCACTCTTCCCTTTAATCATAAATTAATGACTTTTGCTTCTTCAAAGTTTTCAAAATTTGCAATCATTTCATAAAGCTCTCTAGATGAAAACTTCAAACAAGCAGATTCAATTGTGTTGAGCTAAATAGTTATTTTAGCCTTCCAAAACTCATATACTCATGCTAGGTTCTTCTTTAATTAACACCTGCTTGTTTTCATTTATGTTCATGATTCTTACTTGCTTTGACTTAACAAGTTTCAATATAATGATGCAATAACAACATGATACAACTCACAATTATGCTTATCTAAGAAGGAAGAGCACAGATGCATATAATAGAAATAGAAGACAATCATGCATGCAATTGAAAGAAAATAAATAAGAGAAAAAAGAACTTAACCACCTTAGATCCTTATTATCATTGTTGTTGTCATTTTTCTCATATTCTCTCCCTCCAACATTAAACTTATAATGATTGCTTGTCCTCAAGAAACAAGTGAGAACAGTGGTGATGGGATTGTGAATAAATCATAAATGTCTTCAAATAGTGATGTACGTAATGCATGTGTTTAAGTAAGTAAAATTAAAGACAACAATAAAGGCAATAAAAGAAACAGAGACAATGTGATTGCATTGACAGTGGGTTGTGCATGTACATTACATGAAAGATAAGTGGCAACACCAAACTTGGTGTGACACTTTCATTTTAAAATGATGCAAGTACCCAGTGAAGATTGAAAATCAAATTGTTGCATGGCAACACTGATAAATCCACATTTCATGGTATTTATTTGCTCTAATTGGGTGGATTTTATCAACGTTTTCCATATTTATTCAATAAAATAGCATAGTTTTGTGAATTCTTCCTAATTTGTGCTTAAGAATGAAAACATGCTTTTTAGGCCCTAAAATTGCTAAATTTTATTCACTTTAATTCCATTTGATGCCTTGATGTGTTTGTTTGAAGGCAAAGATTGGATTGAAGAAATGAAGAAAAAAAGAATGTAATAGTGGAGAATTCATGAATAAATGAAGTTTTGGAAATCTTCCATGCGAGGCGTACGCGTGACAAGTAGCACGTGACCTCATTAAATGCAATACACTAGGGGCGAATTCTAGGCCTCCAAAACCCAATCCAACTCATTTCTGAAGCTATTTCAAGCAGAATTCAAGAGGAAACAAAGGGGGAGCAATTAGGTTTAGCTTAGTATTATGTTGTAGGTAATTTTCTAGAGAGAGAAGCTCCCCCTTCTCTCTAGAGATTAGGGTTTCTTAGTTTAATTTCTCTCTTTAATTCTTGTTTTATTATAGTTTTATTTCTTTGTCATGATCTATTGTCTTAATTCTCTTAGTTCTTCTTATTAATTTCTCTTTTACGTAACTTTTTATTTTATGAACACTCTTGTTAATTTTAATTTTCTTTTAATGCAATTTAATATTTTTATGTTTATTGATATTTGATTAAGTTGTTATTATTAATTTCTTGCATTTGGTAGTTTTAGAATTTATTATTATTGCAATTTAATATGCTTTTATTTTCATGCACACCAAGTGTTTGATAAAATGCCTGGCTTAGTTTTAGTGTAGTTTTCCACACTCTTGGCTTGGAATTGAGGACTTAGGTGACCTTGAATCATTGATGTCTATTCTTAATTGATATATTATGGTAATTAGTTGATTTGGTTTCCACTAATGCTAGTCTTTCACTAAGCTAATTAGTGAGTTAGCTAGGACTTGTGGATTGAGATCAGTTATGCCTATTTGACTTATTCTCGATGTTAGGGTTGACTAAGTAGGATTAACTCTTCATAATCATCATATGTTTATGGTCAATGGCTAGGATAGGTAACCTTAACTCTCACTCCTTGCCAAGAGGTTTCTAGTATTTAAATTTTCCTTTCTTTTGATTAATTGCCTTGAGCTTAGTTGCTTTTGATATTTAGTTATTGTTCGCTTATTTAATTTCTTGCTATTTACATTTCTTGCTTCTTGCCATCAAAACCCCAATCTCTCATAACCAATAATTGAGCACCTCATTGCAATTCCTAGGGATAATAACCCGGGAATTCAAACTCCCGGTTTATATTTGTTTTCAATTGTGACAATTCTTATTTTAAACTTTGATGTTGGGATTCCATTGCCAGTTTGGACTGTGCTATCAACGAAGAAGTTCTCTTTTCTAGAGTGAAATTCTAAATTGACACAAATCTCACTCATCAAACACCAAACTTATTTTATGCAATCACATGCCAAATTATTTGAAAGTAAATCTAAGTAAAAAATTGTTACCAATAGTTGGGTTGACTCCTAACAAGCGCTCTTTTAATGTCATTAGCTTGACTTTTGGTTCTTGAATTTCTTCCTCTTCTTCCAGTTGGTTAAGAGGAATGACTTCAATGAGGGAGAGGAGAAATTTGATGTCCCTAGATTTTATTTCCACCTAACAAGCTTTCTTTTATTGTTATTAACTTGATTTAACTTGCTTGTTGGAGTAGGGGTTGGATTGCTTTTTGTTGACTTTCTCTTTTTCATGGATATTATCTTTTGTTTATTGGTCACAATCCCTCTTTCAGTGCTTTCTATGATTGCCTTCACTTCTTCCTTTTCAAGGTTTAAGTGTTGTGTAATGGTTAGAAGATACCTTTCATCAAGAACTTCTTGGATTGATGGTTCAATTAAATCACTCTCCATGCAACTCTCTGCTTAATTGGAGTATGGACTCTCTTGGTTGATTTCCTCCCTTTCTTTTGTAGGATCTTGCATTGTTTCTTTTGGGAGGGACTTTGCATGTTCTTTTGCCAGTTCATGTAGCCTTTGAGGATATGGAATCCTAGACTTGTATGCCTCCACAATCTCCTTCTTCATTGGGATTTTACTTGGTGCAAGGGCCTCTTTGTCTTGCTCTTGCACTTCTAACTCCTTCTTTGTAGCCTCATTTTGATCTTCAATCTCCTTGCTAAGCACTACTCCACTTATGATCTTGTATTCTTCCTAGGGGTGTTCATGGTTTGGTTAATTCAAAAACCAAACCAGTTTTTTGGTTAACCAAAAATATAGTCTTGGTTAATTAACCAAATTGGTTGTACATGATAAAACCGGTTATTAATCGGTTAGTAAAATTTGAAACTGATTTTTAATCGGTTATTAAAATAATACCGGTTTTTACACTAAAAAAACCGGTTTTTCACCAAAAATTGGTTTTTATACCAAAAAATTGGTTTTTACAATTAAAAACTGGTTTTTACACAAATTAATTTTTTTATACAAAAACCTAAATTTTTAACCTTTTCTTTAAATTGAATTTTTTTAATCTCAAAATTAATTTTTTTTCTTTCTAAATGATACGAGTAACATTTGTAAATAATGAAATCCCTTCCATTGCTTCGTTCCTTCCTCTTTCTTATCTCTTTTCAGCATTTTCTATAAATAATTTTTTCTAATGTAAATAATTTTCTTTCTAAATGATACGAGTAACATTTTCTTATCTCCTTCTATCCATCTCTCCTTTTCTCTCCCCCTCCTCTCCTCTCTTCCTTCTCTCTCTCTTCCCTTCCCCTCTTTCTCCCCTTCCCCTCTCTTTGTCTTACTCTCTCTCTCTCTCTCTCTCTTTTCTTTCTTCCTTTTTTCTCTCCCTCTCTCTCTCTCTCTCTCTCCCATTTTTCTCTCTCCTCCTCTCTTCCTTTTTCTCTTTCTCCCCTCCTCTCTATCTATCTATCTATCTATCTATCTCTCCCCTTCTCCTCTTTCTCCCCCTCCCCTTTCTTTCTCTCTATCATTATCTCCCTCTCTCTCCCCATGCTCTCTCTCTCTCTCTCCCTATCCCTCTTTCTCTCTCCCCTTCCCTCTTTCTCTCTCCTTTCCTCTCTCCTTTCCTCTCCCCTCCTCTCTTTCCCCATCTCTCTCTTCTTGCCATCTTTCTCTCTCTTTTTCTCTCTCTCTTTCCCTTCTTCTCTCTTCTCATCTCTCCCATTTCCTCTATCTCCTCCTCCTCTCTCCTTTTTCTCTCTTACTTTAGAGAAAAGAGAAGAAAAGAGAGAGAAGAGAGATAGAGAGTGAGAGAAAGCTGAGAGAAAAAGAGAAAAGAGAGAGTAGGGGAAGAAAGAGGAAAAAGAGAGAGAAGAAAGAGAGGAAGAGGAGGAGAGAGAGAGAATGAAGAGAGATAAAGAAGGAAAGGAAAGAGAGAGGAGTGAGAGAGTGAAAGAGAGAAAAGAAAAAAGGAAAGAGAGAGAGAGAGAGAGAGAGAGAGAGAGAGAGAAAGAGAGAGTAGGGGGAGAGAGAGAGAGGAGGGAGAGATGAGAGAGAGAGAAAGAGAGAGAAGGGGAAAGGAGAGAAATAGGGGAGAGAGAGAAGAAGAAGAGAGAGATAGAGAGATGAGATAGAGGAAATGAAAGAGGGAATGAGGAGAGATGAGTAGAGAGAGGAAGGGGAGGAGAGAGAGAAAGAGAGAAAAGGGAGGGGGAGAATGAGGGCAAGGAGAGAGAGAGAGAGAGAGAGAAAGAGACAGAGGGGAGAGAAGGAGAGAGAGAGAGAAGGAGAGAAAAAGAGGGAGAGAGCAAAGGAGAGAGAGGGAGAAAAGGAAAGAGAGAGAAAGCGGAAAAGGGAGAGACATAGCATGGGGAGAGAGAGGGAGAGAAGGATAGAGAGACATGGGAGAGAGAAAGAAAGAGGAGGTGGAGCAAAAAGGGAAGGGGAGAGAGAGAGAGAGAGAAAAAAAGGGAGGGGAGAGAGTGGAGGGAAAGGGGAGAGAGAAAAAGAGAGGGAGAAGGGGAAAGAGAGAGATAGGGGAGAGAGAGAGAGAAAGGAAGAGGGGAGGGAAGGGAGGGGGAGAGAGAGAGAGAGAGAGAGAGAGAGAAGTGAGAGAAAGAGGGAGAGAGAGAAGCAGAGAGAGAGGGGAAGGAGAGGGAGAGAGAAGGGGAGAAGAGATAGAGAGGAAAAAGAGTGAGTGAGAGAGAGAGAGAGAGAGAGAGAGAAAGAGAGAGAGAGAGAGAGAGAAAAGAAGAGAGAGGGAAGGAAGGGGAGAGAGAGAGGGGGAAAGGAGAAAAAGAGGAGGGAAAAGAAGAGAAAGAAAGGGATAGAGAGAAAGGAGAGAGAGAGAAGGGGAAATTTAATTTGGTTTTGGTTAACCAATTCGAAAAAATATAGATATGGTTTTTAAAATTGTTTTATTAAACTAGTTAACCAAAATATGGTTATAATTTTTTAACCGATTAACCATATTTTGGTTTGTTTATGAACACCCCTAATTCTTCCCTTGGGTTGAAAATTGCATTGTGGTGCACGAAATCGTGATTGTTCATTCCTTGGTAACAGTGCCAAAAACTTCGTACGCACGTTCATAATCTTAGTTCTTTTTCACAACTTCGCACAACTAACCAGCAAGTGCACTGGGTCGTCCAAGTAATAAACCTTACGTGAGTAAGGGTCGATCCCACGGAGATTGTCGGCTTGAAGCAAGCTATGGTCATCTTGCAAATCTCAGTCAGGCAGATTCAAATGGTTATGGTGAATTGATAGTTAAAATATAATTAAAATATAAAATAGGATAGAGATACTTATGCAATTCATTGGTGAGAGTTTCAGATAAGCGTATGGAGATGCTTTTGTTCCTTCTGAACCTCTGCTTTCCTACTGCTTTCATCCAATCACTCATACTCCTTTCCATGGCAAGCTGTATGTTGGGCATCACCGTTGTCAATGGCTACATCCCGTCCTCTCAGTGAAAATGGTCCAAATGCGCTGTCACCGCATGGCTAATCATCTGTCGGTTCTCGATCATGCTTGAATAGGATCCAGTGATCCTTTTACGTCTATCACTACGCCCAGCACTCGCGAGTTTGAAGCTCGTCACAGCCATCCCTTCCCAGATCCTACTCGAAATACCACAGACAAGGTTTAGACTTTCCGGATCTCAAGAATGCCTGCCAATAATTCTAGCCTATACCACGAAGACTCTGATCGTAAATCAGGAGGCTAAGAGATATTTATTCAAGCTTGCTTTCATGTAGAACGGAAGTGTTTGTTAGGCACGCGTTCATAAGTGAGAATGGTGATGAGCGTTACATAATCATCACATTCATCATGTTCTTGTGTGCGAATAAATATCTTAGAGAAAAAATAGGCTTGAGTTGAATAGAAAAACAATAGTACTTTGCATTAATTCATGAGGAACAGCAGAGCTCCACACCTTAATCTATGGTGTGTAGAAACTCTACCGTTGAAAATATATAAGAACAAGGTCTAGGCATGGCCGAATGGCCAGCCTCCCCAAATGGCATATGAATTCGAAAATAGGGAAAAAGACTGATCCCTGATCAAGGATGATCAAAAGATGTAAAATAAATCACTAAAAGTAGTTTTTATACTAAACTAGTAGCTAGGGTTACATAAGATAAGTAAATAATGTAGAAATCCACTTCCGGGCCCACTTGGTGTGTGCTTGGGCTGAGCATTGAGCTTTCATGTGTAGAGACTCTTTTTGGAGTTAAACGCCAGGTTGTAGCCTGTTTCTGGCGTTTAACTCTGATTTGCAACCTGTTTCTGGCGTTTAACTCTAGAATAGGGCAGGAAGTTGGCGTTTGAACGCCAGTTTGCGTCGTCAAAACTCGGGCAAAGTATGGACTATTATATATTGCTGGAAAGCCCTGGATGTCTACTTTTCAACGCAATTGAGAGCGCACCAATTGGATTTCTGTAGCTCCAGAAAATCCACTTCGAGTGTAGGGGGTCAGAATCCAACAGCATCTGCAGTCCTTCTTCAACCTCTGAATCATATTTTTGCTCAAGTCCCTCAATTTCAGCCAGAAATTACCTGAAATCATAAAAAAACACACAAACTCCTAGTAAAGTCTAGAAATGTGATTTTTATTTAAAAACTAATAAAATTATATTAAAAACTAACTAAATCATACTAAAAACTATGTAAAAACAATGCCAAAAAGCGTATAAATTATCCGCTCATCACATTGCTAGGGAGAATATTGGTATGTCTCTTAGCAAGATGTTTGGCCATTTGTCTCGTTTTCCTTTCAAGGTTCCTTATGGTTGCCTCTTGATTTTTCATGTTGGCTCTAGTGTCTTTCATAAATTGTTCCATTGCAATTTTCAGAGAGGACTTTGAAGAACTTTGTGGAGTATAGGTATTGTATTGAAGTTGTTCTAGGAGGCATGAAAGGAGTTTTGTGGGTAGTAAAATGAGTTTTGTAGATTTTGAAATGGATTTTGTGGGTTTTGAAAGGAGTAATCAGGAGGTGAGGGTGGAAAGTCTTGCCTAACTGCAGCAAAAGATTTCTCTAGTTCATTCATGGCACGATCAAAACATGATGACTCTTGATGAGTGGGATATAGAATATTGAAATCTCTTTGGTAATAATTTTTCCAGTCACCATTTAGATAGATGCTCCATTCATGGAAGTATGAATTATGTTGTGGCCCTGGGAAGTATCCCATGTGGTTTGATTGCTCAAACCCCATCATTCCTTGTTCTTGATACTTCCAACCATCATTAGCATAGTAGCTTGAATCATTTTGTGGTGGTGAAAAATATCCCATATACTTTTCTTGACCAAAGGATGATGTAAACTCCATTCTTCCTTGATTACTCTATAACAAACACAATCACCAAGAGAAATTGAAATTTTTATGTCACAAGTAAGGAATTCTTAGTGAGGCAATAACACCAAATAGTTAAGTGACAAAAAAAAGAAATAATTAAAAGCAAATAAATGACTAAAACAAAGAAAGAAAAAGTGTCTAAGATAGGTAATCAATAAACCAGTGGTTTGTTAATCACAATTAATCCCTGACAATGGCACCAAAAATTTGATACGAAATTTATAATTCAATATTCCGCAGAACTACCAGCAAGTGCACCGGGTTGCATTAAAGGATATTTCCTTTGTCAGAGAAAAAAATTTGGAAGAAAGATCAAACCAGGGCACAACAAATCAGAGGCCTAAGGACTTTTTAGAGAAAATTATTAGAGAAAAGAAGGAGAATAAATATAAAATCAAAGAAATGCAACAAGAAAGAGCTGGCCCAAATGGAGGTAGGAACAATAATCAGCCCAATAATTCATCCAGTCGAACATATACAGTAGAGAGTCCTATGCACCAGGAAGCCATGGAGAAAGGGGAAATGTTTATAAGAAAGAAGTAGGGCCTAAAGGAGAACAAGATTGATAAAGAGGACAGTAACTAGATCAAGAAATACAAAGAGGCCCAAGAGAAGATGGATTAGGAAACAAACTAAATGATGAACATAGAGGAATTGTTAAAGGAAAAATTCAGCAACATGGTACTAGGCTGGGCGAGTAGCAAAATGGTTAAGACTAGTGGAAAAAACATATCGAATAATGAACAAAGCAAAGAAAAGAATGCATTGTGTAATGAGGCGCAAAGAGAAAAAGAAAAATAAGTGTATACGACTGAAAGCGGAGCTTGCGATTTTGTTGAATTGACAAGCGAAGATGAGGAATAAAAGGAGTCAAGTGTTGAAAAAAAGCTTAGTGTAAAAACCGAAAAATCGAATCAAATCAATGGATATGACCAAGAGTTTAGGACAGCTTATTTTTTTCTTAATTAGTGTAAAAACCGAAAAATCGAATCAAATCAATAAAAATCAAACCGAACATTTTAATTGGTTTGATTTGATTTCGTTTGGTTGGCCTCACCAAAAAAGTTGAATTAAACCAAACTGAACGTTTTACATATAATTTGTTCGGGTGACTTTTTTTTCAAAATACTGAACTAAACCGCAAACCAAACACTCCTAATATCAAATATCTGCAAGAAGTATTATGTTTAGTTTCTTATAGTTTTATAATGTTTTTAAATATCAAGAGTACAATTTTGAAAAGTATAGGGAAGTCTTGGAAGGATACAAGGAGCAGGTTGTATCATGAGTATTATGACTCAACAAAGACATTTGAACAAAATTTTGTGTTCACTTTTTGAAGTATATCTTCATCTACATATTCTTTATTTAGGTGAAATATGGTGATGGTATAAACTATATTGTTACCGTAGTAACTACAAGGGAGGAAAGTTATGGAACTTAGTGCACAAACAAAGTGATGGCTCCTATATCCATAAAGAAGCTCGGGCCATTGGTGTAAATACTACGTTGTGATGCTTCATTTTGTTTCCCGTTGGTTTTAGTTACAAAATTGTGTTGAAAGTATATTCGATTATGCTCTAGCCCACAATTGCTTATTTTGCTTATTTATATCTATAGGAAAGAATTGTGGAAATTGAGCAACATGATGAATTCTCTAGAGTGTTATCTCAAAATGATTTTCTTGTTCAAGCTCTTGAAAAAGAGTACTCTGGTAGAGTGCATGGTGCGGATTTTGGGCCGACTCCTAGTCAACTCTTTGGTCCAAATTCACATCAGTCGGGCGATGGAACCCAAACAGAAGAGACCCAAAGGGTGCTGCTTGAACTACAGGCAGAGGTAGTGGCAAAGAAATTGAAAAGGAAGACAGTGGAGGATGAGGTAGCCAACAGCAGAGAAGATAAAGAGGCAAGTAATAGAAAGTGTTCTGAGATAGTTAATTCAATGGCAAGCTGAGGAGCTGCCACTAGACATCGCTGCAGGGTTGTATTTCTTGGAAGGACAAAGTGAAAAATAGAGATTATGATTGTATATTATTTTATTTGAAGTATACATTATTTTTAAATTGACTATGCAACTCTTAATTAGAGATATACTTTATTGATATTTATAGATATCTGAATTTGTTTTGCAGTTATGTTTTCATAAGTTTTTGCTATCGATTTAGATATTTAGAGGAAAAAGTAATAAGATTTTTACTATTAAAAAACAAACCCCCTAAAAGTCACACAAAAAGTACCTTAATGTTTAAAGAAAAATAGTGGCAATTTGTGTTATAAAATACAATATTTTTGCAGCAATTTAAAATGGGATCTAGCGGCGTTATAAATAGACAAAAATAAATTTAAAAATTGTGCGGTTTCAAATAGCGGTGATTAGTAACGACCCCAAAAAAAATTGAAGAAAATTAATAGTTCCAAATAGCGGTAATTTATGCCCGTTGAAAGTTCCTAATTGGACATATTGCAGCGGTTTCAAACTGCTGCTAAATAATCTGACGCGATACATTTGATTAGCAACGGTTATACTAGTGGTTGCTAAAAACTGCTGCAAAATTTAATCCCCGCATCCTAAAGGACATCGGTTAGTTAAGTGCTGGAGATCGGTTTTGCGGCAGTTTTAGATAATTTGATAGTTTGACTAAATTTTCATTTACTAATCTTAATTATCAACTTTATATGAATATAACTGCATGTAAATTTTCCGTAAATATTTGGTATACTATATTTATATTGATAAGAACTTAAAAGTTTAAATTTTTTAATTTAAAATATGGTTCTGAAAATCGGACCGGACCGGTCGGTCGAGCCGGTCCAATTAGAAACCGGCAATGCCAATGGTTTGGTTTTATGTCTAAAACCGCTCAAGACAGAACCGGCCACAAGCCACTGAATTGGCCAGGAACTGACCAGTTGGACCGGACCGAGAACTGGCCAGTTTTCCCTAAATGACGTTGTTTCGTAAAATTATAAAAAAAAAATGACAGAATGCGTTACCCCGAACCCCCTCCTTCGTTCAATTGCTTTTCTTTCCTTCCTCAAATTAGAGAAATAAAAAGTGAACTCAACTCAAAACCCTAGCTTGCTGCCACGGTTCCACCATCATCGAACGGAGTGAGCGATTGCCACCGTCCGTGGTTGTCCGAGGCTTCTCTATTCGTCCTGTCCTTAACCCCTTGTTTGCTCTGTTCTTCCTTGCTCGGTGTCCATCCTCCATCGTCTTCGTCCTGCTTGCCGTCATGTCGTCGCCTTCATCTCGTCGCCATCATCTTGTGTCCTAATCTCTGTTGCGCTCAATCCCTCTTAAAGGTTAGTGGCAGTGCTCAGAATAATTCATTTTTCTTTTTATTCTCTGTCCTAAAAGTGAAATCATTGATAAGATTACATGGATTTTGTGTTTTTCTTGAAATTATTAATAAAAAATGACTTTGCTATGTTGCTGCTCTTTTTGAATTTCTGGCTCTGGTATTTTGAAATTTTATTGATGATTTATGGATTTCAGGGTTCTGTGTTTTTGTTGATTGTTGCTGTTTTTAAATTTTTATTGATGATTTATTTGATTTTTGTTGATTGTTGCTGTTTTTAAATTTTGACTCTGTTGTGTTGTTGTGTTTTTTATTGTGTTGAAGAGAGCTGTTGCTTTTTACTGTAGTGATGGTTTATTGATTTTAGTTATGGATAATTATTTGTTGAATGATTATTTGATTTTTGTTCTGCTGTGCTGCTGCTGTTTTTGACTGTGTTGATGATTTATTGATTTCAGTTATAGATGATAGTATTAATCAAGAAGCAATTGCTGATAATAATACATCTGTGGATAATAATTTCCTGCTAATCTTCCTATTTCGAATGATGCTGTTAATCCTAATCCTCTTAGTTCTAATGATAATCAATCACAAGCTTCTTCTAATTTACGAAAAAAAAAAACAGATTTAGTTTGAAAATATGTTGCTTGAGAATATGAGCACAAAGTATTCCATCTGGCCTGTGATTTTTATTCCATATAATCTTCTACCATGCCTTTGCATGGAACAGACATCTTTCATTCTATCCACGCTTATACCTGGGCCAAAAATGCCAGGCTACGACATAGATGTTTATTTGCAGAGAAATTTTGATCTTTTATTATAAGAGTTACGTTGATTCCTTAATTTAATGATTTGGGTCGCGGTTTTTCATGTTTATCTACTTTTAGGATTTCTTGATTTATGTTTAGTAAGGCATAACTTCAAAGAGGAGTAACTTTAATTTATACTCGTTAGAACTTTATTTTAACTTTATAAATTCAGAGTATGACTTAATTTTCTTCTTTTACATTTATGTTTGAATGAAAATTTAAATGCCAATAGAGTAAAGAAGAAAATCTTATTGGTAAATTTGTTCACATGAGTTAACATATATAGCTTATTTAACTTGTTAACTTTTTTATGTAAAACGAATCTAGAAAAAGTGTTACGAGTGTAAGTAACAATAATTTAAACATATGTAGTTTAAAATAATATTGTTAACTTAACTATATTATACTCAGATGGTTATTACTAAAAAAAACATTGTAACATGTGGTAATACGTATTTTGCGGCGGTTTAAAGAAAACCGACGCAAAATGTAAAACGATAACTCACCCGACGATACATATAGCGGCGGTTCTAAGAAAACTGCCGCTAAATGCAAGGCTGATTGCAGCCCCAACCCCTAAGAGTCGCTATATGCGCTACAGTTGTCATTTTGCGACAGTTTTAAAAAATCGCCGTAAAATTTTTGCCACTATCTGATGGAATTGTTGTAGTTCGATAAGCAGTACGATTCTCAGTACCTTGATTTAAAACGTATTGAAAGTAGTTAAAATATTGGCTTCTTATAAAAAGTAATAAGAGTTAGCATCCCAGCTGTGAGGCGTGTGAATGCGTATCTCTCACCAAAAGAAGAAGAATGAAGGATCCCACAATTAGGCGATGCAAAAGAGTGAAATAATTAATGTTGTCTTGGCTTTAATACAAATCAATAATACACTACATTGGTAGCACGAATTATGCAAGGAGCAATCAAATATTTATTTCTGTATGACACACACCTAACAACAATAGCAATGATGGAAATAAATATTTTTGTTCCTATCTATCTCTACTAAGCAATCCTTTTAAAACACATACATCAATTAAACCACAATGAATAATAACAATCTTAATTATGGGACGCATTTAATTTAATTTAAAGCTCGTCGTTAAGAGACGATGGTAAAGGGTTAGTAGATGAGGTTTTGATAGGGTAGGAAGCCTCTATTGCAATGCCACATTGACCATGCTTGTGGGATATGCCCCTTTGCATCCTAATGTAGCCATGTTCTCCCCATTCTGGTCCCCATGAATTTTTCACTATCCAATATTTGTATCCGTCTTTTGTTGTTCCATACCCAACAATTGCAACCCCATGGTCTAGGTTAGTACCACATGCCCCATTAAATACTCCCTGCAATATTCTTGCAAACATTAATGTCGTTCCAACTAAACCATAGAAAATCAATTTTTAGTTAATTAATTTTAGAATTTAAAATTTAAAATTTAAATAATCTACTGTAACTATGGAGCGTTAAATA
This sequence comes from Arachis hypogaea, assembly GCF_003086295.3. Lineage (NCBI taxonomy): Eukaryota > Viridiplantae > Streptophyta > Magnoliopsida > Fabales > Fabaceae > Arachis > Arachis hypogaea. The sequence goes on along the minus strand of NC_092046.1, from coordinate 65,095,953 downwards.
ATAATAATGAATAATGTTTCAAATTAGTCTTTACAAAATTTTAATAGAATATTTTTATTTTTAATAACTTTTTATTTTATTAAACAAATATATTTTCATATCAAATTGTTTGTCTATATTAAAAAAATTATATAAAAATTAAAAAATTATTATATTTTTATTAAATAATAATAAAGACTAATTTATTTAATTTTTCATCCAGAATTAATTGGAAGATTAATTTGTCTAAAAAAAATTACATATTGATCATTTGATTAATAAAATTTTTTGAAAATTAAAAAGTCGTTTAAAAGTATAGCATTACTCAATAATAAATAAACTTGCCTCAGAGTAAAATTGAAAGTCAGATCCCGAGGCTTCAATGGCAACAGACACAGGTTGGTTGGCAACAGCCTTAAGCAATGCCGCCTCATTGTTCGTTGGAACATTCTCATGTCCATCAATTGACACTACATCCTTCTTCGCCTGCATCAATATATCAGTGTTTTTACAAGGGTTAGAATTTTAGCTGTACACTAATAAGTACCTTGTATGGTGTAGTTAATTATGAGTTTAAGATTGATACATTGGTGTAAAACGTTTTACATAATAATTTAATCATATTTTTTAAATGACTATTTATACAATAAATATAAAATGTAATTATTTTACTGACATATTATTATATAATTAAAAAGATTAAAATATGTTAGGTACCTTGGATGCATCGCAGGTGCCATCTTGTGCAGTGTAAGGGTAATCAGTTTCGGTTGTAATGCCACCCTTTTGTTTGATGAACTCGAAGGCATAATCCATAAGGCCACCATTGCATCCTTGATTTTGGTTTGTGTCACAATCTATGAGTTCTTGCTCGGATAAGGATACTAGGTTACGTGTCTTTATTTGGTTGATGCCTTCAACTGCTACCACTGTTGAAAATGCCCAGCAGCTACCTGATGTACCACACCACAAAAAAATTTTCATTTCAACCATCATTTATCATATATAATCCAAACAGAAACATCATTAGGAGTTTTCTAAACATTTTTAATTGAAAATATAGTACATACAGCTAACATATTTTTATAAATTACTTTCTTTTTTAAATTATCAATATTTGAACGTTGAACCTCAAACAGAATACTACTCAAATTTAATGCTTCATTCATAATTTAATCACGACAATTTACTAAAAAAATCAATAATTAATAAATGGAAATGAAAATAAGGGCCGAGGAAGAAAATTTTGAATCTAATACTGATACGTGCTTCAAATGTTCGTGATATGAAGAGTTCAAGTGTTATTTAGAAGATATTAGTTTACATTTTTAGAATATTTTAATTTAATGTATTTTGATTTTTGTTTATTTAATTACTAGATTGGGCCTTATGTTTATGGGCTTTAGGATTTTTATTTGTTTTAACCTAATAAGAGGTTATAAATACCTCCTTAGCTATTGTAGTCGTAGTATAGAATTTTTAGAGGTTTGAAAACCCCTTTTTGGTTTCGTGATGAAACCATGGTGTGGATAATTGAGGTTGAGGAGTCCCTCTCTTGTTACATCGGGGAATTGAGTAGAAGGTTGAGGAGTCCCTTCGATTCAATTTCCAAATTATGGCGTTGACAAGTTAGGTTGAGGAGTCCCTTTCTTGTTGCGTCAAGAAATTGGGTATAAAGTAGAGTGATTCTCTTTGTATTCAATTTCAACCTATCCTTTTTTGTTTTTATTTCAATTTCAATGTATCTTTTATATTCAATTTCAATTCTTGTCTTGTTTATTTCTTTTATTTTCGTATCATTTGGTATCAGAGCTCAGGTATTAGATTAATTCTTATTAATCTATATTTGTTCTTCTTTTATCATAAAAAAAAAGAGTCAAGTGTCTATCGATTTTATTGTTTAAAAAAAATAAAATAAAAAAGCATACATTGCAAAAAAAAAGGAGAAAAAAAATGGAATATATATAAAAAAGAAAAAAATTATCTTTCTTGTAATTTTTGTGCTTTTCATATTCTATTTTTCCACCTACAAGATTCGAGGACGAATCTTTTTTGAAGAGGAGGAGAATGATACGTGCTTCAAATGTTCGTGATATGAAGAGTTCAAGTGTTATTTAGAAGATATTAGTTTACATTTTTAGAATATTTTAATTTAATGTATTTTGAGTTTTGTTTATTTAATTACTAGATTGGGCCTTATGTTTATGGGCTTTAGGATTTTTATTTGTTTTAACCTAATAAGAGGTTATAAATACCTCCTTAGCTATTGTAGTCGTAGCATAGAATGATTTAGAGGTTTTAAACCTTTTTTGGTTTCGTGATGAAACCATGGTGTGGACAATTGAGGTTGAAGAGTCCCTCTCTTGTTGCATCGGGGAATTGGTTAGAAGGTTGAGGAGTCCCTTCGAATCAATTTCCAAACCATGGCGTTGACAAGTTAGATTGAGGAGTCCCTTTCTTGTTGCGTCAAGAAATTGGGTAGAAGTAGAGTGATTCTTTTTGTACTCAATTTCAATCTATCATTTTTGTTTCTATTTCAATTTCAATGTATCTTTTTTATTCAAATTCAATTCTTGTCTTATTTATCTTTTTATTTCTTTATCAAATACTTTTTGTTAGGAATATAAAAAATGATATCATCATGTGATACACACTTTTTCTTGTTAGAATAATATATATTCTAACATTTCTGATGATGATGTGAGTTGTTGATTAATTATAAATATCTATTTACGAAATAAGTTAATCATAATTTTTTTATAAGCAATGTTATATGATTAATAAAATTTATATTTTACTAATATTTAGACAATTCTAAATACGAACAAAGACTAAATTTTAATAGTATAAAAATAAAATATTAATTTAAAATATAAATTAATATTAATAAAATTATTATTAGCCTCTTAACATTTCCTTTCAAAATCACAAAAAAAATCGCTTCGGAGCAAAGGTATAATAATAATAATAATAATAATAATAATAATAATAATAATAATAATAATAATAAATAATGGTGAGTATTTTGCTTATTACCGCATTGGCCTTGATCTTTCACAGGAGTGACAGCACCTTTCTTCCTCCAATCCACAGAAGCAGGAACCCTCTCAACATTCTCATACATGAAGGTCCCATTGCCACGTGGCATGCCGCGGAACATTCTATGATGTCCCACCTTGGAGGCAGCATAGATGGTTCTGAACTCATGGTTGGTCAAGTCAGCAAATTTGTTCAGCTTCAACTTGTAAGGCTTGTCCAACTTGTTTGTTTCATGGACATGCATCACGTTCGCCTTGAACACCTCGAAACGTTTCTTCTTATCATCGAGGCTTCTAGAAACCGTGTGGTGGCTCCGCCACCTCTCGTACAAGTCCCATAGGGATTCCTCCGATTCGAGTTCTCTCTCCTGGAACTCGAAGCTCTCGGAGAATCCTAGGACTAAAGCGAGGGATAGAATAACACACAAGAGCTTCTTCATTGTGTTTTTCTTTGTATATGTGCTTTTGGTTTCAATTATTCGATGGATGAATGTGAATGAAGTTGGAGAAAACAAAGAGCTTGGGATGCTTTATATAGCTAGGGAAATGAAATGAAAAGAAAAAGAAGAAGAAAACAATGGATAATCTGAATGGAAGAAGTTACATGTTCCTTAAGGGCATCAACAATTAATCATCGATAATGATAACGATCATGCATGATCATGCCATGGACTATACGTTGAACACGAGCTAGGATTATGGGGAAGCTAAGAGAGAAAAAAGGACTATTATTATTACGATTTTGTTAGGTATATAATAATTTTTGTAAACAATATAAATAATAAATTTTAAAATTAATCTAATAAAATAAAAAATATTCCACTCTTAAATTATCTCTTAAATTTTAAAATTAGAATAACTATTTATATACTTAATAAATTGAACATCCATCTATTATTAACTGGTATGAATAAATTAAATAAAAAAAATAATCATCTAATTAAAAATAATCAATATAATTATCTATATATATATTGAATTAAATATCTAACATATTTATTTTTCATATTATTTAATATTTTTATTGTTTTCTTATATTTTTTCCTATTATTATGTGTTGATTTTGCATAAATATGGAAGCAATAAGGACTTCGTAGTGAGATTAATTTATTGTTGGTACACGTTGTATACATCGATATCACACCTGTAAGATTTTAGATATATAGATAATCAAATAAAGGAAGGAAAGTTAAGAAGTTTTGATTACTTATGGATAATAAAATAAATATAAGAGTTGGTGCATAATTGGTGTATATGTTTGGCTAATGATATCTTTAATTTGTGTGCTTCAAGAGTCATCTTTCGATTGCATGCCGACCACGCTATTACCATATCGAGAGTGATAGGTAGGTTTATATATGAGTGTACTTGTGCCTCAGTTACGTTTAGTTATGAACCACTATTTGTTTGTTCTTATTGTGTGTTCGTAACAGCATCATTATTCATGCATATCCACATAGCTAGGATGTACGTGTATATATGATCTCTTAATTAATAACAGTAATGTTAAATAGTCAAAAACTCACCAATGATAAATAAAAATATACATAGTTAATCATTTATAGGAGATTATGCTCTCTCTTAATTTAATAAACATAATTAATCTCCTTTTATATAATTATTTTCTTTCACTTAATTACACCAAAAATTAATCTAAATTTTATGTAAATCAAATTTTAAAAATTTCTTTTTTATTATTACATTTTTTTCCAAAGAAATGAGACTTAAATCTGCGCGCAATCTCTAAGTAAGTATAGAAAAATTATGTCATTTGAGTTATAATTTGTTGGTTCTTATTATTACATCTAACAATTATAAAATCTTTCTTTTAAATAAAAATTTTAAAGTAGTACACTACATTTTATAAAAAAAATTCAAATATCTCAAATTCGATTAGTCTTAATTTATTAAAAAATAAAAACATAAAAAATATTATTTTATGACCTGACAAATAAAATAATAAAAAATAAATAATAATAAATTAATCTCAATTTGTTGATTAAGGATGTTATAAGTTTGAATTATGAATGTTATACATATAAAATTATAAATGCTAAATTAGAGATATTTTAACACTTCTACTATACAATTTATATTATACATTAAAATTATATGTTATAAAATAAAAAGTTAAAAATGAAACATGAAAAAAATTATGAAATTATTTTTTAAATATAATTATTAACTAATCACATTAAAATCAATAAATAAACATAGATAAAAATATAAATAAAAATATAAAATAATTTGAAATCATGACTCATTAACGCACAAGTGAGATAATTTGAAAAATAAATAGCTTGAAATTGAGTAATATTAATTGTAAAAACATATTAACCATGAAAATTATATGTATGAAATTATGGATAATATGAGTGTGAAATTATGAATGTTATGTGTGTGAAATTAAATGCTAAGTTAAAGATATTTTTACAAATTTCAGTATACAACATATATTTTTACATATATATTGTTATAAATATAAAATAGAATATAAAATACAAAAAATATGAATTTTTTTTTAAATAAGATGGTCAAATTCACATGCCATAAAATAAAAAAAATAGAATAATTATTATAAATATAAAATACAAAAAAATATGAATTCTTTTTTAAATAAGATGGTCAAATTCAAATGTCATAAAATAAAAAAAATAGAATAATTGATACTTGACAAGGATTGTAATAAAAAAAATAAAAAATATAAAATAATAATTAAAAAACTAAGACAATACTTGTAAAAAACAATCTTATATTGTGAATAAGGATTGAGTACTTACAAAATTTAGATGAATGAAAATTTTTTCATTAAAAAACATGTTTGTGTTCTTTGGGAGGAGTTATGTAATATTAGTCAGAATGTCACGCTTTTTGCTACGTCATTTTGATAATAAAGAGTATTATGACAATTTTAAATATATCTTTAGTATTAACCTTTAAACTAAAAATCGCATTTTACTTTATGTGAAAAAAAAAAATTATTATACACACACGTATATAAGAAACCTTCATACAAGTAATATGTCAAACTTCATATATATCTTGTTACAATTCCTATTCCTCTTTACAAGATATAATAACAACAACAACTACTACTACTAAGGCATTAAAAACAAATATAGTGCAACCAAAATACTTAGAAAGGTCTTCGCTGGCTTCTCGTCCATTTCCTGAAAAACAGAGGGCTGTAGAGGATGAGAACCTAATCGCACACGATCTCAAAATCCAAATTTATATTTCAACCTATAAAAACTCTAATCAAAACAAATATATCATAGCATTTCACTACATATACTGAAGAAGTAATTTCAACAAACTCACCGCTGATTCATCCAATATAACATAACCAAATCATGACCTCCGGCCCAACACATAATCACATCACCATCACGGCTTCTGGCCTAACACAATATCACATCATGATCTCCGACCAAAAATATACACAAATCACGAGTCACAATCACACAGAGAGTCAAATAATCGCACAAAAGAGCAAGTATAACAAGTAGCACAATTAGTAGTTAACAAAGTATCAATTAGGCAAACTAAGTAACTACGCAGACCCAAAAAATGTAAAAAAATGAAGTATATGATGCATGTCTGTCCTATTGGCCATGAGCTCACGTGCTGATTATCTACTAAACCTGTCACAAAATTCGGTTGACATCCTGGATCAGTCTCTCAATGCGCATCTCTACGAGAAATTATACAAATCATGGTACCATTATCTCAACGGAGAGTGTCATTTCACCTTCTCATAGAGGTATAAACCGTGCCAAACAATGGAGAGTGCCGTCTCACATCAACGGAGGGTGTCCTCTCACCTTCCCGAGAGAAAATGGGCATTATGTATTGTCATTTTCACTGAGCCTTATGCACACATCTCAAGTGAGCATTACTTATCACCATCCTCATGAGATTTTGCTCAAAATCATATCACGCAAGAGGAATAACACCTAAACCTTGGCACATAACCAGGACAAATCACCGTCAGTTATCACATTTCAATAATATTCACAATCAATTATGCTCAGAATCATTTAACAGAACAATGATAAAAATGTTTCTGGAGCAAAACGATTTACTGCACAAAATGGAACCAAGAACGTTTTTGAACCAAGAACGATTTACGACAATGGTAAAGTTCAACGGCGGCAAGAGCAGCTCGACGGCAACGGAAATGCAGGCTCGACGGCCACTATGGTAGCTCCGGCGTCATTCTCCTTCTAGTTCTCTCTCGCGGTGGTGCGACGGCAATGTGACAGTGGATTTGATAGCGACGACGACGTACAGCTCGGCAACGGTGACCAGGTGTCGACGACGGAGGCCCTTTAGCGGTGGGACACAATCGGCTGGCCTGGGACTTGGTGAAGCTCGACGGCGGCGACTCCTCTCTCCCTCGTGTCACATCTTTCTCTCTCTTCCTCCTCTTGCTTCGACGACGACGGTATCGGCAATACTTAGTCCCGCCGGCGTCGTCCCCTTCCTCCATCCCCTCTCCTTCTTCTTCCTCTTTTCCCGCCGGGTCACTCTCTCTTTTTGTTTTCTTTCTTCTGACCGCTGGGGATGAGTGGTGGCTATGTAGAGGTGAGGGTGTGAGTGTAATGTGTATTAGGATTTGGTGTGAGTTGTTTTGGGAATGAAGGGTTTGGGTAGAGTAGGAATTTTAATAAAAATTAAAGGGTAGAGTAATAATTTAGAACCAAATCTAATCCAATATAATTTTACTTTGAAAATACTAATTATTCTTCAACTTACACATTATTTTCAATTGAATACTCTAATTTAAAAATTAGAGATAATCAAATTAATTTTTCTTTATTCATAAAATAAGGTTCAAAATCAATATATTTAAATTAAAGCATGTAATATTCTCATTATTTTTCAATTACTAAAACTTTAAATTATAAATGATAAATTTTTTAATTTATATATAAAAATCTCTGAAAATATAATCTTAAATAAATATAATAAATCATAAATAACTTCTTATTTAATTTTTAAAAATATAGAGTCTTACAAGATATGTTCTATTTTAGTCTTTGAGATTGGTAAATTGTACTGATATAGTCTCTAACTTCCTAATTACTATAATTTGATCCTTTAGATTAAAAAAAAGTGAACCAATATAGTCTCTTGTGTATTTTCTGCAATCGAAACTTAATGCTGTTAGTGACGTGGCTCAAGTCTTGCCATGCTGGACATATTAGAACGACGTTGTACGTGTTTTGGCGCTAATAAAGAAGACACTAAACGACGTCATTTGAGAATTTGAACAATATTAAAATGTTACACCCCTTCCTTTTGAACAATACTAATTGTTCAAACTCTCAAACAACGTCGCTTAGTGTCTTTTTTAGAGACAAAATGCGTATGACGTTGTTTTAATATGTCGGCAAGGCTAGAGCCATATCGCTAATAGCTTTGACGACGGAAAATACACAAAAGATTATATTAATGTACTTTTTAAATTTTTGAGGACTAAATTATAACAATTAGAGAATCAAACACTAAATCGATATAACTCCCTAATTTCAAGAACTAAAGTGACTTATTAGCTCTCTTTAGACGTTTTAATGTTGGAAATTATTTTTTAAAAAAAAATATGAAAAGTGAGTAAATATACTATAAAATAAAATCAATATACACAGCAAATATATATGGGATACGCTTTTATTACTATTAATGTAAATTATATATCCAACATAGAAATATATGGTGATTTTTAAAGGGAAATAAGATATTATATAATGCCAATCAAATTATATTGGTCCATTAAGTCTTCAAGGTAATTACCGTATTGATATTCATTCGATTAATGAAAATTAATATTGTATATATATGTGCGTGAGGTATATGTATAATAATGTACGCAAGTGATATAAAGGATAAATACCCTTTTCAATTTATTTTGACCATTTGTTTTTAGGATATCGCATTCTAATTATTACTAAACCTCAATCACGTCTCCACCTATTAATATAAGTGAATTAGTTAATTTCTGTGATTGATTGCGAACAAATTGTTTATATGACGTGTTAGTTGGAGGTTGAATTGTCAAATACACTCAATTTCTAGTGACACGTAGTACTTGTATTTGACAATTTAACCTCTAACTGACACGTTATCTGGGTAACCTGTTCGCAACCGATTATACGGATCGATTGGTTCACTTATATCGATGGATGAAAATCTGGTTGAAGTTTAGTGATAATCAGGATGCGACATGTCCTACGGACAAATGATCAGGGACCGAAAATGGTATTTATCCTGATATAAATGACACTACAGAAAAATGAAACATTTGTAACAAAAAATTTATATCAAATTTAAAATTGTTACAAATTATAGTTTTTTCGTAACAATAATTAGTTATTGTTACAAAATAAGAATATTTTGTAACAACTTGATTTCTTTTGTTACAAATTATGTTGGCTTTCGTATCAAATTGTTGTTTTGTTGCAAAATGTTATAATATTTTGTAACAAAAGATTATATTGTTACAAAAATTTAAAATATTTTGTAACAAAATATCTATTTGTTTCAAAAGCTTTATAACAAAAAATTAGTTTGTTACAAAATACAATATTTTTGTAACAAGTTATTTATTTGTCACAAAATTTAAAGATTTTTTGTAACTAATAAAAAAATTTGTTTCAACATATTAAATGTAAGACTTCGAATTTTTTAAAATTTATTTATGATTTATTATATTTATTTAAGATTTTATATTCAAAAATTTATTTTACTAAAAATATTTAAGTCAAATTAATGATAGTTTGAGTTTAGAATTATTTTAAAAATTAAATAATAAGTCATTTATGATTTATTATATTTATTCAAAATAAATTTTTAGAGATTTATATATTAAACGGAGTATTTTTTTATTTATAATTTAAAATTTTAGCAATTAAAAAAATATAAAAATTTTATATGATTTAATTTAAATATTTAAGATTTTTGAATTTAATACTTTAAATTTTATGAATAAAAAAATTAACTTGATTATTTCTAATTTTATCTTAATTAGTATTTATTTAAAAATAATTATAAAATAATAATAATATAGTATTTCATGAATAATTAATTTAATTACTCTAGTTCTTAAAATTAAAATATTTATTTAAAAATAATTTAAAAATTTATAGTTAAATAATATCTTTATATAATTATTATTAAATTAAAATAAATTTTCAGTTATTATACTACCCTTATTTTTATTGAAAATACTTAAATCACCCCATCTCTAACCCTAGCTTTTTCTACCACTCACAGCACACATCACACACCACACACCATACACACACAACCAATATACAAGCGTATACACAGAAACAGGCATATAGAGAGAGATCCGAGGAAGTGAGGGAGTCGCGGGGAAGAAGAAGGGAAGGAAAGGGGGGAGACCGCGCCGCCACCAGCGATCGTCGCGCCACCCTCGTCGCACTTTACCGCCGGTCACTGCTGCTGAAGAGAGAGGCTGTCAAGACGCGAAGAGAGAGAGTCCGCGAGAAGAGGGAGGCCGCCTGCGTCCTGTCGCCGCCGCTGGAGGGAGGCCGTTCGCGTCCAGCTCGCCGCGGTTGTTGCATCGCCGTCATTGCGCGCCGCTGTCGAGCCTGAAGCTTCCGCCATCGCACGAAGCAGAGAGAGTGAAAGACGCGATGGAGGAGTGAGGGAGGAGTTGCCGCTACTGTTGCCAAGGCTAGCCGCTGGAGCCATTGTTTTCGCTGCTGGAGCTAGCCACTGCGGAGCATTCTGTCATCGTGAAACTTGAAAGGGGGTGTCACTATCGTTGTTTCCGGTAGCACTGTTCCCGTTCTGGTTCCAATTTCTTCGTTTACGAGACCTGTAACATTTTCTTCCTTGCTTTGTTACCATTTGTTCCTCTATCATATTTCTGTCCTAATTATATTAGCATATTTTATTCTAGTGTTGTCAATTTATCTCTTGAACAATTATGATTGATTCTGAGATCACTGTTGCTGCTGCTCCAAGAGGAAAGTTGTTGCTAAATTAAAAACAAACGAAGGGTTTGTTGCATTTAATTACCGAGTTTCGGCTAACTGAGGTAGGAAATTTTATTTTGAAATTAACTATTTTAATTTATGAATGCCATATAAGTTTAGTGGGTATATGCAAATGATTTATGATTGTTTGAAATGACTAAATAATGAGTTTGAGTTGTATTTGTGACTGAATTTGATGAATATGTGTTTGATTTTTTGATTGTTTAGAAATACCGAAATTCTGATTATTAGCTGGTTATAATTGTCAAGTTTCTCATTGTTTTCAATTTTTGGGGACAAATTTTTTTTTGTGATTCAAAGGCATAACTTTGATTTCTACTGAACTTTTTGGCTACAAGCTCTAATTCATGCCATTCTGAAGAATAAGTTTATTACTGATGATGAGTAGTGAACATTATTGAAGATTATTGAACTGTTATTATTATGAGTAATGATTTTCTTAGGTTTCTCTATTATGAGTAATTTAGATTATTTTGTTGTATAGTAATTATGGAACTGTTCTTGTTTTTTAGATGTTGTATTTTTTTTTATTTAATTATGAAGCTGTTCTTGTTGTGTTTATTGAGTGTTGTGTTTAAAAGCCAACTTGTAATGTTATTTACTATTGTAATATACTGCGAATAATCTTCACAATTATAATTATTGTAGTTAATTTTCACAGAAAATTATCTTGCCCTCAGCTTGAAGACATGAACTGGAGCGCATAAAGTTCTACTATATTGTTCTGTTGTATGTATATTTTTTCACGTAGTATGTATATAGGTGGAGAATTCTTTTATGATGTAATTTTTTTTCTCTTGTTGCTTTTTCTATTCTCGCTTGCAGGCTCAAATGCGGGATTTTAAGTGGCTTTGTTGAGACGAGACAATAACTTTTGACTCTGAAACCAAATCATCGCATGAGCTGAATTGGTTTTTTCGTTGCCCATCATTTGAACTCTAAGTAAAATTTAGATTTATATCGAGTTAAATACTTTTTCAATTGACGATGCTCGATCTCTGAACTGCCTATGTAAAGTATTAGTAGCATGTTGATCTTAGAGCATATTCTTTAGTTCATTAATGTCTCTTCTTTATTACTGTTGGTATTTTGACTTCATATGTGTAAGTATAACTGGCAGTTCACCTAATTGTATTTTCTTCTATGCTTGTTGGGATACTTTGCTAGAGATTCCTTGTTTTATCTTATATAAAACTGCAAGGACCTAAGCTTGATCTGATATGGCTTAGTGCATCTATGCGCGTAGGAAGTGAGCTATTTTTTTTTGAAAGGAAGAGCTCAACACCAAAGTGGAGCAACTATCTTGTTGTCAGAATTTCTCTTTTGGTTCAAAGGGAGTAATTTAAATTTGGTTTCTTTTGGTTGTTCTGTATGTTCTTATTCTTGTGTTTTGACATGAATCTCACTTTCCTTGTATGGAATTTTGTGAGTGTAAAAGCATGAAAAATAGGTCAAATATATTTGTGATTGAACGATGATTAATTAGCCCAAGTTTTATGTATTGAATTGTCAATTCTTGATAATTTGTATCCTTGATTAGTTGGTTTTAAACTTTGAGAATGGATTCTCAAAGAATTAATTAATTTTAACTTCTATCTTAATTTTCACTTGGACGAAGATAATGTTATGTGTTATTTCTAATTTTGATTTTTATTGTTTATGTTTGCAGGGGTAAAAAATTGATGGCAACATGTTAGGCTTTATATTGACTGAAACATGCTAGAAGAGTCAAGGATTATAAATTCTACATGATATAAATTTTATGTTAAGAACAAGTTGTATTTAGTTGAATTTATAGAATTTATTTTATTGTAAAAGAATCTTAATTATATGTAAAATATTTTAATTATCTATATGATTATATATTATATAAATGTTAGCGCGTTTAGAAAAGTAATTGATATATCAATTATTTAAATAAATATTGTAAAATGAATCTATTTTTGTAACTAAGAATAAAAAATGTTACAAAAGTAAGTAGTATTTTGTAACAAAATATTATAACACAAATCTAAATTGTTAAAAAAAGATTTTATTTGTTAAATTTGTTATCATTTTTTTAACAAATTTTATTTTTTTGTATAAAAAAATTTGTTATAAAATATTACTTTGTATTGTAACAGTTTCATTTTTTGTTATAAAAACTTTTTGTAATGGGACATACTGCAATGGACTTTTTTTATTTCAAATTCTTTTTGTTTCAAAATTTTTGGTTTTTTGAACAATTTTGTTTGTTACAGATATTGTTTTTTCTTATAGTGTGAAGTCGAAATTGAAAATTTTTGGAGTTTTTAGGTTGAAAATAGTCATCTAATTTTAGTTTTTTATTTTAAAAATAAATAAAAATTTTATCCAAACAAAAAACTGATGGATACAAATGTTTAAAAGAAAATTTAAGTGTTTTTTGGGTGGTTAGTCTCTAAGACGGAATTTGATTATGAGAAAAGGACAAGACAAAACATTATGATAAGACACAAAATTAATATTTTTATAATTTTTTTGTAGTAAACTAAATTTAAGAGAAAACAAAATGTGAAAGTCTAATTTACTCTATTTTTTTATATACAAAAAATTTAGGAAGAAAAATATAATAATAAAAAATATAATTATAAAAAATTAATAGAAATAATGAAAAATAGTGGCGATTTGTGCTGTAAAATACAATATTTTTGTGATAGTTTAAAATGAGATCTAAGAGTGATTATAAATGGATGGAGAGTTTCTGTTTAGTTATATTATAGAGATTTAAAACTGCCGTCAAATAATCTGATACGATATATTTGATTAGCAATGGTTATATAAACAATTGTTGAAAATTGTTGCAAAAATTAATTTCTACACCCTAAAGAATACTGGTTGGTGAATTACTGAAAATCAATTTTGCCACAGTTTTAGATAATTTAATAGTTTGATTAAATTTTTATTTAATAAATTTTAATTATCAATTTTATAAAAAATTCTTTTATGTAAATTTGTACTAAATATTTAGTATAGTATATTCATGTTGATCCCTTGATGGAATAGAACTTAGAGTTTAAATTTTCGAATTTAAAACGTATTTAAAGTAGTTGAAATGCTGGCTTCTTATAAAAAGTATTAAGGTTAGCATCCCAGCATGAGGCGTGTGAGTGCGTATCTCTGACCAAAAGAATGTTATCTTGGCTTTTTCTTTTTAATATTGTATTACTAGAGGTGAAATCCTTTATCATGAACCAAATTGTGTGTTGAACACAACTATGGCCATTTACAAAACGTCAATGACGTTTTGTGTTTCTTCAATTAAAATAATATTTTTCTAACAAAACGTCAGCGACGTTTTGTGTTTTAATAATTAAAATAATATTTTTTTTATTACAAAACGTCAGTGACGTTTTGTTCTTTGATGATTAAAAAAAATTTTTTATTACAAAACGTTAGTAACGTTTTGTGCTACTACCACAACCCTGTAGAACACCAAAATCATCAAATATTTTTGTATTTCACATTAAAATTATCCATATATAAAAATTTTAGCCCGAATTATACAAGCAGCAATCAAATTGAAATATTTATTATTTCTACTGTGGCACACACCTGACAACAATAATGGCGCAAATAAATATTTTTGCTCCTATCTATCTCTACTATGCAATCCTTTTAGTCTTTTACGACACATACAACAATTAAACCACAATGAATAATAACAATCTTAATTATGGGACGCATTTAATTTAATTTAATTTAAAATTCGTACTTAAGGCTGCAAATGGTAATGAGAATAGAATAAAATAAAATAAAAATATAATTTATTTTTATTTGATTTTATTTAAAAAATTTAAAATAAAAAATATAATTATAAAAATTAACAAAAATAATAAAAAATAAAAATAAATCATATTATTTGTTAATATTTTTGTATTTTTTATTAAAATAAAAATAAAATATATTAATTTAATATTTTTAAATATAATATTTTATATATATTTTATTTATTAAATATAATTTTATATTTTTGTGTCTCTATTTTAATATTGTGTGTCTATAAACAAACACAATCTAAGAGATTAGAGGATGGTAAACGGTTAGTAGATTGATAGGGTAGGAAGCCTCCATTGCAATGCCACAGACCATGCTTGTGGGATATGCCCCTTTACATCCTAATGTAGCCATGTTCTCCCCATTCCTTTTTTTTTTGGACCTGGCATGTTCTCCCCATTCTAGTCCCCATGAATTTTCCACTATCCAATATTTGTATCCGTCTTTTGTTGTTCCATACCAACAATTGCAACCCCATGATCTAGGTTTGTATCACATGCCCCATTAAATACTCCCTGCAATAATCTTGCAAACATTAATGTAGTTCCAACTCCCAACCAGACCATAGAAAATCAATTTTTAGTTAATTAATTTTAAAATTTAAAATTTAAAATTTAAAATTTAAATAATCTACTGTAACCATGGAGTGTTAAATAATAATAATAAATAATGCTCCAAATTAATCTTTACAAAATTTTAATAGAATATTTTAATTTTTAATAAATTTTTATTTTATTAAACAAATATATTTTTATATCAAATTGTTTGTTTATATAAAAGAAATTACATAAAAATTTAGAAAATTATTATATTTTTATTAAATAATAATAAAGACTAATTTATTTAATTTTTCATCCAAATTAATTGGAAGATTAATTTGTCTAACCAAAAAATAAAAAAAATGATCAATTGATTATTAAAATTTTTTGAAAATTAAACAGTAGTTTAAAAGTAGCATTACTCAATAATAAATAAACTTGCCTCAGAGTAAAATTCAAAGTCAGATTCCGAGGCTTCAATGGCAGCAGATACAGGTTGGTTGATAACAACTTTCAGCAATGTTGCCTCATTGTTCGTCGAAACACTCTCATGTCCATTAATTGACAGTTTGACACTACTGCCTTCTTTGCCTACATTATTATATCGGTGTTTTTTACAAGGGTTAGAATTTTAGTTATACACTAATAATATGTGGGAGTTGCTATGGTGCTGAGTGGAAGATTCTTCAGCAGGTGAGGATGCTGCCTGTCCGAACGTGGTAGATACACCTGTCCTGTTAAAATATTCAACGCTTCTGCATTTGTCATAGCTGGAGGTAGCTGGTTCAGGTACGGGTCCCACAATTCAAAAAGGCTTTTTAGAAATCGAGGTCGTTAACAACTTAATTAAGGTATTTTAATAACTTAATTAATTGGAAAATAAATACAATGTGATAGAGTAGTTTTTTGGTTTTCACGTTCACGCTTCAGTCCGTGAAAAAAATTGGATGGGCCTGGGGGAAAGTTTAAGGTAATGGGCGAGAGATGGACTGTAGCCCTTAACCGTTCAGATACAAATGATACAAAGGCTTAATGTTTTTAAAACCCAAAAAAAAAAAGAGAACCTAACCTGCAGGAACCCTCTACCCCCGTCATTTGTGGATTCAACCCTCGATCTGATGCAACGCAAATTGGTATGAAACCAATACCCTAGCCCTAGCTTCCGGCGCACTCTTGATGTTCGCCGGCCGTTCCCCAACATAGCTTCCCGTCGTGCTCCAGGTTCTTCAACCCCTGTTCGGTCACGGATCGTAGCTACTTGGTGGAGCTCAGCGTCTGTTGTCTCTGTATTTGCAGATGCCTTTCAGGAAACGCTGTTTGGTTGCCTTTGTTGGGTTCCCTTCTGCATTCAGCGGTCGCCTTCGTTCTCGTTCTTTGGCATCCTCGATCGATCGGCCTTCACCGCTCGCGTTAGTCGCCGTTCACCGTTCGAGTTCGTGCAAGCGTTCGTGTGGAAGCCACGTCGGTTTCGTTCGACCACTGGGACGAAACCGCGAGCGACCCCCGGATGTGGTACTGCTAGCTTTTGTCGCCTCTGTGAGTTTTCCAAACCCGCCACCAGATAATACACCCACACATCACCAATACTCTGCTTCAACCTCTACAACTTTCGATTACCAATACAATAGGTAACATTTTGAATTGGTAGTGGTTTGGACTTTCTTCATAGACAGAATTAAAGTATAAAACATCTATGCTCTCTTCCCTGTGATTTTGATATTAGGCTTTGAATTCTATAGTTATGTTTTAATGTGGCTGCACTCTAGGGGTTCGATGTAATCCTTTAACCGTATCTCTAGTTGGTTTTATAATCTATAGCTTTTAGAAAGTTAGTAAGTTGAGTGCATGTGAAGGTAGAATAATTCGATCTTAGTAATCAGGAAAATATAGCTGCACAAATAGCATCTGTAGAAAACATATTAGCATGATGATTCCACTTGCATCAGTTTCTTCTGGTAAAGTTAAACTATTAATGTGAACTGGTTAATTTGCTAATTGTTCTTGTGCTGTTTGGTCTTGTATTATTTTTAAATTTTTTGTTGTTGTTGTTATTCTTTGCCTGTGGACTTGCCAACTTGATAATTTGGTAAATTGTTGGGCTACAGTTGTCTTTTCTTTTGCTAAATTGTTAGATTGCTATGAGGTACTTTGGTGGATTTTGTATTTAGGTCTTGTTCTGGATTAAGTGGCCAATCATTGTTCCGGTTTAGGTGTTATGCTTGAGATTATTGGTGGATGTTGGAGATCAGAGATTTATTCTATGCGTCGTGTTGTCTTCGGCTGAAAGCAAAAAATCAGTTTTCATTGTGGGGATTGTTTCCTTGTTTGTTTTGTTTCAGAAATCAATTTTTTTCTGATCATTGTTCAAACTCTGAATGATGGTCTGCTGGTTTTGTTCTGTTTTTTTTCGTAGAAAATGCATTTTTGTGATGAATGCCGAAGCTCTGAATGGTTTTCTGCTATTTTTGTTTAGTTAATATAAATCAAGTATCTGTGATTGATGCTCAAATTCCGAACCTTGGTCTGCTGCTTTTGTTGTCTCAGAAATCAATTTTGTGTTTGTTTTGCATTGTGTGAAAAATTGGGTGAGGTATATAAGAAGTAAGAATGAAGTCTATGTTAATGGTATTACTTTGGTGATTGTGGTCTCCCACAATCTTGAACATGGAATTGAAGAGAGAATCGTCTCTATTTTTCTTCATTTAGTATTTTTTGGGCATTGCATTTCATTGTAATTTGTTTAGGCATGGAAGTAGTTCTTTATGATCCCCTGTTGAAGGAAGTAAATGTAGATGAAGAGTGTTTAGAAGTAGTTGCATTATTCATTGAGTTTTTATTGAATCAGGTGTATTGGAGAAATATTTTTATTATACTATTAATTTAGGTAGAGTGTTGAATGCAACGAGAGCAGATGCCAAACAACAGTAAATGGATAGGGGTCTTTGACGTTGGTTGGTGTTGCAAGTCCTGATTCAGTCGATGTGTTGTTGAGGTACAGATGGAGGTGAACTTAAGCGAGGAGGATGCTGATTGTCGAGGGACTCAAAGTGATGCGTACGACGAGTTCATCGGTGCCGAAGAAGGAGGAGCCATGGCCGACGATGAATGTTGTGACTTTGAAGACCTGGGCGCACTGAGTGTGGATGATATTTTGAAGAAGGTTTGGGTCAGCGTTGAGAGTGCATATGAGTTCTATCGGAGGTTTGGAAAAATGCATGGGTTCAGTGTGCGAAAGGGTGACTCAGGGAGAGACTGTGAGGGGAACTTGGTAAGATATAGGTTTTTTTGTAACAAGGAAGGGTTGAGGGAACGAAAACACTATGACAGGATTGACAGAAGGGGGGAACACAAACCAGAGACAAGAACTAACTGCAAGGTAATGTTATCAGTTTTTTTAGACAAAAATGATAACTGCTGGAAGGTGAGGAAGCTAGTCACCGAGCACAACCACGAGTTGACACCGGCAGGAATGGTGCACTTGATTGCAAATCATCGTGGGTTAACGGAAACAACAAAGAGTCAGATAGATGGGATGCAAGCACATTGTATTGCAACGGCTAAGATTGTAGGGTACATGGCTGGTATGGCCGATAGCTATTCGTTGTTAGGGTTTCTGAAGAAGGATGTCTACAACTACGCTGACAAACAACGGCGCATTAAAATATCTGACGGTGACGCAAATTCTGCAATAGTGTATCTTGAGGGAAAAGCCGAGTTAGACCCCATGGAAATCGCAAAATACAACGTGACTTGTGACAAAAGGCTAGCCAATCTGATTTGGGCGGACGGATCCAGCAGAGTCGATTACCAATACTTTGGTGATGTATTGGCCTTTGATTCAACATACAAGAAAAACAAATACAAGAGACCAGTCGTGATTTTTTCTGGATCAAACAATCACAAGCAGACCACCATCTTTGGGTTTGGGTTGTTGCTTGATGAAACTATTGATTCATATCGGTGGATGTTGGAGCATTTGACGAAGATCATGTGTGGTAAGAAGCTGGCTGTAGTTGTGACTGACTGCGACAAGGCTATGATAAAAGCAGTTTTCGAAGTGCTTCCCTCTGCGACCCATCGTTTGTGTGCATAGCATGTGGAGAAAAACGTCACATCTAATTTAAAAGATGCAGAATTACGTGGGTTATTTAGAAGATGGCTGTATGCAGAAATGACGACAGAGGACTTTGAATCCGAATGGGAGGATGCTGACGATGTGTATGGACTACGTGAGAAGCAATGGTCATACCAGATGTATGAAAAAAAGAAAATGTGGGCAAGTGCTTATTTGTGTAACAAGTTCTGCGCAGGATATCGAACAACATCCAGGTGCGAAGGCATTAACGCACACGTGAACAAGTTTTTGAAGTCCACCCACACAATTTACGAGCTTGTTCAGAGCTTGGAGATGGTTTCCCACGAGTATCGAAATAGGGAGTTGCTCCTCCAGTTTCAGTCCCTCAACTCGGTTCCTGTTATGACAACATTCCTGAGAAGTATTGAACGGCATGCCGCTACAGTATACACAAGAGAAGTGTTTGGGGACGTCAAGAAAGAGATCGAAGGGGTAGGTGCCTTGAACCAGATTAACAAAAGAAGGATATTGAGTACAATGGTATACACCCTTGAGGAATATGAGAAACCAAATGTGCAGATAACAGCGTCGTTCGGTCAGTCGACTAGCAAAGTAAGTTGTCAATGTAACTTCTGGAAGAAGCATGGATATCCATGCAAGCACATGTTCTTTGTGATGAAGGCAGAGCACTTGAAGGAGATACCCGATAAGCTTGTTCTCAGGAGGTGGAGAACTGATGTAAAATCTCCTGAACAGTACACGAAAAGTTGGGACGACCTTAGTGAACACGGTGTTATCCTCCGCCATGGGGCACTCCAGTCGGCATCGCAGTGGATGTTTTTCTTGGGGGCACCAAGGTTGGTGTTGTTCGAAAAGGCTATGCGTGAAATTCAGTCCTTATGTAAAGACCTTGAGTTGGATTACAAGGCATTCCATGGTGGGGTTAGGCCGAGCGTCGAACATCCCCCTGAAGCAAATGCTGTGGTCAAGGACCCACTTGTTGTTCAGTCAAAAGGAGCTCCAAAATTTGGAAAGAAAAAAGCCCATGGTAAAAGGCGACCTTGCACCTACTGGAAGGGTACGGGACATACAGAGAACCTGCCTAGCCAAAGGTGATTACGATGAATAACACGATTTCAGAGACGATGCATTCGAGGGGGGTGATTTAGAGATGCCTGACTGGGTAAGATATTTTCTTCGATGTGTTTTTGGAAAATTGTTATCCATATGCAACATCCAACTTTTTACAATTACTTTGATTACAGGATGATGAACACGTGGGTGGCAACCTGTTTCTGGACCCCAACGGCACATCGAATAACGTCTATCACAACACGGTGAGTTGTTTCTGTGTTGCAGTATTGAATATCGTACTAAGAAGCAGTTACTAGTAGCTAAGACAAATTAGGAAATTGGGATGCAGGAAGATTGGATCGTATGGTAGTTGACTTATTAGCTGACGTAATGAGTAGATAAGCATAAAATTATTTCTCATGATAAATCGCAAATACAGTAACATGATTGGTGGTAGTGATAATGTTGGACTAATTACTTGTGTAGTATGAAATCACTTAAGGTCAACTTGCATATAGAGTGTAGTTATATGTGGCTGAAATAATTTTGGTCACGTGTAGGTAGATGTGTAGTGGTACATGATAGTAAGCATTAGTTATGAAATTATTTACTTCTAGTCAATTTTTTGGAAAATAGTTAATTACATCTTGCAAATACCCTCAAAATTGTTACCTCTTTTGGTTTGACATAAAATCCGCTTTTTTTCTGTTGCAATAGCAATCATTCATTCATGGAGGCATGATTGGTAGAATTGCAAGGCCAAGAAAGGTGCCGAAATACATCTTATCAGCAGGCCAGCATTTCTCGTGAGGCCGTTTCATGGGTAGACAAGTTAGGAGACCCATAGGGGTATGAGGAGCAAGGCATGACATATGTTGACCCCTCTGATGTTATTTTTCTCTCTTACCAGTAGGAGTGAACCCTTTGGGAGAATCCCAATTTCTTTCAGTTTGATGTCCTTGCGAATTTTTTCTAATGTGATAATAGATTAATTAACTTGTAACTGTATACATCAAATTCCAATATCAAATTGATAATCCTGCGGTGGACCTTGTGGGATTCTTCCTTGTTTTCTTTGGAACGTCATGGATTGGTTGTCTTTTTTGTTTCACAGAATGTGTATTAGGCTGTTTGCATAATTAATTTACACAAAATCGGGTCCAGAATGGACATCGGGCCCAACAAGATCCCACTGTATATGGACTTGGAGAACAGATCTGTAAAGGGCTCTTTTAAGAAATTCACCTTTGGCTAACATGCCACATAGATCTGACACGGTGTATGGGTGAACGGTGAAGGTGATTATGCAATCATGAAAATGAAATTTAAAACTAACAAGAAAAAATGTTTAGGTGAAACACCACATAATGACATAGCCATTTTTCATTTACGTCGGTGGTCACATGATTCCCAAAAAATAATCTTCAAAATGCATCACACTTGAAAAGTCATATTACGGTGCCTAATATCGGAGAGGAAAGGCATATTAGGGGCCTTAATATGCAATTAAAATGACATCTATTTGGTCTCCATAACACAAAATTTAACCAAAATGCATAGGCAGTTAACCATGATCCTAATAGCATGTGCCCCACTGATAGCATAACTCCGCCACATAATAGAAAGACATTGTATCCCCGAAGAGTAGTAGAACTAAACAAAATACTTGGTCGTTACATCCAGGACCCAGGATTTCATATGGTTATGCTTTGACTAGGAGAACTAACTGGCTTCGCTATTTTTTTCCTGCCCTTCTTTGCAGACCGAGTCGACCTTTGCATCTCCCTGTCCCAGAACCGGATTGCTCTGTAGACAACATCACGAGCGATAGGGTTATAAGCTCCCATCACCAAGTCAAGGGCAAGCCTCATTCTTTGTTTGATTATTGACCTCCTACAAAACAACAATGAGGTTCTTATGCATGTGGCACTAGTTAGTGAGGCAATATGCAAGTGAGTGTATATGGAAATTACCTCGAAATCAACATTCCCCCAAACCTAGTTCAGCATCATCCATTGGCAAACCCAAACTCTACAGTCATTTCTGTTTGTAATTAAATGATGAGGGTGGTGACCAAACCCGTAACTACCCAAAACGGATTCTACTAGTGCATGCATGTTTCTATGGTGTGGATAGCGACGAGGAAGGATGTAAGAAAACTTACGATTGGTCTGCTTGCTGGCCTACGGGTGGCTCCACAATGTCAAAACTTGATGGGTGTGGCTTGAAATGATCTTCCTTTCTCCAGAACTGCTTATCCTCTAGCATGTTCTCAACGAAGAATGCCTGCCACAAGTAACAAAATCGGTCCGAGCTTATGTCAGCCACATGTATCTCATAACATATAGTAATGAGCATCCCTTTCAGGACGAATGCAACAGTTTGGGAGAAATACACTCTCTTACCACAAACTTCATTTGTGAGACTCTTAATTCTTTGTGGTCGCTGTGCTTTGCAGAATCCAAATACAACAGTTTACAGTTGACAAGATCAATTACCATAAGATACCAATGGTTGTCTCTATGCATAGGGACATATATCTGCATCGCAACATCAAGACACGATGGATTAGTCAGTACACAGCAACATTTCTAGGTATTCACTGATTACGAAGGACCGAATTAGTCACCATCCATAGATCATCTGCATATCCCATGAACCTCTGGCGGATATACTCGAACGTGTCGATGCTATGACTCACTGGACTAAGAGCCACTTGCTGCAAAAGGGTCAGCCGCACTGTATATATGAAATACTGCTTGCAATGGCTTACCAAAAAATGTACTAACAGATTTAAGGTCCAATAAAAAATACCAAAAAGGTCGTAGGAAGAAACCAGGATGGCAGGTTGTTCTCATGCGTTAACATCGTGCAAGCAAGATTAATAACCTGCATGGTTGTGAAAATAAATTCTTTTAGAAACTCAACATGTGGGCTTCTCCCATGCCTATGGTTTCACAAGGCATGGTTGAACTTACATCCTCAACAACCAATTGGCCTGGGCACAACGTTAGTAGTGCTGCTAGATCACCGCGAGAATTTTCGTCCTCGACTAGGACCTTCTTGTATGATAATTTTGAATATACAACTCAAGATTTGTTGCCATCGAATAACTTGATCAATTATTTTGGGGTATCTAATATGTACTTTAATAACAATATATCTGAGTACAATACATGTACCTGGTGTCCATGTCCGAGGAAAATATATATGCTGCAACAGCAAGTTCTTTTCCGACAAAGTGCATTCCCTCCGAAGGGCGAAAGGACAGATTTAAGCACTATATACCAGAATACACCACCATTATGATGTCAACAGCTTATGGCTCAGTTGTGAACACACAAATAACGGCTCTATATTGTACTAAAAATTCTCACTCGAGGCATGTCCTCAGCGCCATGGTGTCCGTGGTGAGTGTGGTAGGTGAACGGAGTGCTGGGCTCAGTCTGCCTTAGCTCAGACCCGGGCGAAGATGACGAGTTCAGGTCCTCGAAATTTAGTTTCCGCTGTACACAGCAAGGAATAGAGTTCTGAGCTACACTTATTCACGAAGCTGGACAAAAAATTTTAACGTACTGTTACAAAAAAGCTCACCCTCAGAGACATTACATTAGTCTTGGCTGCTGCTGCCCGAAGGGGTTACCCGCCATGGTTTTCCGTAAATTGTGGGGACTTCCTTTTTGAGGACGAACAAATGGTCTCCTTGGCACATGGTTTTCCATGAGGCATCTCCTGGTAGACGGTAGACTTCTTTCCCCGTGTAGTGTTATCCTTTAGCTCCACGTTTACTGGTTTTGTCCTCCCACTGCGCACAGTTGTTGAGAGTCTTGATTTTGGGTCTTTTTCCCCCCATGGTTGTTCTTGGTCGTCTTCACATGGGTCAGAAACGCTTGGATGGCTTTGCCATGTATGGTCCACCAGAAGCTCCGTTATGCTGCGGAGTTGATCATTGTGGGTCTTGAGAATCGTCTTCGTCACGTCCTTCTCTAACAAAACATGTTGTAGTAAAACATTTACGAAGGTTACGTACCCGAAACCCCGGCCCTTGTTGTGTAGATAAACACGAAAAAAATAACATGACTAGTTTCACGTTACCTCTTGAACCATGTTTAACACCTTCAACATGTTATCCTCTAGTGACTTGCCTCCACGTCCACCTGCAGCACCCTTCGTCACCTCACTGAAGAAAAATAAGAAATAGTTAGCCTGATATTTAGATACCAGTTACTAACTTCATTCACGGAGCAGAAATATAAAAAATGCACCATTTATACCTAGCAAGAGACGCATCCACATCGGTGGTTTCTCCCGCTTTGTCGACCAACGTACTCTTCTCCTTCATGGAGCTCTTTTCCTTCTCATCAGATATTGGGTACTTCATTTCGTGTATCTCAAGTACAATGAAATTAGCAATGAGGGTCAGGAAGGAACGTCCCTCCTTTATTTTGCGTAGTGCCACCACCATGGACCCACCCCTAACCGATTTGGCAAAATTAGGCCCAATATGGCCGTAGGCCCATCCAATATCCATCACAACCCAATTTGCTTCATGCATAGGCGGACCCCAAACACAAATTCATTTAGTCATAAAGGTTACATTCATTTTAAAATAATTCGAAAATGGGGGGTAGTATTAAATGCACCTTTCATCTAGATGTCTATTAACAGTGAGCATAAAGTAAAGCATAATAGCTTTTTTTTTCAAGAAAATTTTCATACTTTGCGAGGGAGATAGCAACCTTCTTCAACCTACTCCTTGTCTAATCAATTGAAAAGGTGGATGTGACACCCATAGCCTAGGGGTTCAGAGTTATTATACTCATCAGAAATTTCCACCTGACAGAAGGCTAATGAAAAAAGATTTCTTTTTTCCAAGAAACATAATGACAATTTTCCGAAAATGTAATCCACTTTAACTCAAAATTAGGTGATTTTAATAACCATTATGAATGCAGACTAGTTCTAAAATACAGTAATCCTATATAACGACATCATTAACAAAACTCATTTATCTGAGATTTTGAAGAAGGCACAAGGCTATCGAACAAAAAAAAGAAGGAAAAATTTGTTCTTCGGAAATGTGCATATCAAGCTTCAATTTTCCTATGTAAGAGATGTGAATAAAAATTCAATATTTATCCTCGTGTAAGCAACACATAACCCGACGAAAGTTGGGGCGACGTGACTGTAATGATGTACGATTTTCTTAAGAGTAACATCTGCGTAGTGACTATATGGAAACGTGACCTCTAACCCTATCAACACACATATTCCCAACCAGCTTTCCTTTCAAGCACTTTTATTCAAGTATCGTACTTTTTTCTCTATAAAACTTCTTTATCAGCCCCGTAACCCCAACCCTTGCCGTGTAGTTACACGCAGCTTGATAAAAGCCAAAGTTTTCTTGGAGGACAACTTGGTTACCTTTATTTACTTTGGCCACAATTTTAAAAAACTTAACAACAGTTATCTCGCATTCCAGCAAATTCATTATCTCCCCAATAGGATTTCACCCTATCCTGTAAGATTTTATGCACTAACCAGCGGTAACACTAGAGTACTCATGTCTAAATAAACTTTCGTTTTCATCATCCAAAAGAATTACCCGAACAAGGGAACCAAAAAAACAAACCCCAACATCACGTTGAACTTCAATAATTAATTACTGCATAAGACTACTACCATGCATAAAAAAACCTCCCATGATTCATAGCAGGTACTTTTTTTGGGTCAATAACAAGATATGCTGCAAACACACGTTGTATGCCTGAGAAACCAGACTGAATGTCACAAACATTAAAAGTGCCCTTAACAAAAGTTCAAACATAAGCATTCATAAAACGAACCCAATGTAATAAAAACATAAAACACATAAGTACCAAACCGGACATGCATAGACTTTCCCAATATCAGATTCCAACCCAGCTGCCTACCTGAACAAGGTGTTGTAGAGTTCCAACCTATGCTTAAGCTCAGCGTTCTCTTTTTCCAATGTCATTACCTGCTCCGGCAGCGACATCCTTGCCAAGCATTGTGCCTCAGCAACCTGTTCTTTGTAACGAAGAGCAACTTGATAATTAAAGTCAAATGTTTTCACGTCCGCCTCCTCCAGGAGCCTTTCCAAAGTGATGAAGGCGGCATCCTGCCTTGCCAATTTCTCATCAGTCGACACCCGCCCGGACACAAAGAAGTTAATCCCCTTGCCGTAGCTTTACAAAGATACCCCATACCCATGATAATCCTTCCCTTCCATCCTGAAGCCATCATGGAGGAAAAACACTGGAGGACCAACCTTTAGTTGAGCATAAACCCTAAATAGCAGCTGCTCCATGTCTTCCATGATGACAAACAAAGTGTTGTCAAAATCTGGTGCAACATCTATATCCACAGATGCAATAACAGATCACAACTACTATAAGAACGAGTGTCAAATGAAACAGGAAAACCTAATGTAACCCACAAACTTCACAAAAAGAAGTACCTTGCTCATACAGCAGGAGGTTTCTCGCGGTTGTGCCAGATCCGCTGCTCCCGTCGCCCACAACAGTAACTGACTCTCCAACCTTGAGTTCTCCAAACCTTACCTCCAGCTCTTTATTCTCCAGTACCTTCTTATCACCTTCGGAGTCTTTGTTTCGCAGTTCAAACCAGGACTCCGCCTCACGCCTTACCATGAAGTCCTTGTGCTCGCTCCCCTTGAACCCAAACACTTGTTGGTTGTATTCCTCCCATGACGTGTATATCCCGGGCTCTCTTCCTCTCCTAACCACGTAGTAATAGAAACGACCATGTTCCATATATGGTAATTGTTATGTGCAAATGGTTTCAAACAAATCCCCTGCCGAAGGAACCTAAACCGAAAACGTAATGAAAGTCTCCTTAGTTTCCCCCTTCTAGTAAACCCTCATAGCCCCTTCGTTGGAACTTTCAAAATGATAACAAGTGTTTTCAATTTGAATCAATAATTTTCGGTTGCTCTTCCCAAAATTTCCCGTATTTATTTACTTACAGCATTTACACGAATGAGTTTCATGAGTCTTTTTATTCACGTGTAATAATTTTTAAACCAATTCACATATTAAGAACAATATCGCCCTCTTAGTAAATCCAATTATTTTCCTCATGGCAAATCATTCGTTTATAAATGTTTCTATCCCATTTTATAATACAATTATACCTTAAGTTATTTTGTAAGTGGTTAGAATTAAATTTATTTTATTATGTACATAAACTTAATTAATTATAATTTAACTTAACACTAACAAAAATATTTAATTTTTAGGTAGTATAACTATGTATGTTAATTATTATTTATGAATATAACTTATTAATATAAATTTGTTATTAAATAAAGATACAACTATTCAATAATCTTAATTGTTATAATTATTAATAAATTAAACATTAATGAATTATTTACTTTCTTCAATAGATAATTAAATTATTTAATTAATTATTGTTTAAAAAATTAATATAAAGTATTAATTAGGTATAGATACAATTAGTGATTATAATTATTAATAAATTACTTGAAATTTAATTATTTGATTAATTATAATTTTATATAAATTTTTTTATAACTAAATTTTTTTTAACATGTTTAATACAACTTATCTGTTCGCATATAGTAAAAGTTTGAAAAAAATAAACAAGATAACAATATGAAAAAACTATCAAACTTTTTTTTAAAGGTATTTTCAAAAGTAAAAGTCGAAGAACAAAAAAAAAATTAACACACTATATAGGTCTGTATAACGATTTAAAAAAGAAAACTTTCACATATGTATCATTTTATATTTTATTTCAGTCATTATCCTACATTATAAACTATAGATTCCAAAATGTAAATTGTAAACCCTATTACCCTAAAATGATAAATCCTAAAACGTAAGCCCTAAATCTTACACCGTCAGACTTTAATCATGTTTGTCCAACTCTCAACCATAAACCTTTTCTCATCAACCCTAAACTCTAAATTCTGCAATCCAAATTCTCGACCTTAGATCCTTAATCGAAAATTTTATTGAACCATGGGGGGTTGAGTCATATTCTCCATCATGTACGAAATTATGAGAAAGTTACTGTGTGCGAGTGAAGATAGTTATGGAGTCTGCCGTCGGATTGCTGTTTAACTTTCTTCTAACCCTACAGCCTTTTTTCTACTACATTCAGTCTATCAGTAAGTTCAAATCAGAAGAGACCCTAAATACTGTGCAACCTACGACAGATTCACAATCGATCGTTGCCTCACGGATATCCAACCACAATAACCATTGTCATCGTCGGACTCTTGACATAAGCTAAAACCTTTTTAACCCTAATTCGCGTCTACTAACTAAGTGTTCTTTGTTGATATACAGGTCTAACGTTGCTGAAAACGGATTTAAATTAGGGTATTGTTCATGACAATGACCACCTTATTACAAGAAAGCAAAATATGTCTTTAAAACGTTCTACTATTATTGTATTACTGCGGCTATATTTCTTTGATGTCTATTGTAAGGCCCACATCGGTTGGAGAGGGGAACGAAGCATGCCTTATAAGGATGTGGATACCTTTCCCTAGCATGACGCGTTTTGACGAGTGAGTGTGGGGGGCTTCGGCTAGCATCCCTATCGTCAAAAGCAAAACCGTGAGGCCTTGTGTGCCAAAGCGGACAATATCGTGATAGCGGGTGATCTGGGCTGTTACAGATGGTATCAGAGCAGTTCGTCCTCGTGAGCCTGAGGGATGGAACTGCTTATGCTTCAATGCATACTCTGAGTCTGTGCCTGTGCTAGTTAGGGTATCTAACTGATACATCTAGCATGAAGTCCATGAGTGTACCTTTGGTACTTTGAAGCACTATACTTCCGATATTGAGACTGATCAACTTGATATCGATTGTTTGATATGTATAGGAACCAGATGGCACCTCGTGGACCCGGTCGGGGACGTGAAAGAGATCGTACTAATGCGCAGGAACCGGAAATCAACCCGAATAACCCGGTAAACCTTATGGTGGTGTTGGAGAATATGGCTGCTGCTATGCAGGCCACTGCGGAGGCTCTTGGGCAACAGATGAACAATAATGGCAATGGCGGAAGGGAAACTCAGGGCCCGATGACACTGGCAACCTTCTTAAAGGTTAATCCACCTAAGTTCAAGGGAACCACCAATCCGACTGAAGCTAATACTTGGTTTCAGGCCATGGAGCGAGCACTGCAAGCGCAGTTGGTGTCTGAAAAGCAGCGTGTTGAATTCGCTACCTATCTACTCACGGGGGAAGCATCGCATTGGTGGCAAGGGGCTCAACGTCTCCTGCAACAGGGGAATGATCATATCACTTGGGATGCCTTCCAGGTGGAATTCTATAAGGAGTACTTTCCGAATTCCGCCAGGACAGCCAAGGAATTGGAGTTACTGCAGCTAAAGCAAGGTGTTATGTCCGTATCTGAGTATACAGACAAATTTGAGGAGCTATTCAGGTTTTTCCGCATGTGTCAAGGAGCTCTGGGAGGCTTCGAGGAATGGAAATGCATTAAGTATGAAGGAGGGCTCCGGAGCGATATCTTAAGTTCAGTGGGACCAATGGAGATCCGAACTTTTTCAGAGTTAGTGAACAAGAGCCGTATTGCTGAAGAATGTGTGAGGAAGGCTGTTGAGGCGAAGAATGACCGTCGGGATTCCCACCGCAGGGAGCACAATCAAGAATACCCAACAAGGGGTCAAGAGTTTAAGGGGAGAGGATATGTACAACACATTCCCCAAGGACGGAATAACTTTGCGAAGAGTGAGGAGTCCCAAAGAAACGGTAAGGAAAAACGGGCAGTGGCTGCTTCTGATGTTTCGAGTTGTCAGAGATGTGGAAGTCATCACCCATATAGGCCGTGCCGATTGGGGTTAGGTGTATGTTACAAGTGCGGGTTACCAGGGCATGTATCAAGAAATTTCCAACAAGGAGAGAGTTAGGATGCGGGCCGATTGCGACAGTAAGATTGAGGTAATTGCAATAATCAGGCTTAAAGGACAGTGCGTGATTTTATAATACCGCCTGTACAGTAAAACTGGGAATGTCAAGCTTAATATTAGACTAAGAAGCAAACCAGATGGTCCGAGTAAGGATTTACCTTAATACAAATGGATAAATGCCTGAGATGTAAATGATTTTCTGTTGAGAATGATGTGTTATGTTTGTTATGTAGTTGGTTGATTTCTGGATTCTTGGTGAAACGGATTGAACCCGTGACTTTTAGTTCCTTTGATTTAAATAGACAAGGAATGGTACGGTCCTAAATGATGGATTTGGAAACATTGATTTGAAATGCCAGTCATGCTAAGTTGTGGTTGAGTACTTGAGGAAATAAGTGATGGAACTAATACTTGACGAGAAATCAAAGTGGCATAGCGGAAGCTTGCTAAAGCATTAGCATAGTATGGTAATAATAAGGAAAAGTGGGGTATGATTAGAAATGCTTTATGCTTTGAATACTTAAAAATTTAGTGAGCTTATGCATATAATGATTCTAGATAATTGGAATTAATTGTGACTGTGAGCCTTGATGGTTCTGAAACGGATGAGGAAATTATCATTGATGCGTAATCTGATTTAGATTATGAGAGAGTGCAAGTTGTCGTGTTTGAGAGATGAGTACTATGATGTTTGGTCATAGTGACCTTGGATTTAGTTTGGGATTTATAATGATTGGTTTTGAAAGACGAATGTGAAAACCATTAAATTGAAATGTTGATGCGGTACTGAGATTGGTTTAAGGGAACCCGTGACGGGTGGTAAACTCCAATTTTTAGGGAGGTGCTGCTGAAAAAATTTTCCCAAGAATTTGAAGGAGTGTTGGTTATATTTTTAAAAATGATTTTTGATCTGAGTAACTTCAACAAAAGAGATGTGTCTCGAAAGCTTTATATAGATTATTAAAGGAAAGCGGATTCTTAAGGGTTTGTCAGCTTGTTAGTCCAAACTCATTGAATTCTAAAAACGAAGAAAGCTTTGATTGATTATAGTGATGTGGGATAATGGCTATGATTAACGATGATGGCAATCTTATTGATGACATGATTCGAGATTTAATAAGGTGTGAGTTGATGAGACGATAAAAGTAAGGAACGAGGCTGTTGGTCGGCGTTGAACGAACGACCGAGACCCTCAGGGATAGAGAAATCAGAGCGCGACAACGGAAGCGTGCAGAGTAAAAAGACCTTGGATCTGTTATGTGTTGGATATAAAGGCAAACTACGTGCGCATACTCGTAGTGATGGATGGAATTTTCGAGGGCGAAAATTTCTGTTAGAGGGGTAGAATGTAATACCCGGTATAACCGAAATTAATTAAATAATAGGTTAAATAGGAGCGAATACGGTTGGAAGATTTGGCAATTGGAATTTGATGATTTAAATATGATATTTGGATTCAGTGAATTTTTCCGAGTCGAAAGACATAGTTTTCTGCGTAAAAGCGCGCAGTGGAATTTTGACCGGCAGTACCGGCTGAGACCTGTCTGGTACTGCAGCTGAGAAAATTGATTATGAGTAAGTAGGATTAAGAAATGAGGAATTATAATTAGGGAAGGTAGAAATATTTAAAGTGCGATTTAGAGCGCTAATCTTAAAGGTTTTGGCCCAAAATTGGGCCAATGGACAAAAATAAGTGAACCGGGCCTAAGTGGGCCCAAGACCCAACATATATAAACATTAGTTGTGAGCATTTCAGCTCATTTTACCCTAAAAAGAAGGGTTGGGGCGCTGATTTGAGAAGAGAGAAGAGAAGAGAGAAAACCTAACTCTCTTTGATCTTCAAACCACCATAACTTGAGCTACGGAGCTCCGATTGACGAGCCGTTTGCGGCCACGCATCGCTCTTCTCATCCTCTACAATTATATCTAAGTTTGGTGGTGAGTATTCCATTCATCTCTGCCCAGTTTTCGAAATTCCCTACTGTTACACGTTTTTGGATAGTTAGTGTTGAAATCTTGTGATTTTGGGTGTTTAGGGATACTCCAACATGGATTCTAAGTGGGTTCTATCTCTACTTCATATGGGATGAGGTAAGAAGTGCTCAAACCCTTGTAATTTGTCATTTTTATGAGCCCTAAGTTGATGTATGTATGTGATATTGGTTATGTTAGTGTATTTGGTGATGTTGGTGCACAATTGGGAGATTGGTATTGCTTGAGGAGCTTTGGTAAGGCTTAGAGCTAAGGTTGGTGAAGAATTCCAAAGAAGAGGCTCAATTGGTTTGGCTACAAGAGGTACGGTTTAAGTTTCATTTAAGTACCGTGTGTTGTGATGAGAATTCCTAGGCTAGATGCCCCTAGAATTAAGTTTGGATTGTGTAAATGGTTGGTGCTAATATGCATAGTTGGTATGTAATGTGAATTAATGATTTGGGTTGAGAATTGTGTGGCCTTGTATGCTTGGTGTATTGAGAATTTGATGTAATGGGTAATGAGTATTGATTTGTAGTTTATGCATTTAAATTATGATATTGGGCCGGAGGCCGTGGATTTTGGGCCGGAGGCCGAAAAAAGGTGAGAAAGGTAAGTTGATGTGTGCATTGTATGATGACACAAGTGATTGGATGAATTTTAGATAATGAATATATGAATGATTGGGTTGGTTATTGAATAATAAGGTTTGAGGAGTTGAGATGTGAGATTTGGTAAATTTGGGTGCAATTATATAGATGAGGTATGTTTGGTTTTGGTTGAGATATATTATATGGTCATATATGTGATTATGATTATTGATGCCTTGATGGTATGATGATGCATTAGAGATATGTTTGTCGTGATATATGCTTGAGGAATGATTAAGGTTGATTTGTGGGTAAAGCCACGTGATAGTGAGTACGATATTGATTATGTATAATGATGGTTGATTGGAAATAGTGTTGTTGAAATTTGGCATGAGAAAGAGTATATGATATGTAAATGTGTTTGAGTTTGAGAAAGTGTCAACTTGCGAGTTGAGGAGGCTTGATGTTGATTTTGGTATATTTTGATTGATTTCAAAGAAAAGGCTGAAATTGGCATGTTTTGATTGATTTTGAAAAGAGTTGAAAATTGCTTGTTTTGAAAATGGCACCTTGTGGTTTTGTATGAAAACATGGTTTTTGGGCACACTTTGACGGGACATAACTTGGACTACGGATCTTTGTTTTGTGCCAAATCTGTTTAGAAATGAAATTGGATCCGGCATGTCCATGCCGTTCGAAGAACGGGTGAAAAATGATTTAAAATGAGAAAGTTATGTCCGTCAGAAGATTGGGGGTTGAATCTGTAAATTCTGCAGCTTTTAACTTAGAAAATTTTTAGCAGAATGACCCTCCACGCGTAGACGCACTTGGCGCGTATGCGTCGTTCTTCAAGAAGGCACCATCCACGCGTGCGCGTGGTGTGTGCGTGCATG
Organism: Arachis hypogaea; assembly: GCF_003086295.3. Classification (NCBI taxonomy): domain Eukaryota; kingdom Viridiplantae; phylum Streptophyta; class Magnoliopsida; order Fabales; family Fabaceae; genus Arachis; species Arachis hypogaea. The sequence goes on along the minus strand of NC_092046.1, from coordinate 65,062,020 downwards.
TCGATGCGCTGCACCCAATGCCCAGCTATTTTCCAGAGAGTTGTGCCAGAGTTGTGCCAGTTTTGTGCCTGGGCGCAAGAGCACCCACGCGTACGCGTGGCTGACGCTTGCGCGCCGTTTGGATATTTTTTAACCCGCACGTTCGCGCGTATGACGTTTGCGCGTCGATGAGTTTTTGGCCATCCGCGCGTGCGCGTGGAGTGCGCGTACGCGTGGCCCTGTTTTCATGCCAAAGTTGATTTTTGAGTTTTAAAAGCCAAATCTCATACTTCTAAGCCTCTGATCTCACCCCTTATGTATTAAATCATTATGATATGCCTAGCAATGAGATAGGAGCTAGGGGATGTGGTAACTTGCGAGTGAAGCAAGGGGAAAAGTTATGATCAATGATGATCAAGGATGATTATATGGGATATGGAGGATGACGGTGGGAGTACCGTGTATGCCATGAGCCGAAGGGCTATATTTGTTGATAAATGGCCGGTTCTTGATTGAACCATGGGCCGGATGGCTGAGTTATTGCCGGGTTACGGCAAAGCCATTATTGTTTATGGCTGAGTATAAATGCATATATGATTAATGAATGAATATGTTACACGGATAACAATGAAAAAGGTTGAAATGTGATGTGTGACCCCGGGTAGTAGGCAGTGGCGTTGTCCACTTGCTCCGGGTATGAGACGGGAAAGGATGTTTATGATAAATGAGTTTAATTATGGAGTTTTGAATACATGTATGTTTTGAGATCCTGGGTAGTAGCAAGGGTTGTGGTTCGTCCCGCTTGCTCCAGGTTAATGTTTGAGATTTGATAATAGTGATGATTACTTCGAAACTGAACGAAGGTATGTTTTGAGATCCTGGGTAGTAGCAAGGGTTGTGGTTCGTCCCACTTGCTCCAGGACAGAGATTGAGACCCTGGGTAGTAGCAAGGGTTGTGGTTCGTCCCACTTGCTCCAGGTCAGAGATTGTGACGCCTGGGTAGTAGCGGCAGTAGTGGTGAATCCACTCGCTCCAGGTTGAGCTTTTAAACACCCGCCTGGGTAGTAGCCGCAGTAGTGGTTATTCCACTGGCTCTGGGTTGAGCGGGTAGTAGCAAGGGGGTTGTAGCTCAAACCTACTTGCTCCGCAATGGGTGTTTCTGTCCAATGGTTAGCTACCAGGACGTGTCGGGTTGGCTATATAACTGACAGATGATATCATCAGCCATAGGGCAGGCATTCATCATTTGCATATGTTTGAATTGTTTGGGTTTGCCATTTGTTTTAGATTTCTACATCATATATGCCATGTTACCTAACTATATGCTACTTGTTCTACTTGTGCCATATTTGTGTATTACTTGCCTGTATTGCTTGTGTTTGTACAACTGAGAGGCCCTCATGCTGGTGTCGGTGGGTGTGAGGGCTGTTCTTGATGGGATGAATTGATGATGCGATTGCATGATGATGATGATTATTGAATGAGATAACTGGAGCTCCCTGGGTAGACGCAGTGATGTGGTTTCACTAGCTCCAGGCGAGTGTATGATGTATTGATATAGAATTGCTGAGGCAGAACAACTGGTGATGGTTTTGCTTATAATTCCGAGTCTGATTCGTGGAAGAGTCAGCGAGTTGGGAAACATGTGAAACATGAATTGAATTTAGCACTCCCTTATGACAGTTGCCTATTCATGGATTAGCGAGAACCTAGGATGAATAATTGGTGAAGAAGTTTAGGATGCTTAGTGAGTTTTTATTGCAGTACATTGAATTTATTTGGCACTTTTACCGTACTGGGAACCCATGGGCCCGGGGTTCTCATTCCGTATATATCTCTTATTTTTCAGATACAAGTCCAGGTGCTCAGAAGTGAGCTGTGGTTCGTCTGAGAGACGGCGAAGATATTTATTTTCTCTACTTTGTGTTTTGCTTAGAATCTCTCCACCTTTGTTTTGAAAAGATTATATTATGTATTGAACTCTTTTGGAACTTGCCTATAGAGGCTCTTATGTTTCCTTTGGGAGAGATTAGGATATATTGTTGTCATCTACTTTCATACTGTACCCTAGCCGGCCTAAACTTCGCGGGTCGCGACTAGTGGCTATTTACTTATGCTATAAATATCTATCTGTTATCTATCTCTTAATCTCCTTTATGCCTTGTCCATATATTGCGTTGGGCTTAGCAGTTTAACTTTTCGTTGTCGAAACGTGAGTGATACGTCTTCGCGATTTTATTTCTATTCTTTTCAGGCTTCTTGATTAATACTCCTTTCGAAAATTACCTATATTTATATATTAAAAGTCCACCTGAGAGTCGTACCACCGTAATATCATTGACTTATGACTCGAGCATAAGGATTTGAATATTAGGGTGTTACATTATGGTATCAGAGCTAGAACCCGGATTGATGTGCCAGCGAGGGCGCTGGACTCCCTTAGGGGGGTGGATTGTAAGGCCCACATCGGTTGGAGAGGGGAACGAAGCATGCCTTATAAGGATGTGGATACCTTTCCCTAGCATGACGCGTTTTGACGAGTGAGTGTGGGGGGCTTCAGCTAGCATCCCTATCGTCAAAAGCAAAACCGTGAGGCTTTGTGTGCCAAAGCGGACAATATCGTGCTAGCGGGTGATCTGGGCTGTTACATCTATTTTCAAGTTTAGCAGTTCTTACTAGTCTATAAAGTAATAATTCGATAGAATTAAGAAAAGTTTAGCTCATGCCGTGAATAGATAATCTTCTTCACTAATATTTTAAACATACTCAAATTTTAAAAAAATTTACTCCACAATTAATAATCTACTTATTACTTACTAAGAATATAAAATTTTAGTATTTTTTGATAAGAACACATTTTTAATTTTATCTTTATATTAAAATAAATATTGTTTTATTAACTAACTCATTAGTTTATATTCATTATATTATTACATACCATATGTATTTTTCAAAAGATAATATCAATAAATATTACACAATCTTAAAAAAAATTACATTGCTATTAACAAAAATATTTGAATATTTATATTAATACATATTTAATTATATTTACAATAATAATCATAACTAATAAAAAATATACCTAATTTAAATATACTTAATTTAACAACAACTTCATAATCAACTCCTACCTATAATATCCAATGATGTTCCTAATACTCACCTTCACTGTAGTATCTATTTAAAAGTTCTTCATGACTTATTACATAATTCATTGATGGCACGAATAAACTATTATACTCACATAAAAATTTCAGTTCCATTATTTTTTCCTACTTAGACCCATCATATTTGTTTCGGTAATGTAACGTACATATATTTTTACTTAGGCCCATCATATTTGTTTCTGTAATGTAACGTGCATATATTTTTCGAAACCCATGATTTTATCTACGGGGTTTTCATCACTTCAGACAACCCACCAAAAATTCAACTTCCAAGGCCCAGCCGACCATTAACACATATCCACCAAAAATAAAATATTACATTCCAAAAAATTACTTTTATAAACTTAATTAATTAGCGTGTCTTAATTATCATCTTAACATCTATCATGTTCAGACAAATTCTAAAAAGAATTAGGCTCAGTGCTGCAATTGCCAGTAATAACTGCAATGGTTTAGGCCAAACCATCACATCTAAGGGACACGCGTTTCCCTCCACACATTGACACATAGGCTTCAGTATGTGTTGATGAATCTTTCTTCAGCATCACAGAATTTTCCATAATACGTACATTGTATGTATGGTGTAATTAATCGTATGAATTTAAGATTTTTGTATTGATAGTGTAAAATGTTTTACTAAATCGTTTAATTATATTTATTTTTTTCTAAATGACTATTTATGTGATAAATATAAAAGATAATTATTTTTACTAACATATTATTATGTAATTGAATATATGTGTAAAATTATGGTTGTATATACAATATATCAATTTTTAATAAGAATAAAAAAATACAAAAAATAAGTTATCTCTAACTAGTATCTCTTTGTGTTTTAAATAATAAAGACGGAAAAAGAGAAACCTTACCGCTTTTATGGAGGAAAGTGAGAATGAAATATACATAGAGGTGGGATTCAATAGTTATATACTGGATTCAATAGCATTCATTTGCTCTCATGAAGCTAGAATTGCTCAAATTGCTAGCCATCACTTCCCAATGATGATGACACATTTCAGTAACAGATTTAATCGTTTATGATATGTTTAGTTTGAATTTTCAAAAGAAAAGCATTCATTCTCTCTCAAACCTAGTCTTGATAGAGATTGTACTAAATTATTGATATACATGCAAAATATTTTTGAAAATTGTAAGCCAAAAAAGTTTGTGTATGGCTATAACACTTTGTTTCAGCTTACATTTATATTTGGCAATAAAAAGACATATAATATTAGAAACTTGTACTTAAATAATTTATTTCTACTTATGAAACTAGTTATCAAGTTTCAGTTTTTTTTTATTTTAAAAATAAATATGAATTTTATTCAAACTTTAAGTTTTTGAAAAACAAAACTTTTAAGTGTTTTTTTAGATGGTCGTTAGTCTCTAAATATGTATTTAGTTTTGAGAATATGATAAGATAGGATATTGATAAATTGTAATTTTATGGTTTATTTTGAATTGAATTTGGTTGATTTTATCAACTCATCCTACATTTATTCACTGAAATAGTATGATTTTGTAAATTTCTCTTAAATTGTGCTTAAGATTGAAAACATACTTTTTAGACTCTTAAATTGCTAAATTTAATTCACTAATATTCCATTTGATGCATTGATGTGTTTGTTGAGTTATTTCAGGCATTAGAAGGCAATGATGGATTGAAGAAATGAAGAAAAAGTATGTAAAAGTGGAGAAATCATGAAAAAATGGAGTTTTGGAAATCTGTCCCGTTGCGCATACACATGCCTCATGCGTACGCATGACCTGGAATTTCGCTACTTTGCGCGTATGCATGCCTCATGCGTATGCATGATTGCCAGCACGTGATTTACTTAAGTAAATACGTGGGTCGCGATTTTAGCCCAATTTTAGACCCAATCAAACTCATTTCTGAAGTATTTCATGCAATTCTCAAGGAGGATCAAGGGGGAGAGCAATTAGGTTTAGTTTAGTAACATGTTTTAGGTTATTTTCTAGAGAGAGAAGATCTCTCTTTTCTCTAGAATTAGGGTAGATTTAGTTTAATCCCTCTTAGATTTAGATTTTGATGCTTGTTTTTATTTAATTTCCTTGCAATTTTTTGTTATTATATCTTTGTTCTCTTAGTTTTAGTTGTTATTTTCCTTGCTTTTGATCTCATGAACTCTTGTTACTTTTGATTTCTATTAATGCAATTTGATGTTTTTATGGTTATTGATGTTTAATTGAGTTGTTATCATTATTATCTTGCATTTGGTAGTTTTAGATTTTATTATTATTGCAATTTTATGATACTTTTCTTCTATGCCTTCCAAATATTTGTAGAAATGTCTCTCTTAGTTTTAGGGTAGATTTTCTACACTCTTGGTTTGGAATTGAGTAATTTAGGTGATTTTTATTTCACTAATGTCCGAGTTGATTGACAATTTGGAGATTTTAATTAATCTCGTTTCCATTAACGACTAAGACCTATAGATTGAGATTGATTAAACCGGTTGACTTATTTCGTCATTAGAGGTTAGCTAATTGGGTTTGCTCTTATAATTGTCATGTCGTGGTTAGTGACACAAAAGTCTTTGATATCCGATATTGATTGGCGATTTAGGGTTGTTAGTTATTCTTGTTATAAGACTGACTATGCTTATTTGACTTTCTCCCGATATTGGAGATGACTTAATGGGATTAACTCTGGATAGTCACCATATTCGTGGCCAATGACTTGAAAAGAAAGCTTTGATTCTCAATCCTTGTCAAGAGTGTCTTTTAGCATTTATACTTTTCTAGTTGTTAGTTTTACTTTCTTGTTATTTAGTTTCTCGCCTCTTTATTGTCTGCAAACTCCCCTTTATATACTCATAACTAATAACACATATCTTACTGTAATTTTTTTGAGAGACGATCCAATGTTTAAATATTCTCGATTTTTATTGGTTTGTATTGTGACAAACAAATTAAACTTTGATCGAGAGTTATTTGTCAGTACAGAGCTATACTATCAATGAAAGCTATACTATCAATGAAATTCTATTGAGAAATTCTGAACCGACGATAATTCTCGCGTCAGATATTATGAACAAGACATCAACATTAATTAATATTCTTATATTTTGTTTAATAATAAACAAAATATAATAATGAACAATATAGTTATGAAAAATTAATAAGAATAATAAAAATATAAAAACAAGTTGTGTCTCTAATCAATATTTCTGTTTTCTTTAAATTTTTGAAATATTACATGCTAAAAATATTGATACCTAACTAATAAAATATATATAGCACAAAAATTTTGGTACACAATACAAATTTTTTTATTCATAACACAATTTTTTAATACACAACACATAAATTTTTGAAGGACTACACCTGACTCACCTAACTAACAAAATATATTTGTAACAAAAACTTATGTACTATGTGTACAAATTTCTATACTATGAATAAAAATTTGTTTTATGTGTAAAATTTTTTTATGTTATATTAAGAAAACTTTTATTATGTGCAAAAATTTCTATACTATATACAAAAATTTAAATGCCATATCAATAAGTTTTTATATTCTTTAACAAAAATTTTTATCTTAAAAAATTGTAAAAAACAAGAATAATAATACATATCTGTGTGTTTTTTTTGGGGCTTGTGCCAACTTAATTAAACTTAGCTATAATAACACTTATATATATAGAGTATCACCTTGTATGTATTTGATGAGCGGATAATTTATACGCTTTTTGGCATTGTTTTTAGTATGTTTTTAGTAGGATCTAGTTACTTTTAGGGATGTTTTCATTAGTTTTTATGCTAAATTCACATTTCTGGACTTTACTATGAGCTTGTGTGTTTTTCTGTGATTTCAGGTATTTTCTGGCTGAAATTGAGGGACTTGAGCAGAAATCAGATTCAGAGGTTGAAGAAGGACTGCTGATGCTGTTGGATTCTGACCTCCCTGCACTCAAAGTGGATTTTCTGGAGCTACAGAACTCGAAATGGCGCGCTTCCAATTGCGTTGGAAAGTAGACATCCAGGGCTTTCCAGCAATATATAATACTCCATACTTTGGCCAAGAATTGATGACGTAAACTGGCGTTCAATGCCAGCTTTCTACCCAAATCTGGCGTCCAGCGCCAGAAAAGGATCCAAAACTAGAGTTGAACGCCCAAACTGGCACAAAAACTGGCGTTCAACTCCACAAATGGCCTCTGCACGTGCAACACTCAGGCTCAGCCCAAACACACACCAAGTGGGCCCCGGAAGTGGATTTATTCATCAATTACTTACTCATGTAAACCCTAGTGACTAGTTTATTATAAATAGGACCTCTTACTATTGTATTAGACATCTTTTGATCATCTTAGGATCTGAGGATCATCTTTGAACGCATTGTTCTTAGATCAAGGGGGCTGGCCATCTCGGCCATGCCTGGACCTTCACTTATGTATTTTCAACGGTAGAGTTTCTACACTCCATAGATTAAGGTGTGGAGCTCTGCTGTTCCTCAAAGATTAATGAAAGTACTACTGTTTTCTATTCAATTCATCTTATTTCGCTTCTAAGATATCCATTCGCACCCAAGAACGTAATGAAGGTGATGATTATGTGTGAGGCTCATCACCATCTCCCCTACGAACACGTGCCTGACAAACACCTCCGTTCTACATGAAATAAAGCTAGAATGAATATCTCTTAGATCTCCTAACCAGAATCTTCGTGGCGTAAGCTAGAATGATGGCGGCATTCAAGAGAATCCGGAAGGTCTAAACCTTGTCTGTGGTATTCTGAGTAGGATTCAATGATTGAATGACTGTGACGAGCTTCAAACTCGCGAGTGCTGGGCGTTAGTGACAGACGCAAAAGGAGGGTGAATCCTATTCCAGCATGATCGGGAACCGACAGATGAATAGCCGTGCCGTGACAGGGTGTGTGAGCATATTATTCACTGAGAGGAGGGGATGTAACCACTGACAACGGTGATGCCCTTGCATAAAGCCAGCCATGGAAAGGAGTAAGACTGATTGGATGAAGATAGCAGGAAAGCAGAGGTTCAGAGGAACGAAAAGCATCTCCATTCGCTTATCTGAAATTCCTACCAATGAATTACATAAGTATCTCTATCCCTATTTTATTATATAATATTCGAAAACACCATTATCACTTTATATCTGCCTGACTGAGATTTACAAGGTGACCATAGCTTGCTTCATACCAACAATCTCCGTGGGATTCGACCCTTACTCACGTAAGGTATTACTTGGACGACCCAGTGCACTTGCTGGTTAGTTGTATCGAAGTTGTGACAATTATGTATTAAGATCAGAGCACCAAGTTGCTCACGTTGCCAGGGATTGTTTGAGCCTGGACATCACAATTTCGTGCACCAAGTTTTTGGCGCCGTTGCCGGGGATTGTTTGAGTTTGGACAACTGACGGCTCATCTTGTTGCTCAGATTAGGTAATTTTCTTTTCGTTTTGTTTTCAAAAAAAAAAATCTTTCAAAAAATATTTCTAAACTTTTCTCATCTGTTTTCGAAAAAAAAAAATATAAAAAAATGTTTTCAAAAATTTTATTCAAGATTTTTAAGAATGAATTCTAGTGTTTCACGAAGCATGTGAAGCCTGGCTGGCTGTAAAGCCATGTCTAAATTCTTTTGGACTGAGGCTTCCAAACCATCAGAGGTAAGTTACATACTTGATAAATGATGAGCAGCAATTTGTTATCAAGATCAATATACTCTGGTGTTAAATGCTGAAGCTTGGCTGGCCATTGGCCATGTCTAGTGTTTTGGACTGGAGCTTTCTTTGAAAGCTTGGCTGGCTAGTGAGCCATGTCTAATTCCTGGACTGAAGCTTTAGACTAAGAATGCAAGATTCCTGGAATTCATATTAAAAATTTTGGAATCCTTATTTTTCCTTTTAATTTTCGAAAAATATAAAATAAAAATCCAAAAAAATTAGAAAATCATAAAAATCAAAAATATTTTCTGTTTCTTGTTTGAGTCTTGAGTCATATCATAAGTTTGGTGTCACTTGCATATGCATCTTGCATTTTTTTCGAAAATATCATGCATTCATAGTGTTCTTCATGATCTTCAAGTTGTTCTTGGTAAGTCTTCTTGTTTGATCTTGATGATTTTTTGTTTTGTGTCTTTTCATGTTTTTCATATGCATTCTTGAATTCTTGATGTCTAAGCATTAAAGAATTCTAAGTTTGGTGTCTTGCATGTTTTCTTTGCATTAAAAATTTTTCAAAAATATGTTCTTGATGTTCATCATGTTCTTCATAGTGTTCTTGGTGTTCATCTTGACATTCATAGCATTCATGCATGCATTCATTGTTTTGATCTAAAAATTTTATGCATTGCATCCTTTTAGTGTTTTTCTCTTGCATCATAAAAATTCAAAAATAAAAAAAAATATATCTTTCCCTTTTTCTCTCATCAAATTCGAAAATTTGGATCGACTTTTTCAAAAATTTTTAAAATCAAATTGTTTCTTATGAGTCAAATCAAATTTTCAAATTTGAAAATCTTATCTTTTTCAAAATCTTTTTCAAAAATCAAATCTTTTTCAAAATTATTAGTTATTTTCGAAAATTCCAAAAATATTTTTCAAAAATCTTTTTCTTATTTTTATATCAAATTTTCGAAAATAACATAAACAATTAATATTTTGATTCAAAATTTCAAGTTTGTTACTTGCTTGTTAAGAAAGATTCAAACTTTAAGTTCTAGAATCATATCTTGTGATTTCTTATGAATCAAGTCATTAATTGAGATTTTAAAAATCAAATCTTTTTCAAAACTAATTTCTATCATATCTTTTCAAAAATATCTTCTTATCTTATCTTTTTCAAAAATATCTTTTCAAAATATCTTTTCTAACTTCCTAACTTCTTATCTTTTCAAAATTTGTTTCAACTAACTAACTAACTTTTTGTTTGTTTCTTAACTTTTTCAAAACTACCTAACTAACTCTCTCTCCCTAATTTTCGAAAATATCTTCCCTCTTTTTCAAAAATTTCTTTTTAATTAACTAATTATTTTTATTTTTTATTTTTGATTTCAAAAATTTTCGAAAATTACTAACATTTTTTCAAAAACCATTTTCAAAAATCACTAACTCCTTTTCAAAAATTAATTTTCGAAACTTCCCTCCTTCTCCCCCATCTCATTCTATTTATTCATTCATTAACTAACATCTCTTCCTCACATCACCACCAAATTCGAACCCCCTACTCTATCTGTGTTCGAATTTCTTCTTCTTTTCTTCTACTAACAATAAGGAACCTCTTTACTGTGACATAGAGGATTCCTCTTCTTTTCTTGTTCTCTTCTCTTTCTTATGAGCAGGGACAGAGAAAAAGGCATTCTTGTTGAAGCTGATCCAGAACCTGAAAGGACTCTGAAAAGGAAATTAAGAGAAGCTAAATTACAACAATCCAGAGACAACTTGATTGAAAATTTCGAACAAGTAAAGGAGATGGCAGCCGAACCCAACAACAATGCAAGGAGAATGCTTGGCGACTTCACTGCACCTAAGTCCAATTTACATGGAAGAAGCATCTCCATTCCTGCCATTGGAGTAAACAACTTTGAGCTGAAACCTCAATTAGTTTCTCTGATGCAGCAGAACTGCAAGTTTCATGGACTTCCATCTGAAGATCCTTTTCAGTTCTTAACTGAATTCTTGCAGATATGTGATACTGTTAAGACTAATGGAGTAGATCCTGAAGTCTACAGGCTCATGCTTTTCCCTTTTGCTGTAAGAGACAGAGCTAGATTATGGTTGGATTCTCAACCTAAAGACAGCCTGAACTCTTGGGATAAGCTGGTCACGGCTTTCTTAGCCAAGTACTTTCCTCCTCAAAAGTTGAGCAAGCTTAGAGCTGATGTTCAAACCTTCAGACAGAAAGAAGGTGAATCCCTCTATGAAGCTTGGGAAAGATACAAACAGTTGACCAAAAAGTGTCCTTCTGACATGCTTTCAGAATGGACCATCCTGGATATATTCTATGATGGTTTATCTGAGCTATCAAAGATGTCACTGGACACTTCTGCAGGTGGATCCATTCACCTAAAGAAAACGCCTGCAGAAGCTCAAGAACTCATTGACATGGTTGCTAATAACCAGTTCATGTACACTTCTGAAAGGAATCCTGTGAATAATGGGACGCCTATGAAGAAGGGAGTTCTTGAAGTTGATACTCTGAATGCCATATTGGCTCAGAATAAAATATTGACTCAGCAAGTCAATATGATCTCTCAGAGTCTGCATGGAATGCAAGCTGCATCCAACAGTACTCAAGAGGCATCTTCTGAAGAAGAAGCTTATGATCCTGAGAACCCTGCAATAGCAGAGGTAAATTACTTAGGTGAACCTTATGGAAACACCTATAACTCAACATGGAGAAATCATCCAAATTTCTCATGGAAGGATCAAAAGCCCCAACATGGCTTTAATAATGGTGGAAGAAACAGGTTTAACAATAATAAACCTTTTCCATCATCCACTCAGCAACAGACAGAGAACTCTGAACAAAATGCTTCTAATTTAGCAAATCTAGTCTCTGATCTATCTAAGGCCACTGTAAGTTTCATGAATGAAACAAGGTCTTCCATTAGAAATCTGGAAGCACAAGTGGGCCAGCTGAGTAAAAGGATCACTGAAATCCCTCCTAGTACTCTCCCAAGCAATACAGAAGAGAACCCAAAAGGAGAGTGCAAGGCCATTGACATAAGCGCCATGGCCGAACCTGTGAGGAGAGGAGAGGACGTGAATCCCAAGGAGGAAGACCTCCTGGGACGTCCAGTGACCAATAAGGAGCTTCCCTCTGAGGAACCAAAGGAATCTGAGACTCATCTAGAGACCATAGAGATTCCATTGAACCTCCTTATGCCCTTCATGAGCTCTGATGAGTATTCCTCTTCTGAGGAGAATGAGGATGTTACTGAAGAGCAAACTGCCAAGTTTCTTGGTGCAATCATGAAGCTGAATGCCAAATTGTTTGGCATTGATGCTTGGGAAGTTGAACCTCCCTTGTTCATCAATGAACTAAGTGATCTGGATCAACTGACATTGCCTCAGAAGAGACAGGATCCTGGAAAGTTCATAATACCTTGTACCATAGGCACCATGATCTTTAAGGCTCTATGTGACCTTGGTTCAGGAATAAACCTCATGCCCCTCTCTGTAATAGAGAAACTAGGAATCTATGGGGTGCAAGCTGCTAAAATCGCACTGGAGATGGCAGACAGCTCAAGAAAACAGGCTTATGGACAAGTAGAAGATGTATTAGTAAAGGTTGAGGGCCTTTACATACCTACTGATTTCATAGTCCTGGATACTGGAAAGAAAGAGGATGAATCCATCATCCTAGGAAGACCTTTCCTGGCCACAGCAAGAGCTGTGATTGATGTTGACAGAGGTGAAATATTCCTTCAATGGAACGAGAACTCCCTTGTGTTTAAAACTCAAGGATATCCCTCTGCAACCATGGAGAGGAAGCAGAAAAAGCTTCTCTCCAAGCAGAGTCAACCAGAGCCCCCACAGTCAAACTCTAAGTTTGGTGTTGGGAGGCCACAACCAAATTCTAAGTTTGGTGTTGAACTCCCATATCCAAACTCTAAGTTTGGTGTTGGAGAGTCTCAACAAAGCTCTGCACATCTGTGAGGCTCCATGAGAGCCCACTGTCAAGCTATTGACATTAAAGAAGCGCTTGTTAGGAGGCAACCCAATGTTTATCTAATTCTTATTTTTATTATTTTTTTTTGTTTTCTTAGGTTCATGATCATGTGGAGTCACAAAATAAATATAAAAATTGAAAACGGAATCAAAAACAGCAGAAGAAAAATCACACCCTGGAGGAGCATCTGTCTGGCGTTCAGCGCCAGAACAGGCATGGTTCTGGCGTTCAACGCCAGAAATGGCACACAGATGGGCGTTGAACGCCCAAAATGGCCACCAACCTGGCGCTGAACGCCCAGAGTTGGATACAAAGGCATTTTTACATGCCTAATGGGTGTAGGGATGTAAATCCTTGAACACCTCAGGATCTGTGGACCCCACAGGATCATCTTAGGATCTGTGGACCCCACAGAATCCACTCAGGATCTGTGGACCCACAGGATCCCCACCTACCTCCACTCACTTCTTCTCACCACTCTCCTTCACACAACCCCATAAACACTCTTCCCTAAAAACCCCTCACCAATCACCTCAATCTCTCTTCCCACTAAACCTTCACCACTCACATCCACCCACTCTTCCCAATAAACCTACCTCATAAACTCCACCTACCTTCAAAATTCAAAACCAATTTCCCACCCAAACCCACCCATATGGCCGAACTTTAACCCCCCTTCCTTCCCTATACAAAGACCTCCATTCTTCATCAAATTCACACAACACACCCCTCTACACTCTCCTTGGCCGAAACCACATCTCCCTCTCCCTCTCCATATTTCTTCTTCTTCTTCTTCTATTCTTTTGTTTATTGCTCGAGGGCGAGCAATATTCTAAGTTTGGTGTGGTAAAAGCATAGCTTTTTTGTTTTTCCATTACCATTGATGGCACCTAAGACCGGAGAATCCTCTAGAAGAGGGAAAGGGAAGATAAAAGCTTCCACATCCGAGTCATGGGAGATGGAAAGGTTCATCTCCAAAGCCCATCAAGACCACTTCTATGATGTTGTGGCCAAGAAGAAGGTGATCCCTGAGGTCCCTTTTAAACTCAAAAGAAATGAGTATCCGGAGATCCGACATGAAATTCAAAGAAGAGGTTGGGAAGTTCTAACAAATCCCATCCAACAAGTCGGCATCCTAATGGTTCAAGAGTTCTATGCCAATGCATGGATCACCAAGAACCATGATCAAAGCAAGAACCCGGATCCAAAGAACTATGTTACAATGGTTCGGGGGAAATACTTAGATTTTAGTCCGGAAAATGTGATGTTGGCGTTCAACTTGCCATACATGGAAGAGAATGCACGCCCCTACACAAGGAGAGTCAACTTTGATCAAAGGTTGGACCAAGTCCTTATGGACATATGTGTAGAAGGAGCTCAATGGAAGATTGACTCCAAAGGCAAGCCGGTTCAACTAAGAAGATTGGACCTCAAGCCTATAGCTAGAGGATGGTTGGAGTTCATTCAATGCTCAATCATTCCCACTAGCAACCGGTCTGAAGTTACTATAGACCGGGCCATCATGATCCATAGCATCATGATTGGAGAAGAGGTGGAAGTTCATGAGATTATACCTCAAGAACTCTACAAGGTGGCTGACAAGTCCTCCACTATGGCAAGGTTAGCCTTCCCTCACCTCATTTGCCACCTATGCAATTCAGCTGGGATTGACATAGAGGGAGATATCCTCATTAAAGAGGACAAGCCCATCACTGAGAAAAAGATGGAGCAAGTAAGAGAGCCCAATCATGGAGCTCAAGAGGCGCAAGAAGCTCATTTCCATGAGATCCCGGAGATGCCTCAAATGCACTTTCCTCCACAAAATTATTGGGAGCAAATCAACACCTCCCTAGGAGAATTGAGTTCCAATATGGGACAACTAAGGGTGGAACATCAAGAGCACTCCATCATGCTTCATGAAATAAGAGAAGATCAAAAAGCAATGAGGGAGGAGCAACAAAGACAAGGAAGAGACATAGAAGAGCTCAAGGACATCATTGGTTCCTCAAGAAGGAAACGCCACCATCACTAAGGTGGATTCATTCCTTGTTCTTACTTTCTCTGTTTTTCGTTTTCTATGTTATGTGCTTATCTATGTTTGTGTCTTCATTACATGATCATTAGTAGTTAGTAACTTTGTCTTAAAGTTATAAATGTCCTATGAATCCATCACCTCTCTTAAATGAAAAAATGTTTTAATTCAAAAGAACAAGAAGTACATGAGTTTCGAATTTATCCTTGAACTTAGCTTAATTATATTGATGTGGTGACAATGCTTCCTGTTTTCTGAATGTATGCTTGAACAGTGCATATGTCTTTTGAAGTTGTTGTTTAAGAATGTTAAATATGTTGGCTCTTGAAAGAATGATGACTAGGAGACATGTTATTTGATAATCTGAAAAATCATAAAAATGATTCTTGAAGCAAGAAAAAGCAGCAAAGAACAAAGCTTGCAGAAAAAAAAATAAAAAAAAATAGAAAGAAAAAGAAAAAGCAAGCAGAAAAAGCCAATAACCCTTAAAACCAAAAGGCAAGGGCAAATAAAAAGGATCCCAAGGCTTTGAGCATCAGTGGATAGGAGGGCCTAAAGGAATAAAATCCTGGTCTAAGCGGCTAAACCAAGCTGTCCCTAACCATGTGCTTGTGGCGTGTAGGTGTCAAGTGAAAACTTGAGACTGAGCGGTTAAAGTCAAGGTCCAAAGCAAAAAAAGAGTGTGCTTAAGAACCCTGGACACCTCTAATTGGGGACTTTAGCAAAGCTGAGTCACAATCTGAAAAGGTTCACCTAATTATGTGTCTGTGGCATTTATGTATCCGGTGGCAATACTGGAAAACAAAGTGCTTAGGGCCACGGCCAAGACTCATAAAGAGGCTGTGTTCAAAAATCATCATACTGAACTAGGAGAGTCAATAACACTATTCGAAATCTGAAGTTCCTATAGATGCCAATCATTCTGAACCTCAATGGATAAAGTGAGATGCCAAAACTATTCAAGAGGCAAAAAGCTATAAGTCCCGCTCATATGATTGGAGCTCTGTTTCATTGATAGTTTGGAATTTATAGTATATTTTCTTCTTTTTATCCTATTTGATTTTAAGTTGCTTGGGGACAAGCAACAATTTAAGTTTGGTGTTGTGATGAGCGGATAATTTATACGCTTTTTGGCATTGTTTTTAGTATGTTTTTAGTAGGATCTAGTTACTTTTAGGGATGTTTTCATTAGTTTTTATGCTAAATTCACATTTCTGGACTTTACTATGAGTTTGTGTGTTTTTCTGTGATTTCAGGTATTTTCTGGCTGAAATTGAGGGACTTGAGCAGAAATCAGATTCAGAGGTTGAAGAAGGACTGCTGATGCTGTTGGATTCTGACCTCCCTGCACTCAAAGTGGATTTTCTGGAGCTACAGAACTCAAAATGGCGCGCTTCCAATTGCGTTGGAAAGTAGATATCCAGGGCTTTCCAGCAATATATAATAGTCCATACTTTGGCCAAGAATTGACGACGTAAACTGGCGTTCAACGCCAGCTTTCTACCCAAATCTGGCATCCAGCGCCAGAAAAGGATCCAAAACCAGAGTTGAACGCCCAAACTGGCACAAAAACTGGCGTTCAACTCCATAAATGGCCTCTGCACGTGCAACACTCAGGCTCAGCCCAAACACACACCAAGTGGGCCCCGGAAGTGGATTTATTCATCAATTACTTACTCATGTAAACCCTAGTGACTAGTTTATTATAAATAGGACCTCTTACTATTGTATTAGACATCTTTTGATCATCTTAGGATCTGAGGATCATCTTTGAACGCATTGTTCTTGGATCAAGGGGGCTGGCCATCTCGGCCATGCCTGGACCTTCACTTATGTATTTTCAACGGTAGAGTTTCTACACTCCATAGATTAAGGTGTGGAGCTCTGCTGTTCCTCAAAGATTAATGAAAGTACTACTGTTTTCTATTCAATTCATCTTATTTCGCTTCTAAGATATCCATTCGCACCCAAGAACGTAATGAAGGTGATGATTATGTGTGAGGCTCATCACCATCTCCCCTACGAACACGTGCCTGACAAACACCTCCGTTCTACATGAAATAAAGCTAGAATGAATATCTCTTAGATCTCCTAACCAGAATCTTCGTGGCGTAAGCTAGAATGATGGCGGCATTCAAGAGAATCCGGAAGGTCTAAACCTTGTCTGTGGTATTCTGAGTAGGATTCAATGATTGAATGACTGTGACGAGCTTCAAACTCGCGAGTGCTGGGCGTTAGTGACAGACGCAAAAGGAGGGTGAATCCTATTCCAGCATGATCGGGAACCGACAGATGAATAGCCGTGCCGTGACAGGGTGCGTGAGCATATTATTCACTGAGAGGAGGGGATGTAGCCACTGACAATGGTGATGCCCTTGCATAAAGCCAGCCATGGAAAGGAGTAAGACTGATTGGATGAAGATAGCAGGAAAGCAGAGGTTCAGAGGAACGAAAAGCATCTCCATTCGCTTATCTGAAATTCCTACCAATGAATTACATAAGTATCTCTATCCCTATTTTATTATATAATATTCGAAAACACCATTATCACTTTATATCTGCCTGACTGAGATTTACAAGGTGACCATAGCTTGCTTCATACCAACAATCTCCGTGGGATTCGACCCTTACTCACGTAAGGTATTACTTGGACGACCCAGTGCACTTGCTGGTTAGTTGTATCGAAGTTGTGACAATTATGTATTAAGATCAGAGCACCAAGTTGCTCACGTTGCCGGGGATTGTTTGAGCCTGGACATCACAATTTCGTGCACCAGTATTCATATTTCATCCATCCATATTCACTACTAAAAAATAGCAAATTACAAAGAGATTTCTCTAACAGAATTGTACTGTCAAAAATACCAATGAATTTTCAACAAATTTTCCGTCGGTAAAAACTGAGAAAAAATTTCACAAAATTTACCTACATATTTTAACATCCCTTGGTAATTTTGTCAATAAAATTGAAATTAAAATTTGAAACTATTACTGCTAACAAAATCGCTCTGTAATCATCTAATAAATCCCTCGAAAAATTGAATTAAGTTAAGCCCTAATGAAACACACCATGATGAAACTTCATTCAATATAAAATCACCGTTCATCTTCTCCGATCCTTCCTTTAAGCTTGCTCTTCTCCCCCCTCTCTCTCTCTCTCTCTCTCTCTCTTTCTCTCTCTCTCTCTGATTCGAGTTGAAAATAGGGCAAGTGTGACTTCTCTGTCGCTTCTGCTTTGTCGCCGCACGCATCGCACGAGCTCCCTCCGTCACTGCTCGCTTGCACGAGCTCCCTCTGCCACCGCTCGCTCGCATGAGCTCCCTCCTCTGCTACTCGCATTGTACGAGCTCCCTCTGTCGCCTCTCAGCTTATGTCTCTCTCTATCTCATGCCATCCATCCTCGCCGTTCACAGCCTCGTCGAGTTATCGTGTCACCAGATCTGAAACCTACATGTACGTCTTTATCTATTTTTGATTCTGGAATTGCTGTTGATCTATATTTTTTTGTTGAATTCAAATGTTCATACATTATTGTTGCATCTAAAACTCGATCTGTTCCATTTTCATTTTATGGTTTAGATTTTTGTTCTTGAATCTTCTTCAAGGTTTGAATTTGGTTTTGAAAGTAGCTCCATTAATTGTTATGGCTAAAAGTTTGCGTTGAAGATAATGTATTGTGCCTACTACAGTTCTTCTTCTGAGGTAAGATGGAGAGATTACCATAGTCTTAAATTGGAAAAAGGAATTGGAAGATTTGTTGTTTGAATTTTGCATTTTGCATTTGAAGGAACTATAAATACCAGTTCATGAAATGCAATCTGCTAAGTACATAGATTGAAATTACTTTGTGACTGATTAGAATGAGATTATCAACAATAATTTTGCGCCCTATCAATATTGTAAACCATCTCATAAATCTGAGTAATTTAACAAATATCAGTTGATGTTAATAAACTGTGTTCTTTGTTTCAGCTTGTTCTAGGTGCTGTAAATTTAGAGGTTCTTCTTAGAAGGTATGAGCTTTAAAATATTTACATGATTTTCATATGAAGTAATGTGCTGTTTTTCAGGCCTGGTGTGTAGGGAAATGAAGGTGGTCAAGTGTAGTAAAATTATTTCCTCATCAAACTTTTCATTTCATATGGTTAGTGGAATAATTCAAGATCGGATAAAGAGAAAGCTTATATAAATTGCATATGAAATAACTAGCTCAAGTTTTTGGAAGGTCCTTCTTTCTCAATCTCAAGCTTATATAAATAGCATATGACGTCATTCTTTTTTGGATGTCGCCCGCGAAATGGGTTTTCTCTTCAAATCAGCAACGGCGTCCGCAAAATGGAACAAGAAGCAGCAGGTTCCAAGTCACGAGTGGCGGCCATGAAATGGTGCAGCAGCCATGCTGTGGCTGTCACCCACGAAATGGGGGACATCTTGGACGGCGGCCACGAATTGGTTCCAATTCAATGGCAGCGCACGCGAGTTGGAGCACTTCATATGTACTGGCCATGAAATGCGATCTTCGTGTGCCTATATAAACGTTGCTGGATCAACCACGGAAGAAGCCATTCTATATCCACTCTTGATGCCAGGGCATTTTGGCCAGTTTCACTGACCTTTTCTTTACTGTTTTAGGGTAGTTTCATGCATTTTCTTAGGAAATAAGCAAGTTTTGGGTAGAATTTCACTTCCATCTTGATTCAAGCAAACATTGTGCACTTTACATGATTTCATGAGAATTATGCATGAATTAAATGACAAATTAGATGATCCATGTCTCATGACTTGGATTAGAACTTTGATGCACTCTACTGCTTTATTTTAGGACAAAGGAAGCAAGGAAGAACCACGTTAACAGCCACGTTAGTCTAACTAACGTGACCACTAACGTGGAAAGGGAGCTAGCTTGCAACGTTAATGAGAAAAGTAATCACCAATAACGTCCTCGAAGCCATCATAGCCAACGTTAAGAGTCACGTTAACTAAGTTAACGTGAACTCTAACGTGGAAGAAGAAAATGAAGCCAACGTTAATGACACTCACCTTTGTCACTAACGTTGGACCAAGCTCATATTGGCCACGTTAAGAGCCACGTTAACTCAATTAACGTGGACTCTAACGTGGGGAAGCAAAAGAATGGCCAACGTTAGTGACACTCACCTTTGTCACTAACGTTGGACTAAGCCACTTTGAGCCACGTTAGTTGCCACGTTAACTTAGTTAACGTGGACTCTAACGTGGAGGGAGCAAAGAATCACCAACGTTAGTGACACCCACCTTTGTCACTAACGTTGGAATGAGCCACTATGAGCAACGTTAACTCCCACGTTAACTAAGTTAACATGGAAGCTAACGTGGAGGAAAGAATGATGAGCCAACGTTAGTGACACTCACCTTTGTCACTAACGTTGGAGATGGCTATCACTACCACGTTAGAAGCCACGTTAACCTAGTTAACGTGAACTCTAACGTGGGAAGTAGGGGTATTTTGGAACGTTAGTGACAAAGGTAAGTGTCACTAATGTTCTCAAAGATTTGGCAAGCCTACGTTAAAGGTCACGTTAGCCATACTAACGTGAATTCTAACGTAGGGGGAAGGGAGGACTCTCAACGTTATTAGAAAAGGTAGGTCCTAATAACGTGTGCGAAGGACCAAGAGGCAACGTTAGTGGTCACGTTGGTGCCACTAACGTTGAAGTTAATGTAGATCATCCCTGGGTAGGAACGTTAGTGAAAAAGGTGATTGTCACTAACGTTCTCGAACCCACACTTTCACTTAACGTTAACGCCACTAACGTCCTAAGCTAAAGTCCCTGCCTGCTTCACATTTTCTCTCTGCAAGTAAAGCTAAGCCCACTGAAGAGGATAACTGCTTCAAACTCAAGATCCAAAGGCCCATATCCAAGACTTGAAGAACCAACTAGAAGATCAGAAGAGTAGTATATATAGGGGTAGTTTTGAATTAAAAAAAAGGAGCTTTTGGCATTATTAGAATTACTCTCTGTATTTTACTTTCTCTGCGACTTTTAGTTTAATTCTCAGAATGTATTCTCCATCTATGCTTTTCATTCCCAGAGCTATGAACAACTAAACCCCTTTCATTGGGTTAGGGAGCTCTGTTGTAATTTGATGGATCAATAATAGTTTTCATTATCATTCTTCTCTCTTTTCTCTTGATTTTACTAGAAAGCTTTCAATCTTCATCCAATTGAGTAGTTATCTTGGAAAAGAAGCTATTCATACTTGGATCTCTTCTGAACCTTGGAAGAGGAATGAAGAGATCATGCTAGAATTGCTTTCTCATGTTGGACCAAATTGGAGTTTGGGCGGATATGGTGACATATAATTCTCCCAATATTTTGATTTGGAAATACATGTGGTATAATCAGTGACCACACTTCATCTCTTCTCATGAGCAATTAGACCAAGGAATTGGCTATTGATCTAATTTGAGAGATTGAATTACCAAGGAATTGGAATTCAATCACTTAAGATTGCCAAGGAGATCAATGAATGCATTGATTGAGGAAGAGATGAAAATGAACTTGATCCGGAGAATGCAACATCTCCTAAGCCCAATGAACTCCCCATTTCTGATCTTACCCATTCTCTTTACTTTCTGCTATTTACTTTCATGCTAAACTCCCCTTCTCCATTTAAGATTCTGCAATTTACATTCCGTCATTTATTTTCTGCAATTTACTTTCCTGCCATTTAATTTCCTGCAAATTCTCAACCCAATTTCTGCTTAGCTCAACTAGAACATTCTTACAATTAAAGTTGCTTAACCAATCAATCCCTGTGGGATTCGACCTCACTCTATTGTGAGTTTTTACTTGACGACAATTCGGTATACTTGCCGAGGGAGATTTTTTAAAGGACAAGTTTCCGTGCATCAAGTTTATGACGCCATTTCCGGGGATTGATTTTGTATCAACAATGATTAAATTGGTGGATAACTAGATTGAGCATTTGTTTTTATTTTGTTTGATTTAAATTCATTTGAGTAATTTACTTTCTGTTTGGCTATTTTCTTCCCTTTTTTCCTACCCATTTTCTTAGTTGTTTACAATTCAGTCACTAACCCACTAACTGTTTGATATATTACATCACTCACACTAACAGCATTTCTGTAGAAATTACTGTCTGCATCTATCTCTCTTGCTTGTGCCTTGTTGGTTGTATGATAGGTAGAAGAAGCGGGGCTTCAACTTCCTTTGATTCTGAACCTAAGAGGACCTTCCTTAGATTAATGAGGGAAACAAGAGGAAAGAGAGTAGTCGGTACTGAGGAAGAGGAAGAGTACTTTGAACCAGATATGGATGAGAATATGAAAAACCATCATGAAGAAGAGGCTCACAACCATGGCAGAGAAGGTCCAGCGCATCAGGCTGGGCAAGAGAGAAGAGTTCTGGGTTCTTACATCAACCCAAACCCAGGAAATTGTGGGAATAGCATCCAAAGGCCAACCATACATGCCAACAACTTTGAACTAAAGCCACAACTCATCACCCTTGTTCAGAACAATTGTTCATTCGGAGGAAGTGTCCAAGAAGACCCCAATCAACATCTAACCACCTTCCTGAGGATATGCGATACTGTGAAGCCTAATGGTGTTCATTCTGACACTTATAGACTACTTCTGTTCCCTTTCTCACTCAAGGACAAAGCATCTAAATGGCTGGAATCCTTTCCAAAGGAAAGTTTAGCAACCTGGGAAGATGTGGTGAATAAGTTCTTGGCAAGATTCTATCCTCCTCAACGGATCAACAGGTTGAGAGCTGAGGTACAAACTTTTAGGCAGCAAGATGGTGAGACTCTATATGAAGCATGGGAGAGGTTTAAGGACCTGACAAGAAGATGCCCGCCAGATATGTTCAATGAATGGGTGCAGTTGCATATTTTCTATGAAGGCCTTACGTATGAATCAAAGAAGGCAGTAGACCACTCATCCAGGGGATCTCTGAACAAGAAGAAGACCATTGAAGAAGCCATAGATGTCATTGAGACTGTAGCAGAGAATAACTACTTCTATGCTTCTAAAAGAGGTAACACTAGAGGAGTGATGGAGCTGAACAACGTGGATGCACTGCTAGCTCAAAACAAGATGATTACCAAGCAATTAGCTGACCTCACCAAGAAGATGGAGAGGAATCAAGTAGCAGCAATAACCACTTCAGCAGCAACCCAAGAAGGAGTGAATGAAGAAGCAGAGGGTGATCAGGAACATGCCAACTACATTAGGAATTCACCTAGGCAGCACCATGACCCATACTCCAAAACATATAATCCTGGTTGGAGGAACCACCCAAACTTTGGGTAGGGAAATCAATAGGATCAAGGCCAAGATCAGAGACGCCACAACCCCAGCAACAATACAACTCACCAACATTCCACACAGAGATCATATCAGCACCCACCTAACAACACTTCTCAACATCCATACCAAAGTCAAAATGGCCCTTCTCATCCCTCCAATCTCAACTCTCCATCATTGGAAGAAAGACTATCAAGGATTGAGACTCTACTTGAAGGCATATGCAAAGAAATTCAAGACAGTAAAGCATTCAGAGATGAAGTGCGGTCCAATATGCAGAATCAAGATGCTGCCATCAAGAAACTTGAGATACAAATTGGGTACCTATTCAAGCAAATTCCCAGCCACAACCTTCACAGCGATACTGACTCAAACCTAAGGGAGGAATGTCAGGCTATCACCCTTAGGAGCGGGAAAGAACTAAAGAAAACCTCCTAGAAACCACAAGAAAAGGACTCAAGTGAAAAGGAAGAGAAGCAAAATGAAGTTCGAGTTTTCACTTCGAGTTCGCAAAAAAGGGAAGAAATGCTGAAGCCAGAAGTCCCAAGAGTCCCATACCTTCAGCAATTGAAGAAGAAGGGGGATGACAACCAGTTCTTAAGATTTTTGGAAATCTTTAAGAAACTACAAATCAACATACCCTTTGCTGAAGCAATAGAGCAAATGCCGCTTTACGCCAAGTTTTTAAAGGAGCTAATGACTAAGAAGAGAAGCTGGAAGAGCAACGAGACTGTGATACTAACTGAGGAATGTAGTGCTATCATTCAGCATAAACTACCCCAGAAATTGAAGGATCCTGGGAGCTTCCAGATCCCTTGTATTATAGGGGAAATCACAGTGGAGAAGGCTCTATGTGACTTAGGAGCTAGCATAAATTTGATGTCAGTAGCTATGATGAGAAAGATGAAGATCGAGGAGGCTAAGCCAACAAAAATGGCCTTACAACTGGCAGACCGATCGTTCAAATTCCCTCATGGCGTAGTGGAAGATTTGCTGGTGAAAGTGGGGAATTTCATCTTCCCAGCAGACTTTGTAGTGCTAGACATGCAGGAGGAAGCCAAGGCCTCCATCATCCTGGGAAGGCCGTTCTTGGCCACTGCTGGAGCTGTCATTGATGTCCAAAAATGTGACCTCACCCTGAGATTACACAATGAAAAGATGACATTCAACGTGTTCAAGGCCATGAGTTACCCACCAGAACAATGGGGAGAATGTATGAGGTTGGACTCACTGGAAGATGCAATGCAGGAGAGTTTCAAAGAAGAAAAACCTGAAGGGTTAACAGAGGAGGAATCAACGTTTAGTGAAGAGGCTGCAACAACGGAGATTCATATACAAGGTGCACCAAAAGAAGAGAATGAAAAGTTAGAAGCACCCAAACTTGAACTCAAAGCACTGCCACCCACTCTCAAATATGCATACTTAGGAGAGAATGAAAGTTACCCAGTGATCATAAACTCATCCCTCAGCCAAAACCAAGAGGATGAACTACTTCAAGTGTTGCGAAAGCATAAAGATGCCATAGGATGGACGCTCGCTGACCTGAAAGGAATCATTTTGGCCATATGCATGTATAAGATACTGTTGGAAGATGATGCTAAACCATCCATTCAATCCCAAAGGAGGCTGAACCCAGTCATGAAGGAAGTGGTACAGAAAGAAGTTATGAAGTTATGGCAGGGAGGGGTAATCTACCCGATCTCAGACAGCCCCTGCGTCAGCCCCGTGCATGTCGTCCCAAAGAAGGGAGGAATCACTGTAGTCCCCAATGAGAAGAACGAACTAATTCCTACAAGGACCGTCACAGGATGGCGGATGTGCATAGACTACAAAAAACTCAATGAAGCTACACGAAAAGATCATTTTCCCCTTCCATTCATGGATCAGATGTTGGAAAGACTTGCAGGGCACGTATATTATTGTTTTCTCGACGGTTATTCAGGATATAACCAAATAGTGGTTGATCCCAGAGACCAAGAGAAAACCTCATTCACTTGCCCATATGGAGTGTTTGCCTACAGGCGCATGCCATTTGGGCTATGTAATGCACCTACGACTTTCCAACGCTGCATGCTTTCTATCTTCTCAGATATGATAGAGAAATTCATTGAAGTATTTATGGATGATTTCTCGGTATTCGGAGATTCCTTTCCTAGTTGCCTAAATCACCTAGCCTTGGTATTGAAAAGGTGCCAAGAGACCAATCTGGTCTTGAATTGGGAGAAATGTCACTTTATGGTGATAGAAGGAATAGTCCTTGACCATAAGGTTTCTAACCAAGGCATTGAGGTGGACAGAGCTAAAGTGGAACTTATTGAAAAACTGCCTCCACCCAGTGATGTCAAGGCAATTAGGAGTTTTTTAGGGCATGCTGGCTTTTACAGAAGGTTTATTAAAGATTTTTCAAAGATAGCCAAGCCCTTAAGCAATCTCCTTGTATCTGATACACCATTTGTCTTCGATGAAACATGCATGCTAGCGTTCGAAAATTTGAAAAAGAGGTTGTCCTCTGCCCCTATCATTTTCCCACCTGATTGGAACCTACCATTTGAATTGATGTGTGATGCATCTGATTTTGCAGTTGGGGCCGTGTTAGGGCAGAGGAGAGATAAATTAGTACATGGGATATACTATGCTAGCAAAGTCCTCAATGAAACTAAAAGAAATTATACCACTACTGAAAAGGATTTGCTGGCAATAGTTTTCGCATTTGACAAGTTTAGATCATACCTCATTGGTGCTAAAGTGATTATTTTCACAGATCACACAACACTTAAATATTTGTTTGCCAAGCAAGAATCAAATCCAAGACTAATAAGATGGATCTTATTGTTGCAGGAATTCAATATTGATATTAGAGACAAGAAATGAGTGGAGAACAAGGTAGCAGATCACCTATCCAGAATCCCTCATAATAAAGATGGAACACATGATACAAGTGTAAATAAGCTCTTCCCAGATGAGCAACTGATGACGGTTCACAAAGCACCATGGTTTGCAAACATTGCCAACTTCAAGGCAACTGGGGCTTTACCTCCAGAAATTAACAAACATAAAAAAAGAAAGCTCATCAATGATGCAAAATATTTTGTCTGGGATGAGCCATATCTCTTCAAGAAGTGTTCAGATGGAATCTTGAGAAGATGTGTTTCAGAAGAAGAAGGAAGAGAAGTCCTATGGAACTGCCATGGCTCGTGCTATGGAGGCCACTTTGGAGGGGAAAGAACTGCCGCAAAGGTGTTACAGAGTAGATTCTTTTGGCCAACCCTTTTCAAGGATGCCAAGGAAGTAGCAAGGAGCTGCAATGAGTGCCAAAGAGCTGGAAACCTACCCAAGAGAAATGAGATGCCACAGAATTTCATCTTAGAGCTGGAACTGTTCGACGTATGGAGAATAGATTTCATGGGACCATTCCCAACCTCATATTCAAACAAGTATATCTTGGTAGCAATGGATTATGTCTCCAAATGGGTAGAAGCTATTGCATCCCCAACAAATGATAACAAGGTGGTCATGAACTTCCTCAGAAAGAATATTTTTAGCCGGTTTGGAGTCCCACGAGCACTCATCAGTGATGGAGGAAGCCATTTCTGTAACAGACCACTAGAAGCTCTTCTCTTGAGATACGGCGTAAAACATAAGGTTGCCACGCCTTACCACCCCCAAACAAGTGGGCAAACCGAGATATCCAACAGAGAATTGAAAAGGATTCTGGAGAAAACTGTAGGAGCAGCAAGAAAGGACTGGCCGAAGAAGCTAGATGATGCTCTCTGGGCATACAGAACAACATTCAAAACACCGATCGGGATGTCACCATATCAACTGGTGTATGGGAAAGTTTGTCATTTACCATTGGAGCTGGAACACAAAGCTCTCTGGGCTCTCAAGATACTAAATTTTGACAGCATTGCTGCTGGTGCAAAGAGGATCTTGCAGCTGCAAGAGATAGAGGAGTTTAGATCTCAAGCCTATGAAAATGCCAAGATTTATAAAGAAAAGGCGAAGAGAAGACATGACCTCCATCTGGCACCCAGGAGTTTTGAAAAGGGACAGCAAGTACTACTCTACAACTCCAAATTGAGACTGTTCCCAGGAAAACTCAAATCAAGGTGGTCAGGACCCTTTCTTGTCACACAGGTATCGCCATATGGACACATAGAAATCATGGATGAGAGTTCGAAGAGGACTTTCACTGTAAATGGACAAAGGCTCAAACACTACATGGGCAACATGGGGGAAAACCCCAAAGTAAAGTACCATCTCAAGTAATGGAGGAATCGTCAAGCTAGCGACGCTAAAAGAGCGCTTTGTTGGGAGGCAACCCAACCTAAGGTAGTTCCCTTTTCATTGTCATTTCAATAAAGATCACAAGTAGTTTTCCCTGTATTGCGAGGAGCTAAATTTGGTGTTACACACCAAAACAATCCAAGAGTGAAAGTGTAATTCTAAGTTTGGTGTTCCACCAGAGATACTAGTTAGAATCACACTACACTCCAATGGCAAATTGCTAACTCCAACCAATCAGGGGAACCACTTAGCAGTAGTTTAGTCTTTAGTTCATAGTTGACCTGTTAATAACAACACATGAGGTTCTCTGCATGTATTGAATCTGTTGTACTAGGCAAGGAACTAAGTTTGGTGTTCGCACACCAGATTAAGTTCAGAAATTCACAAGCATACATGCAGGCTAACTATTTCTCAAGTGCTTTGGGAACAAGCAACTTCCAATAACCTTGCAGGAATCTTCTGGAGAAATGATGCACCATCATCCAAGGAAGTGGAGTAGAATGCAAAAACTATGGATGATGATAACAAAGAGACAGCTAGAAACCATCACCAGAAGGTTGTATTGTTACTTAATTCCATATACTTGGAATGCTAAAAATTGGAAGTCCGAATGTGCCCTTGATTGATAGTTACTCATTAGTTTAAATCATTAGAATTTAATGCTTGTTTTCATTGCTTTTGTCATATGTGTGCTGTCCAAGATACCTTCTGCATCTTCACCTTGCCTACTTGTATGCTTGTCCTTTTAAGTTAAATAAAAAGAGAATGTATGTTATGAAAAACCAGAGTGGAGTTCATATTGTGGAGTAAGTTCCTAAGTTTATGGTATGGTAATAGATTAGCTAAGTTGGTTCACCAATAAGGTAGGAAGGCAACTATCTGTCCTGAATCATATGCTTGAAACACACCCCATGAGACTAGCTAAATAACAAGATCCTAATAAAAAAAAGGGGAAAAGAAAAATGAAAGTTGGGAAATAAAAGAAAAAGAGTAAGAAATAAGCTAGGCACCAAAGGTTTGAATCATGAGGCATATGTCTGTGGTGCTCCTGTGTAAGGGATTTACTTGGATGAATAAGCTCTTTGGGGTGCCTTATCACTTGGTAACTTGGGTTAACTAACCCGGGATTATCAGCTGAAAGTCCACTATCAAGAGTAACCCTTGCTACAGAACACTTAGTAACCCAAAGAGGTGCTGGACACCAAGGTCTCAAGAAAGAAAATAAACAAACCATGTGCCTGTGGTGTGTATGTATGGGGGAAAGAGACTTGAGGGAGTAAGTCCTTAGGGGTGTCTTAACACCTAGCACCTTGAACCAACTGGTTCGGGAGTGCTGGCTGAAAGCTTATCTTAAAGAGTCGCCCCCTCACAGAGCACCTAGTCTAAAAAGCACAATCAAACCTTGAAAACCACAAAAGGATCAATGAATAAAAGTCTCATAGGGTGCAATCAAGTGAGTATTCCAAGACATGATAAAGGTCTGAAAGCCAGTGAAGGAATAAACCTAAGTTGCTATGCATGAAACCACCATAAAATCAAGGACATGACTTCCACAATAATGACTCATTTCTCTTGGCATTCCATTCATCATTCTCTTGTTCCAGTACTTTCTTAGGGACAAGCAAGCTTTAAGTTTGGTGTTGTGATCCCAGGGCATTTTGGCCAGTTTCACTGACCTTTTCTTTACTGTTTTAGGGTAGTTTCATGCATTTTCTTAGGAAATAAGCAAGTTTTGGGTAGAATTTCACTTACATCTTGATTCAAGCAAACATTGTACACTTTACATGATTTCATGAGAATTATGCATGAATTAAATGACAAATTGGATGATGCATGTCTCATGACTTGGATTAGAACTTTGATGCACTATACTGCTTTATTTCAGGACAAAGGAAGCAAGGAAGAACCACGTTAACAGCCACGTTAGTCTAACTAACGTGACCACTAACGTGGAAAGGGAGCTAGCTTGCAACGTTAATGAGAAAAGTAATCGCCAATAACGTCCTCGAAGCCATCATAGCCCACGTTAAGAGTCACGTTAACTAAGTTAACGTGAACTCTAACGTGGAAGAAGAAAATGAAGCCAACGTTAATGACACTCACCTTTGTCACTAACGTTGGACCAAGCTCATATTGGCCACGTTAAGAGCCACGTTAACTCAATTAACGTGGACTCTAACGTGGGGAAGCAAAAGAATGGCCAACGTTAGTGACACTCACCTTTGTCACTAACGTTGGACTAAGCCACTTTGAGCCACGTTAGTTGCCACGTTAACTTAGTTAACGTGGACTCTAACGTAGAGGGAGCAAAGAATCGCCAACGTTAGTGACACCCACCTTTGTCACTAACGTTGGAATGAGCCACTATGAGCAACGTTAACTCCCACGTTAACTTAGTTAACGTGGAAGCTAACGTGGAGGAAAGAATGATGAGCCAACGTTAGTGACACTCACCTTTGTCACTAACGTTGGAGATGGCTATCACTACCACGTTAGAAGCCACGTTAACCTAGTTAACGTGAACTCTAACGTGGGAAGTAGGGGTGTTTTGGAACGTTAGTGACAAAGGTAAGTGTCACTAACGTTCTCGAAGATTTGGCAAGCCTACGTTAAAGGTCACGTTAGCCACACTAACGTGAACTCTAACGTAGGGGGAAGGGAGGACTTTCAACGTTATTGGAAAAGGTAGGTCCCAATAACGTGTGCGAAGGACCAAGAGGCAACGTTAGTGGTCACGTTGGTGCCACTAACATTGATGTTAACGTAGATCATCCCTGGGGTAGGAACGTTAGTGAAAAAGGTGATTGTCACTAACGTTCTCGAACCCACACTTTCACTTAACGTTAACGCCACTAACGTCCTAAGCTAAAGTCCCTGCCTGCTTCACACTTTCTCTCTGCAAGTAAAGCTAAGCTCACTGAAGAGGATAACTGCTTCAAACTCAAGATCCAAAGGCCCATATCCAAGACTTGAAGAACCAACTAGAAGATCAGAAGAGTAGTATATATAGGGGTAGTTTTGAATTAAAAAAAGGAGCTTTTGGCATTATTAGAATTACTCTCTGTATTTTTCTTTCTCTGCGACTTTTAGTTTAATTCTCAGAATGTATTCTCCATCTATGCTTTTCATTCCTAGAGCTATGAACAACTAAACCCCTTTCATTGGGTTAGGGAGCTCTGTTGTAATTTGATGGATCAATAATAGTTTTCATTATCCTTCTTCTCTCTTTTCTCTTGATTTTACTAGAAAGCTTTCAATCTTCATCCAATTGAGTAGTTATCTTGGAAAAGAAGCTATTCATACTTGGATCTCTTCTGAACCTTGGAAGAGGAATGAAGAGATCATGCTAGAATTGCTTTCTCATGTTGGACCAAATTGGGGTTTGGGTGGATATGGTGACATATAATTCTCCCAATACTTTGATTTGAAAATACATGTGGTATAATCAGTGACCACACTTCATCTCTTCTCATGAGCAATTAGACCAAGGAATTGGCTATTGATCTAATTTGAGAGATTGAATTACCAAGGAATTGGAATTCAATCACTTAAGATTGCCAAGGAGATCAATGAATGCATTGATTGAGGAAGAGATGAAAATGAACTTGATTCGGAGAATGCAACATCTCCTAAGCCCAATGAACTCCCCATTTCTGATCTTACCCATTCTCTTTACTTTCTACTATTTACTTTCATGCTAAACTCCCCTTCCCCATTTAAGATTCTGCAATTTACCTTCCGTCATTTATTTTCTGCAATTTACTTTCTCGCCATTTAATTTTCTGCAAATTCTCAACCCAATTTTTGCTTAGCTCAACTAGAACTTTCTTCTAATTAAAGTTGCTTGACCAATCAATCCTTGTGGGATTCCACCTCACTCTATTGTGAGTTTTTACTTGACGATAATTCGGTATACTTTCCGAGGGAGATTTGTTAAAGGACAAGTTTTCGTGCATCAACTCTCCTCCTACTCTCCAATATTGCTCTCAACGTCACAACCTTCTTTCTCTCTAAAAAATTTTTTGGGTGTTAGGATTGGGTTGTTTTGTATATGGCTTCGGAAAACGTTTATTTGATTATATACCCCAATGGAGAAATTTCTCATACAGCAGAAGGTATTACATTCGTTTGCGACGATCCATTATGGATAATGATTCCGCCATAGATATCGTTGCAAGATCTGAAGAATTTGATTCTGGTACATACCGGAATGGTTGGGAAAAAAGAAATCACGAAGCTAACTTATAGGATGCCGGTTGCAGTGGCCAACTCGTTTGCGTATCAAAAAATACAGATAAAATCTGATCAGCATGTGTCGATGATGTTCTCTTATCATCGCAGCATAGGAAGCATATATTCGTTGGAGCTTTGTCTGAATCTTTAGGATATTGGCGGAAGCTGGTCCAGTTCTAATAATGTGGATGGTGTGAGAAATCTGGCAGGGGCTGATTTTGTACTAGGTCCGGATACAAGTAGGGCCCGTCGTCCAAGCTTCAATGCGTTTGTGGTGCGGGAACAGAATGCAAATATTCGTGAAGCACGCCCCTCCCCTTCTACCATACTTGGGTTTGATAAGCATCCCGATGTTGGCATCGCTGAAATGTCTGACGAGGATGACATTGAAGAATTCAGCGGTGATGAGGCAGAAGCCGTTCCAGAAATGCAAACTCTGCATGGCGACTCTGTTTCTCCAACACCTATCGAACCGGTAGGTGGTGGTGTATCCTCCAGCACACCAGCACACTACCTGTCTCTAAATCTTGGAGCAATACATTCAAGTAACGCAGAGGACAGAGCGAGCAGCTACGCTCTGTCAGGCGAGATGGAGCTCGAGATTGGGTTAAAGTTTTTGAACCGGGAAACAGCGATGCTGGCAGTAAAAAAGTACAACATCCGTAGGAGTACAGAGTATAAGGTGGTAGAGTCAGACCAAAGTAGGTATGTATGTCAATGCAAGAAGTTTGGTGACCAATGTCGTTGGATGGTACGGGTTGCGAAGACAAGGTCTTCTAGATTTTGGGAAATTTGAAAATACGAAGGGCCTCATAGTTGCTTGGCAAGTTCGATGTCTCAAGACCACACTCAACTTGATAGCAATGTGATATGCCAGCACATATTCCCCATGGTGCATGCTGATGCGACAATTTGTGTAAAGGTGTTACAAGGATCAGTAGAGTCAGCGTACGGGTACAAGGTGTCTTACAAGAAGGTTTGGCACGCGAAGCAGAAGGCAATCGCAAGGATCTATGGTGATTGGGATGAGTCGTATGACCAGCTGCGTAGATACTTCAATGCGCTGCAAGCTTTCGTCCCAGGTATTCCTTGCATTTTACTTTCGTATGGTCTTTGCTCTTCATTGTCCATTTACTCCTTAACAACTTTGACTAAGTAAAACAATTTCGCAACAGGGACAATTGTTGACCTCCAAACGGTTCCGTACTATGTCAGAAACACTCTTGACCGTGATAGTGTCATGTTTTACCAGGTTTTCTGGTCGTTCCCTTCATGTGTTCAAGCTTTTAGGCACTGTAAACCGCTGGTGTCAGTGGACGAAACACACCTGTATGGTAAGTACGCTGGCACCCTTCTCATGGGCATAGCACATGATGGAAACAATAACATTCTACTCGTCGCTTTCGCACTTGTCGAAAAAGAGAATACAGATTCATGGTACTTCTTTCTGACCAATTTGAGGAGACATGTAGCGACTAGGCCAGGAGTTCTGCTCATCTCCGATAGGCATGCGGCAATAAAGGCCACATTGGAGCGTGAAGGATGTGGCTGGGAACACAATGTTTACTGTGTACGACATATTGCCTCCAACTTCGCAACAAGTTTCAAGAGTAAGGAAGCCAAAAGACACCTGGTTAATGCCGCGTATTCGAAGACGCAAGAGCAGGCGTAGTACTACCTTGAGTTAATTAGCAGCAAGGATCTCGTAACTTTGCTGCAGATGATGGGTTGGGTATGAGGGTTAGAACCACCTAAATTGCTACAGCACCTTGATGACGGGTGACGATATGGTCACATGATGACCAATATTTTTGAGTGTATCAACTCCGTCTTGAAGGGCACTAAAAATCTACCAGTCTGTGCAATTGTCAGGTCTACGTACCATCGCCTGACTGAGTTAATCGTCATCAAGTGTCGGCAAGCACAAGCGCAGATTGCAAGCGGTCAGGTGTTCTCACAGTTCTTGCAGAAAGCCATATTAACAAACCGTGAGGGAATTTCCCAAATGCTAGTGACGTCGTACGATAGAGCCACTACCATATTCACAGTCGACGAGATAGCTACTGTAGTGGTACAGTCTCGGTTTAGGGTTAACCTTCAGAATCGCAGATGTGACTGTGGTTACTTCTAGGCGTTACACTACCCATGTGCTCATGCTCGAGCCGATTGCGCATATGCGAGACTAGAGTGGCAACAGTATGTTGACTTGGTTTTCCGGGTTGAGAGCATGTTTCGGATCTATGAAATGGAATTCCAGCCAATGCCGGATGAGGAGATGTGGCCCCCGTATGAAGGACAACGTGTCCGTCCTAACCCCTTCTTACGACGTACAATGGAAGGACGTCCAGTGTCTACGAGGATTCGGAATTCGATGGACGAGGTTGAGCCGGGACCCGGTAAGCGGTGTGGCCTTTGCAGGTAACCAGGACATACAAGGCGACATTGTCACCACGCTTCTGCAACCTAGAATGCCACCAACTTGGGGATTTATAGTTTGTTTTGGTAGTATTTGAGTTTGCATGTACTAAAAAATCTCTGTTGTTTCTTGCTGTTTTGTTTAGTTCGGTTTGCGTGTGTTGCTTATGTAAACAAACTAATATTATAATAAAATGCCGTACGATCGTTATTAAAAATACATGATGGATGAAAACAAACCAATAGTATACATAACACAAGCAATTAGAACAATACATAATAGTACGAGTACATCAACTTCGATTAATTCACAACTTCCTGGGTTGAAAGAAACAAGGAATGGAAACAACAATACTAAACGGTAAAACATATAACAGAGAACAGCTAACATAACGCTAATGGTTCTCGTGTCTCAATCTGCCACCTGTGCCACACGCAGGAGCTCGAGTGTCCCGGCGGGGACGATGGTGCACGAAATTGCGATCATCAATAATGGTGCCAAAGACTTGGTGCTCTCAAACTTGAATCACACTTTGTCACAACTTCGCACAACTAACCAGCAAGTGCACTGGGTCGTCCAAGTAATAAACCTTACGTGAGTAAGGGTCGATCCCACGGAGATTGTTGGCTTGAAGCAAGCTATGGTCACTTTGTAAATCTCAGTCAGACGGATTCAGATGGTTATAGAGAATTGATAATTAAAACATAATTAAGATATAAACTAGGATAGAGATACTTATGTAATTCATTGGTGAGAATTTCAGATAAGCGTATAGAGATGCTTTCGTTCCTCCTGAACCTCTGCTTTCCTGCTGTCTTCATCCAATCATTCCTACTCCCTTCCATGGCAAGCTTATGCAGGGCATCACCATTGTCAATGGCTACATCCCGTCCTCTCAGTGAAAATGGTCCAAAATGCGCTGTCACCGCATGCCTATTCATCTGTCGGTTCTTGATCATACTGGAATAGGATTCAGTCATCCTTTTGCGTCTGTCACTACGCCCAGCACTCGCGAGTTTGAAGCTCGTCACAGCCATCCCTTCCCGGATCCTACTCGGAATACCACAGACAAGGTTTAGACTTTCCGGATCTCAAGAATGGCCGCCAATAATTCTAGCCTATACCACGAAGACTCTGATCTCATGGAATGGAAGACTCGGTTGTCAGACGAGGTAACCATGCGTCTTGAACCAGAAGGCTAAGAGATATACACTTAAGCGATTGCAAGTAGAATGGAGGTGGTTTTCAGGCATGCGTTCATGGGTGAGAATGATGATGAGTGTCACGGATCATCACCTTCCTCAGGTTGAAGAACAATTGTATATCTTAGATAAGAAATTGGCTTGAGTTGAATAGAAAAACAATAGTACTTTGCATTAATTTGTGAGGAACAGTAGAGCTCCACACCTTAATCTATGGTGTGTAGAAACTCTACCGTTGAAAATACATAAGTGATAATGGTCCAGGCATGGCCGAATGGCCAGCCCCCATAATGGTCTAAGATAGCATATATCTGATCAAAGATAGATCCGAAGATATAAATACAATAGTAAAAAGTCCTATTTATACTAAACTAGTTACTAGGGTTTACAAAAATGAGTAAATGATGCAGAAATCCACTTCCAGGGTCTACTTGGTGTGTGCTTGGGCTGAGCATTGAGCTTTACACGTGTAGAGACTTCTCTTGGAGTTGAACGCCAGTTTGTAACCTGTTTCTGGCGTTTAACTCCACTTTGCAACCTGTTTCTGGCGTTTAACTCCAGAATAGGGCAGGAAGCTGGCGTTGAATGCCAGTTTGCGTCATCTAAACTCGGGCAAAGTATGGACTATTATATATTGCTGGAAAGCCCTGGATGTCGACTTTCCAACGCAATTGAGAAAATCCACTTTGAGTGCAGGGAGGTCAGAATCCAACAGCATCTGCAGTCCTTCTTCAGCCTCTGAATCTGATTTTTGCTCAAGTCCCTCAATTTCAGCCAGAAAATACCTGAAATTACAGAAAAACACACAAACTCATAGTAAAGTCCAGAAATGTGATTTTTATTTAAGAACTAATAAAAATATACTAAAAACTAACTAAATCATACTGAAAACCATGTAAAAACAATGCCAAAAAGCATATAAATTATCCGCTCATCACAACACCAAACTTAAATTGTTGCTTGCCCCCAAGCAACTGAAAATCAAATAGGATAAAAAGAAGAGAATATACTATAAATTCTAAAATATCAATGAAACTTAGCTCCAATCAGATGAGCGGGACTAGTAGTTTTTTGCCTCTTGAATAGTTTTGGCATCTCACTTTATCCATTGAAGTTCAGAATGATTGGCATCTATAGGAACTTACAGGATGATTCCTCTATAGTACTGTTGGATGATTCCTTCAATCCATTCAGACTCTGAGATATCATATTGACTTGCTGAGTCAATATTTTATTCTGAGCCAATATGACATTCAGAGTATCAATTTCAAGAACTCCCTTCCTCAGTGGCGTCCCATTACTCACAGGATTCTTTTCAGAAGTGTACATGAACTGGTTATTTGCAACCATGTCAATGAGTTCCTGAGCTTTTGTAGGCATTTTCTTTAGGTGAATGGATCCACCTGTAGAATGGTCCAATGACATCTTAGATAATTCAGACAGACCATCATAGAATATATCCAGGATGGTCCATTCTGAAAGCATGTCAGAAGGACACTTTTTGGTCAGTTGCTTGTATCTCTCCCAAGCTTCATAGAGGGATTCACCTTCTTTCTGTCTGAAGGTTTGAACGTCCACTCTAAGCTTACTAAGCTTTTGAGGAGGAAAGAACTTGGCTAAGAAAGTCGTGACCAGCTTATCCTAAGAGTTCAGGCTATCCTTAGGT
The DNA here is from genome assembly GCF_003086295.3 of Arachis hypogaea. Taxonomy (NCBI): domain Eukaryota; kingdom Viridiplantae; phylum Streptophyta; class Magnoliopsida; order Fabales; family Fabaceae; genus Arachis; species Arachis hypogaea. Next base: position 65,025,061 of record NC_092046.1, on the reverse strand, counting down.
TGAGAGTCCAACCATATTCTAACTATGTCTCTTACAGCAAACGGGAAAAGCATAAGCCTGTAGACCTCGGAGTCAACCCCATTGGTCTTAACAGTATCACAGATCTGCAAGAATTCAGTTAAGAACTGAAAAGGATCTTCTGATGGAAGTCCATGAAACTTGCAATTCTGTTGCATCAGAGAAACTAATTGAGGCTTTAGCTCAAAATTGTTTGCTCCAATGGCAGGGATTGAGATGCTTCTTCCATATAAATTGGAATTTGGTGCAGTAAAGTCACCAAACATCTTCCTTGCATTGTTATTATTTTCGGCCATGTCTCCTTCTTTTTTGAAAATTTCTGTCAGATTTTCTCCAGAGAGTTGTGCTTTAGCTTCCCTTAGCTTCCTCTTCAGATTCCTTTCAGGTTCAGGATCAGTCTCAACAAGAATGTTCTTATCCTTGTTCCTGCTCATATGAAAAAGAAGAAAACAGAAAAAAATATGGAATCCTCTATGTCACAGTATAGAGATTCCTTTATGTGAGTAGAAGAAGAGGAGAATAGAAGAAGGAGAAGAGAAAAATTTGAAAATTAATTAAAATAAAATAAAAATATTTTTGTTTTTGTTTTAAATATTAATTAGAACTCGAACATTAAAAAGAGAAATTAAATTAAATTAAAATTTAAAACAATTAGTTAATTAAAAAGAATTTTGAAAAAGGAGAAGGTGATTTTCGAAAATTAGAGAAAGAGAATTAGTTAGGTAGTTTTGAAAAAGATATGATTGAAATAGTAAACTTTTAAAATCAAATAAAAAGTTAAGTGGTTAATTGAAAAAGATTTGAAAATCAAATTTTGAAAAGATAAGAAGTTAGAAAAGATTTTGAAATTAATTTTTGAAAAAGATGTGATTGAAATTTATTTTGAAAAAGATTTGAAAAAGAAATTTAAAAAGATTTGATTTTGAAAATTAAAGTTGATTACTTGACTAACAAGAAACTAAAAAGATATGATTTAAAATTTAAAGATTGAGCCTTTCTTAATAGGCAAGTAACAACTTAAAAATTTTTTGAATCAATCACATTAATTGTTAGTAATGATTTTGGAAACATGAAATAAAAATAAGAAAAAGATTTTGAAAATTGATTTTAAAAATTTTCAAAAATTATGAAAGAAAAATGAAAAAGATTTGAATTTTGAAAAAGATTTGAAAAAGATAGAATTTTTAAATTGAAAATTTGATTTGACTCATAAGAAACAATTAAATTTTAAAAACTTTTGACTAGATCAAATCAAATTTTCGAAAATTTATGAGAAAATAAGGGAAATATATATTTTTTTTATTTTTGAATTTTTAATAAAGAAAGAGAAAAACACAAAAAACACACAAGACATAAAAAATTATGAATCAAAACAAGAAAAATATGCAAGAACACTTTGAATATCAAGATGAACACCAAGAACACTTTGAAGATCATGATGAACATCAAGAACTTATTTTTGAAAATTTTTAAGAAAAGAAAAATATGCAAGACACCAAACTTAAAAATTTTTATTCTCTAGACACTAACAAATTGAAAATGCATATGAAAAACAAGAAAAGACACAAAACATAAAAATACAAAGATCAAACAAAGAAAATCATCAAGAACAACTTGAAGATTATGAAGAACACCATGCATGAGTTTCGAAAATTAAAGAAAATTATAAAAGCATGCAATTGACACCAAACTTAAAATTTGATACTAGACTCAAACAAGAAACATCAAATTATTTTTTTGATTTTATGATTTTATTAAAAATTTTTTTTTGGTTTTTTTTTTCGAAAATTAATTGGAAAAAGAAAAATAAGGATTTCAAAAATTTTTAATATGAATTCCAGGAATCATGCAATATTAGTCTAAAACTCCGGTCCAGGAATTAGACATGGCTTACTAGCCAGCCAAGCTTTCAGTGAAAGCTCCGGTCCAAAACACTAGACATGGCCAATAGCTAGCCAAGCTTTAGCAGACATTGCCTACCTCCCATGTATACAACAACTGTGTGTAACTGCCAAATGGGTGAAGATCAACAAGCTCTTGTGATGATAAGTTGAAACCTCGATCCAAAAGATTAGACATGGCTTACAGCCAGCCAGGATTCAACAAATCATCATGAAACACTAGAATTCATTCTTAAAAATTCTGAAGAAAAAATATATTTTTGAAAATATTTATTTATTTATTTATTTATTTCATTTTTTCAAAAATAAGAACAATAAAAACAAAAAGGTTAAAATCAAAATAAAACTACCTAATCTGAGCAACAAGATGAACCGTCAGTTGTCCAAACTCGAACAATCCCCGGCAATGGCGCCAAAAACTTGGTGCACGAAATTGCGATCATCAACAATGGCGCCAAAGACTTGGTGCTTTCAAACGTGAATCACACTTTGTCACAACTTCGCACAACTAACCAGCAAGTGCACTGGGTCGTCCAAGTAATAAACCTTACGTGAGTAAGGGTCGATCCCACAGAGATTGTCGGCTTGAAGCAAGCTATGGTCACTTTGTAAATCTCAGTCAGGCGGATTCAGATGGTTATAGAGAATTGATAATTAAAACATAATTAAGATATAAACTAGGATAGAGATACTTATGTAATTCATTGGTGAGAATTTCAGATAAGCGTATAGAGATGCTTTCGTTCCTCCTGAACCTCTGCTTTGCTGTCTTCATCCAATCATTCCTACTCCCTTCCATGGCAAGCTTATGCAGGGCATCACTGTTGTCAATGGCTACATCCCGTCCTCTCAGTGAAAATAGTCTAAAATGCGCTGTCACCGCACGCCTATTCATCTGTCGGTTCTCGATCATACTGGAATAGGATTCAGTCATCCTTTTGCGTCTGTCACTATGCCCAGCACTCGCGAGTTAGAAGCTCGTCACAGCCATCCCTTCCCAGATCCTACTCGGAATACCACAAACAAGGTTTAGACTTTCCGGATCTCAAGAATGGCCGCCAATAATTCTAGCCTATACCACGAAGATTCTCATCTCATGGAATGGAAGGCTCAGTTGTCAGGCGAGGCAACATGCGTCATGAACCAGAAGGCTAAGAGATATGCACTTAAGCGATTGCAAGTAGAACGGAGGTGGTTGTCAGGCACGCGTTCATGGGTGAGAATGATGATGAGTGTCACGGATCATCACCTTCCTCAGGTTGAAGAACAAGTGTATATCTTAGATAAGAAATAGGCTTGAGTTGAATAGAAAAATAATAGTACTTTGCATTAATTCGTGAGGAACAGCAGAGCTCCACACCTTAATCTATGGTGTGTAGAAACTCTACCGTTGAAAATACATAAGTGATAATGGTCCAGGCATGGCCGAATGGCCAGCCCCCATAATGGTCTAAGATAGCATATATCTGATCAAAGATAGATCTGAAGATATAAATACAATAGTAAAAAGTCCTATTTATAATAAACTAGTTACTAGGGTTTACAGAAATGAGTAAATGATGCAGAAATCCACTTCCGGGGCCCACTTGGTATGTGCTTGGGCTGAGCATTGAGCTTTACACGTGTAGAGACTTCTCTTGGAGTTGAACGCCAGTTTGTAACCTGTTTCTGGCGTTTAACTCCACTTTGCAACCTATTTCTGGCGTTTAACTCCAGAATAGGACAGAAAGCTGGCGTTGAATGCCAGTTTGCGTCATCTAAACTCGAGTAAAGTATGGACCATTATATATTGCTGGAAAGCCCTGGATGTCTACTTTCCAACGCAATTGAGAACTTGCCATTTGGAGTTCTGTAGCTCTCGAAAATCTACTTTGAGTGCAGGGAGGTCAGAATCCAACAGCATTTGCAGTCCTTCTTCAGCCTCTGAATCTGATTTTTGCTCAAGTCCCTTAATTTCAGCCAGAAAATATTTGAAATCACAGAAAAACACACAAACTCATAGTAAAGTCCAGAAATGTGATTTTTATTTAAGAACTAATAAAAATATACTAAAAACTAACTAAATCATACTGAAAACCATGTAAAAGCAATGCCAAAAAGCGTATAAATTATCCGCTCATCAGACGACCATGATGTCCCTCGTCCTGGTCCATGCTAGCATCAACCCCAGTGTAAGAAAGCCGTTGGCCCTGCATCTACATAGCATCGTATGGTTGGAGTGCAGAGCGAGCTGTGTCACCGATGGAGGCAGATCTCCTCCCCGCAAGCGCATGCTATGTGTCAGTGTCAGAGCGGGGCAGGGCGAGTGCAAGATCTGTTGGTGTATGCGGGGATGCTTGCTGAGGGATGAAATGGTCCAAACCATCGAAAAATGAAGAGAAATTTTTCCATCCAACTCTGTCCATAGAATCAATTAAGTCCTGCGTACCTCCCTGTGATGAACCGCCAACCTCGTAGCTACTCTGATATGGCATAAATTGCTGAATGGAGGATGGCTGGGTAGGCTCCACTGGTACAAAAGGTTGTGGGTAGTAGTAGTCCCCGGGAACTAGAGGTCCCTGTGATGGAGCACGGTAACCAATTTCTGGCTCAAAACCGGGTCGGTCTTCCTCCGGTAAATCAGGCCTATCCTCCCCAGGGTTAGCATGATCTTGAACTCTGCCTCTGCGAGGACGGTGACGACGATGGTCTCAGGGAACCGGCGGCAAAATAACCACGAGGCCACTTCCATACTCTGCTGGCGCGCCTGCGGGGACAACCTCCTGCCGCGGATCATGCAATGCATCAGGGGCAGATAAAAACCTCCTAGTTCTGTCGGAATACCACCTATAGTAATCTTGGCTGGGATGCAATGTATCTGCATGATCAATGCGCAGCCTGTATGCATCAGTGCGCCAGTTTGCCCATACCTCAAACCACTCCGATAGTCAAACCGGCCACCATCCGTCATCATTGCGGGCCGACTGTCGATGGAAGGTATCAATATTAAGTGGAGGGTTTGGAGGTCCTTACTTTCCCCCAAATTGACGCAACACTCGGTTAACATTTAGGATCTCAATCCACCTAAAAAATATGAGAGGCACAACGACGGTATAAAAATCTCCATGTGGGTGGCCGAGGAATTCAGCCGGAACTCTAGAGAGAATCCGGGGGTCCATGTACGGTTGCCAAACAAACTACATATAAAAGAAACCCCGTCACTAAAAGCATATATGCAGTTCTTGGTAATATATTAATAACAACCAGCACCAACCTCATCCACCTGCAAATTGTCCAACCTCAGACGGTGCCTCAATAAGCGCTGCTCAGCATAGTCATTTTGTCCTTTTTTCCCTGCCCACCTGTTGGACAACGACAAACTTAAAAAAAAAATTTCCAACCGCAAACTATATCTGATAAAAGTCACAAAGTGGGAAGACATATACCATACCTCGTGGCTAAAGGAAAACTATACGGTGTCGTGACATTTGGTGCCCAGAAAGGTAATCTGTAGTATATCCACGACATGTGCAACGTATGACAACCGACCATACCCTCAACACTGTAATCTGTTGCTAGGCACATAGCATGATATAACCAACAGAGGACGGTGCTAACCCAACTGTAGGTGCAGATGGCTTCATAGTCAGCCAGTAACGGCAGATATCGAACATACACCGTGTTGGCCTTGTCTGGAAGAAGCACGCCTCCCAACAAGTAAAGTATTTAACACTATGCATACTGCATGAGGCCATTATCTTCTAACTCAAGCGGCATCTGCTGAAGACGAGTTCTGAGCCACTTCAGCTTGATGTTGAACTTCGTTGTGCCTATGTGGCCGGCGGGAACCTCACCTAGAAGTTCATGACACCATTCCCAAATATCTCTTTGGTGAAACTTGCTCTATGACCTCAAAGTACCACTAACAGGCTGACCATCAATAGGTAACCCTAACTGCATTGCTACATCCTCCAGGGTTATCATACACTCACCCCATGAGAGGTGAAATGTGTGTGTCTCTGGTCGCCATCATTCGACAAAAGCACTAGTAAGTGGATTGTCGTACTCGAAGCGCTTGATCAAAGGGGCGTGGTAAAATCTGGTGCGTCTCAGATAAGGCTCAAGCCTCTACCGCCTAATTTCCATGCTTGGATCTGCAGGATCTAACATGTAAACATCGATGAGCGTGCCATGAGGAGTAAGAACACATGTCGGCTGCAACATAAGGTAACAAGAAATACAATAGTTTAAAATACTATAACAAATTTTTAAACATGGGAAAAATTATTTCTAACAATCGCTAACAACAATCAGCTTAATGACGTAAACTAACCTTATGGAATAAATGTGCTGCTATATGATGTTCGTCCAACCAGTTCAAGTTCTCCTCCACGTTAACCCCTCCCCCACTCATATTAAAAGAATTTTTTTTCCAGCACTGCCCTCCCACCTCCTCCTAGCTTCCTTTTACCACTTATACAATTTTTTTTACCACATGTTCCTTTCAACCGTGCATGAGGTCCCCTCCCCACAATTCTTTTATAATGGTCTTGGCTCCCTTTCCAAGTATCTTCTGCCTCCCAACACAGCCAATGCATGTGAGGTACGGTTTCTGCTGCTGCTACTTTGACCACCATTTCGTGGGCGCCACACACGAAGCCCTCCAATTCGTGGTCGCCGCTAGCAGATTGGTCCTCTTCGCATACGCTGGCCCTGAGATGCACCACTTCGTGTACGCCGTCCTTGGGTTGCTCCATTTCATTGATGGCAGCAACAAAATGGTTAAAGGCTGCTGTGACTGCGCCATTTCGTTGGCGAACCCCTGATATGACGCCAAATTCCATTTCGCGTGCGCCAGGAAGGAATTGGCCCTGCGTATTTCAGGATCATTTTCAAGGGGTGCGTATTCTGGGAATAAAAGTTTTTCAGATATTTAATTATATAAAAAAGCCTTTATTTTGAGTGATAAATAATTTGTATAACAATGTGACACCTGACAATAGTGATAAGACGCTAACTTTTTTTTTATAATTAATGGTAACTAAGTATAATTTAACGTAAAAATATTTTTGTAATTTTAATTTTAAAGAACAATACAAGAAAACAATATGAGGGGAAGGGGGAAAGCGTCTTCGCAGCACTGAGAGGCCCCTACATCAACGGCGGCAGTGATCAATTGTAGTCCAGCCTCGGTACTACTGGTATGACATTGGAAAAATTTTCCTTTTTCTTGAGATTTGTATGACTGTATAGTAACTTTAACAGCCTTTGGTAGTTTATCAATGAGTTTGGTGCTTATACAAGTGTGAACGAAAGGAAAAAAATGTATTTGTTGCATACAAGAGGATCCCGTTTTGGTTGTCCAGATACAATTAATATGAAGGCAATAGATGCTCACTGTCCAGGTAGAATACTTGTCTAAGAAATCTATTAGACTAGTCATTAGTTAACCTATGTAAAATTCCCTAAATAAAAGGCGCATAGATCGCAGAGGTATGTGGCGGGGCTTCTTCGGCGGCACAGAAAAATAATCACCATTGTCTTCCACAAGTTTTCTTGAATAACAACTTTCCTGAAGTATCATAAAAACACACAGTAATTTTACGAATTTTTTTATTTAAATTAAATAAATATAAAATTTATAAAAATACATAAAGCACTGTAATTACATAAATACACAATTGGCCACATTTCGGCTACGGAAAGTTTCAAAAATTACACACATCTCCGAGATTCTAATGTGTGTCAGAAGAGTTAAATGGAATCTCATGTCCGAGATACATGCAAAAATAGAATATGAACTCAGTACTAAGACGAATTGGTGACTTAATACTCGAGATGTACTCATCTAATTTAATTCAAATAAGTTTAAATTTTAAAATTATAAAAATATTTTATTTAAAATTTAGATGATTATAATTTAAATTAATAATTTAATTTAATTCAATAAAAATAAATATATTTGTATTATTGTACTAATTATTTATAAGTATTGCAAAATTAATTAAAAAAATAACATTATTAAATTAAGTCATGCGCGTATAGAAATAAATTGGATACACTCTATGCGCATACTTAATCTAATAATTTTCTATGTTGGTATGATAAGATAGTATCTATACAATATAAAATTAATCTAATAATATCACACAATAATATCTAGGAGACAATAATTTTATTAAATATAGTACTTTTAAAATAATCATAAATAATTTAGTTATAAATAATCAAATATACGAGTATAAATAAATATAATAATTTGCCAGTACTCATAAATACTCAGTATAATAATACGAGTATATTCAATTAATAATTTCAATAAAAACAAATATACATGTTCATGCACTAGACTATAATTTAGCCAGGCCTAAAATGAATAAAGTCCAACAAACAGACGTCATTCGATCTACGCTTACCCGACCTCATAGAGGTCGGACACAGCAACATAAGTTCGGTCTCACTTATCTAATTAAGTAACTGACTTCTAAGATATCTCCTATTTATCTAGAAGGAATTTCTCAACAACTCCCAAGATAAAGGAAACGGTTATCCACCAACAAAGGTGGAACTAATCCAAAAGGTGGTAATTTATTCTACTATAAATACACTAACACCCCTTAGGTATATTCACGTTCTAATCTACTAAAAACATGCCTAAAATTCTTGCTAACTTAAGCATCGGAGTCTCTTGCAGGTACCACCCCTACCTCCTCACGAGGACCTCAGACAGGCGGCCCTTCGGCATCAACAAGTCGGACGCTGCCACACAAAGAGATCTGGACCTCACGTTCATATCCAAATTAACGTTTCAATTAACCCTCGGAATATTGGCGCTGTTGCCGGGGATCTAGAGTTGAACCCTTGATAATGGTGGATGATTAACATTTAGAAGGACGGATTTTGTCCAACTTCAGATAAAAAAATGGAGATCCCTTGAAAAACGAGTTACAACGACGAAGAGAATCGGGGAGCCAACTTCGAAAAGAATTGCACAACGAAAGAGATATTGAAGATAAACTAAAAGAACTAGAATTCGAGTCAAGGGAAAAAGAAAGTCGGGATGACAAAGACCTAGTCTTCATTGGAGGGGATGATCTTTTCTCTAAAGAGGTCATGCGTGCAACGGTCCCAAGAAATTTCTATCATCCCAACATGGATTCCTATGATGGATCTACTGATCCACATAATCATCGCAGCAACTTAAAAAAAAGTCTACCAGGTCGGGGAAGACTGTACAAAATCCGACCTTTTTTAGGGCTCACAAACAAAAGTCTGACCTCTTTTAAAGGTTAGACTCTACAATGAGGTCGAAAATCTCTAAACTTACAAAGAAAATTTTGACCTCTTTTACAGCTCATAAAGAAAAGTTCGACCTCTTTTAAAAGTCAGACTCTACAATGAGGTTAAGAACCTCCAAAACATACAAAGAAAATTCTGACCTCTTTGTTTGAAAGGCTTATTATGATATGCCAAGCATTCATCCCGATCTCATGAACCACAAGCTAGCTGTATACCCGGATGTCCAACCTGTACAATAGAGGTGACAAAAACTCAGCCCTAAAAGAGCACAAGTCATAAAAATAGGTCCAAGTAGTCCTAGAAGCTAGGTTTAGATCCCTTATGGTTAGCCAATGTGGTATTGGTAAGAAATCATAATAAAAAATGTTGAAGTATGTCCCGATTTCAAATTTGAAGGGGTTTTCGATGAAATCTACAGTGGCATCTGTAGAAATTATCTGGGGACAAGGTCACTGACAAAGAAGATGCTATGAGCCGACTTTTATTGGCCGACTTTACAAAAAAGATGTGACCGACTTTGAGAATAAGTGCATTCCCTGTTAGTTACATGAAAATTCTCACGCGGCATCTCCAGAAGAAGCTCATTAGCATCACCCCCTATGACCCTTTGCAAAATGGAGTTTAGACTTGCTCGAACTATTTCCTCAAACACTGAGACAAGTGAAATACCTCATAATAAGGGCATAAATGCTACAATAAAATGTTTAGCTTAAGCAACCCCGAAAGCAAAGAAGTCAGCACGTTAGAGCTCAGGTTAAAACCATAGACACATTGGACAACTGCACAAATAGGAATCATCCTACCTACCCTCTTACGACATTGAATCAATAACCTCAACTGAGGCAAATAAAGTAAGCCAAAAAGAAAAATCCGACCTCTTGTAGAGCTCACAAAAAAAATCCGACCTCTTTTAAGAGTCAGACTTTACAATATGGTCAAATAACCTGAGAGCTTACAAAGAAAAGTCCGATCTCTTTCTTGAAGTACGACTTTAAGAACCAGATTCCAAGCAAAAATAGCCATGAGAAGGTCATACGAAGAAGTTTTTCAACTGGCGACCTCGTCTTGACCCGAAATGACATCGGGCCAAATTTGGACTAAGAAAAGTCGACAACAAAATGAAAAGATCCCAACAAAGTCACTTAAAACTTGAAAAAGAACTACTACAACATATCTGACTTGACAGAAGTATTCCAAACCATAAGACAGCATGGGATGAGGCTAAATCCTACAAAGTTCACCTTCACCGTAGAAGCAGGAATATTTCTGGGATTCATGCTCACTCAAAGGGGACATTGAAGCTAACCCGACCTACTTGAAAGGAGGTTAAACAATTAAATAGTATACTTGCAGCTCTAACTTTGTTCTACTATGAAAGAGTTACAAATTCACATGGACCTAGAAATTTGAACAAGTCTTCCAAGAATTCATAAAATTCTTGTCTTATCCTTCAATTCTTACCCGACCTGAAACGGGAGAAGAGCCCGTTCTATATTTAGCTGTGACTGACAAAGGAAAAAAGCTCGCCTACTTTATCAATAAGGTACTACAAAGAGCTTAGCTCAATTATTAGAAAATTCTACAAGTTGCATATGCTTTGGTCCTGGCATACCGGAGGTTGTGTCTCCACTTTCAAGCTCACACCATCAAAGCCCTAACTATTCAACTCATGAAGTATATCCTCCAAAAAATAAATATTATAGGGTAGATGTTACAGTAGGCTATGGAGCTGTCCGAATTTGATTTAAAGTACGAAACTCGGATAGTCATCAAGTCGCAATACTTGGCCGACCTCCTTGCGGAATATACTGAGGAGCAAAAAGGGGATCCATGACTGGGAGGTGGATCATTAAACAAAGCTAGTAGTGGGACAGGGATAATCCTCAAGAATGAAAAAAGAAAGGTCAATCATATAAGCTGAGAGCAGGATGGCCGAGCTTATGCCGTCTCCAAACTAGCCAGTACAACAAACAGACATTGTCCGATCTACCCCTAATCGACCTCATAGAGGTCGGACATAGCAACATCAGTTCGGTCCCAGTTATCTAAATAAGTAACTGACTTTTAAGATTCTCCTATTTATCTAGAAGGAAGATCTCAACAACTCTCAAGTAAAGAGAACGGTTATCCACCAACAAAGGTGGAACTACTCCAAAAGATGGTTATCTATTTACTATAAATACAGTGATACCTCTCACGTATATTCACCGTCTAATCTACTAAAAACCTGCCTAAAGGCCTTACTAATTTAAGCATCGAAGTCTCTTGCAGGTGCCACCCCCTACCTCCTCACGAGGAACTCGGACAGGCAGCCCTTCGACATCAACAAGTCGGACGCTGCCACACAAATGGATCTGAACCTCACGTTTAGGCCCAAATCAACGTTTTAGGTAACCCTCGAAACAATACTTATTCATTATTTATCAAAAAGATCTTTTTTTTAATAAAAAATTTAATTTTAATTTATTTATTATTTATTATTAAAATAAAAATTTAAAATTTTATTTTATAAATATATAAATACCATTGGAACCTAAAGAAAACAACATACTCGTCTCCCTCACCCCCATTAAGTACTCCGTGAGTTCTTAACAATCCAATAATCAGTACTAGTTTCATTTGTACCATAATCAACTGTCGTAACACCATGATCAAGCTTATACCCACATGTTCTATCAGAAACACCACTCGAATAAAAAAATGACCGTATCTCGGATACTAGTCACCAATTCGCGCATTATGTATATCTCGGATACTAAAACTTATTCTATTTTTGCATGTATCTTGAGTACTGAAACCACATTTAACTCTTCTGACACAGATTGAGGTCTCAGTACTATGTATGTATTCAATTTTTGAAATTCTTTAGTAACAGAGATTTGGCCAATTATGTATTTATATAATTATGTTGTATTTTATGTAAAATGACAAAAACAGCCTTGGTTTAATTACAAGAAAGGTTTGTACAATTGTACTTACCATAAAACCACTCACATAATTGTTCCCCTTAAAAGGTCAAACCCGCAGAGAAATCTCCACGCGTCATATTCTGCTCCAATTCTCTTAAAAATAGCCACCTTAGCCATGAATTGAAAAACCTCCACGGACACCACCTTTAAAAAAAAAAAAAGAATTATTCTCCACATACAAGCATTTTTCTCATACAAGTTTTTACAAGTCATTTATATTCACGCGCTTCGTGCCGTTACTGCATGTTTTTCTTCTTCTTCTTGTTATTGCACGTTCTTCATCATCATCATCAACATCATCATCATCATCATCATCATCTTCTTCTTCTTCTTCTTCTTCTTCTTCTTCTTCTTCTTCTTCTTCTTCTTCTTCTTCTTCTTCTTTCATTGGAATTTCTTCTCCTCCTTTTATTGTTTTGAATCCAATCAAGTGGCTGAGGTGTGGTTCAATTCAGAAGAAAAAATGTAGCATTAGAGGAAATATTTTTCTGTATTTGCAGCAAATTTGTGTGTAACACGGAGATATTTGGGTGTAACACGAAGATATTTGGGTGTATTTTAAGAATTTTGGGTGTATTTTTATTTTGATAAGTTCTGCATAATTTAAAACTCTTCCTCTTCCTCTTCCTCCTCCTCATCTTCTACTGCTTTTTTTTAATCATTATCACCATCGTCTTCTTTTTTTCTTATTCATCTTTTCCTTTTTGTTTTACCTTCTCAAGTTTCTTCTTTTTTTAGTCTCTTAACAAGAATAAAAACAAAAAAATCAAACAAAGAAGAAGAAGAAACACATAATGCTACAAAATTACTTGGAAAAAGATGAACTTATATTCATTTAACTAAAAGAAAGAAAGAAATAAGGAAAAAAAGAAAAAGAAAAAAATACAGCATTAGAGAAAATATTTTTCTATATTTGCAGCAAATTTGGGTATAATATGAAGGTATTTGGGTGTATTTTTATTCTGATAAATTTTGCATAATTCAAAACTCTTCCTCTTTCTCCTCCTCATCTTCTAATGCTTCTTCTTTTTTTTATCATCATCATCATTATCACCATCTTCTTTTTCTTTTTTTCTTATTTATCTTTTTCTTTTTGTTTTACCTTCTCAAGTTTCTTGTTTTACGGTCATAATAAGAATAAAAACAAAAAATCAAACAAAGAAGAAGAAAAAATACATAATACTGCAAAATTACTTGAAAGAGGATGAACTTACATTCATTTAACTAAAAGAAAGAAAGAAATAAGGAAAAAAGAAGAAGAAAAAAGAATGCAGCATTAGAGGAAACATTTGTCTGTATTTGCAGCAAATTTGGGTATAACACGAAGATATTTGGATGTATTTTTATTCTGATAAATTCTGCATAATTCAAAACTCTTCTTCTTCCTCCTTCTCATCTTCTACTGCTTCTTCTTCCTCATCTTCTTATTTCATTTTCTTATAATTCTTCTTGGGAGAAGAAATCAAATAAATAAAAAAATATATAATGTTGTAAAATCAATAGAAATAGGAGGAGAAAAAAAATGCAGCAATAATAACAACAATAAAAAAAACTACGATGAGGATGAAAACGCGAAGAAGAAGAAGAAGGAATGCGAAGAAAAATAAGAAGGAAGGCAAAGAAGTAGGAGAAAGAGCAGGAATAAGAACGTAGAATACAAATGTTGAAGAAAAATCATTTTTCATTTTACGTTATTCAAAGTTGAGGAAACGCGTGTTTATACGCTTTTTAAATTGAGAATTATTTTTGTTGAGTTTGGGTTGACTTGTATAAACTTATATGCTAAAAAGACTTATATATATAGTAATTCTCTAAAAAAAATATATGGCATGCCACCTACTCTACAACTCTTCACGAGTTGAATATCCCTTACGCTTTTGATGTGTGATGATCTGAGACAAGAGATACGTTTCTTGTAATGAAATTCTATCTATTATATATTTTATATATCTGCCTGTTTTCTTAATAAAAAAAAATAGAGGAATTGAAGAGTAATATATGTTGCCAAAATTACAATAATATAATATCCATCTATCAAAATTAAACTTAACGAATACATTTTTCTCTTATTTTCGTAGAATACAAATTGTGTATGAAGAGTATAATAGTACCGCATTAATACTGGCAATTATTTCATAGTTAAGCGCTACCATCTGATGAGTAGTGTTGGTAAGAAAATTTGCCGAAGGGCCTGGGTTTCTCTAAATTCTGTATATGTCTATTATTAAAATATGTTCCATCGGGCACAAGAAACCAAGGAATAGAATAATTGTATAGTATCATTTGACTATGTTTAGAGGGTGATGCGCTAGTTATTGCTTGTTGCTTGTAGTGAAGAGTTACATTAGCGTAATAACTTGGGCACCACCAAATCACAAATCAATTCCGCAAATTCTTTGACACAGCAATCATTAGCGCTATTGAAAAATATAGAAAAATCCTTTAAATTCCTAATGAAGCATTTTATTGCCTTTTCATTGAAGTACATGATGCCCGTGCGGTCAATTCCTTGAACTTCTCTTAACGAGAATAATATATAAAGCTGATAGCTACTTTGACAAGTGTAACAAATCAATTCAAGTAATATCACGCTAAGTGAATATCATTTTATGAAGATTAAAAGATTGAACGGGCATTGTTTAATTGAAATTCTAGTTAGATTTATGAAATTTTGTAAGAGCAGGAATTGGACTTGAAATAATACCAAATTATTATGCAAAGCTTATGAATAATGAAATAAGTATATAATGGATGAAGATATTAAGATTTTAGAGATATATTGTCAGAAAGGATATATTCATGTTTCATATTTTGACTCATGCATATATATTTTTACGGTAAATTGTATGTAATCAAACCCTAATTTATTAATAATTTAATTTCTCTTATCTTAAATAATAGTTAACTAGTGTATGTATTCGTGCTATACATAAAAAATATTAATTTTTTATTTATATTTAGGATTTATTTAATGAAAATATTCTATTCAATATATTTAAGGTTATATTTTTTTTCTTGTTTATGCAAATACTAAATAAAAGTATAAAGCAAAGAAATTTGCAAAATAATTGGATTAATTAAAAAAATGTGTAGTATATAATAAATTAATGTATTAATTTTATGAGAAAATATGCGTATATTTTTTTTTTTTTGTAAATATCCAAAACTTTAGTTTATTTTTACAATATTATATTGATCATTGCACATCTATAAATTATATCTTTGATCTTGTATCAAATAAAATTTAAATATTATTTATATTAAAATTTTTATCTAACTACAAAAAAAAAAAAAACAAAAAAAATATAATTAACAATAAAGAGATACCACTTAATTAAACACAATATATATATATATATATAATATTTTTTATCAATATTAAAAATCTTTCACTTTACAACTAATTAATTGTCACTTAAAAATGTATAATAAAATTAATGATTTTGATTATGCATGATTTGTGAATAATTTTCTTTTAAATAATAATGCATTCATACAAATAATAATATAGTAAAAATAATACTTATTGTGGAGAGTACTATGATTACATATAGTATTATTAATTATAATTATGAATTTATTTAATAATAATAATGATATGTTTGATCTGTTTTAAAATAAAAAAATAAAATTTTAATTAATACTAAATTAACAATTAAAATAATTTACAATTAATATAATTATGTATTTATTATAGTCATTAATAATAGCTATTAACTTAATATATTTTATACCTATGATTATTTTCTTTTATATATAAATATATATTCGTAGACAACTAAATTTTAGCTTGATGAGTATTTTTTTATACGGTAATAAAAATTTTGGTGCAAAATTTATTATTCTACAGAATTATTTTTGTGTATTAATAATTTAAAATTACACAAAAGAAGCCATTATTTATTATTTGTTCATAATAACTTTACATAATTGATAAAAAATTTGTCATATCTTAAACTATTCAATATAGATATTTTATTACAACGTTACTAAAATTTTTTAGTACAACTATTAATATTTTTTAAGATTTAGTTTTTGTTAGATTAATAATTTAAAAGTACAATTTATTATTAGCAATATTTTCTAACTTAACTATTGAATTTTTTCTTTGTTATACTGGGAGCAATAAAAATAAATTTATAAACCAAAAAAAGAAATTTTATATTAAAAAATTTAAAAATACATATCCAAAAATAATAGCCATAATATATAAATTGAGGTAACAATTCAAAATTTTTTAAAAATAATCTAATTAAATATTAATATTAGAACTAAACTATTTAAATAATATATTAACTATTCTAGATCTTAGACACAAATAAATTATTAGGGGTGTCCGCGAATCGGATCGGATCGGATATGGCCGAAAATTCGATCCGATCCGCACAATGTTCATCGGATCGGATCGGATATGGTATCCGCGCTTTTTAGTGCCGGATCCGATCCGATCCGATCTGCAAATGTGCGGATCGGATTGGATCGGATATTGGATATATCCGCATAATTAAATCTTCTCTTTTTAATCATATTTTTATGTAAAAAATTCAATAAAAATATTTCTTTCACACTTTTAAACTTATTTATTCCTAAAATATTTTTAATCAAACTCTTTCTAAATAACAAAAATAAAATAATACAATATATGAATAATAATTACTAACTAAAACATACAAACAAGTAAATATAATACCAAACATATATATATTTATTTATTTTTTAACTATTATTGTGCGGATCTGCGGATCTGCGGATCGGATACGCGGATGTAGAGCAGATATCCGCGATCCGATCCGCAATTTTCGGATCGGATGCGGATA
Organism: Arachis hypogaea; assembly: GCF_003086295.3. Taxonomy (NCBI): domain Eukaryota; kingdom Viridiplantae; phylum Streptophyta; class Magnoliopsida; order Fabales; family Fabaceae; genus Arachis; species Arachis hypogaea. Next base: position 65,008,078 of record NC_092046.1, on the reverse strand, counting down.
TTTACCGCGGATCTGCGGATAAGATCCGATTCCTGAACACCCCTATAAATTATAGTCATTCTAAAAATGACAACTAAAAATAATGTCATACTTTAAACGTTTAGAATTCATGCAAATTCAAATCATTCTCTTGTTAAATAAGCTTTATCATTCGCTATTTATGCAATGCGGCATGATATAAAATAGTCATGCTAACAAATTAAATTGACGTTTATTCCCATCAATGACATTGCATTGACGCACCAAGAGGGTGGTAGTTTTTGAAAAAAAAATCACTATATTATAAAAATATTTTGATTTTGAAAAATTTAAAGGAAGAACATTCAAACACAATACTAATATTTGAAAATGCATTTCTAAGGCTGACATAATTCTTTAAAAATTGAAATTAAATTGAAAAAACTCAATCTCAATATATGCTTTATTTCAAAGATTTTTTAGCTGACGTAAATAGTATGGAGGGGATGGAATTTAAATTTGGCCTATAAATTTTTTTGGAAGCAATTGCTCAATAAAAAATCGAGTTCCTCCTAAAATTAACTTTACCCATATTCTATATAGTTGGTCATAATATATGAGTAGACTCAACCATTTTTTAGTAAAATAGAGTTCATTACTCATTCTTTAAACTCTTACATCCATGTAATTAGAATCCGTATCAATAATGAATTCAACTCAAGGTAGTATTTGATGGATGCGATGCATTGTAAACGGTTGCTGCAAAAGAGAATCATGTTGTAAGATTAGATAAAAAAAAAAATAAACTTGAATAAGAACAATAATCCCTTACCAAAAAAAAAAAAAACAATAATCAAATTATCAAAAGAATAATAGAATATGTGTATTAATAAAATATTATAAAAAACTATAACTCATACTTTAAAAGAATACTTTCAATGAAAAACATAGAATATATTCCTATTTATGAAAAAGCAAAGGAAGAATAAAAAATTAAAAAATTAGATAAAATATTTTGTCTTTAATACTTACACATGAACCTTATATATACGTGGCACTATATACAACCTTTTCTCGTAGAAAATTAATTATTAAAATTAATATCAATATCAATTTATCTGTTATTAATACACACATGGATAACAAAACTATTAACGTAAATATCATATAAATGTTAATTATGTATGATTGATAATTGAAATAATTGACAATTAGTATTGTTCCGGGGCTTACCTAGAACCGGATGGTGGTTGGGCTTGTTTGTGAGGCCCAAGCGCTAGAGGAGGGTGGTCTCCGACTTGGTTTATGTCTTGGAGCCGCCGTCCGAGTTGTGTATGTGAAAGAATAGGGGGTGGTACCTGCAAAAACATTCCGATGCCTAAGTTAGCAAGGGGGTAAGCAGGTTTATAATATTAGAACTTAGAGATACTTGAGGGGTGTCAGTGTATTTATAGTGGTGATCCAATAATCACCGTTGGAGTGGATCCACTATTGGTGGATAACCGTCCTTTTTATCTAGGGATTGTTGAGATCTCCCTTCTAGAAGTGGGTGAGAGATACTAGGAGTTAGTTGTAACTCCTTCAGGATAGGGTGCAGCGTTTTGCCCGACCTCTTAAAAGATCAGTTATGTGGTAGCTGCCTTTTTAGGATTTCTCTGTTTTTGGGCCTGGCTATGTTTTGGGTCAGGGTATGAACAGTGCCCCTGCTTGAGTCCGAGCTTTCATGAGGTCGGACTCAAGCATTCGTGGTTTCAATTTTCTTTGTCGGATACGCCGCCTTCATAAGGTCGAGTAGACGACGTGTTTCATAATTTTGAAACGTTGCATTTTTTTTGGTATACGTTATGCGGCAGTTTTCTTTGTTTTTGTGCGTGGCATTTAAAGAGGTGTGAAATGTCTCTTTTTGCCCCTTGACTCTTATAAATGCTCCACTTTTTCTCTCTTTAAACGACTTGTTTTTGGCCAAGTCTTTTTTCTAGAACTGATTTGTACAACTCGTTCTTTTCGAGTTATTTAAGGCTTGTAGGCTCTGTATGATTGGTTTTAGCACATCTTGCTTAACCAAAGAATATTTCTTGTCTTAGTTTCGTACAACTCGTTCAGTTCGAGTTGTTTTGAGGATACATGACTTGTTTTAATACAAATCACCTTTCTGAAACTTATTCTGATTTCATACGACTCGTTTTATACCGAGCTGTTTTGAAGATTGTAGTTTTGTTGCACGACTTGGTTTTTGGTACAAATTGTTTATTTTGAGACATAATTATTTCTCGATTAGATTCATGCAACTTGTTTTAGTTCGAGCAGCTTCATGACTTGTTTTAATACAAAACATTTTTTAAACTTATAGTACTGGCTTCGTATGACTTGTTTTGATACAAATTGTTTATTTCAAAACTCGTAATTATTTCTGAGTATAACCTCGTCTAGCTCGTTCGATACGAGTAGTTTTAAGGTTTTACGATTTGTTTTATTTCAAATCGTTTAATTAAAATGTGGCTATTTCTTGATCTAATTTCATGCAACTCGTGTAAATTCAAGATGGTTTTAGGACTTCACAACTTATTTTAAGTAAAACTTGTTTATTTTGAGTCCTTTTAAAGTATCAGATCATCTTTATAGCCATCGAACTTCGTTGCTTTATCCATCATGCCCCTGCTCAAGGTCGGGCTTTATGAAGTCGGACTCGAGCAATCAAGCGAATTGGATTATCGAATGAAGCCTTTCAATGATTTATTGAACTTGTTCATTCCGAGTTTTTTATAGATGACTTATTTTTTATACAAGTCACTTTTTTGAAGTACAACTCATTATATATCAAGTTATTTTGCGCGATTTGTTTTAATACAAATTGCTTAGATCATATCGTTATTTTTACTCGATTTTGTTCAACTCATGAGCTTGAGTTATTTTAAATCATCAAGCCGTATTATAACCATTGGACACCAATTTAAACCTCGTCGCTTTATCCGAGCAACCATTGAAAATGTCAGCTCATGATTTTTGTGCTTTGTCGAGCATAAATTGGCGCCTTAGGTGAAGGGATTATATGCTTATTCCCTCCCCTTTCTAGTTTTTACAAGGTTGTCATCCTTGTGTATGATACAACTCGTTTTACCCAAGTTGTTTTGGAGGATAGTGGTTTTTACGTTTCGATTTTATTCAAAAACGTTTACTATCCTTTCTTTCCTTTTTAACTCGTTTCTATATGAGTCATTTGGTTGAAGGATTTTTGTTTTGATTTTACTTTAGTGATTTATTTTGATACAAATCACTTTTTAATGCTTTGCTTTAATGATTTGTTTTGATACAAATCACTTTTAAAGCTTTGCTTTTAGATAGACACGACTTGTGCTTGACACAATTTTGTTGAAAATATGGTTGACTGGCACAACTCGTTTAATCCGAGTTGTCCTTATGTTGTTGTGAATGCCAGAACAAGTTTTCTTTGAACAACTTGTTTTTGTGAAATTGTTCCATTTTATACGACTAGGTCGTTTATTTTTAGAACTTGTAGAGATGAGATCGTGGGCTTGAGCTTTTGTACGATTCATTTGTTACCCGTTTGGGTTGAGTTGTTAAATCGTATTTATGCCTTGAGGGGCATATTTAGTTAAGTTATTTTTGCGACTTGTTCTAAACACAACTTTTTTCAACCCGTTTGGCCCGAGCTGTTTCAAGGTGTTTTCTTTCCAATTCGCATATGTAACTTCTTTCCACCAATTGGTTCCTCGTCGCTTCATCCAGGTGATTTCTATATAATCGGCCCGTGATTTTTGCGGTTTATCGAGCTTCAATTGGTATGTGTTAATTGTAGAAAATCAATTTTCATAAGGAATTGTTTTATCTCCTTATGTTGGAGGTGTGTCGTGACCTGGGTAGTTCGTCACCTTTGAGGTCAGACACTTTGTAGTAGCCTTTTTCTAAGTGTTCTGAGGGTTACCTGAAACTGAAGGTCAATCTCGGAGGAGATCTGCTGTTGTGGTCGGCGCTGCTATGACCGACTTGCTGATCCTTGAGATGTTGCTGATCCTTGATCGCCAGAGGGGGGTGGTACCTGCAAGAGATTTCGATGCTTAAGTTAGCACGGGCTTTAAGCAGGTTTTTGTGTAGAATCAAAGTATGAGTTATACCTAGATGCTCCAGTGTATTTATAGTAGTGGGGAGTGACCTTCCTTAGGATAAGTTTGTTATCCTATCTTATCTTTTAGGGAGGATATCGTTATCTTTTGGCCAACCGCCTTTGGGTGGGCAGTGTTCTTTTGTTCTTGGGCCTCTGTCGCGATCTTCCGAACTCTTTGTGAAGAGGTCAGTAATGGACCAACCTTCCAAGAGGTCGGTAAGGGACCAACCTTCCAAGAGGTCGGCCTATTTGCTTTAGACCATCTCGGATCTTGTAGCTCAGACCGATGTATGAACAGTGCCCCTGCTTAAGCTTCGACCTTCCGATGAGGACGTGCTTTTAAGCTTCAACCTCTTTAGGAAGTCATGTTCAAGCATCTTGCTTGGTTCGTGTCCGATCTGCCTTTGCTTTGCTATGTCGTCTTTGTGATTTGCTGTCCGGGCTTTTTAGTCGAGTTCCAATAACTATTTAGGTGGTGTTCTCATATTGAACCCTTTCTTTTTAGCTTATTTGGACGACTTTTTAGCTCCGTCTTGAGGTTGTGCTTTCGCTTTTTAAGTAGTGTCTCTTTTCGAGACTTGTACCCTTTAGCTTAGCACCTCGGGCCTAGGTTTTTCAACCTTTTTGGCCTTTGCGTGATGTCTTCGTCTCTTTTTAGTGGTCCTTTCGTTGGTCCAACTTCTCTGCCGGGACTTATTAAGTTATTTTTAGTAATCCATTTTTAGTCAGTCCTCTTCAGGTCGCTTTTTATGGGTTACTTTTTGTAACTTCTTGCATTAATCTGCTTCTATCGCTTTCACCTTGCCGACTTCTTTGTAATTGGTCGATGAATTTGGTTTTCACCTTGCCGACCTCTTTGTAATCGGGCGATGAATTTGGTTTTCACCTTGCCGAACTCTTTGTAATCAGGCGATGAATTTGGTTTTCACCTTGCTGAGCTCTTTGTAATCGGGCGATGAATTTTTGCGTTTTATGAGCTTAGATTAATGCGTCTTGGTAGGAAACTTTTTAGGGAATTGGCAAATTTTATTTGAATAATAAATGAAATAAAAACATAAATATAAGTATGTACATATGAGTGCTTACCCTTAGAGGTCGGGCAGTTTCTTAGATCTCGGCCTGGCACCTCATTAAAAAACCTTTTTAGGAAAAAGAGTGCCCCTTGACCTAAGATCTTCACTTTTCTCTAGCTATAGTACCTTCTTAGGTTACAGGCATGCCATGACCTTGGTAGCTCTCGCCCTTCGAGGTCGGACACCTTGTAGTAACCTTTCCCCAGTACTTCTACTACTCGGTATGGTCCTTTCCAGTTAGCTGCTAGCTTCCCTTCTCCTGACCGACTGGTGCACGGAATTGTGATCACACTTTCCAGAACTCCGGTACAAGTAACCAGCAAGTGCACTGGGTCGTCCAAGTAATACCTTACGTGAGTAAGGGTCGATCCCACGGAGATTGTCGGCTTGAAGCAAGCTATGGTTATCCTGTAAATCTTAGTCAAGCGGATTCAAATGGTTATGAAATTTTGATAATTAAAAGATAAATAAAACATAAAATAAAATAAAGATACTTATGTAATTCATTGGTGAGAATTTCAGATAAGCGTTTGGAGATGCTTTGTTGCTTCTGAACCTCTACTTTTCTATTGTCTTCATCCAATCATGCGTGCTCCCTTCCATGGCATGCTGTATGATCCTCTCGGATGAAAAATACCAGGTACGGTTTCTGCACGGCTAATCAACTGTCGGATTTCTCGTCTTGGATGAAAAATACCAGGTACAGCTACCGCACGGCTAATCATCTGTCGGTTCTCACTAGCGTTGGAATAGAATCTCTCTATCCTTTTGCACACTGTCACTACGCCCAACATTTGCGAGTTTGAAGCTCGTCACAGTCATCCCGTCCCAGATCCTACTCGGAATACCACAGACAAGGTTTAGACTTTCTGGATCTCAGGAATGCTGCCAATTGGTTCTAGCCTATACCACGAAGGTTCTAATCCCGTGGACTCGTTCCGTGAATCAGAGACCCAAGAGAATATACTTCGGATGTCGTCTAATGACTACGTTGAACATCATGTAGACCGCTTGTGGTTGTCAGGCACGCGGATCTTGGCTAAGCAAGTAACGAAGATAGTGGGTGATTGTCACGGGTCACCCCTTCATTCTGACTTAACTGAATTAAGTACGAAAGTATATCTTGGAGAAGAAGTAGCATGAATTGAAAGAGAAACAATAGTACTTGCATTAATTCATGAAGAACAGCAGAGCTCCACACCTTAATCTATGAGGTGTAGAAACTCCACCGTAGAAAATACATAAGAGAAAAAGGTATAGGAATGGCCGAATGACCAGCCTCCAAAACATCAAAGTCTAAGGACTAAATGTCCAGAGATGATAAGCTAAATAGATCCGTAATAGCAAAAAGTGCTATTTATACTAAACTAGTTACTAGGGATTACAGAAAATAAGTAACTAAGTGCAGATAGTGCAGAAATCCACTTCCGGGGCCCACTTGGTGTGTGCTTGGGCTGAGCATTGAGCTTTACACGTGCATAGGCCTTTTCTAGAGTTAAACACCAGCTTGGATGCCAGTTTGGGCGTTTAACTCCAGTTCTGGTGCCAGTTCTGGCGTTTTACGCCAGAAAATGGTCTCTGGTGGGCGTTTAGACGCCAGTTTGGGCCATCAAATCTCGGAAAAGTATGGAGTATTATACATTTCTGGAAAGAGCAAGATGTCTACTTTCCAACGCAATTGAGAGAGCGCCAATTGGGCTTCTGTAGCTCTAGAAAATCCACTTTGAGTGCAGGAGGGTCAGAATCCAACAGCATCTGCAGTCCTTTCTCAGCCTCTGAATAAGATTTTTGCTCAGGTCCCTCAATTTCAGCCAGAAAATACTTGAAATTACAGAAAAAACATACAAACTCATAGTATAGGACAAAAATGTGATTTTTGCATAAAAACTAATAAAAATATAATAAAAAGTAACTAAAACATACTAAAAACTATGTAAAAACAATGCCAAAAAGGGTATAAATTATCCGATCATCACCGACCTTTTCTGATATCATTTTGGATTAAAATGAGGTCATTGGTGGTGAAGCTTCGCTGGACTACCTTCCGATTATACCTCAGAGCCATTCCACACTTTAGGGCTTCCTCTCTAATCCAAACTTTTTCTCGGACTTCTGGAAGTAGGTCGAACTCCTCCCTTTGAGCTTGGGGGTTAGTATCTTCATTGTAGAGGATCGTTGATGAGCGGATATTTTATACGCTTTTTGAGGGTAATATCATGTAGTTTTTAGTATGTTTTAGTTAGTTTTTAGTATATTTTCATTAGTTTCTAGGCAAAATTCATATTTATGGACTTTACTATAAGTTTGTGTGTTTTTTTGTAATTTCAGGTATTTTCTGGCTGAAATTGAGGGAGCTGAGCAAAAATTTGATTCAGGCTGAAAAAGGACTGCTGATGCTGTTAGATTCTGACCTCCCTGCACTCGGAATGGATTTTTTGGAGCTACAGGAATTCAAATGGTGCACTCTCAATTGCGTTGGAAAGTAGACATCCAGGGCTTTCCAGAAATATATAATAATCCATACTTTTCTCAAGGATAAATGACATAAACTGGCGTTCAACGCTAGTTCCATGTTGCATTCTGGCGTTAAACGCCAGAAATAGGTTACAAGTTAGAGTTAAACGCCCAAAACAGGTTACAACCTGGCATTTAACTCCAGAAACAGTCTAGGCACGTGTAAAGCTCAAGTCTCAACCCCAGCACACACCAAGTGGGCCCCAGAAGTGAATTTCTGCACTATCTATCTTAGTTTACTCATTTTCTATAAACCTAGGTTACTAGTTTAGTATTTAAACAACTCTTAGAGATTTATTTTGTACCTTATGACATTTTTAGATCTGAACTTTGTATTCTTTGATGGCATGAGTCTCTAAACTCCACTGTTGGGGGTGAGGATCTCTGCTGTGTCCCGATGAATTAGTGCAATTATTTATGTTTTCTATTCAAACACGCTTGTTTCTATCTAAGATGTTCATTCGCACTTCAATATGATGGATGTGATGATCCGTGACATTCATCACCATTCTCAACCTATGAACGCGTGCCTGACAACCACCTCCGTTCTACCTTCGATTGAATGAGTATCTCTTGGATTTCTTAATCAGAATCTTCGTGGTATAAGCTAGAATCCATTGGCAGCATTCTTGAGAATCCGAAAAGTCTAAACCTTGTCTATGGTATTCCGAGTAGGATTCAGGGATTGAATGACTGTGACGAGCTTCAAACTCACAAGGGTTGCGTGTAGTGACAGACGCAAAAGGATCAATGGATCCTATTCCAGCATGAGTGAGAACCGACAGATAATTAGCCGTGCGGTGACAGCACACCTGAACCATTTTCACTGAGAGGATGGATGGTAGCCATTGACAACGGTGATCCACCAACATACAGCTTGCCATAGGAGGAAACTTGCGTGCGTGAAGAAGATGACAGTAGGAAAGCAGAGATTCAGAAGACAAAGCATCTCCAAAACTCCAACATATTCTCCATTACTGCATAATAAGTATTTAATTCATGCTCTTTTATTTTTCGCAATCCAAACTAATAATTATAATTGATTTCCTGACTAAGAATTACAAAATAACCATAGCTTGTTTCAAGCCGACAATCTCCATGGGATCGACCCTTACTCACGTAAGGTATTACTTGGACGACCCAGTGCACTTGCTGGTTAGTGGTACGAGTTGTGAAAAGTGTGATTCACAATTCGTGCACCGAGTTTTTGGCGCCGTTGCCGGGGATTGTTCGAGTTTGGACAACTGACGGTTTATTTTGTTGCTTAGATTAGGAAAAATTTTTCTTTTTGGTTTAGAGTCTTCTATTATTGTTTTTGGTTGAAATATTTTTTTTAAATCCTTATTTTTTCTTTTTAAATTTTTCGAAAATTTTATAAACTGATAATTGAGTTTTTCTGTTTGAGTTTAGTTTCATATTTTAAGTTTGGTGTCAATTGCATGTTTTTATTTTCTTTTAAATTTTCAAATTTGTGTTCATTGTTATTTCCTAATCTTCAAGTTGTTCTTGTTTACTTTCCTTGTTTGATCTTTGGTTTGTCTTGTTTTGTGTCTTTTCTTGTTTTTCTTGTGCTTTTTCAAATTTTTAGTTTCAAAAAAAAAGTTTTTATTTATTAAATACCTTGTTAAAACACGTTAAATTTATAGCTCAATTGGCTAGAGTAATGTGTTAATGTTCTTGGTAATTGGCTATCTTCTTTTTAAAACTTTTTTTTCAAAAATAATTTTTCTTTGAATAGATCTTGTGCCAAACTTTAAGTTTGGTGTTCTCCTGTTAACTTTTCTTTAGTTTTCGAAAATTTTATTTTGGTTTTCTAAAAATTTTAAGTTTGGTGTTCTTTTTTATGTTCTTGAGTCCTTCTTGTGTTTTGATCTTAAAATTTTTAAGTTTGGTGTTCCATGGTATTTTTCCTTCAAATTTTCGAAAATAAGGAGCATTAGATCTAAAAAATTTTAAGTCTTGTGTCATTTTATTATTTTTTTCTTTCCTCATTAAATTCAAAAATATCTTTTCTCTTTATTTTGAATTTGATTTTCGAAAATTACTTTTAAAAGTTTAGATTTCTATTTTAAAATCAAATCCTTTCAAAATTCAAAATCTTTTTCAAAAATCATATCCAGAGTTTTTCAATTCTTCTTAATTAAGCAATTATTTTCATTTTCAAATATATTTTTCCCTTGGTTTTCAAAATCTACATTTTAATTTCTAATTATATTATTTTATTTTATCTTATTATTTTTATTTATCTTAATAATTTGGTTTGTTCTACTTCAATAAAATAAAAACAAAAATATATCTTCTTTGCAATTCACATCAATTTCATTTTATCCGTTATGGATCTAAGTGGAAATGAACAACCCAGAAGGACTCTAGGATCATATGCTAATCCCACTACTGCTGCATATGGGAGTAGTATCTATATACCCCCCATCAAAGTAGGCAGTTTTGAGCTAAATCCTTAGCTCATTGTCATGGTGCAGTAAAACTGCCAGTATTCTGGTCTTCCACAGGAAGAATCTACTGAGTTTCTGGCACAATTCTTGCAAATTACTGACACAGTACGTGACATGGAGGTAGATCAGGATGTATACAGACTGTTACTGTTTCTATTTGTTGTAAAAGATCAAGCTAAAAGGTGGTTAAATAACCAACCCACAGCAAGCATAAGGACATGGAAACAGTTATCAGACAAATTCCTGAATTAATATTTCCCTCCAAAAAGGATGACACAGCTAGGGCTGGACATCCAAGACTTTAAACAAGAGGTCCAGCCTTTAAACAAGAGGATGACGAATCCCTTTATAATGCCTGGGAGAGGTACAGAGGGATGCTAAGAAAATGGCGCTGTGAAATGTTTTCAGAGTGGGTGCAATTATACATCTTTTACTATGGGCTTACAGAAGGAGCTCAGTTGTCCTTAGACCACTCAGCTGGTGGATCTATACACATGAGAAAAACTATTGAAGAGGCTCAAGAGCTTATTGATATAGTTGCCAGAAATCAGCATCTGTACATAAGCAGTGAGTCCTCCATAAAAGAAAAAGCCAAAGTAGTGTCTACTGAACTTGGTCCTCCAGAACAAGTTGCTGAACTCAATCAACAATTGTGCTTTCTAACAAAACAGCTAGCAGAATTCAAGGAGATGCTACAAGACACTAAAAATACTAATAAAAATATGGAGGCACAATTGAATCAGACAAAACAGCAATTATCAAAGCAGATAACAGAAGAGTGCCAGGCAGTTCAATTAAGAAGTGGGAAAACATTAAATACCTCACTTCAGAGTAGCAGAAAGCCAAGGAAAGAACAACTGACAGAGGATGAGCAAAATATCATCCAAAATCCCTCTGAGGACAGTAAGAGCCCAGAGAGGAACAATTCTGGCGTTCAAACGCCAGAAACAAGCAAGGAGCTGGCGTTAAACGCCCAATGGAAGCTCAGTTCTGGCGTTCAAACGCCAGAAACAGGTAAGAAGCTGGCGTCCAATGCCAATCAAGCTTCTAACCCTGGCATCCAAATGCCAGTGAGGGATCAGACACACACAAATGCTGATAGCAACCCCTCTAAAAAGGCTTCTCTAACCATCTCTGTAGGAAATAAACCTGCAGCAACTAAGGTTGAGGAATATAAAGCCAAGATATCTTATCCTCAAAAACTCTGCCAAGAGGAGCAGGATAAGCAATTTTCCCTCTTTGCAGACTATCTCAGGACTCTTGAAATAAAGATTCCGTTTGCAGAGGCACTTGAGCAAATACCTTCTTATGCCAAGTTCATGAAAGAGATCTTAAGTCATAAGAAGGATTGGAGAGAAACTGAGAGAGTTCTCCTCACTGAAGAATGCAGTGCAGTCATTCTGAAAAGCTTCCCAGAAAAGCTTAAGGATCCCGGGAGCTTTATGATACCATGCATATTAGAGGGTGAATGCACCAAGACAGCTTTATGTGATCTTGGGACAAGCATCAACCTAATACCTGCATCCACTATCAGAAAGCTTGGTTTAACTGAAGAAGTCAAACCAACCCGGATATATCTCCAACTTGCTGATGGCTCCATTAAATACCCATCAGGCGTGATTGAAGACATGATTGTCAGGGTTGGGCCATTCGCCTTCCCCACTGACTTTGTAGTGCTGAAAATGGAGGAGCACAAGAATGCTACTCTCATCCTAGAAAGACCTTTCCTAGCAACTGGACGAACTCTCATTGACGTCCAAAAGAGGGAAGTAACCCTGAGAGTCAATGAGGATGAGTTTAAGTTGAATGCTGTCAAAGCCATGCAGCATCCAGACACACCAAAAGACTGCATGAAAGTTGATCTTATTGACTCTTTGGTAGAGGAGATCAACATGGCTGAGAGTCTCGAATCAGAGCTGGAAGACATCTTTAAAGATGCCCATCCTGATCTGGAGGATTCAGAGGAATTGAAAGAGCCTCTGGAAATTCCTCAGGAAGAGGAAAAACCTCCTAAACCCGAGCTCAAACCATTACCACCATCCCTGAAATATGTATTTCTGGGAGAAGGTGACACTTTTTCAGTGATCATAAGCTCTGCTTTAAATTCACAGGAAGAGGAAGTACTACTTCAAGTGCTAAGGACACACAAGACAGCTCTTGGATGGTCCATAAGTGACCTTAAGGGCATAAGCCCAGCTAGATGCATGCACAAGATCCTATTGGAGGATGATGCTAAGCTAGTGGTTCAACCACAGAGGCGGTTAAATCCAGCCATGAAGGAAGTGGTGCAAAAAGAGGTCACCAAGTTACTGGAGGCTGGAATTATTTATCCAATTTCTGATAGCCCCTGGGTGAGCCCTGTCCAAGTTGTCCCCAAAAAGGGAGGCATGACAGTGGTTCATAATGAAAAAAACGAATTGGTTCCTACAAGAACAGTTACAGGGTGGCGCATGTGTATTGACTATAGAAGGCTCAATACAGCCACCAGAAAGGATCATTTTCCTTTACCTTTCATAGACCAGATGCTAGAAAGACTAGCAGGTCATGATTATTACTGCTTTTTGGATGGCTATTCAGGCTACAACCAAATTGCAGTAGATCCCCAGGATCAAGAGAAAACAGCATTCACATGTCCATCTGGAGTATTTGCCTACAGAAGGATGCCATTTGGGCTGTGTAATGCACCTGCAACCTTTCAGAGATGCATGCTCTCTATTTTCTCTGATATGGTAGAAAAATTTATGGATGACTTCTCAGTATATGGAGACTCATTTAGCTCCTGTCTTAATCACCTAACACTAGTTCTGAAAAGATGCCAAGAGACTAACCTGGTTTTAAACTGGGAAAAATGTCACTTTATGGTGACTGAAGGGATTGTCCTTGGGCATAAAATTTCAAACAAGGGGATAGAGGTGGATCAAGCTAAAGTGGAAGTAATTGAAAAATTACCACCACCTGCCAATGTTAAGGCCATCAGAAGTTTTCTGGGGCATGCAGGATTCTATAGGAGGTTTGTTCATACCCTGGGTCGAGTTACCCGACCTGGGATGATTGGCGACAAAGAGACCGACCTCTTCAGGTCAGGCTAGCCGACCTCTTCTCGAAGAGGTCGGCCAAATCGACAGGAGAGCCCAATAAAGAGCCCAAGTAGAGGAACACGACCCAAATCCACAGGCCGTCCGAGCCTATAGAGATAAGGGCGGTTCCCTTGAAGATAAGCTGACCTCAACCCAAAGATAACGATAAGATAAGATAACTAACTTATCTTATCTAGAAAGGTCAGCCCACTCTACTATAAATACACTGGAGCACCCAGGTATAACTCATACTCTGATTCTACAAAAAACCTGTTTAATACCCATGCTAACTTAAGCATCGGAGTCTCTTGCAGGTACCCCCCACCCTCCGGTGGCCAAGGATCAGCAGTACAACAAGTCCAATAAGTCAGACACAACAACTCCGGTCGCCACCAGCCAGCCGGACACGTCATCTCCGACCAGAACCGAAGATCTCATCCGAGATCGACCTCCAAGTTTCAGGTAAACCTCGGAACATTGGCGCCGTTGCCGGGGAACCCAGAAGTCATCCCAAAACCATGGCGGACGGTCATGACAACGACCACGACTCGGATCTGGAGAACAGAACACCGCACAAGAACGCAGACGCTACGCCAAAAGATACCTCAGAATCCAACGGGGACAAAAACTCACCCAACCTAGAAGCAATAGAAGCACTTCAAGATCGCTTAAAGCAACTTGAGAAAGAAACCCAGCAACAACGGAAGATCGGAAAGGATCTGCAAAGAGAGGTACGGCGACGTCGAGAACTGGAAGAAAAACTACAGCAACTAGAAGCCGACCTCAAAACAAAAGCTCCTCAGATCACTCCTGAGGAAAATTCACGCAAAGAACAAGATCCATTCACCAAGGAAATCATGAAGACCAAAATCCCAAAAGATTTTAAGCTCCCGGATATGGTTTTGTATGATGGCACCACAGATCCCAACCATCATCTCAGCAATTTCAGAAGCAGAATGTACCTTACCGATGCCTCAGATGCCGTTCACTGCAAAGGTTTTCCAACAACTCTCACGAAAACGGCGATCAGATGGTTCGACAACTTACCTCCGAAGTCCATCTCAAACTTCGACAACCTGGCCAAAAAGTTCCTGGCCAGATTCTCCATCTAGAAAGATAAGGCCAAGCACGCACCCAGCTTACTAGGGATCAAGCAAGGAGATCGGGAGAGCCTCTGCAACTACATGGAAAGATTCAACAAAACATGCATGGACATACAAAGTTTACCAACAGAGGCCGCCATCATGGGGCTCATCAATGGCTTACGAGAGGGACTTTCAGCCAATCTACATCAAAAAAGTATCCTACCTCCTTAGACGAAGTACAGGAGCGAGCAGAAAAATACATCAACATGGAAGAGAACGCTCGGCTCGGAGAAACCTCAAAATCTGGGGCCTCCTACCGAGACAAAGACAAGGACTCCAAAAGGAAAGAAGATCGACAGGGCGAGAAAATCAAAAAATACCACAACTACACTCCTCTCAAAGCATCCCTGGTCGACGTGTACAAAGAAGTCTGCCATACAGAAAAAATCCCCCCAGCGCGACCACTCAAAGGCAAAAGGGGAGGAGGAAACCGGAAGGAATATTGTGAATACCATCGAATTCGAGGGCACTCTACCAATGAGTGCTTCGACTTGAAAAATATCATAGAAAAATTGGTAAGAGAAGGAAAATTAGATCGATTTCTGGCCACCCGGGATGATGACCAAAGAAAAAGACGGAGAGACGAAGATGATGGACGAGCTGAACAGTCACCTCGGACACTAGAAAGACACGTCCACATGATACACGGCAGATTCGCAGGAGGTGGGATCTCCAAATCATCCCGAAAGAGATATCTCAAAGAAGTATATCATGTCGAGGGAAAGGAGAAAGCACCCGACATCCCGGCGATAACATTCACTAAAGAGGACGCATCCGGCATCATCTCGGGACACGACGATCCCATGGTCATCACTATTATATTGGAAAACGCCAACCTACACTGCACACTAGTAGACCAAGGGAGTTCTGCCGACATCTTATTCAAAACAGCCTTCGACAAACTCGGCTTAGACGAAAAGGAGCTTAGAGCATACCCGAACAATCTGTTTGGACTAGGAGACAATCCGATACAACCGCTGGGATATGTAGCGCTACACACTACTTTTGGAAAAGGGAACCAATCCAGGACCCTCAAAATAGACTACATTGTGGTCGACGTGAGTTCAGCCTACAATGCTCTCATAGGTCGGACAACACTCAATCAACTCAGCGCAATAGTCTCAACTCCGCATCTATGCATGAAATTCCCAACTACAGAGGGGATAGCCACGATAAAAGCAGATCAAAAGATGGCACGTCGCTGTTATAACGAGAGCTTAAACCTCAAAGGCAGAGGAGAAGACTTTCATACAATTGAGCTCGGCGGAGCTCAGCGTCGAGAAGAACTCCGTCCGCACCCAGAAGGTGAGGTAGAGAAAGTTCAGATTGGAGACACTTCGGACAAAACGACTAATATCGGCACGGTCCTAAGAGGAAACTCAACAGAATTGCTGATACAATTCTTATGAGATAATGTCGACCTCTTTGCATGGAAAGCCGCAGACATGCCAGGCATAGACCCTAGGCTAATGTGCCACAAGTTGGCGGTCTATCCAGGATCTCGGCCGGTGCAGCAGAAGCGAAGAAAACTCGGGCCAAAACGATCCCAAGCTATGGAAGAACAAGTACAAACGTTACTGGAGGCAGGATTCATAAGAGAAGTCAGTTACCCACTATGGCTAGCCAACGTCGTCTTGGTGAAAAAATCAAACGGGAAGTGGCGCATGTGCACCGATTACACCGATCTTAACAAAGCCTGCCCAAAAGATCCATACCCACTCCCAAGTATTGACGCTCTGGTAGATGCTTCCTCCGGATATAGATACCTCTCATTTATGGACGCTTATTCGGGATACAACCAAATCCCCATACATCCACCAGATCAAGAAAAAACCTCGTTCTTAACACCAAAGGCGAACTACTGCTACATCGTGATGCCTTTCGGTTTCAAGAATGCGGGAGCTACTTATCAAAGGCTAATGAATAAAGTCTTCTCAGATCACATCGGAAAAATCATGGAAGTCTATGTGGACGACATGTTGATAAAGACACAAAGCGAAGATACATTATTGGCCGACCTATCTCAAGTGTTTGACACTATAAGGAAGCATAACATGCGACTCAACCCCGAAAAATGCACCTTCGCAGTTGAAGCAGGCAAATTCTTGGGTTTCATGCTCACACAAAGGGGGATTGAAGCAAATCCAGACAAATGTCAAGCCATACTCAACATGAAGAGCCCAACCTGTGTCAAAGAAGTACAACAACTCAACGGGAGGTTGGCCGCCCTATCCCGATTCTTAGCAGGAGCTGCGATAAGATCTCTCCCCTTCTACGCTACTTTAAGAAAGGGAAAACAGTCTGAATGGACGACAGAATGTGAGCAAGCTTTCCGAGACTTCAAGGAGTTCTTAGGACGGCCACCTATCCTATCTCGACCACGAGAAGGAGAACCACTCATATTATATCTCGCAGTAGGAAGCCGGGCGATAGCCTCAGCACTAGTCAGAGAAAACGAAAATGGGCAACAACCCGTCTACTTCATTAGCAAAGCACTACAGGGATCCGAGCTGAACTACCAGAAAATAGAAAAATTTGCCTATACTCTCATCCTAACATCTCGACGACTCCGCCCGTACTTTCAGGCTCACACCATTAAGGTTAGAACTAACCAGCCCATAAAAGGAATATTGCAGAAAATAGATTTAGCAGGCAGAATTCTACAATGGGCAGTCGAGTTGTAAAAATTCAACCTCCAATATGAAGCTCGGACGGCCATCAAATCACAGTATCTGGCCGACTTCATCGCAGAATTCACAGATACCCTGGAAACTCCCACAGAATGGAATCTCTACGAGGACGGTTCCTCAAATAAAATTGGAAGCGGCGCAGGCGTGATAATAGAAAGCAACCAAGGAACCCAAGTCGAGCTCTCCCTCAAGTTCGGGTTCCCGGCTTCCAATAACCAAGCGGAATATGAAGCATTATTAGCTGGTTTGAAGCTGGCTAAAGAGGTCGGAGCTCAAAAACTCAACATTTACAACGATTCACAAGTGGTCACATCACAAATAACAGGGAGCTACCAAGCCAAAGACCCCACCATGAAAAAATATTTGGATAAAACCAAGGAACTACTCGGACAAGTCGGGGAATATAGGATCTGTCACATACCCCGCGAACAAAATGCCCGAGCTGATGCACTCTCAAAACTAGCCAGCACCAAACCAGGGGACAACAATAGAAGCCTCATCCAGGAAATGTTGCAAAACCCGTCAATCTCGGAAGAGGAAAAAGTCCTGGCCATAACAAGTCAGGACCAAGGATGGATGACCTCCATAATCAGCTAACTCAAAGAAGGAATACTCCCCGCAGAAAAAAAGGAGGCAAAGAGGTTAAAAAGGGAGGCACAGTACTACACCATCATAAACAACATCCTATACAAAAGAGGAATCTCAACACCTTTACTAAAATGCGTGCCAACCTCCAACACCAGGGAAGTGCTAGAAGAAATACACGGCGGCATTTGTGGCAATCATCTCGGAGCACGAGCTCTCACCAAAAAAGTACTCCGGGCGGGATTTTATTGGCCAACTCTACAGAAAGAAGACACAAAATTTGTAAAGACATGTTCACCATGTCAAAAACATGCCAACTTCCACATCGCCCCGCCAGAAGAGCTTATCAGCGTGACTTCACCTTGGCCGTTTGCAAAATGGGGACTCGATCTTCTTGGCCCCTTCCCACAGGGATCAGGACAAGTTAAATTTCTCATAGTAGGAGTAGATTACTTTACAAAGTGGATCGAGGCAGAGCCCCTAGCCAATGCCACCGCTCAAAGAAGCCGGAAATTCTTA
Source organism: Arachis hypogaea (assembly GCF_003086295.3). NCBI lineage: Eukaryota > Viridiplantae > Streptophyta > Magnoliopsida > Fabales > Fabaceae > Arachis > Arachis hypogaea. The sequence continues at coordinate 64,989,941 of NC_092046.1, read as the reverse complement.
TATCGAAACATTGTCACAAGGTTCGGGGTTCCATATTCAATAACCACAGACAATGGCACCCAATTCACAGATGCAGGCTTCAGAAAACTAGTAGCCGACTTGAATATAAAGCACCAGTACACCTCCGTCGAACATCCACAAGCCAATGGGCAGGCCGAAGCTGCTAATAAAGTCATATTGGCCGGATTAAAACGGAGATTACAAGATGCAAAGGGAGCCTGGGAAGAAGAGCTCCCACAGGTCTTGTGGGCATATCGAACAACGCCACATTCCACCACGAAGGAATCCCCCTTCCGATTAGCATATGGAACAGAGGCGATGATTCCAATAGAGATTGAGGAAGGGTCGCTCAGAGTAGTTCACTACAATGAGGAAGCAAACTTCCAACTTTAGAAAGAAGAGCTCGACTTGTTACCAGAAATCCAAGAAAGAGCTCGGATCAGGGAAGAAGCTCTAAAACGCCGAATGGCTTCCGGATATAATCAAAAGGTAGTACCGAGAAGTTTCACAGAAAATGATCTCATCCTAATCCGAAATGATATCGGAACAACTCGACTAGGAGAAGGAAAACTGGTAGCAAATTGGAAAGGACCCTACCGAGTTATAGAAGTACTTGGAAAAGGGCTACTACAGACTGTCTGAACTTGATGGACGAGAGCTTCCCAGGTCATGGCATGCCTGCAACCTAAGAAGGTACTACATTTAGAAGATCTCATCATTGGATGCACTCTTTTTCCTAAAAAGGTTTTTTAATGAGGCATCAAGTTGAGACTCATATAATCCCATATGTATATATTTGCACTTTTTCTTTAAATAAAATGCATTTTACGATATTCTACAAAGATTTCAAGACGCATTAATCTGAAGCATTCATCATCCGATTATAAAGCAACAGATCGGCAAAAAGTGAAAAACAATTTCACTGCACGATCACGATAAAGACAAATCATCCGATAAAGGTGAAAACGCGATTCACCCAAAGGACGATCTAGATATGCCAACCACTTTCTACAAATCGGCAAAGATGAACACAGAATAATGTAAGAAGTTATCGAAAGTGATCTAAAAAAGAACCTGACGAGGTTTTACGGATCGCTAAAATAATAACTTATAGACTGGTCGAACACTAAGAAGTCGAACCAAGTCAAACCAAGTTATAAGTAAACTCTGGAAAGAGGTCTGGCCAACCCTATTAAAGAGGATTACTTTAACTTAGAAGGGCCCGACACAACAAAGTCGGTCCAAAACAAAAAGTTATAAAAGTAATCCCTGAAAGAGACATGACAAAGGTCCAAGAAAGAGGATTACAAAAAATAACTTAAAGGAGACCGATACAACCAAGTCAGACTCCTACTACTAAAAGTAATCCCTGAAAGAGACCTAACAAAGTTCCAAGAAAGAGGATTATGAAAAATAACTTAAAGGAGACCGATACAACCAAGTCGGACTCCTACTACTGAAAGGTTAAAAAAGTAATCCCTGAAAGAGACCTAACGAAGGTCCAAGAAAGAGGATTACGAAAATAACCTGGAAAAAGGTTGACCTAACGAAGTCGATCTCCTACAAACGAGAAGATCGTAAAAAATAATTCCTGAAAGAGACCTGACAAAGGTCCAAGAAAGAGGATTACGAAAAATAACTTAAAGAAGACCGATACAACCAAGTCGGACTCCTACTACTGAAAGGTTAAAAATGTAATCCCTGAAAGAGACCTAACAAAGGTCCAAGAAAGAGGATTACGAAAATAACCTGGAAAAAGGTCGACCTAACGAAGTCGATCTCCTACAAACGAGAAGATCGTAAAAAGTAATCCCTGAAAGAGACCTGACAAAGGTCCAAGAAAGAGGATTACGAAAAATAACTTAAAGGAGACCGATACAACCAAGTCGGACCCCTACTACGAAAAGGTTATAAAAGTAATCCCTGAAAGAGACATAACAAAGGTCCAAGAAAGAGGATTACGAAAATAACCTGGAAAAAGGTCGACCTAACGAAGTCGATCTCCTACAAACGAGAAGATCGTAAAAAGTGATCCCCGAAAGAGACCTGACAAAGGCCCAAGAGTTTAGCAGGGGACCAACGCAAAGAAATCGGTTACAGAGCACACACAAAGCGAGAAAACCAAACAAGTCGGACCCCTACAACTACAAAGATTCAAGCTACAAACAAAAACCCAAGGAGGTCGGGCTGCAAGATGTCAGCATTGGCAGAAGGAAGCCTAGCCAAAAAAACCTGTTCTTTACAGAGTCATAAGGCCTCGAAAGGCCACCAACACTTACTATCCAAAAGACGGCAAGCTAATTATTTGTTTTTCAAAATAAAAAGTTGCTAGAAAAGCAACTAAGAAATGTCAGCAATCAAATAAAAAGTTTTCAAACGCCCACAAGCCGGGCCAACTACTTTAAAGAAAAAGATCAACAAGCATCAGAAGCCTTCTCGGCAACATCAGGAGCCTTCTTGACAGCATCAGAACAAGGAGGGGGGCGAGTTTGAATCCGCACCGCATCTACAGTACCATCCTCCAGATTCAGGATCTGGCAATCCAACTCGGGCCCAACTGGAGGAGCGGAAGAATTCGGCACCTTGGTAGAAAACACAGGGGGAGGAACCACCTCATCGTCATCACCCTCATCATCAGGGACAATCTTGCCATCCCTGACAACATTATCCAAGCTAAAGAGGGTAAGATCGGCCTCGGGAGCAATGATTCGAACTTGTTCTCTCAAGTTCTCATAAGCAGCAGTCACGCTGCCAACGAGATGACCTTGGAGCTCAGCATAGTCTTCCCGGGCATTGTCAAGCTCCTCTCTCAGGCGCCCCCCCTCCCTATAGGATGTAACATAGCTATCCTTATGCATCAAGGCTGCGTCTTCAGCCAACCTCAAAGAAGCAGCCAACGCTTCAGAACTCGCCTTATCATTTTCCAAGTCTTTTTCCAGCTTAACCACCTTCACCTCAAGCTCCTCCTTCAGTCCCTTCATCCGGTCGAATTCTTGTTTCGCCTCTTCCATAAACGCCTTGGTAGCATGGAGAGGGAGATTCTGAGCAGTCCGATATATGGCAGCCGACATGTACGCCATCTTAACATGATTTCGAGCCATAAATTCCAAGTGATGAAGGATGGACACATCGTCCATGGAAAGAGCACCGTAGGGACCGATTTGTTGATCCACGAATTCAATAGCATTAAAATCAGGAGCATCGAGGTCAAAAGGCTCAGCAGTCTTTTGTTTTTTATTGGGAGGAGCAATAGAAGGGGCAGCAGAGGTGACGTAAGGATCTACCAAACGAACTCGGGGAGTAGGGATCACCTTCTTCACCCCAGAAGAACTCTGCACCGATGGCTTCTCGCGCACTTGGGAAGATCCCTCCCCAGCCGCCTGGGCAGCAGCATTTCTGGCAGCAATCGCCCTCTGCGCCCTCTTATAAGCTTTCATGGATTCATTATTCTTCATTGCCTCTGCAAACAAAACAGAAAACTCAGCTATAAGTTGGACAAGTCGGAAAAGACAGCTACAAGCAAACAAAATCATAAAAGAAACACAAGATACCCAGTTCAGATTGAAGAAGAGAAGGATTGGTTAGGAATTTCTTTGTGTCAAGATGGGGAGGTTGACCCCAGCGTTCTTCCAAGATAGTCACAAAGGCCCGCTCAGCCTCATCCAACATCTCCCAGAAATACCGGGAGACCCTCACATCTTTTTGCCATTCCAAGGGAAAGGCAGGTTCGTCATTTTCATCCAGAAAAAAAGGGCGAGCTCCTTCAACAGCTTGGACCTTGAAAAAGTAGTTCTTAAAGTCACGGAACGACTCATCAAACATGGAAAAAACTTTCTTTCCTTGGGTAGAACGAAAGGAAACCCAAGCTGACTTCTTTTTTACCACACCGGGCTTAGTCAAAACAAACAAATAGAAAAAGAGAGATTGGGAAGCAGGAATACCAAAACCGTCGCACAGCAACTGAAAATTTTTTATAAAACCTCAGGAGTTGGGGTGAAGTTGAGAAGGGGCAACATTACAAGACCATAACAAGTCGGTTTCAAATTGAGTAAAAGGAAGAGTAATACCCAGTTGACCAAAGAAAAAATCGTAAACATAAAAGAATGGGCGATTGTCAACAACTCGAGTCGAGAAGTAGACCCTCTCGTCAGAAGAAGGAGTAACAAGCTCATAGTTCTTCTCATCACCAGAATTACTACAGACACTATGAAACTGCCTAAGCTGAGCACAAAACTCAGAGTCAACCAGCGAGACACACATGAGAACCATGGAGTCCACCCAATCAGCCATACCCGCCGGGACCTGGGAAGGCATCTCTACAACGTTATTTCGAAAAGACATGAGGTCAACTAAAATCTTACAAAAAGAAAAGAAGAATGGATTACTCAAAAACATCTCGGACAGGGGGCAAAAACATCTCGACGGGCGGACAGACAACAAAGGGAAAATCCCAAGACTCGAGACAAAGGTCTTGGGGCATCCCTTGGAGGCAGTAAACAAGCAAGGTTTTCAAGTTATTTCTACGGCCTACATTCCGGCACTCATCAAAATAAAATCCAGAAAGAAAACAAAAGAAAGCAAAAATGTAAAAGGTCCACCCTCATACAGTTTATCAGAAGAAAGCAATATTTCTACAGTTTATCAGAAATGGCCAAGCGAAAAGGCGCAAACTTTTTCGAAATCATCAAAGACACAGCCTTTTTTCCAGAATCAAACAAATTATCATCAAAAGCACAAACGAGAAATAACATGCAGAAGCCCTAAGCACATTAAAGCAATAGGAAAGGCGAAAAAGATTCATACAAAAGGATGAAAAAACTTCAGAGCACGCATTACGACAGTAACCAGGCACAGTAAAAGCAGAAAGACCCAAACTTCCCTCAAGGCAAAATCGTAACTTAATCACAAAAAGCCAAAGCAGCGAAAGAGAAAGAAAGTACAAGTGGAACTCACCTGGAGAAGAGAAAAGCTTCAAAGAAGGAGATGAAAAAATGAAAGTTGTCCCGAGAATCGCCAAGCAACGTCGCAACGCAGGAAAGGAAGAAGCGTAGGCGAAAAACAGAGAACGAGAAAGACGGAGGAAAATGATGAAGAAGTTACGGAAAAGCAAAGAAGAGAAACCGTTTCTGATTTTTCAAAAATCAAAATAAAGAGCCAAAAGAAAAAACGGAGCAATTAATGCTAATTAATTAGAGTATTAAACCCTCACACGTTCCCCAGGACAAAGCGCTAATACAAAAGCGCGCGCTTTTAGAGAAAAACGTTCTGCATTCAAAAGATTCTACAAAAGAAAGAAATCGAAAAAATGCTTGAGTTCGGCTTCATCAGAGAAGGACCGAAGTCAAAGACTCGACCTCAACAAAAGACCAAGCTCAAGCAGGGGCACTGTTCATACCCTGGGTCGAGTTACCCGACCTGGGATGATTGGCGACAAAGAGACCGACCTCTTCAGGTCAGGCTAGACGACCTCTTCTCGAAGAGGTCGGCCAAATCGACAGGAGAGCCCAATAAAGGGCCCAAGTAGAGGAACACGACCCAAATCCCCAGGCCGTCTGAGCCTATAGAGATAAGGGCGGTTCCCTTGAAGATAAGCTAACCTCAACCCAAAGATAACGATAAGATAAGATAACTAACTTATCTTATCTAGAAAGGTCAGCCCACTCTACTATAAATACACTGGAGCACCCAGGTATAACTCATACTCTGATTATACAAAAAACCTGTTTAATACCCATGCTAACTTAAGCATCGGAGTCTCTTGCAGGTACCCCCCACCCTCCGGTGGCCAAGGATCAGCAGTACAGCAAGTCCAATAAGTCGGACACAACAACTCCGGTCGCCACCAGCCAACCGGACACGTCATCTCCGACCAGAACCGAAGATCTCATCCGAGATCGACCTCCAAGTTTCAGGTAAACCTCGAAACAAGGTTTATAAAGGATTTTTCAAAAATTGCAAAACCTCAAAGCAACCTGCTAGCTGCTGACATGCCATTTGTGTTTGACACAGAGTGTCTGCAGGCGTTTGAAACTCTAAAAGCTAAGCTGGTCACGGCACCAGTCATTTCTGCACCAGACTGGACATTACCATTCGAACTAATGTGTGATGCCAGTGACCATGCCATTGGTGCAGTATTGGGGTAGAGGCATGACAAGCTTCTGCATGTCATTTATTATGCTAGCTGTGTTTTAAATGATGCCCAGAAAAATTACACAACCACAGAGAAAGAATTACTTGCAGTGGTTTATGCCATTGACAAGTTTAGATCATACTTGGTAGGATCAAAAGTGATTGTGTGCACTGACCATGCTGCTCTTAAATATCTACTTACAAAGCAAGATTCAAAACCCAGGCTCATAAGATGGGTATTGTTTCTACAAGAGTTTGATATAGAAATAAGAGACAGAAAAGGGACAGAAAACCAATTGGCTGATCATCTGTCCCGAATAGAGCTAGTAGAAGGGGCATCCTTTCCCTCTATTTGAGATCTCTGAAACCTTTCCGGATGAGCATTTGTTCACCATTCAGGAAACACCATGGTTTGCAGACATTGCAAACTATAAAGCTGTAAGGTTCATACCCAAGGAGTATAGCAGGCAACAAAAGAAAAAATTAATTACTGATGCAAAGTACTACTTGTGGGATGAACCCTATCTCTTTAAGAGATGTGCAGACGGAATAATCTGAAGGTGTGTGCCTAGAGAAGAAGCACAGAAGATCTTATGGCATTGCCATGGGTCACAATATGGAGGCCATTTCGGAGGTGAGCGAACAGCCACCAAGGTCCTCCAATGTGGCTTCTACTAGCCTACCCTTTATAGAGATTCTCGAGAGTTTGTACGTAACTATGACAGTTGCCAGAGAGCTGGTAATCTGCCTCATGGTTACGCCATGCCTCAACAAGGAATTTTGGAGATTGAGTTGTTTGATGTATGGGGTATTGACTTCATGGGGCCTTTTCCACCATCATACTCAAACACTTATATTCTAGTTGCAGTGGACTATGTATCCAAATGGGTAGAGGCCATTGCCACACCCACTAATGATACTAAGACAGTGCTGAAGTTCCTTCAAAAACATATCTTTAGCAGGTTTGGTGTCCCTAGAGTACTAATCAGTGATGGGAGCACCCACTTCTGCAACAAACAGCTTTACTCTGCCATGGTCCGGTATGAAATTAGCCACAAGGTGGCAACTCCATATCATCCACAGACAAATGGGCAAGCTGAAGTCTCTAACAGAGAATTAAAAAGAATCCTGGAACGGACTGTAAGTACCCGTAGAATGGATTGGGCAAGAAGCTTGGATGATGCTCTATGGGCTTACAGAACAGCATTCAAGACTCCTATAGGGACCTCTCCATACCAGCTTGTGTATGGTAAGGCCTGTCATCTACCCGTGGAACTGGAGCACAAAGCCTACTGGACAACCAGATTCCTGAACTTTGATGCCAAATTAGCTGGAGAAAAAAGATTGCTCCAGCTGAATGAGCTAGAGGAATTCAGACTCACTGCTTTTGAAAATGCCAAGCTTTACAAAGAGAAAGCAAAAAGGTGGCATGACAGAAAGCTGTCATCTAGAGTCTTTGAACCATGACAGAAGGTTCTGCTGTTTAACTCTAGGCTCAGGCTATTCCCCGGAAAACTGAAATTCGAGTGGAGGGGACCATATGTGATTACAAGTGTGTCACCTTATGGCTATGTGGAGCTTCAAGATATTGATTCTAATAAGAAGTTCATTGTTAATGGACAGAGAATCAAGCATTATCTTGAAGGCAATGTTGAGCAAGAATGCTCAAGGCTGAGGCTAGATTAAAAAGCTCAGCAAGGTCCAGCTAAAGACAATAAAGAAGCGCTTGCTGGGAGGCAACCCAGCCATTAGCAAAATTCTTTCTGTTATTTTATTTTATTCTATTCTTCATTTTATTTATTTTTAAAGTATATAAGTTCAATATTAATAATGTAAAGAATCAATTGCATAAGTTCACAGGGTCACAGAAGGATTCAGAGCACAAAACAAGAAAAAGGAGCTCACTAGCAAGAAAACACCAGTAAGAGGGACAATTGGGCGTTAAACACCCAAAGGAGCATCTACTGGGCGTTTAACGTCAGTAGAGATAGCCATCTGGGCATTAAATGCCAGAAAGAAGCAGCTTCTGGGCGTTTAACGCCAGATTTACAGCATCCTGGACGTTCAAAAAAACGCCCAGTGACAAAGGAGTTTCTGGCGTTTAACGCCAGCTAGAAGCAACAGCTGAGCGTTAAACGCCCAGACCAAGCACCAGTTGGGCGTTAAACGCCCAAAACATGCAGCAGTTGGGCGTTTAACACCAGGATTGTGGGGAGTAGGTAATTTCGTTTTCAATTCAAATTTTTTCCATTTTTCATGTTTCAATTCATGATTTCTTGCATAAACATGTTACAAATCCTAATTTTTCAAATCCTTTTTCAAAAGATATCAAATGTATCTTAATTCTAAACATAAACTTTTTTTTAATCCTCTTCAACTTCTTTTCAAATCTTTTTCAAAACAAATCTATCTCTTTTCCTTCTAAAATCTTTTCAACTCATCAATATCTTCTTCAAATCTTCACAATATCTTTTTCAAAACAAAGCTATCTTTTTCAATTATCTTTCATATTATTCATATATTTTAAATTTTAAAGTGCATCCTTTTCTTATCATACTTATCTTTTACAAATCATATCTTTTATCATATATTCTTCAAAATTTTCGAAAACCCACCCCCTTTCCCTTTAAATCCTAGTTCGGCCTCCCCCCCACCTTCACAATTCGGACTTGGCTCTCCTCATATCCCACTTCTTTCCTTTCTTTTGCTTGAGGACAAGTAAACCTCTAAGTTTGGTGTGTCTATCCGTGATCACTAAGCCAATAACCACTAAGATCATGGCTCCTAAGGGAAAACAAACCAACTCAAGAGGCAAGAAAGAGAATATTCCAAAACCACTTTGGAATCAAGGAAAGTTCTTAACCAAAGAATATTCAGACCATTACTACAAAATAATGGGTCTAAGGTCAGTGATCCCGGAAGTTAAATTCGATCTGAAAGAAGACGAATATCCAGAGATCCAAGAACAAATTCGAAACAGGAGCTGGGAAGTCCTAGCTAATCCTGAAACAAAGGTGGGAAGAAACATGGTTCAGGAATTCTACGCAAATCTGTGGCAGACGGACAGACAGAGAATAGCTGGAACCGCATTCTATGACTATAGAACTCTGGTCAGAGGGAAGATTGTTCACACCCACCCTGAAAAAATAAGGGAGATCTTCAAGCTGCCTCAACTGCAAGATGACCCAGACTCCTTTAATAGGAGAATGATGAGATCAAACCTGAGCTTGGACAAAATCCTAGAGGACATATGCCTCCCTGAAGCCAAATGGACAACCAACACAAAGGGTGCCCCAAACCAACTCAAAAGAGGAGATCTCAAACCAGTCGCCAGAGGCTGGCTGAACTTCATTGGGCGCTCTATACTGTCCACTAGCAACCGCTCTGAGGTCACCATCAGAAGAGCAGTGATGATTCATTGCATTATGCTGGAAAAAGAAGTGGAAGTTCATCAGCTGATTGCTTGTGAGCTCTACAAAATTGCAAACAAGAACTCTAAAGATGCCAGATTGGCTTATCCAAGCTTGGTCTCTCTGTTATGTAAAGATGCTGGGGTAAAAATGGGAGTAGATGAGTATATCTCAGTTGAGCAACCAATCACCAAAAAGTCTATAGAAGGGCAACAAGTGCAGGACGACCCCATCAAGAGGAGAGCATGGGAGTTCCTCCCGGAAATCCCTCAAATTGAATACTGGGAGCGCCTAGAAGCATCAGTCACCAAGTTGCAAAAAGCTGTGGATCAACTGAAAGAAGAACAGCAAAATCAAAATAGCATGCTCTGCAATCTGCTTAAAGAACAAGAAGAGCAAGGGCGTGAACTGAAGGAACTGAAGCGCCAGAAGCTATCTTTTGAAGGGCCAAGCACTCCACAGACTAAAGAGGCATCCACCTCCCAAATTCAAGGTTGTTGAGTTCTAATCTTAGCCTTAACTCTGTGATAATTATTTTTATTAGAAATTTACCTTAGAAGTCATATATGAGTAGTAGTAATTAGTATCTCTATTTTAATTTTATCTCCAATTAAGTTATAATTTATTTTTCTCATCATCATCAAACGTGAATAAAATAGCAGATTTTTAGAATAAGGAGGCAATATTTTTTTCGAGTTTTTAATAAGGAAAATTCTAATTAATTATATGTGGTGGCAATGCTTTTTGTCTTCTGAATGAATGCATGAACAGTGCATGTTTTTGATATTGAATTTTATGAATGTTAAAATTGTTGGCTCCTGAAAGAATGACGAGCAAGAGAAATGTTATTGATGATCTGAGAAATCATGAAATTGGTTCTTGAAGCAAGAAAAAGCAGCAAAAAAAAAAGAAAAAAAAGAAAAAAAAGAGAGAAAGAGCAGTAGAAAAAGTCAATAACCCTTAAAACCAAAAGGCAAGGGTAAAAAAGGATCCAAGGCTTTGAGCATCAATGGATAGGAGGGCCTAAAGGAATAAAATTCTGGCCTAAGCAGCTAAACCAAGCTGTCCCTAACCATGTGCTTGTGGCGTGAAGGTGTCAAGTGAAAACTTGAGACTGAGCGGTTAGAGTCAAGATCCAAAGCAAGAACAGAGTGTGCTTAAGAACCCTGGACACCTCTAATTGGGGACTTTAGCAAAGCTGAGTCACAATCTGAAAAGGTTCACCCAACTATGTGTCTGTGGTATTTATGTATCCGGTGGTAATACTGGAAAACAAAGTGCTTAGGGCCACGGCCAAGACTCATAAAGTAGCTGTGTTCAAGAATCAACATACTAAACTAGGAGAATTAATAATACTATCTGAATTCTGAGTTCCTATGGATGCCAATCATTCTGAATTTCAAAGGATAAAGTGAGATGCCAAAACTGTTCGGAAGCAAAAAGCTACTAGTCCCGCTCATCTAATTAGAATCTGAGCTTCACTTAAAACTCTGAGATATTATTGCTTCTTGATTTCTTTCTACCCTATTTTATTTTTCTAGTTGCTTGGGGACAAGCAACAGTTTAAGTTTGGTGTTGTGATGAGCGAATATTTTATACGCTTTTTGAGGGTAATATCATGTAGTTTTTAGTATGCTTTAGTTAGTTTTTAGTATATTTTTATTAGTTTCTAGGAAAAATTCATATTTCTGGACTTTACTATGAGTTTGTGTGTTTTTCTATAATTTCAGGTATTTTCTGGGTGAAATTGAGGGAGCTGAGCAAAAATCTGATTCAGGCTGAAAAAGGACTGCTGATATTGTTGGATTCTGACCTCCCTACACTCAGAATGGATTTTTTGGAGCTACAGGAGTCCAAATGGTGCGCTCTCAATTGAGTTTGAAAGTCAACATCCAGGGCTTTCCATCAATATATAATACTCCATAATTTGCTCAAGGATAAACGACGTAAACTGGCGTTCAACGCCAGTTCCATGTTGCATTCTGGCGTTAAACGCCAGAAACAGGTTACAAGTTGGAGTTAAACACCCAAAACAGGTTACAACCTGGCGTTTAACTCCAGGTTCCATGTTGCATTCTTAGTTTACTCATTTTCTGTAAACCTAGGTTACTAGTTTAGTATTTAAACAACTCTTAGAGATTTATTTTGTACCTCATGACATTTTTAGATCTGAACTTTGTATTCTTTGACGGCATGAGTCTCTAAACTCCATTGTTGGGGGTGAGGAGCTCTGCTGTGTCCCGATGAATTAATGCAATTATTTCTGTTTTCTATTCAAACACGCTTGTTTCTATCTAAGATGTTCATTCGTACTTCAATATGATGGATGTGATGATCCGTGACATTCATCACCATTCTCAACCTATAAACGTGTGCCTGACAACCACCTCCGTTCTACCTTCGATTGAATGAGTATCTCTTGGATTTCTTAATCAGAATCTTCGTGGTATAAGCTAGAATCTATTGGCAGCATTCTTGAGAATCCGGAAAGTCTAAACCTTGTCTGTGGTATTCCGAGTAGGATTCAGGGATTGAATGACTGTGACGAGCTTCAAACTCACAAGGGTTGGGCGTAGTGACAGACGCAAAAAGATCAATGGATCCTATTCCAGCATGAGTGAGAACCGACAGATGATTAGCCGTGCGGTGACAGCGCACCTGGACCATTTTCACTGAGAGGACGGATGGTAGCCATTGACAATGGTGATCCACCAACATACAGCTTGCCATAGGAGGAAACTTGCGTGCGTGAAGAAGATGACAGTAGGAAAGCAGAGATTCAGAAGATAAAGCATCTCCAAAACTCCAACATATTCTCCATTACTGCATAATAAGTATTTAATCCATGCTCTTTTATTTTTCGCAATCCAAACTAATAATTATAATTGATTTCCTGACTAAGAATTACAAAATAACCATAGCTTGTTTCAAGCCGACAATCTCCGTGGGATCGACCCTTACTCACGTAAGGTATTATTTGGACGACCCAGTGCACTTGCTGGTTAGTGGAACGAGTTGTGAAAAGTGTGATTCACAATTCGTGCACCAATCGTCCTAGGAGATCCTTCTTCTAACTCCACGGGAATCATTGCCTCCATTCCGTAAGCAAGTTAGAATGGTGATTCTCCAGTGGTTGAATGTTGTGTTGTCCGATATTCCCATAGGACTTGTGGGAGCTCTTCTGCCCAAGCTCCCTTAGCATCCTGTAATCTCCGTTTTAACCCGGCCAGTATGACTTTCTTGGCGGCTTCCATCTGTCCATTGGCTTGTGGGTGCTCTACAAAGGTGAACTGGTGCTTGATTTTTAAATCAGCTACCAGATTTCTAAAGCCTGTGTCGGTGAATTGAGTACCATTATCTGTGGTAATGGAGCATGGGACCCCAAACCTTGCGACAATATTTCTGTGTAGAAATTTCCGACTTCTTTATGCCTACAATGAGAAACTTGACTTGTCCGGACCCCTAGGGGAAGGGTCTAAGGAGGTCGTGCCTCCACTTTGCGAATGGCCAGGGTGAAGAAACGCAGATGAGCTCCTCAAGTGGAGCTATGTGGAAGTTGGCGTGCTTCTGGCATGGTGGGCATGTTTTGACAAACTCTGTTGCTTCCCTTTGCAAGGTCGGCCAGTAAAACCCAACTCGGAGTACCTTTTTGGCAAGGGCTCGTGCCCCAAGGTGATTGCCGCACATGCCACTGTGGACTTCTTCAAGGACTTCCCTTGTAGCGGAGGTCGGGATGCATTTTAGGAGAGGTGTAGAGATTCCTCTCTTATATAGGACGTCTTGTATTATGGTGTAGTACTGTGCTTCTCGTACTAGCCTTTTTGCCTCCTTTTTGTCTGCGGGAAGTGTTTCTGACTCGAGGTAGTTGATTGTGGGAGTCATCCATCCTTGATCATGTCCTGATATGGCTAGGATCTTTTCTTCCTCCAAGGTTGATGGACTTCGGAGTGTTTCTTGGATGAGACTTCTATTGTTGCCTCCTGGTTTGGTGCTGGCTAGTTTTAAGAGTGCATCAGCTCGGGCATTCTGTTCTCGGGGTATATGTCGAACCTCATATCCCTTAAATTGTTCGAGCTGTTCTTTGGTGTTGACAAGGTATTTTTTCATAGTGGGATCCTTAGCTTGATAGGTCCCTTCTATTTGTGAAGTGACTACTTGGGAGTTGCTAAAGATGGTAAGCCTTTGAGCTCCCACTTCCCTAGCCAGCCTCAACCCAGCCAGTAGTGCTTCATATTCAGCTTGATTATTTGAGGCATGAAACTCGAACTTTAAGGAGAGTGATAAACCACTATTTTATGGTTTATCTTGTGCTCAATTGAGTGATTTTTATCAACTCTTTACCCACTTATTCATACTATTTGCATGGTTTTATATTTGCCTTCCTAATTATGTGCTTTGATTGAAAACATGCTTCTTTGGCCTTAAGTTTCCTATGTTTAATCCTCTCTTATTACCATTAGATGTCTTGATATGTGTGTTAAGTGATTTCAGAGATTACAGGGTAGGAATGGCTCAGAGGATGGAAAGGAAGCATGCAAAAGTGGAAGGAATACAAGAAGTTGGAGAAATTGCTAAGCTGTCCAGCCTGACCTCTTCGCACTCAAACGGCTATAAATTTAGCTACAGAGGTCCAAATGACGCAGTTCTAGTTGCGTTGGAAAGCTAACATCCGGGGCTTCGATTTAATATATAATTTGCCATAGCTTCCCCAAAGTTAGGCAACACGAATGCGTGAATGACGCGCCCGCGTCGCATCTGCGAACTTCAATCCGCGCGGACGCGTGGACGACGCCTCCGCGTCACTTTCCCGCGACCTGAACGTAACAGAAATTGCAGGGGGGCAATTTCTGGGCTATTTTTGACCCAGTTTTCAGCCTAGAACACACAGATTAGAGGCTATAAAGTGGGGGAATGCATCCATTCATAATCAGGCTCTCATAATTCACTTTTCATAATTTAGATGTAGTTTTTAGAGAGAGGTTCTCTCCTCTCTCTTAGGATTTAGTTTTAGGATTTAGGATTATTTCTTCTTCATCACAGGTTCAAAGTTCCTTTTATTTATTTTCCCAATTCAATTTATGAACTTTTCCATATTACATTTGATTTTCTTTTATTAATGCAATTGAGATACTTCAGATTTATCACTTCTTCTATTGTTTATTATTAATTGATGTTCTAAGTTAGATCCTAACTTGATTTTGGAGTTGATTGATATCTGGAGACCCTTGAGTTGAATTACTCAAGAGTTAAATTGTAATTGGGTTTATTGTTGGCTGGCTCTCTAGTCACTAACGCTAATCCTTCCCGAGGGAGAAGATTAGAACTTGTGAATAGAAGTAGACTTCCAACTTACTTGACTTTCTTTTACTTTACTTGGTAAAGGATAACTAAGTAGAAGTAACCATGAATTATCAATTGATCTTGAGAAAAATCCAACAAGGATAGAACTTCCGATTGATCTCTCCTAATCAAGGTATTTTATTTAATTACATAAAATCTCTTATTTATTTTTATTGCTTTAATTTATAATTATACCTGTGCCCATTGCCCAAACTCCAAAATCCCAATTTACAAGACTCAAAACCAATAATAAGAACACCTCTCTGCAATTCCTTGAGAAGACGACCCGATGTTTAAATACTTCGGTTATCAATTTTAAAGGGGTTTATTACTTGTGACAACCAAAACGTTTGTAAGAAAGGTTGATTGCTTGGTTTAGTAACTATACTCGCAACGAGAATTTACTATAACTTCTAAACCATCGATCTTCAGTTCTTCAAAATGGCGCCGTTGCCGGGAAATTGCAAACGTGTGCCTTACTATTGGTTATTGTAAATATTTACTTTTTGCTTGTTTATTTGTTTTTATTTTTGCTTTTTCATAAATTAAGAGGTTATTGATTTTTATTTAGTTATTAAAAAAAATTTCAAAAACTTGTTCTTCGTGTTCATCTTGACCTTCAAGTTGTTCTTAGTTGTTTTCTACGTTTTGATCTAAAAATTTTAAGTTTGGTGTCATTTTATTGTTTTTCTCTTTCCTCATTAAATTCAAAAATTCAAAATTTAAAACTCAAATTTAAAATTTAAAATTTCAAAATTTAAATTTCAAAATTCAAATCTTTTTCAAAAATCATATATTTTTCAAAAATCTTATCTTATCTTATTTCAAAAATCAAATTTCAAAATTCAATTTTCAAAAATTTAAAATTCAAAATTTCAAATTTCAAATTTCAAAAATTTAATTTTCAAATTCAAACTTTAAATTTCAATAACTTTTTAATTTAAATTTGTTTTTATTTTCGTTTTTAATTTTTAATTACTATTATGAGTTCTCACCCCTCTCGCTTTGAGTTTGGTTCTAAATCTGTTGAAAGGAGTGAAAGTTATAACAGGAATATGCATCAAGGTCTAAGCAATCAAAGATGGATGGAGCCAAGAGGATCTGATCAACCCTTTAGGCAACAACACCCTCCAAGATATCATGGGCAAGGACCACTCAACAATGCATACCAAGCTGATAGATATGGTGGACTCTAGTGCACGAAATTGTGATCTCCAGGCTCGAACAAATCCTAGTAATGGCTCCAAAGCTTGGTGCTCTGATCTTAATTCATAATTGTCACAACTTCGATACAACTAACCAGCAAGTGCACTGGGTCGTCCAAGTAATACCTTACGTGAGTAAGGGTCGAATCCCACGGAGATTGTTGGTATGAAGCAAGCTATGGTCACCTTGTAAATCTCAGTCAGGCAGATATAAAGTGATAATGGTGTTTTCGAATATTATATAATAAAATAGGGATAGAGATACTTATGTAAATCATTGGTAGGAATTTCAGATAAGCGAATGGAGATGCTTTTCGTTCCTCTGAACCTCTGCTTTCCTGCTATCTTCATCCAATCAGTCTCACTCCTTTCCATTGCTGGCTTTATGCAAGGGCATCACCGTTGTCAGTGGCTACATCCCCTCCTCTCAGTGAATAATATGCTCACGCACCCTGTCACGGCACGGCTATTCATCTGTCGGTTCTCGATCATGCTGGAATAGGATTCACCCTCCTTTTGCGTCTGTCACTAACGCCCAACAATCGCGAGTTTGAAGCTCGTCACAGTCATTCAATCATTGAATCCTACTCAGAATACCACAGACAAGGTTTAGACCTTCCGGATTCTCTTGAATGCCGCCATCATTCTAGCTTACGCCACGAAGATTCTGGTTAGGAGATCTAAGAGATATTCATTCTAGCTTAATTCATGTAGAACAGAAGTGTTTGTCAGGCACGCGTTCATAGGGGAGAAGGATGATGAGCGTCACACATAATCATCACCTTCATCACGTTCTTGGGTGCGAATGGATATCTTAGAAGCAAAATAAGAAGAATTGAATAGAAAACAGTAGTACTTTGCATTAATCTTTGAGGAACAGCAGAGCTCCACACCTTAATCTATGGAGTGTAGAAACTCTACCGTTAAAAATACATAAGTGAAAGGTCCAGGTATGGCCGAGAGGCCAGCCTCTCTGATCTAAGAACCAGGCGTCCAAAGATGATCCTAAGATCCTAAGATGATCAAAAGATACCTAATACAATAGTAAGAGGTCCTATTTATAATAAACTAGTCACTAGGGTTTACATGAGTAAGTAATTGATGCATAAATCCACTTCCGGGGCCCACTTGGTGTGTGTTTGGGCTGAGCTTAAGTGTAGCACGTGCAGAGGCCATTTGTGGAGTTGAACGCCAGTTTCTGTGCCAGTTTGGGCGTTCAGCTCTGGTTTTGGATCCTTTTCTGGCGCTGGACGCCAGATTTGGGCAGAAGGCTGGCGTTGAACGCCAGTTTACGTCGTCTATTCTTGGCCAAAGTATGGACTATTATATATTGCTGGAAATCCCTGGATGTCTACTTTCCAACGCAATTGGAAGCGTGCCATTTCGAGTTCTATAGCTCCAGAAAATCCACTTTGAGTGCAGGGAGGTCAGAATCCAACAGCATCAGCAGTCCTTTTTCAACCTCTGAATCTGATTTCTGCTCAAGTCCCTCAATTTCAGCCAGAAAATACCTGAAATCACAGAAAAACACACAAACTCATAGTAAAGTCCAGAAATGTGAATTTAACATAAAAACTAATGAAAACATCCCTAAAAGTAACTAGATCCTACTAAAAACAATGCCAAAAAGCGTATAAATTATCCGCTCATCACAACACCAAACTTAAATTGTTGCTTGTCCCCAAGCAACTTAAAATCAAATAGGATAAAAAGAAGAGAATATACTATAAATTCCAAACTATCAATGAAACAGAGCTTCAATCATATGAGCGGGACTTATAGCTTTTTGCCTCTTGAATAGTTTTGGCATCTCACTTTATCCATTGAGGTTCAGAATGATTGGCATCTATAGGAACTTCAGATTTCGAATAATGTTATTGACTCTCCTAGTTCAGTATGATGATTCTTGAACACAGCTTCTTCATGAGTCTTGGCCGTGGCCCTAAGCACTTTGTTTTCCAGTATTACCACCGGATACATAAATGCCACAGACACCTAATTGGGTGAACCTTTTCAGATTGTGACTCATCTTTGCTAAAGTCCCCAATTAGAGGTGTCCAGGGTTCTTAAGCACACTCTTTATTTTTGCTTTGGACCTTGACTTTAACCGCTCAGTCTCAAGTTTTCACTTGACACCTACACGCCACAAGCACATGGTTAGGGACAGCTTGGTTTAGCCGCTTAGACCAGGATTTTATTCCTTTAGGCCCTCCTATCCACTGATGCTCAAAGCCTTGGGATCCTTTTTATTTGCCCCTTGCCTTTTGGTTTTAAGGGTTATTGGCTTTTTCTGCTTGCTTTTTCTTTCTATTTTTTTTTTTCGCCTATTTTTTTTTCTCTTTTTTTTTTCTGCAAGCTTTGTTCTTTGCTGCTTTTCTTGCTTCAAGAATCATTTTTATGATTTTTCAGATTATCAAATAACATGTCTCCTAGTCATCATTCTTAAACAACAACTTCAAAAGACATATGCACTGTTCAAGCATACATTCAGAAAACAAGAAGCATTGTCACCACATCAATATAATTAAGCTAAGTTCAAGGATAAATTCAAAACTCATGTACTTCTTGTTCTTTTGAATTAAAACAGTTTTTATTTAAGAGAGGTGATGGATTCATAGGACATTCATATCTTTAAGACATAGTTACTAACTACTAATGATCATGTAATGAAGACACAAATACAGATAAGCACATAACATAGAAAACGAAAAACAGAAGAAATAAGAACAAGGAATGAATCCACCTTAGTGAAGGTGGCGTTTCCTTCTTGAGGAACCAATGATGTCCTTGAGCTCTTCTATGTCTCTTCCTTGTCTTTGTTGCTCCTCCCTCATTGCTTTTTGATCTTCTCTTATTTCATGAAGCATGATGGAGTGCTCTTGATGTTCCACCCTTAGTTGTCCCATATTGGAACTCAATTCTCCTAGGGAGGTGTTGATTTGCTCCCAATAATTTTGTGGAGGAAAGTGCAATTGAGGCATCTCCGGGATCTCATGGAAATGAGCTTCTTGCGCCTCTTGAGCTCTATGATAGGGCTCTCTTGCTTGCTCCATCTTTTTCTTAGTGATGGGCTTGTCCTCTTTAATGAGGATATCTCCCTCTATGTCAATCCCAGCTGAATTGCATAGGTGGCAAATGAGGTGAGGGAAGGCTAACCTTGCCATAGTGGAGGACTTGTCAGCCACCTTGTAGAGTTCTTGAGGTATAATCTCATGAACTTCCACCTCTTCTCCAATCATGATGCTATGGATCATGATGGCCCGGTCTAGAGTAACTTCAGACCGGTTGCTAGTGGGAATGATTGAGCATTGAATAAACTCCAACCATCCTCTAGCTATAGGCTTGAGGTCCAATCTTCTTAGTTGAACCGGCTTGCCTTTGGAGTCAATCTTCCATTGAGCTCCTTCTACACATATGTCCATAAGGACTTGGTCCAACCTTTGATCAAAGTTGACTCTCCTTGTGTAGGGGCGTGCGTTCTCTTCCATGTATGGCAAGTTGAACGCCAACCTCACATTCTCCGGACTAAAATCTAAGTATTTCCCCCGAACCATTGTAACATAGTTCTTTGGATCTGGGTTCTTACTTTGATCATGGTTCTTGGTGATCCATGCATTGGCATAGAACTCTTGAACCATTAGGATGCCGACTTGTTGGATGGGATTTGTTAGAACTTCCCAACCTCTTCTTTGAATTTCATGTCGGATCTCCGGATACTCATTTCTTTTGAGTTTAAAAGGGACCTCAGGGATCACCTTCTTCTTGGCCACAACATCATAGAAGTGGTCTTGATGGGCTTTGGAGATGAACCTTTCCATCTCCCATGACTCGGATGTGGAAGCTTTTATCTTCCCTTTCCCTCTTCTAGAGGATTCTCCGGTCTTGGGTGCCATCAATGGTAATGGAAAAACAAAAAAGCTATGCTTTTACCACACCAAACTTAGAATATTGCTCGCCCTCGAGCAATAAACAAAAGAATAGAAAGAGAAGAAGAAGAAATATGGAGAGGGAGAGGGAGAAGTGGTTTCGGCCAAGAAGGGTATAGAGGGGTTGTGTTGTGTGAATTGGAAGAAGAATGGAGGGCTTTATATAGGGAAGGGAGGGGGGTTATTGGTTCGGCCATATGGGTGGGTTTGGGTGGGAAATTGGTTTTGAATTTTGAAGGTAGGTGGAGTTTATGAGGTAGGTTTATGGGGAAGAGGAGATGGATGTGAGTAGTGAAGGTTTAGTGGGGAAGAGAGATTGAGGTGATTGGTGAGGGGTTTTTAGGGAAGAGTGTTTGTGGGGTTGTGTGAAAGAGAGTGGTGAGAAGAAGTGAGTGGAGGTAGTGGGGATCCTGTGGGGTCCACAGATCCTGAGGTGTTCAAGGATTTACATCTCTGCACCCATTAGGCATGTAAAAATCCCTTTGTATCCAACTCTGGGCGTTCAGGGCCAGGTTGGTGGCCATTTTGGGCGTTCAACGCCCATTTGTGTGCCATTTCTGGTGTTGAACGCCAGAACCATGCCTGTTCTGGCGTTCAGCGCCCAGAAGCTGCCCATTTTGGGCGTTCAGCGCCAGAACCATGCTCTGTTCTGGCGCTGAACGCCAGACAGATGCTCCTCCAGGGTGTGATTTTTCTTCTGCTGTTTTTGATTCCGTTTTCAATTTTTATATTTATTTTGTGACTCCACATGATCATGAACCTAAGAAAACATGAAAAACAATAAAAATAAGAATTAGATAAACATTGGGTTGCCTCCCAACAAGCGCTTCTTTAATGTCAATAGCTTGACAGTGGGCTCTCATGGAGCCTCACAGATGTGCAGAGCTTTGTTGAGACTCTCCAACACCAAACTTAAAGTTTGGATATGGGAGTTCATCACCAAACTTAGAGTTTGGTTGTGGCCTCCCAACACCAAACTTAGAGTTTGACTGTGGGGGCTCTGGTTGGCTCTGCTTTGAGAGAAGCTTTTCATGCTTCCTCTCCATGGTTGCAGAGGGAGATCCTTGAGTTTTGAATACAAGGGAGTTCTCATTCCATTAAAGGACTATTTCACCTCTGTCAACATCAATCACAGCTCTTGCTGTGGCCAGGAAAGATCTTCCTAGGATGATGGATTCATCCTCTTCCTTTCCAGTATCCAGGACTATGAAATCAGTAGGTATGTAAAGGCCCTTAACCTTTACTAATACATCTTCTACTTGTCCATAAGCCTGTCTTCTTGAGCTGTCTGCCATCTCTAATGAGATTTTAGCAGCTTGCACCCCATAGATTCCCAGTTTCTCTATTACAGAGAGGGGCATGAGGTTTATTCCTGAACCAAGGTCACACAGAGCCTTAAAGATCATGGTGCCTATGGTACAGGGTATTATGAACTTTCCAGGATCCTGTCTCTTCTGAGGTAATATCAGTTGATCCAGATCACTTAGTTCATTGATGAACAAGGGAGGTTCAACTTCCCAAGCATCAATGCCAAATAATTTGGCATTCAGCTTCATGATTGCACCAAGAAACTTGGCAGTTTGCTCTTCAGTGACATCCTCATTCTCTTCAGAAGAGGAATACTCATCAGAGCTCATGAAGGGCATAAGGAGGTTCAATGGGATCTCTATGGTCTCTAGATGAGTCTCAGAGTCCTTTGGTTCCTCAGAGGGAAGCTCCTTATTGGTCACTGGACGTCCCAGGAGGTCTTCCTCCTTGGGATTCATGTCCTCTCCTCTCCTCAGAGGTTCGGCCATGGCACTTATGTCAATGGCCTTGCACTCTCCTTTTGAGTTCTCTTCTGTATTACTTGGGAGAGTACTAGGAGGGATTTCAGTGATCCTTTTTCTCAGCTGGCCCACTTGTGCTTCCAGATTTCTAATGGAAGATCTTGTTTCATTCATGAAACTTACAGTGGCCTTAGACAGATCAGAGACCAGATTTGCTAAATTAGAAGCATTTTATTCAGAGTTCTCTGTCTGTTGCTGAGTTGATGATGGAAAAGGCTTGCTATTGCTAAACCTGTTTCTTCCACCATTATTAAAGCCTTGTTGGGGCTTTTGATCCTTCCATGAGAAATTTGGATGATTTCTCCATGTTGAGTTATAGGTGTTTCCATAAGGTTCACCTAAGTAATTTACCTCTGCTATTGCAGGGTTCTCAGGATCATAAGCTTCTTCTTCAGAAGATGCCTCTTGAGTACTGTTGGATGCAGCTTGCATTCCATGCAGACTCTGAGAAATCATATTGACTTGCTGAGTCAATATTTTATTCTGAGCCAATATGGCATTCAGAGTATCAACTTCAAGAACTCCCTTCTTCATAGGCGTCCCATTACTCACAGGATTCCTTTCAGAAGTGTACATGAACTGGTTATTAGCAACCATGTCAATGAGTTCTTGAGCTTCTGCAGGCGTTTTCTTTAGGTGAATGGATCCACCTACAGAAGTGTCCAGTGACATCTTTGATAACTCAGACAGACCATCATAGAATATATCCAGGATGGTCCATTCTGAAAGCATGTCAGAAGGACACTTTTTGGTCAACTGTTTGTATCTTTCCCAAGCTTCATAGAGGGATTCACCTTCTTTCTGTCTGAAGGTTTGAACATCAGCTCTAAGCTTGCTCAGCTTTTGAGGAGGAAAGTACTTGGCTAAGAAAGCCGTGACCAGCTTATCCCAAGAGTTCAGGCTGTCTTTGGGTTAAGAATCCAACCATAATCTAGCTCTGTCTCTTACAGCAAAAGGGAAAAGCATGAGCCTGTAGACTTCAGGATCTACTCCATTAGTCTTAACAGTATCACATATCTGCAAGAATTCAGTTAAGAACTGAAAAGGATCTTCAGATGGAAGTCCATGAAACTTGCAGTTCTGCTGCATCAGAGAAACTAATTGAGGTTTCAGCTCAAATTTGTTTGCTCCAATGGAAGGAATGGAGATGCTTCTTCCATGTAAATTGGAATTAGGTGCAGTAAAGTCACCAAGCATCCTCCTTGCATTATTATTATTTTCGGCTGCCATCTCCTCTTCTTGTTTGAAAATTCCTAACAGGTGCTTACTGGTTAGTTGTAATTCAGAGTCCTTTCAGGTTCTGGATCTGCTTTAACAAGAATATTCTTGTCCTTGCTCCTGCTCATATGACAAAGAAGAAGGCACAGAAAAATAATAATAATAGAGATCCTTTTTTTTTCTCTTTTTTTTTGAATGAGGGAGAGATGTTAGTAGATGAATAAAAAAAAATAGAAGGAGATGAGAGAGAAGAGAATTTTCGAAAACAATTTTTGAAAAAGAGTTAGTGATTTTTGAAAATAGTTTTTGAAAAAGGTTAGTATTTTTTTTTCGAAATTTTTTTTTAAATAAAAAATAAAAATAATTAGTTAATTAAAAAAGAAATTTTTGAAAAAGAGGGAAGATATTTTCGAAAATTAGAGAGAGAGAGTTAGTTAGGTAGTTTTGAAAAAGTTAAGAAACAAACAAAAAGTTAGTTAGTTAGTTGAAACAAATTTTGAAAAGATAAGAAGTTAGGAGGTTAGAAAAGATATTTTGGAAAGATATTTTTGAAAAAGATAAGATAAGAAGATATTTTTGAAAAGATATGATTGGAATTAGTTTTTGAAAAAGATTTGATTTTTAAAATCACAATTAATGACTTGATTCATAAGAAATCACAAGATATGATTCTAGAACTCAAAGTTTGAATCTTTCTTAACAAGCAAGTAACAAACTTCAACTTTTTGAACCAAAACATTAATTGATTATGTTATTTTCGAAAATTATGATATAAAATAAGAAAAAGATTTTTGAAAATTATTTTTGGAATTTTCGAAAATAACCAAGAATTTTGAAAAAGATTTGATTTTTGAAAAAGATTTTGAAAAAGATAAGATTTTCAAATTGAAAATTTGATTTGACTCATAAGAAACAATTTGATTTTAAAAATTTTTGAAAAGGTCAACTCAATTTTTCGAATTTGATGAGAGAAAAAGGGAAAGATATTTTTTTGATTTTTGAATTTTTATGAAAAACATGAAAATTATGCAATGCATGAAATTTTTAGATCAAAACAATGAATGCATGCAAGAATGATATGAATGTCAAGATGAACACCAAGAACACTATGAAGAACATGATGAACATCAAGAACATATTTTTGAAAAATTTTAATGCAGAGAAAACATGCAAGACACCAAACTTAGAATTCTTTAATGCTTAGACACTAAGAATTCAAGAGTGCATATGAAAAACAAGAAAAGACACAAAACAAAAAATCATCAAGATCAAACAAGAAGACTTACAAGAACAACTTGAAGATCATGAAGAACACTATGAATGCATGAAATTTTCGAAAAATGCAAGATGCACATGCAATTGACACCAAACTTATAACATGACTCAAGACTCAAACAAGAAACAGAAAATATTTTTGATTTTTATGATTTTCTAATTTTTTTGGATTTTTATCTTATATTTTTTCGAAAATTAAAAGGAAAAATAAGGATTCCAAAATTTTTAATATGAATTCCAGGAATCTTGCATTCTTAGTCTAAAGCTTCAGTCCAGGAATTAGACATGGCTCACTAGCCAGCCAAGCTTTCAATGAAAGCTTCAGTCCAAAACACTAGACATGGCCAATGGCCAGCCAAGCTTCAGCATGTAATTCAGACATGACACGCCTGACATACCCTACAGTCGTGTAAGAGCTGATGGTTGGAAGCCTCAGTCCAAAAGAATTTAGACATGGCTTTACAGCCAGCTAGGCTTCACATGCTTCATGAAACACTAGAATTCATTCTTAAAAATTTTGAAGCCATAGAATAATTTATTTTTGAAAACATTTTTTTTTTCGAAAACAGATGAGAAAATTTTGAAAATATTTTTGAAAATTTTTTTTTTTTTGAAAAGAAAACGAAAAGAAAGTTACCTAATCTGAGCAACAAGATGAACCGTTAGTTGTCCAAACTCGAACAATCCCCGGCAACGGCGCCAAAAACTTGGTGCACGAAATTGTGATCTCCAGGCTCGAACAAATCCTAGTAATGGCTCCAAAGCTTGGTGCTCTGATCTTAATTCATAATTATCACAACTTCGATACAACTAACCAGCAAGTGCATTGGGTCGTCCAAGTAATACCTTACGTGAGTAAGGGTCGAATCCCACGGAGATTGTTGGTATGAAGCAAGCTATAGTCACCTTGTAAATCTCAGTCAGGCAGATATAAAGTGATAATGGTGTTTTCGAATATTATATAATAAAATAGGGATAGAGATACTTATGTAAATCATTGGTAGGAATTTCAGATAAGCGAATGGAGATGCTTTTCGTTCCTCTGAACCTCTGCTTTCCTGCTATCTTCATCCAATCAGTCTCACTCCTTTCCATGGCTGGCTTTATGCAAGGGCATCACCGTTGTCAGTGGCTACATCCCCTCCTCTCAGTGAATAATATGCTCACACACCCTGTCACGGCACGGCTATTCATCTGTCAGTTCTCGATCATGCTGGAATAGGATTCACCCTCCTTTTGCGTCTGTCACTAACGCCCAACAATCGCGAGTTTGAAGCTCGTCACAGTCATTCAATCATTGAATCCTACTCAGAATACCACAGACAAGGTTTAGACCTTCCGGATTCTCTTGAATGCCGCCATCATTCTAGCTTACGCCACGAAGATTCTGGTTAGGAGATCTAAGAGATATTCATTCTAGCTTAATTCATGTAGAACAGAAGTGTTTGTCAGGCACGCGTTCATAGGGGAGAAGGATGATGAGCGTCACACATAATCATCACCTTCATCACGTTCTTGGGTGCGAATGGATATCTTAGAAGCAAAATAAGAAGAATTGAATAGAAAACAGTAGTACTTTGCATTAATCTTTGAGGAACAGCAGAGCTCCACACCTTAATCTATGGAGTGTAGAAACTCTACCGTTAAAAATACATAAGTGAAAGGTCCAGGCATGGCCGAGAGGCTAGCCCCTCTGATCTAAGAACCAGGCGTCCAAAGATGATCCTAAGATCCTAAGATGATCAAAAGATACCTAATACAATAGTAAGAGGTCCTATTTATAATAAACTAGTCACTAGGGTTTACATGAGTAAGTAATTGATGCATAAATCCACTTCCGGGGCCCACTTGGTGTGTGTTTGGGCTGAGCTTAAGTGTAGCACGTGCAGAAGCCATTTGTGGAGTTGAACGCCAGTTTCTGTGCCAGTTTGGGCGTTCAGCTCTGGTTTTGGATCCTTTTCTGGCGCTGGACGCCAGATTTGGGCAGAAGGCTGGCGTTGAACGCCAGTTTACGTCGTTTATTCTTGACCAAAGTATGGACTATTATATATTTCTGGAAAGCCCTGGATGTCTACTTTCCAACGCAATTGGAAGCGCGCCATTTCGAGTTCTGTAGCTCCAGAAAATCCACTTTGAGTGCAGGAAGGTCAGAATCCAACAGTATCAGCAGTCCTTTTTCAACCTCTGAATCTGATTTCTGCTCAAGTCCCTCAATTTCAGCCAGAAAATACCTGAAATCACAGAAAAACACACAAACTCATAGTAAAGTCCAAAAATGTGAATTTAACATAAAAACTAATGAAAACATCCCTAAAAGTAACTAAATCCTACTAAAAACATACTAAAAACAATGCCAAAAAGCGTATAAATTATCCGCTCATCAGACTCCCTTGTATTTACCAACAAGTCCCACCCTGTGCTTATAGATCATCCTCTCAACGTAGCTTTGAACCACCAAACTCACAAGCCCCTTTACACCATTTACCTCCATATGACCCTAACCCACATCCACCATACCAACCACCCTATGAACCAATTGAGCCATACATAGATCCACCCCAACCTCCATTGGATAACAATACACTCATCTCTAATATCATTGGTCTCATCTCTACACTCCAAAATCTTATATCCCGTATGAACCAACCCTCTACCTCAAATATTCAACCCTCAAGCTCTAATGCACTTCTTTTTCAACCACATAATGATCTTTTCATCCCATCACTACCCTCCATGGAAGAGCACCCACATCCATCAATCCAAGAGCAAGATGATCCCAATTATGCTATTGATATGGAACAGGAAAGAAGAAATCATCTTCGCGAATCCATACTTCATCAAGAGCGAGAGGAGGCCCTACGGGTAAAGGTAGGAGAGACCCTTGAAGATGAAAGAGTAGTTGAAAGGAGTTGTCATGGAAAGAAAATCATCGAGGATGAGTACGATTTTATACTTAAACAACTGGACAAAGCAGCAATTATTACAAAGGAAGAAGTGGTTGCAGACTTAAGAGATGTTGTATCTCCATTGGAAAGTCCAGTTATAGAACCTCCTTCCAAGGCGATTGAAATTAATGCTGAGGAGGGTGTACAACCTCCAAGGCATATCATAGTTGAAGACTTGGAAGAGATTGATCAAGAGATGGAGATTCAAGAAAAAGAGGCACAACCTCCCATGCCCTTGGTGAGCAATAAAAAAGAGATTGACTTGGAAGAAAGCCACCAAGAGGAAGAGGTTGAAATTGAAGAAGCTTGCAAAGAGGTGGAAGTTGTCAAGAAAGAACATAAGGGAGAGGAGCTTGATATCACTTTGCCAAAGCTACTGGAGACCTCTCCACCTAAGTTGCTATCATCCTTCACAACATTCAAGTGGGTAAAATTCATATCCCTTAGCTTTCTAATTCCACTTGAATATGGGCTACTGGAGACGGATGGTCAACTTAGAGCTCTTTGTGGCATTAAGAGTAAGAGGAAGATAGTTAGTGGTTGGTGTTGTCAAGAAAAGTTCAACATGGTTGTGTGCTCAAAGTTTAAATGCAAGGTGTTCCGACGGTTACCTGAATTTGTAGGTCGATCTCGGTCGAGATCTTCTGTGCTGGTCGGAACCGAGGTGTCCAGTTGGTGAATGGCGACCGGAGCTGGTGCGTCCGACTAGTTGGATTGGTTGTGCTAACCAGCTCCGGTCGCCATTCACCAACCGGACACCTCGGTTCCGACCAGCACAGAAGATCTCGACCGAGATCGACCTACAAATTCAGGTAATCCTCGGAACATTGGCGCCGTTGCCGGGGACCTGGAAGTCATCCCATCACCATGGCGGACAACCATGACAACGATCACGATTCAGGTCTGGAGGATCAAACACCACACAAAAACGCGAACGTCACGCTACAAGACACTCCGGAGACCAACCAAGACAAAGACTCACCAAATTCAGGGGCCATAGAAGCACTCCAAGACCGCCTAAAACAACTGGAAAAAGAAAGCCACCAACAACAGGAAATCGGAAGAGATCTACAAAGAGAGATGCGGCGACGTCGGGAGTTGGAAGAAAAACTGCAGCAATTGGAAGCCGATCTCAAATCAAAAGCCCCTCGCGCTAATCTCGAGGAGAATTCACACAAAGAGCAAGACCCCTTCACTAGGGAAATCATGAAAACCAAAATTCCAAAAGACTTCAAACTCCCAGATATGGCTCTATATGACGGCACCACAGATCCCAACCACCATCTCAGTAACTTCAGAAGCAGAATGTACCTCACTGATGCCCCAGATGCTGTTCGCTGTAAAGCCTTCCCAACGACTCTCACAAAGACAGCTATTCGGTGGTTCGACAACTTACCCCCAAAATCCATCTCAAGTTTCGACGACTTAGCTAAGAAATTCCTAGCCAGATTTTCCATTCAAAAGGATAAAGCTAAGCACGCCCCCAGTTTATTAGGAGTCAAACAAGGAGATCGGGAGAGCCTTCGCAACTACATGGAAAGATTCAACAAAACATGCATGGACATACAAAGTTTACCCACAGAGGCCGCAATCATGGGACTCATCAACGGCCTACGAGAGGGACCTTTCAGCCAATCTATATCAAAAAAGTACCCGACTACCCTCGACAAAGTACAGGAGCGAGCAGAAAAATACATCAATATAGAAGAAAACGCTCGGTTAGGAGAATCCTCAAAATCGGGAGCTTCCTACCGTGACAGATACAAGAAACCCAAAAGAAAAGACGACAGACAAGGGGAGAAAATTAAGAAGTACCATAACTATACTCCTCTTAGGGCATCCTTGGTCGAAATATACAAAGAAGTCTGCCATACGGAAAAAATTCCCCCAGCACGGCCACTCAAAGGCAAGAAGGGAGGAGGAAACCGAAAGGAGTATTGTGAATATCATCGGGTCCGGGGACACTCCACTAACGAATGCTTCGACTTGAAAAATATCATAGAAAAATTGGTGAGGGAAGGAAAACTAGATCGATTCCTGGCCACCCGAGATGACGAGCAAAGAAAGAGACGAAGGGATGATGACATTGAACGAGCGGAACGATCACCTCGGACCCCAGAAAGACATGTCCACATGATACATGGCGGCTTTGCAGCAGGAGGGATATCCAAATCCTCTCATAAGAGATACCTCAAAGAAGTATACCATGTCGAAGGAAAGGAAGGAACACTCAACATCCCAACGATAACATTCACTAAAGAGGACGCAACCGGCATCATTACAGGACACGACAATCCCATGGTTATCACTATCATATTGGCAAACGCCAACCTACATCGGACGCTAATAGATCAAGGGAGTTCTGCCGCCATCTTATTCAAAACAGCCTTTGATAAACTCGGCTTAGAAGAAAAAGAACTTAAAGCATATCCAAACAGTTTGTTCGGGCTAGGAGACACTCCGGTTCGACCACTAGGATACATACCACTGCATACAACCTTTGGAAAGGGAGATCAATCCAGGACCTCAAAATAGACTACATTGTAGTCAACGTAAGCTCAGCCTACAACGCTCTCATAGGCCGGACCACGCTCAACCAACTCGGTGCAATAGTCTCGACCCCACACCTATGCATGAAATTCCCAACTCCAAAAGGGATAGCCAGATAAAAGCAGACCAGAGGATGGCGCGTCGCTGTTACAATGAGAGCCTCAACCTCAGGGGCAAAGGAGAAGAGTTCCACACAATCGAGCTGGGCGGAGTTCAACGACGAGAGGAGTTTCGTCCCCAACCAGAGGGCGAGATAGAAAAAATTCAGATCGGGGACACCTCAGAAAAAACAACTAATATCAGCACAATCCTCAAAGAAAATTTAAAAGAACTGCTAATACAATTCTTGTGAGATAATAACGACCTTTTTGCATGGAAAGCCGCAGACATGCCAGGCATAGACCCTAAACTAATGTGTCACAAGTTGGCAGTTTATCCAGGATCTCGACCGGTCCAGCAGAGACGAAGAAAACTCGGGCCAGAGCGATCCCAAGCTGTGGAAGAGCAAGTGCAGGCACTGCTGGAAGCCGGATTTATAAGAGAAGTCAAATACCCACTATGGCTAGCCAACGTCGTTTTGGTGAAAAAATCAAATGGGAAGTGGCGAATGTGCACCGATTACACAGATCTCAACAAAGCTTGCCCAAAAGATCCATACCCACTCCCGAGTATTGACGCCCTGGTAGATGCTTCCTCTGGATATAAATATCTCTCATTTATGGATGCGTATTGAGGATACAACCAAATTCCCATGTACCCACCGGACCAGGAAAAGACCTCGTTTTTAACGCCAAAGGCGAACTACTGCTACATCGTAATGCCTTTCGGCCTTAAGAACGCAGGAGCCACTTATCAAAGATTGATGAATTAAGTCTTCTCGGATCAAATCGGGAAAATCATGGAAGTTTATGTGGATGACATGCTAATTAAAACAAAAAGTGAACAGACACTGTTGACCGACCTAGCCCAGGTGTTCGACACCATCAGGAAGCATGATATGCGACTCAATCCAGCAAAATGTACCTTTGCAGTAGAAGCAGGCAAATTCTTAGGCTTCATGCTCACACAAAAAGGAATTGAAGCAAATCCAGATAAATGCCAGGCCATACTCAACATGAAAAGCCCAACCTGCGTAAAAGAAGTACAGCAACTCAACGGGAGGTTGGCCGCCCTATCCCGATTCTTAGTAGGAGCCGCAATAAGATCTCTCCCCTTCTATGCTACTTTAAGAAAGGGAAAACAGTTCGAGTGGACGACAGAATGCGAACAAGCGTTCCAAGACTTTAAAAAGTTCTTAGGACAGCCACCTATCCTATCCCGACCTCAAGAAGGAGAACCACTCATACTATATCTTGCAGTAGGAGACAAGGCAGTAGCGTCAGCACTGGTCCGAGAAAGCGAAAACGGGCAACAACCCATCTATTTCATTAGCAAAGCACTGCAGGGATCCGAGCTGAACTATCAGAAAATAGAAATATTTGCTTACACTCTCGTTTTAACATCTGGGCGACTCCGCCCCTACTTCCAGGCCAACACCATTAAAGTTCGAACTAATCAGCCATTAAAGGGAATATTGCAGAAAACAGATTTAGCAGGCAGAATTCTACAATGGGCAGTCGAGCTGTCAGAATTTGACCTCCAATATGAAGCTCGGACCGCCATCAAATTACAATACCTGGCCGATTTTATCGCCGAATTCACAGATGCCCTAGAAGCCCCCATAGAGTTGAATCTGTATGTGGATGGTTCTTCAAATAAAACGGGAAGTGGTGCAGGAGTTATAATAGAAAGCAACCAGGGAACCCAAGTTGAGCTCTCCCTCAAGTTCGGATTCCCGGCTTCAAATAACCAGGCGGAATACGAAGCATTGCTAGCTGGTCTAAAACTGGCTGAAGAGGTGGGAGCTCGAAAACTTAACATTTATAGTGATTCGCAAGTGGTCACATCACAGATAGCAGGGAGCTACCAAGCTAAAGATCCCACCATGAAAAGATATCTGGATAAAACCAAGCAACAGCTCGAACAAATCGGGGAATACAAGATCTGCCACATACCCCGTGAGCAAAATGCTCGAGCTAACGCACTCTCAAAACTGGCCAGCACCAAACCAGGGGGCAATAATAGAAGCCTCATCCAGGAAATGCTACAGAACCCATCAATCTCGGAAATGAAAAAAGTCCTAACCATAACAGGCCAGGACCAAGGATGGATGATCCCCATAATTAACTACCTCAAAACAGGAACGCTCCCCGCAGAAGAAAAGGAAGCGAAGAAGCTAAAAAGGGAGGCACAGTACTACACCATCATAAACAACATCCTGTACAAAAGAGGGATCTCGGTACCATTACTAAAGTACGTGCCGACCTCCCACACCAGGGAAGTGTTGGAAGAGGTACACAGCGGCATTTGCGGCAATCATCTCAAAGCACGGGCTCTTGCCAAAAAGATACTCCGGGCAGGGTTTTACTGGCCAACTTTACAGAAAGAATCTACAGAATTCGTAAAGACATGTCCACCATGTCAGAAACATGCCAATTTCCACATCGCTCCGCCAGAAGAACTCATCAGCGTGACTGCGCCTTGGCCTTTTGCGAAATGGGGACTCGACCTTCTCGGCCCCTTTCCCCAGGGATCAGGGCAAGTTAAATTCCTCATAGTAGGGGTAGATTACTTTACAAAGTGGATCGAAGCAGAACCATTAGCCAATGCCACTGCCCAAAGAAGCCGAAAATTCTTATACAGAAACATTGTCACAAGATTTGGGGTCCCGTACTCAATAACCATAGACAATGGCGCCCAATTCACAGATGCGGGCTTCAGAAAATTAGTAGCCGACTTGAATATAAAGCACCAGTACACCTCTGTCGAACACCCCCAAGCTAACGGACAGGCCGAAGCCGCCAACAAAGTCATATTGACAGGGTTAAAACGGAGATTACAGGATGCAAAGGGAGCCTGGGCAGAGGAGCTCCCACAACTCCTATGGGCATATCGAACGACGCCACATTCCACCACAAAGGAATCCCCATTCCGGCTAACATACGGAACGGAGGCAATGATTTCAATAGAAATTGAGGAAGGATCACATAGGGCAGTCCATTATAATGAGGGAGCAAACTCCCAACTCCAGAGGGAAGAACTCGACCTACTACCTGAGGTTCAGGAAAGAGCTCGGATCAGAGAAGAAGCGCTAAAACGCCGAATGGCTTCTAGATATAACCAAAGGGTAGTACCAAGAAGTTTCGCTGAAAACGACCTCATCTTAATCCGAAACGACATCGGAACAACTCGACCCGGAGAGGGAAAGCTGGAAGCCAATTGGAAAGGACCATACCGCGTCATAGAAGTACTCGGGAAGGGCTACTACAGAGTGTCCGAACTCAACGTACGGGAGCTTCCAAGGTCATGGCACGCCTGCAACCTAAGAAGGTACTACAGTTAGAAAAGGTAAAAGATCTCACCAGTAGATGCGCTCTTTTTCCTGAAAAGGTTTTTTAATGAGGCACCAGGTTGAGACATAGATCATACCCAACTTAAGAGGATGAGAAAATTCCCATATGTATATATTTTCATTTTTTTGAATAAAATTTATCTAGGTATTCTACAAAGATTTCAAGACGCATTAATCTAAAGTATTCATCGTCCGATTATAAAGCTACAGGTCGGCAGAAAGTGAAAAACAATTTCACTGCACAACCACGATAAAGATGAGTCGTCTGATAAAGGTGAAAACGCGATTTACCCAGAGGACGAGCTAGAGATGCCAACCACTTTCTACAAATCGGCAAAGATGAACACAGAATAATATAAGAAGTTATAGAAAGCAATCAAAAAAATAACCTGACGAGGTCTTACGGATAGCTAATAAAATAACTTAAAGACTGGCCGTCGTTCAGAAGTCGGACCAAGTCAACCCAAGTTACAAGTAAACCCTGGAAAGATGTCTGGCCAACCCTATTAAAGAGGATTACTTTAACTTAGAAGGGCTCGACCTAGCAAAGTCAGCCCAAGACGAAAAGGTTATAAAAGTAATCTCTGAAAGAGACCCGACAAAGGTCCAAAAAAGAGGATTACAGAAATAACCTAGGAAGAGATCGACCTAACGAAGTCGACCTCCTACAAAAGACAAGTTATAAAAGTAATCCCTGAAAGAGATCTAACAAAGGTCCAAGAAAGAGGATTACGAAATAACTTAGAAGAGATCGACCTAATGAAGTCGACTTCCTACAAAAGACAAGTTATAAAAGTAATCCCTGAAAGAGATCTAACAAAGGTCCAAGAAAGAGGATTACGAAATAACTTAGAAGAGATCGACCTAATGAAGTCGACCTCCTACAAAAGACAAGTTATAAAAGTAATCCCTGAAAGAGATCTAACAGAGGTCCAAGAAAGAGGATTACGAAATAACTTAGAAGAGATCGACCTAATGAAGTCGACCTCCTACAAAAGACAAGTTATAAAAGTAATCCATGAAAGAGACCTAACAAAGGTCCAAGAAAGAGGATTACGAAATAACTTAGAAGAGATCGACCTAACGGAGTCAACCTCCTACAAAAGACAAGTTATAAAAGTAATCCCTGAAAGAGACCTAACAAAGGTCCAAGAAAGAGGATTACGAAATAACTTAGAAGAAGTCGACCCAATGAAGTCGATCCACTACAAAAATCCAAGCAATCCCTGAAAGAGACCTCACGAAGGTCCAAGAAAGAGGATTACAAAAAGGAGTCTATCATGGGACCAACGCAAAGAAGTCGGTTACAAAGCACTAAAGAACACACGCAAAGCAAGAAAACCAAATTGAACCCCTACAGCTACAAAGAGTAAAAAACTCAAGAAGTTCGAATTGGGAGAGTTCAACATCAGCAGGTTTTATATAAAGTTATAAAGGCCTCGAAGGGCCACCAACACTTACTACCCAAAAGGTAGCAAGCTACTTGTCTGTTTTTTAAAATAAAAAGTTGCTAGGAAAGCAACTAAAAAGTCAACATCTTAATAAAGTTTCAAAAAACGCCCACAAGTCGGGCCAACTACAATCAACAAACATCAGAAGTTTTCTCGGCAGCATCATGAGCTTTCTTGGCGACATCAGGACCAGGAGAAGGAGGGCGAGCTTGAATCGGCACCGTATCAACAGACCCATCCTCCCGATTCAGGATCTGGCAATCCAGGTCAGGCACAACAGGAGAAGCGGAAGAAGTCGGCGCTTTGGTGGAAGACACAAGGGGAGGAACAACTTCATCATCATCACCCTCATTATCAGGGACAATCTTGCCATCTCTGACAACATTATCCAAACTAAAAAGGGTGAGATCGACCTCGGGAGCAATAATTCGGACTTGTTCTTCCAAGTTCTCATAAGCAGCAGTTATGCTGCCAACAAGATGACCTTGGAGCTCAGCATAATCCTCCCGGGCATTGTCGAGCTCTTCCCTCAGGCGCCTCCCCTCCCTATAGGAAGTCACATAGCTGTCCTTGTGCATCATGGCCGCATCCTCAGCCAACCTCAAGGAAGCAGCCAGTGCCTCAGAACTCGCCTTCTCATTTTCGAGGTCCTTCTCCAATTTGACCACCTTCACCTCGAGCTCCTCCTTCAACCCCTTCATCCGATCAAACTCTCGTTTCGCCTCTTCCATAAATGCCTTGGTAGCGTGGAGAAGAAGATTCTGGGCAGTACGATGAAGTGCAGCCGACATAAAGGCCATCCTCACATGATTCTGAGCCATAAACTCCAAATGATGGAGAATGGACACATCATCCATGGGAATGGTACCATATGGCCCAATTTTGTTGATCTATAAACTCAATGGCGTTGAAGTCAAGAACGTTGAGGTCAAAAGGCTCAGAAGTCTTTTGCTTTTTACTTGGAGGAGCAGCGGATGGAGCGGCAGAAGAAGAAGGAGGATCCACCAAACGAACCCGAGGTATCGGGATCGCCTTCTTCACCCCGGGAGAGCTCGACACGGCCGGCTTCTCGCGGGGCTGAGAGGACCCCTCCCCAGCAGCCCGGGCGGCAACATTCCTGGCAGCAGTCGCCTTCTGTGCCCTTTTAAAAGCTTTCATAGACTCATTTTTCTTCATTGCCTCTACAAATAAAATAGAAGTCAAGCTACAAATCAAACAAGTCGAAAATACAGCTACAAGCATCATAAGACAAACAGTAAAGGAAACACAAGATACCCAGTTCAGAATGAAGAAGAGAAGGATTGGTTAGAAATTTCTTTGTGTCGAGATGGGGAGGGTGACCCCAACGCTCCTCTAAAACAGTCACAAAGGCTCGCTCAGCCTCATCCAACATGTCCCAAGAGTACCTGGAGACCCTAACATCCTTCTGCCACTCTAGGGGAAAGGCGGGCTCATCATTTTCATCCAAGAAAAAGGGCCGAGATCCTTTAACAGCTTGGACCTTGAAAAAATAGTTTTTAAAATCCTGAAACGATTCATCAAACATGGAAAAAACTTTCTTTCCTTGGGTAGAACGGAAGGAGACCCAAGCTGACTTCTTTTTCACCACACCAGGCTTAGTCAAGACAAACAAATAGAAAAAGAGAGATTGGGAAGCAGAAATACCAAAACCATTACACAACAATCGGAAGATTTTAATAAAACCCCAGGAGTTGGGGTGAAGTTGAGAAGGGGCAACATTACAAGACCATATCAGGTCGATTTCAAATCGAGTAAAGGGAAGAGTAATTCCAAGTTGACCAAAGAAAAAATCGTAGGCATAAAAGAAAGGGCGATTGTCAACAACTCGAGTCAAGAAACAGACTCTCTCATCAGAGGAAGGAGGAACAAGCTCATAATTCTTCTCATCACCAGAGTTACTACAGACGCTGTGAAACTGCCTAAGCTGAGAACAAAACTCAGAGTCAACCAGCGAGACACACATGAGAACCATGGAGTCCACCCAATCGGCCATACCCGCAGGGACCTGGGAAGGCACCGCTACGACGTTATTTCGGGAAGACATGAGGACAACTAAGATCCTACAAAAGAAAAGAAGAGCGGATTACTCAAAAACATCTCGAGCATGGGTCAAAACATCTCGACGGGCGGATAAACAAAAGGAAAACCCCAAGACTCAAACCAAAAGTCCTGGGGCATCCTTTGGAGGCAATAACAAAGCAAGGTTTCTAGGAAAAACCTACACCCCAGTATCGTTCAGTATCTTTCAAAACAAGGAAAGAAGGCCTAAAGCAGCAAGCATTTCGTCCATCAAGTTAAAAAACGCAAAAGTCATCAAAGCAACTATCTTTCTACAGTCTACCAGCGAAAGCACTGTCAACGTCAACAAATGCCAAACAGAAAATCACCAAAGACACAACTTTTCTCAGAATTAGGCGAAAAACCACCATCAAAAGCACAAACAGAAAAGGCGATAGCGTGCAAAAACCCTAAAAGCATTAAGCAAAAGCAATCATGCAGAAGATGAAAAAACTCCAGAACACACGGTGACAAACAGGCACGACAAATGCAAAAAGATTCAAGTTTTTCAAATAAGCATTCAAGCAAAACCAAAACTTTATCAAAAACCGAAGGCCAAAGCCGTAAAAGAAGTAAGGAAGCAGAAAGTAGAAACCAAACCTGGAAAAAGGAGGAAAGTTCTGAAGAAAGATGAAAGCCGGGGCAGGAAATCGTCTCTCAAAGTGAAGCACCAACGGAGGCAAAGCAAGAACAAACACAAAGAAAAGTTGAGAGCGAGAGAATGAAGGGAGAAATGCGAAGAAGTTACGAAAGGGGCGAAGGAGAGAAACCGTTTCTGGGTTTGCAAAATCAAAATAAAGAGAGCCTAAGGGAAACGGGGCAATTAATGTTAATAAAGGCATTAAACCCTCGCACGTTTCCAAAGTGCCGATATAAAAGCGTGCGCTTTTAGAGGAAAACGTTCTACATTCAAAAAAGACTCTACAAAGAAAAGAATCGACAAAAGTGCTTGAGTTCGACTTCAATCAAGGACTCGACCTCAAAAAGAAGACCGAGCTCAAGCAGGGGCACTGTTCATACCCTGGGTCGAGCTATCCGACCTGGGATGATTGGAGATAAAGCGACCGACCTCTTCAGGTCAGACTATCCGATCTCTTTTCAGAGAGCTCGGCCAAATCAACAAGAGAGCCCAGTAAAAGGCCCAAATAGAGGAACACGACCCAAATCCTAAGGCGGCCTAAGCCTATAGAGATAAGGGCGGTTCCAATGAAGATACGCTGACCTCAACTCTAAAAATAAAGATAAGATAAGATAACTAACTTATCTTCCCCAACGAAGGTCACATCTCAATACTATAAATACACTGGAGCACCCAGGTATAACTCATACTCTGATTCTACAAAAAACCTGCTCAATACCCTTGCTAACTTAAGCATCGGAGTCTCTTGCAGGTACCCCCCACCCTTCGGTGGCAAAGGATCAGCAGCACAACCAGTCCAACAAGTCGGACGCACCAGCTCCAGTCGCCATTCACCAACCGTACACCTCGGTTCCGACCAGCACAGAAGATCTTGACCGAGATCGACCTACAAATTCAGGTAACCCTCGGAACAAAAGGGTTAGTGTAAAGCTCAACTGAATGGGTCTAGGAAGTTGTTTGGCCGCTTTAGTGAGAATTCAGATTGCTTGCTACCCGGATGGAATCATGATGATAAACACAAAGACGGGTGTAAAAGTAAAGTTTGGGATTCTGGAGTCTGTTCTGACATTCAGCATATTGGAACCCTAAAAACCTGTTTAAAACTGCTCAAGGGCTTTACGTGCCTTGTTTGGGATCCCGGAGGCTACAGGAATTACAAACATTGGTGGAGATTCAAGGATCAATACAAGCACAAGCCACCATGACAAGGAACTCACCAAATGTCCAACATAAGGACTTTAACTAAAAGTGCTAGGTGGGAGACAACTCACCATGGTATGATCGTTCCTTTTTCAATTTTAATTTTATTTTATTTTGTTTATTTTTAAGTTTTATTTTATTCCATTTTATTGAACCTGGAAT
The DNA here is from genome assembly GCF_003086295.3 of Arachis hypogaea. Lineage (NCBI taxonomy): Eukaryota > Viridiplantae > Streptophyta > Magnoliopsida > Fabales > Fabaceae > Arachis > Arachis hypogaea. The sequence continues at coordinate 64,951,131 of NC_092046.1, read as the reverse complement.
TATTCATAACATCTATATCAGCATTGCATTTGCATTCTGCAATTTTCATGTATAAAAAAAAAAGCACGCACGCGACGCAGCAGCGTCGCTGACGCGTCCGCGTCGTATGTGCCTCAGGAAGAAAAAGCAATCGAACAGAGAGTCATGCGGGAGCGTGGCTGGAGGCGTGCCTTTGGCACAAATTATCCCACGCGACCGCGTCGCCGACGCATCTGCGTCATGTGGGAACTTTGGCCTCCCACGCGTCCGTGTCACTCACCCGGCCGCGTGACCTGGAAATCGACGTAAGAAAGGGTGCACGACTGAAAGTTGTGCTCAAGTGGTGCTGGACTGGTGTTGAACACACAATTCTTACCGTGCGGACGCATGGCTCACGCATCCGCGTCATATCCCAATGATGGCCACTCACGCGATCGCGTCGACCACGCGACCGCGTCACCCTGGAATTTAGCATTAAAGAATTTTGAACAGAGAGTTGTGCGAGCGCGAGGCTGCCCTCGCGCCAGTAGCATAAAATGAGTCACGCGTCCACGTGACTGACGCGACCGCGTTGATTAATTTAAGCGCAAGTCGCGCGAACGCGTCCCCCACGCGTCCGCGTCGCTTGCGCCGCACAGCTTATCCAGATCAGCCAACTATCTTACTTTTCTTCCCCAATCCTAATTTTTCTTATCCTTTCTTACTTACTTCTTCTTCCCTTCTTTCCCTTCTCATTCTTCTTCACTTCCATTCTATTTTATTTAATTTATTTGCATACTTTCATTCATTCCATTTTAATTTTGCGCATATTTTTATTTTCTTTTCTAAATTCATTATTTTTCCTTTGGTGTTGAATTTTCTTATTTCACTTTTGCATCTTCTCTTGAATTATTTTGGGTGCTAAGTGACTTGTTTTTATTCTGGTTAGGTAATATTATTTAAATCAATGCCTATCTTTTATACCTATATTACTTTTGCATTGACATGAATTTATATTATCTTTCCTTACCCACACTCTCTTCCCTATTGCTGCAAATTTTTGCACTCTTGATTTGCCATGAACTTCTACTGTTTCCTCACTTGCATGTTGTAGCTACCATGTAGTTGAGACCTCTATTATTTGGTATTAACCCAACCATATTTTATTTATCTTCTTATCTTTATTTCTGGGTTACTGTTCTTCTTTTTCTCTTCTTTCAGGCTGGCCACCGAAAACGGAAAAAGGGAGAAACTTCTAAAGGGGGAGACAAACAAGTCCATCTGCACAATCCTTGAAGAAAAGCATCAGTTGGAACAACCCGTCCACCTGCACATCTCAGCATGCACCGAGGATGGTGCAATCTCTAAGTGTGGGGAGGTCGATACCGATCTCTATGGGTTAGTTACTCTTCTATCTCAACACCAATGGTTTATTTTCCTTGTTAGTTGTTGCATTTGCATGTTTGATTGCATGATTATTTGATTTTGTGCATATTTTACCACTTAGTTGAAGTAATATTTTCTTTTTCAAGAAACCTTTTAGAGCATTTCACTAATTTGAATAAAATTTAATGTTACACTTGTTTGAAGAAATATTATACTGGAACATGGTTTAGAGCTCGAACACACAAAACCTGTGAGAATTTTGAGCCTATTTGAATTGGTTGCATTTTATCAACCAAAATTTTGTTTTAGTGTGTATTTTTCTCTCTAAAATTGTGATCTTTGTCCTGATTAATTCTATATTTCCATGGTTTGATGTATGCATGCACTTATATGATTGAGGCCTTTGTTTCACTGAGGTTACATACCCATATAGCCTTACCTTTCATTATTCCTTGCAAACCAATTTTGAGCCTATTTTACCCCTTTGTTCTTTACTTTAGCACATCATTAACTCTAAGCGAAAAATAATAATGCCCTTAATGTGAATCCTTGGTTAGCTTAGACTAGTGAGAGTGCTTATGATTTAAGTGTGGAGAAATTGGCTTTGAAAACATTTGGTTTGAGAATTGAGTATGTTAGAATTTTCTGAAAATGTGAAAGAAATGTTTAGGACATGATTCATGCATCCAATAATTTAATCATATGCATTGAGAAAAATAAAAGAAAAGAAATATATATATATAAAAGAGAAGTGAGAAAAAGAAAAGAAAAAAAGAGCAATTAAGCAAAAAGGGGACAAAATGTCCCAAAGTAAGTGGTGAATGCAATGCATATGTACTGTACTTGAAATTAGAATGCATGAATATGTGGAAAACATGGTTAACGAATAGTTAGATTTTGTATTGTGATTACATGGATTGTCTTAAGTTAGGTGGAAAGTTTAAGTTAATTAAAGATTCAGATTTTAGACCACTTGGCCAAATACAATCCTACCTTGACCCTAACCCCATTACAACCCTTAAAAGACCTCTTGATATGTGTATCTGTGCATTAAATTTATGTTGATTGTTAGATGAAGAGCAAGCCTTAGAAAGCAAGGTTAGTAGAGAATTGAGAGAATCGAACCTTAAACACTTGAGTGATTAGAGTGTATACACTACCAGTGAGGGTTCGATGCTCAATCCCTTGTTCCCTGCTTTCATGAGCTATTCTCTTCTTGCAAGTCTATTTGTACTTCATTTTCATGATTTGAATTAGTGAAATCCAGTTCATATTTCTTCTTGAAAGATTTGTTTACTTTTAACTAAGTAGGTAGAAATATTTTGCATGTAGTTGCATTCATATAGATAGGTTGCATTTCATATTAATCTACCATTCCTCTTCATCTTTATAGCTTCTCTTGAGCTTAGCATGAGGACATGCTAATATTTAAGTGTGGGGAGGTTGATAAACCACTATTTTATGGTTTATCTTGTGCTCAATTGAGTGATTTTTATCAACTCTTTACCCACTTATTCATACTATTTGCATGATTTTACATTTGCCTTCCTAATTATGTGCTTTGATTGAAAACATGCTTCTTTGGCCTTAAGTTCCCTATGTTTAATCCTCTCTTATTACCATTAGATGCTTTGATATGTGTGTTAAGTGATTTCAGAGATTACAGGGCAGGAATGACTCAGAGGATGGAAAGGAAGCATGCAAAAGTGGAAGGAATACAAGAAGTTGGAGAAATTGCTAAGCTGTCTAGCCTGACCTCTTCGCACTCAAACAACTATAACTTTAGCTACAGAGGTCCAAATGATGCAGTTTCAGTTGCGTTGGAAAGCTAACGTCCGGGGCTTCGATTTGATATATAATTTGTCATAGCTGCCCCGAAGTTAGGTGACGCAAATGCGTGAATGACGCGCCCGCATCGCATCTATGAACTTCAATCTGCGCGGACGCGTGGACGACGCCTCCGCGTCACTTTTCCACGACCTGAACGTAATAAAAATCGTAGGGGGGGCGATTTCTGGGCTGTTTTTGACCCAGTTTTCAGCCCAGAACACACAGATTAGAGGCTATAAAGTGGGGGAATGCATCCATTCATAATCAGGCTCTCATAATTCACTTTTCATAATTTAGATGTAGTTTTTAGAGAGAGAGGTTCTCTCCTCTCTCTTAGGATTTAGTTTAGGATTTTGGATTATTTCTTCTTCATCACAGATTCAAATGTCCTTTTATTTATTTTCCCAATTCAATTTATGAACTTTTTCATGTTACATTTGATTTTCTTTTATTAATGCAATTGAGATATTTCAGATTTATCACTTCTTCTATTGTTTATTATTAATTGATGTTCTAAGTTAGATCCTAACTTGATTTTGGAGTTGATTGATATCTGGAGACCCTTGAGTTGAATTACTCAAGAGTTAAATTGTAATTGGGTTTATTGTTGGCTGGCTCTCTAGTCACTAACGCTAATCCTTCCTGAGGGAAAAGATTAGAACTTGTGAATAGAAGTAGACTTCCAACTTACTTGACTTTCTTTTACTTTACTTGGTGAAGGATAACTAGAAGTAACCATCAATTATCAATTGATCTTGAGAAAAATCCAACAAGGATAGAACTTCCAATTGATCTCTCCTAATCAAGGTTTTTTATTTAATTACATAAAATCTCTTATTTATTTTTATTGCTTTAATTTATAATTATACCTGTGCCCATTGCCCAAACTCCAAAACCCCAATTTACAAGACTCATAACCAATAATAAGAACACCTCCCTGCAATTTCTTGAGAAGACGACCCGAGGTTTAAATACTTCGGTTATCAATTTTAAAGGGGTTTGTTACTTGTGACAACCAAAATGTTTGTAAGAAAGGTTGATTGCTTAGTTTAGTAACTATACTCGCAACGATAATTTACTATAACTTCTAAACCATCAATCTTCAATTCTTCAGATAGCTCGATTTTGGTTCCCTGATCGCTTTCTAAAATGACGCCTACGCCACTCCCGGTTTTGTTTGAGGAGCCGTCTACATAAAGGCTCCACTTTGTGGGGGTACCCGGGGTGTCAGTATACTCTACGATGAAGTCGGCCGGGTACTGAGATTTAGTAGCTGTCCGAGCTTCAGACTTGATGTCAAATTCAGACAACTCGACTGCCCATTGTAGGATTCTTCCAGCTAAGTCTGTTTTCTGTAAGATCCCCTTTATGGATTGGTTGGTCCGTACTCTGATGGTGTGAGTTTGAAAGTATGGTTGGAGTCATCGGGAAGTGAGTATGAGGGCGTAGGCAAACTTTTCTATCTTTTGATAGTTTAATTCAGCCCCTTTTAAAGCCTTACTGATGAAGTAGATGGGTTGTTGCCCACTTTCGTCTTCTCTGACTAGTGCTGATGCTATTGCCCGACTTCCTACGGCGAGGTATAGTATGAGCTTTTCACCTTCCCGAGGTCGAGTAAGGACAGGTGGTTTCCCCAGAAATTTCTTGAAATATTGGAAGGCTTGTTCGCATTCTGGGGTTCACTCGAACCTCTTTCCCTTCCTTAGTGTTGCATAGAAGGGGAAAGATCTTAAGGCTGATCCAGCTAAGAACCTAGACAGAGCCACTAGTCTTCCATTGAGCTGCTGGACCTCCTTGACACAGGTCGGACTCTTCATGTGAAGTATGGCCTAGCACTTATCTGGGTTTGCTTCGATTCTTCTTTGGGTGAGCATGAAGCCCAGGAATTTGCCAGCTTCTACCGCGAAGGTGCACTTTGCGGGGTTAAGTCGCTTACCATGCTTTCTTATGGTGTTGAACACTTTAGTGAAGTCTGATAACAACGATTCCTCACTTTGTGTTTTTACCAGCATGTCGTCTACATAAACCTCCATTAGCTTTCCGATGTGGTCAGCGAAGACTTTGTTCATCAGTCTTTGGTAGGTAGCCCCTGCGTTCTTGAGTCCGAAGGGCATAACTATATAGCAATAGTTTGCTTTTGGGGTCAAGAATGATGTCTTCTCTTGGTCGGGTTGATACATTGGGATCTGGTTGTATCCCGAATAAGCATCCATGAAGGAGAGGTACTGATAGCCTGACGAAGTGTTAACTAGTGTGTCGATGTTCAGGAGTGGGTAGGGATCTTTTGGGCAGACTTTTGTTGAGGTCGGTGTAATCGGTGCACATCCGCCACTTTCCATTTGACTTTTTGACCAACACCACATTGGCTAGCCATAATGGGTATTTTACCTCCCTTATGAACCCTGCCTCCAACAAGGCCTGTACCTGCTCCTCTATAGCTTGCGACCTTTCTGGGCCGAGCTTCCTACGTTTTTGCTATACTGGTCGAGACCCTAGATATACGGCTAACTTGTGGCACATTAGTCCGGGATCAATACCAGGCATGTCGGCGGCCTTCCATGCAAAGAGCTCGGAGTTATCTTTTAGGAGCTTTATTAGCAGTTCCTTTAAGTCTTTTCTCAGATTTGCTCCTATACTTGTTATTTTGTCTGGGGCGTATCCAATTTGAACTTCTTGGGTTTCACCTTCTGGCTGAGGGCGGTGTTCTTCGTGAGCTTGGATTCCCCCGAGTTCTATAGTATTGGTTTCTTTTCCTCTGGGGTCACCTTTGAGGTTCAGACTTTCGTTGTAACAGCGTCGCGCTAGTTTTTGGTCTCCCTTTATGGTAGCGATTCCTTCTAGATTGGGAAACTTCATGCATAGATGTGGAGTGGAGACCACAGCGGCGAGCTGGTTTAGCGTTGTCCGACCTATTAAAGCGTTGTAGGCTGAGCTCACGTCAACTACAATGTAGTCTTTACTCAACGTCCTAGACCAAATTCCTTTTCCAAAGGTTGTGTGTAATGAGATGTACCCTAATGGTTGAATTGGAGCGTCTCCTAGCCCGAATAGGCTATTTGGATATGCTCTGAGCTTCTTTTCTTGTAAAGCGAGCTTGTTGAAGACAGTTTTGAACAGTATATCCGCAGAGCTTCCCTGGTCGATTAATGTTCGGTGGAGGTTGGCGTTGGCAAGTATTATGGTAATGACCATGGGGTCATCGTGTCTTGGGATGATGCCCATGGCGTCTTCTTGGGTGAAAGTAATAGGTGGGAGGTTGGGTGACCAATCCCTTTTGCCATGATATACCTCTTTAAGGCGTCTTTTAAGAGACGATTTAGAGATCCCTCCTCCTGCGAATCCACTGTTTATCATGTGAACATGCCTCTCGGGGGTGTGAGGGGATATTCAGCTCGTCTAACCTCTTCGTCCATTCTTCTCTTCCTCGGTTTGTCTATTTTGTTGGTCAGGAACCTGTCTAGTCTTCCTTCCTAGGCTAGCTTCTCTATGACGTTCTTTAGGTCGTAGCATTCGTTGGTGGGGTGCCCGTAGACTCGGTGGTATTCGCAGTACTCTGTCTGACTTCCTCCACTTTTATGCTTAATCGGGCGAGGGGGCGGGATCTTTTCAGTGTTGCATATCTCTCTGTAAACATCCACAAGGGACACTATTCCGAGGGTTACCTGAAACTGTAGGTCGATCTCGGACGAGATCTTCTATGCTGGTCGGAGATGACGTATCCGGCTGGTGGATGGTGGTCGGAGCTGTCGCGCCCGACTTGTTGGACTGACAATGCTGCTGATCCTTTGTCACCAGAGGGTGGTGGTACCTACAAGGGACTCCGATGCTTAAGTTAGCAAGGGTATTAAGCAGGTTTTTAGTAGAATCAGAGTATGAGTGATACCTGGGTGCTCCAGTGTAATTATAATAGTGTGAAGTGACCTTTTTAGATAAGATAAGTTAGTTATCTTATCTTTGAGTGAGGTCAGCTTATCTTCAAGGGAACCGCCCTTCTCTCTGTAGGCTCGGGCTGCCTTTGGATTTGGGTCGTGTTCCTCGATTCGGGCCCCTTTTTGGGCTTTCCTGTCGATTTGTCCAAGCTCTTTGAGAAGAGGTCGGTCGCTTTGTCGCTAATCATCCCGGGTCGGACAGCCTGACCCAGGGTATGAACAATACCCCTGCTCGAGCTTGGTCTTTTTTTTTGAGGTCGAGTCTTAGTTTTAGGACTTCGATCCTTTTCTGGTGAAGCTGAACTCGAGCATTCTGTCGATTTCCTCTTTGTAGAGTCTTCTTTTGAATGTGGAACGTTTTCTTTTGCTTCTTCTTAAAAGCGCGCGCTTTTGCATTAGCGCTCTTAGCCTTGGGAATGTGCAAAGGTTTAATACCCTCATTAATTAGTTTTTAATTGCCCCGTTTCTCTTAGCCTCTCTATTTTGAATTTCACACTCAGGAAAACGGTTTCTCTTCTCCGTAACTTCCCTTTTCTTTCTCTCTTTCTGTTTTCGCCTGAAGTTTGTAGTTTTTGCGTTTCTCCCTGCGACGTTTGCTTGGAGATTATTAGTGCTTTCCTTGCTGTGAAAGGGCGACTCCGGATTCCATCTTCCATTTTCAACTTCTTTGAAGCTTTCTGCTTTTTCAGGTTGGTTCTACTTTCAGCCTCTTTTTTACTTTTTTCATCGCTTTGTCTTTGGTTCTTTGGTGAAGCTTTGATTTTTCGTTTGCATGCTTGAAAGTTTGAACCTTTTTTCATCGTGACGTTCAATCGTTGCTGTGATGCATGTTTCTGGTATTTCTCCTGGTGCTTGAGGGTTTTTGGGTTTTGCACGTTTTGTTGCCTCTTTATTTGATGTTGCAACTTTCTGAGGTAATAGCTTTGTTTGATTCTTTTGAAAAAGGTTGCGTCTTCAACGTCCTCTGCTTGACGCGTTTTGTTGTTTGCTTCTTGATTGAACTGCTATTTTATTGCTCCTTTGGTGACTTTGTTTTATCTTCTTTCTTCTCAGAATGTTGGTTTTTGGAAAAGGCCTTTTAGAAAAAAGGCCTATGGCCACATTTTTTTTGCTACGCTTTAAAAGCGTGGCCAAAAGTGGTCTATGGCCACGCTTTTATGAGGGTGGCGATTGTATAGAGATTTGGCCACATTTTTTTTGCTACGCTTCAAAAGCGTGGCGAAAAGGATCAATGGCCACGCTTTTATGAGAGTGGCAATTGATGCGAGATTTGGCTACGTTTTTTTTTTTTGCCACGCTTAAAAAGCGTAGCCATAGAGAGAAACCGGCACGCTTTTAAAGCATAGCAACAGGGGTTTACTATTGTGGCGTTTTAAAAGCGTAGCCGTTTCCAAAAAGCCTTTTGGCACGCTTCAAAAGCATGGCCAAAAGACTCCCCCAAATAAAATTTTCAAAGAGCTCGTACCCTTCAAATTAAAATGTCTTAAAGTTATAACTTCAAATTAAAATCTTTCAACGAGCTCGCTCCTTCTTCATTCAAAGACCCTAAGCCCAAACTCCTCTTTCAAACATTAAGCCCCATTTCTTTCAGAAGATAACCCTAAGCCCTCTCTTCATCGTGCCTCACCCTCACCCTAACTCCGCGACGACGACACTCCGTGAAGAACGTCGCTGCGCTCGCAATGCCTCCGCCGGAAATCCCTCTTCCGGCGCCCCTAACCCTCCTTCTGTGGTGATTCTCTCATGCGGTGACTCCCTCTGCTCACTTGCCGTCGCAAACCCGCCGTCGATGCTCCCTTTGCCGCTGCTTCCTTCCGTCACTGCAAACCCCTAACCCCTTCCGCGCCGCTCCCTTTTTCGTGCAGGCCGGGGCCCCTTCCATCGATGCTTCATTACTGGTTTTGAGAGTTGGTAAGCCCTATTTATTAAAGTCTGTAATCAAACCAGATAACAAAAGAGAGTTGAAGTTTAATTTAAGTAGCAAGTCTCTGTAATCAAATCAGTGCATATGAGTTGGTTGTGGTTGTGTTGTGTTGAATGTGTTAGTTGAATTGATTTTTTTTTTGGTTAATATTATTTTTGGGTGCTATGGAATTATCGAATAGAACAGAACTGATGTTATTAAACTCTGAATTGATTTATTAAAATCTTCTTTCTCTTTCTTTCGGTAGATTCTGTCCTTGTTTTTCTTCAAAATGTCCACTTTCTTTATTATTATCATTTTGGTTATTGTTAATTTGTGGTTGCAATTCTTTTAGGTAACCCAGCCGCCTGGTGATTCAATTTCCAGCCTTTGTTTCAGTCCCAGGGCCAATTTTGTTGTCGCTACTTCATGGGATAACCAGGTTTGAGTTTGACTTGGATATTAGGGCATATTTTTTTGTTAATGTTTTGTGTTATTTCTATTTTTTAATGTTAGTTCACAAAAGAAAAATTGTCACAATGTTATCTTTTTGGTGTTTCTTGCTTTTACGATTAACTTCTCAAACTGAAAGGGATATGATGTTTTTTATAATTAGTATTAGAAAGAAGAAATGGTGACAGAAAATACTTCTGAAACTAAACCAGCTCTTTAAATTTATGTGAAGAAAAGGCTCTTATGTTGTGTTTAATTGTTTGATAGACAAATGTTTTTTTTTTTGGTGAATTTCTTTTGTCAATATCGTAGGTTCGATGTTGGGAGGTTGCAAGGAATGGAACTGTTATCAACAGCACACCCAAGGCTTCAACATCTCATGACCAACCAGTAATGAATTTCAGCTCATTTTATTAAAAAAAAAGAAAAAGAAAAAATTATTATTAGTGGTATTACTGAAAATTTCTTTTGAACTGAGATGGCATTATAATTAATGTTCTCTTTTATTGTTTAAGGTTTTGTGCTCCACTTAGAAGGATGATGGAACACCGGTTTTCTCCGGAGGCTGTGACAAGTAAGTCAAGATGTGGCTGCTTTGGATCTAGTTTTCTTTCTAGTTTTGGTAGTTGATCCAAGTTTTGTTTTTAATGCGGAAAAAAGGTTTTGTTTTTGTTAAGTTTTTTTTTGTGACTCTGTTTTATCAAGTTTTAACGCTGATTAATCACTTGACCAAAAAAAAAAGCTGATTAATCCACCTAAAATGAGGCATGGCGCCAAAATTTAAGAAATGATGTATGAAAGCAGAATTCAGAAAAAGCAGTTCCTGACCAAAACAAATAAAAGAAAAGCAGTTAAAGTTGGCTGATTTTGATTGTGTTGCAGAAATATTTACCTCTTGAGGAAGATGCCAAAGTACATAGCCATATATGTGAAGAGTAGGGTGAAATAAATCAAATCATGTGAAATTATCTTATTTGAGTGTATCTGATCCAAATTCACATGCTGCTATATATGGTAAAGAGTAAAGACAAATACATTGTAGGGGTATATACTATACTATATACACATGATTTGAACCTTTGCTTTTCTATTCCAATGGGGCCATGGGGTACGGTCCTCCAAAGTAGACCTCCCTCCCTTCTTAAACCTAATTATCATAACCACGTAATGTATGAAATATACATGTATTTGTCTGTGAATTGATTTTATTAGATTACTTTATAGCATAAATATGACCTTGGATATGCCGTTGCTAGGATCCCAGGAACAAATATATACTATGCACTCTTGTCCTTTAACATGAGACACTTTTCACGTTATGCCGACAGTTATATCCACCTTATAGGGAATCATCTTATTTTCAACATTCTAAGCTAAATTTGGAAAAATGTTCAGTGTGTATCGTTATTTTTTTTAGTTTCTATATGTTTGGAGCGCAGATAATACATTGTGTTGTTGCTTAATGATAAATTCATAATAATAATGTGACTAATAATGTATAAATCAAATATATAACTTCAAAACATTTAGTTTAAACAAGTTAATGTACTATGAATAATGATCACTTAATCATTTTCTTCAGAGTGGTCATTTATATATATAATTATTTATATGTTTATTTAATAATTTTAAATTTTTAAAAAATAGAATTTCATAATAATTCTCTGTCGTATTAATAAAAAAATTCCCTTCCTTATATCATTTCGATTCTCTCTGTCGGCTCACTGCTACTTTATAGAGAGAGACCTCCATATCTCATTACTGTTCTTTCTCTCAATCTTTAATGTACTTTTTTTTTTATATTAGAACTAATATTATATATGTCTAATCTAATGAATAAGGTATATAATATGTACGTGTATCTATCACTAACACAATATTATCCCGTAATAACCTAACATATACCAATTCATATTTATATTGTCCATTATTTTAAGTGCATTATTAGATTCCCTTTTTTATTAAAAAAAATCAATTGAAATTTCATGGTGGGTGATGACTAAGATGATATTCAGAGAAACAGTTTTGCTTTCAATGTGTGATGATGAATAAAAGTTCTATCTTATCAGGGAGCTAGGAAGGGGAAATTATTTGAGAATCTAAAACAATTAGAAAAGATCATTGTCATGCATATTACAAGGACATAATCACTTTTAGGTTTAGGGTTTATTTTCTGGTGGCTAAAAAATGTTAGTGATGAAATTCTATCTTTCAACCATGTCATATGAAAAACTTTCAAGCTTGATTAGACTGTAATTTTCATTTTTGTCTCCCTTATTCAATTTTCTCTATCGCAAATTAAATAAACACTAGATTAGTTAGATCTTAGGTGTAATAATGCTTGTGTCTATGGTTTTCAGGAGAGCAGTGTTGAGCGAGATGATATTAAAGAACTTTTTAGTGAGGTAAGTTGCTGAAGTTGTACATAGTCCTTTGCCAGAAGTTTCTGTTCTACTTATTACTTAACAAAGAACCCTTTGGAGTACTTGAGTTTGTAGAATCAGTGAATAACAAAAGGAATTTTGACTTTTAGAATCATGAAGATCTATTTTTCTATTTGGTTTTACTTTTAAGGCTTAGTAGAGGGAAATGAATCACTTAATTTAGTTAGAAAAGATAGTCGTAAATGCAGTTGCATGTTTTGGCATTGATACTTCTATCTCCTTCATTTTCTCCTGATCTGTTGATTCAGCTATCAATGTTTAAGAAGAATTATGACCATCTTCCAAAAGATATATACTTTGGAAATTACAAAGATTTTGTACGTGGGAATCCAAACTACTTTTTGACTTACGAAAATGGTAAATCAGCTGCCTGTATACAAGATCATCTTCGTCCAAATGGTGCACACAGATGGGATAACTACATGAAATCCCCAAAGTATGTTCTGTTGATTCTTTATATTTATGTCTCCCCTTGATGTTTTTTCACTTATGAGTTCCATGATGTTCTCCTGAATTTTTTCTAGTGAGATCAAGTTGGAGGAGGTTGCTGTTTTGCATTACACATGCTAAATTCTCATATCTCACTTCCAGACGTGATCGCTGTGGTTGCAAACCTACCAAAGAAGATGTAAAGAGATGCTTCATGTTGGAATTTGATAGATCTGTGAGTTCATGAACTCTGTTTCCACCTTATTCTTTTACTTTCTTTTCTGTCCACTTAGCCATTTGGTTGAATATTGGGGAAAAATGGATTTGTCTTACCCGTGCAGTATATAATTAGATTACTATAGTTTGAACTTAAGGTTGACTAATCGTCACAGATTCTAGTTGCTAAAAAATAGGGAAAAAGGGTTTGGGCATGGTGGGGACTGCTTTCCCAACTGATGAGTATTCATTATAGTGTTTATTATTTCCTCTGTAGTAAGTTCAATTACTCTCTGCTGCTACAAGGACAATAACACAGCCATGGCTGCTTCAGTTTCAACCATAGAAGCTGTCAAAGGAACTCCAGTATGATACTTTTACCTTACTTTGTTACTTTCAATTAATTCTATTCACTCAATTTATCACTTCTAGTTTTAAACTATGTATAAGATTAGGATAGTAAATGGATTGGATGCAGTGTGAATTAGTAATCAGTTATAGATACCAAATTAGAAAAATAATGATCATGCGGACTATGGATACATACATATCATTAATTTGTGAGTTATCAATATATTTAGATGCGGTTCATGATTTCTTGTATACTTAAAAAAACTGGATTAGAGTTTTGAATAGAGTAGTAACTCTTAAATAACAAGAGAATAATGTAATTTTACATTGCAGGTGAGTTTGAATGGTTCTGGAGCTGTGGCTTCATCAGTTCCCAATTCATCAGCTTTCTTCGGAAGCAACTTGAAGAAGGTTACCTCAAGAATCCACAGCAGTAGCAAGGTTTCCTCCGGAAGCTTCAAGATTGTGGCGATCGATGAGGACAAGCAAACAGATACGGACAGATGGAAAGGGTTGGTCTATGATATCTCAGATGACCAGCAAGACATCACAAGAAGGAAGGGTATTTTGTAGTTTTTAGAGGATGTAGATAATGTAATAGTTATTGGAATTGTAATGCATGTATTACAAATTTATGGGTAGTTGTTATCACTTTGATTTTTTGTTAGAGCTTGTCATGTGATCAATCACTATATTTGGTGTACAAGTTTATGAAGGTTTTATATTGTTAATAGTAATTAAAATTGTTATGAAGGTTTTATATTGTTTAAATTTTACATTATTTATGAATTTTGTTAGATTTTATTATGAAGATTAAAAAAAAACAATTGAACTTCAACAAATTCCATACAGCAGCCACTTTTCGCCACACTTTAAAAGGGTAGCTATTCCATACAGCAGCCACTTTTCGCCACGCTTTAAAGCGTACCTATACCTTTAGCTATTGGCACGCTTTAAAAGCGTAGCCATATTTCTAGCTATTGGCACGCTTTAAAAGCGTAGCCATATCTCACGACTTTGCTACACTTTAAAAGCGTAGCCGTATCTCTAGTTATTGGCACCCTTTAAAAGCGTAGCCATATCTAGCTACTGGCACACTTTAAAAGCGTAGCCATATCCTCTCGCATATGGCCACGTTTAAAAGCGTGGTAATAGATAAAAGCGTGGCGACAAAAAAAACGTGGCCATAGGTCACTAAAAGCGTGGCGATAGAGCAACCGGCACGCTAACAGTTGTGACCCTTTCAAAAGCGTGCCGGTTGCTCAAAAAGCGTGGCGAAAAGCTATCGCTACGCTTTTTCCCACTTTTCGCCACGCTTTAAAAGCGTAGCAAAATCCTGGTTTTCTTGTAGTGAGGGCTTTTCTTTGCTAAGAATTTTTGTTGGGATGTTAGTCTTGTGGATTTTTTGTTTTTCTTGAGCCTTTACTCTGTTACTGCCTCCAAAGGATGCCCCCGGACCTTATCTTGGGGTTTTCCTTTTTACTTGTTTGTATGCTTGAGTCCTACTCTGCTGTGAGTTAATTTTGACTTTGTCCAAGATGTTTGGGTTAGTAATCTATTTTCTCCTCTTGCTGTAGGACTAGTTGACCTCATGTCTTATCGCAAAAATTTTGTTGAGACCTCCTCCCAAGTCCCTGAGGGCATGGATAATTGGGTGGATTCTATGGTTCTTCTGTGTGTTTCATTAGTTGACTCCGAGTTTTGTCAGCAGCTTAGGCAGTTTCATAGGATTTGTAGTAATGGTAGTAATGAAAGAACTATGAGCTTGTATCTCCCAAATCTGAGGAAAGGGTTTGTTTTTCTACCCGAATTGTTGGAGAACGCCCCTTTTTCTATGCGTACGACTTCTTTTTTAGTCAGATGAATGTTACTCTTCCTTTTACCCCTTTTGAGACCAACCTCTTGTGGTCTTGTAATGTAGCTCCATCCCAACTTCACCCCAACTCCTGGGGTTTTATAAAAATCTTTCAATTCCTGTGTCATGAACTAGATATCCCTCCTTCACAATCCCTCTTCTTTTATCTCTTTGTTTTGACAAAGCCCGGGGTGGTTAAGAAGAAGGCCGCCTAGGTTTCTTTCCGAGCTTTCCAAGGGAAGAAGGTATTTTCCATGTTTGATGAATCTTTTCGCGACTTCAAAAATTACTTTTTCAGGGTCCGAGCTGTTGAAGGAGCTCGGCCCTTTTTTCTGGATGAGAATGATGAGCCCGCCTTTCCTTTGGAATGGCAAAAGAACGTAATAGTGTCTAAATATACGTGGGAGATGTTGGATGAGGCTGAGCAAGCCTTTGTGACTGTGCTGAAAGAAAATTGGGGGCAGCCTCCCCATCTTGATACAAAGAAATTCCTAGGAAATCCCTCTCTCCTCCGAGCTGAGCTGGGTAGTGGTCGATTTCTCTTTTGTTTTTTGCTTATTTTGTCGAGTTTATCTCTTTTCTTTTCTAATTTATAACTTGGTTTCTCGCAATGTTTGTTTGCAGAGATGATTAAAAATAATAAATCCATGAAGGCCTTTAAAAAGGCCAGGAAGGCTACTGTAGTTCAAAACGTCTCGGCCAAGGCGGCCGGGGAGGGGTCGTCTCAGGTTTAGTCGAAGCCATCCGTACCGAGCTCACCGGGGGCGAGGAGGATGATCCCTACTCCCCGGGTTCGTTTAGTTGATCCTCCGCAAGCTTCTGTTGCTACTTCTGGTGCTCCTCCACACAAAAAACAAAAGACAACTGAGCCTTTTAACCTTGATGCCCCTGACTTTGATGCAGTTGAGTTTGTCGATCAGCAGATCGGTCCTTATGGTACCATCCCTACTAACGATGTCTCTCTTATTCGCCATTTGGACTTTATTACTCGGAGCAGCATCAAGATGGCACATATGGGAGCTGCCATGTACCGAACTGCCCAAGATCTTCCCCTTCATGCTACAAAGCCTTTATGGAGGAGGCTAAGCGGGAGTTTGACAGAATGAAGGGTTTGAAGGAGGAGCTCCAAGTGAAAGACCAAGCTGGAGAAGGAGTTGGAGGGTGAAAAGGCTAGTTCTGTTGCTTTGGCGACTTCTGTGAGGTTGGCTGAAGACACGGCATTGAGGCACAAGGATAGCTATGTCACGACCTACAGGAAAGTGATGCGTCTCAGGGAGGAGTTGGAGTCCGCTTGAGCTGATAATGCCGAGCTCCAGGGTCACCTTGTAGGCAGCGTAAATGTTGCTTATGAGAACCTGAAGGAGCGGGTTCGGGTTCTTGCCCCCGAGCTTGACCTTACTCTCTTCAGCCTGGACAATGTTGTAAAGGATGGCAAGATTGTCCCTGACGATCCTGAAGACAATGATGTTGAACCTCCTTCTGTGCCTGCTGCCAAAGCCTCTGTGGTGCCGACTTCTTCAGCTCCTTCAGCTGAGGTTGGTCATCTCGTGTCAGAACCTGATAGTCAGATCTTAAACCAGGATGATGTGATCGTGGATGCTGTGCCTCTTCAGACTCGCCCTCCTTCCCCCCGTGTTGATGCTACCGAGAAGCCTTCGGATCTTCAATGATTATGTGGATGTTTTGTGTAGATAGCCCGGCCTGTGGGCTTTTAAACATTTTATTTTTGTGAATGGTGGTTGCTTGACTTTTGCTACTTTTTTAGTTGCTTGTTTAGCAACTTTATTTTGAAAAACAAAGTAGTCTCCAAGCTCTTGGGGTTGATCTTGGTATCCCCTTGAGTTTTGTTTATTATTATATCTTGTGTTTTTCCTGATATATCTGGCTGCATCTGCTTGACACCTTTTTGGGTTTTTTGAGAGTGTTGGAGCCTTATTGTCCGTCCTCTTTGGATTGCCCTTGTTTTCTCGTACTTGTGGCTTAATTCCTTTGAGGTTGTGTATGCTTGGGTCCAACTTGTATGTTGGCTTCCTCGCTTTGGCCTGAAGTTATTTCTTGTAATCCGTTCTGTTTGGACCTTTGTGAGATCTCTGTTGGGAGTTACTTGTTATAACGTTAAGGTTTTTGGGAGGCCAACTTAGTCTTTTCTAAGTTACTTCCATTAATCCTCTCTTTTGGACCTCGTTGGGTTTCCTTTAGGGATTATTTTTTGTAACTTGTTTGTGGGAGGCCGACTTCTTTATGTTGGTCTCTTCTAAGTTATTTCTAGTAATCCTCTTTCTTGGACCTTCGTCAATTCTCTTTTAGGGATTTACTTTTTATAACTTGTTTGTGGGAGGCCGACTTCTTTATGTCGGTCTCTTCTAAGTTATTTCTAGTAATCCTCTTTCTTGGACCTTCGTCAGGTCTCTTTCAGGGATTTGCTTTTTATAACTTGTTTCTGGGAGGCCGACTTCTTTATGTCGGTCTCTTCTAAGTTATTTTTAGTAATCCTCTTTCTTGGACCCTTGTTAGGTCTCTTTCAGGGATTTAGTTTTTATAACTTGTTTGTGGGAGGCTGACTTCTTTATGTCGGTCTCTTCTAAGTTATTTTTACTAATCCTCTTTTTTAGGGCTGGCCAGGCCTCTTTCCAGTGATTGACTTTTTATAACTTGAGTTATTGTGGTCGACTGGTCCGGCTTTTTTATGTCGGCCTGTCTTTTAAGTTATTTTTAGCAACCCATTTTGTTAAGACCTTGTCAGGTCCTTTTTATGGATCACTTTCGATAACTTCTTGCATTATTCTGTTTTGTCGCTTTTTTCACCTTTGCCGATTTTTTAGGTTTGATCCCTGTTTGGTCGACCTTTTGATGATTTTGTTTTTCACCTTCTTTGGTTTTTATTGTGGTCGGACAGTGAATTTGATCTTCACTTTCTGCCGATCTCGTAGCTTTGTAATCGGGCGATGAATCTTTTAGCGTTTCAGACTAATGCATTTTGAGAATTTTGTAGAAAATCTAAGAAACTTTATTCAAAAGAAAATGCAGATGTATACATGTAGGAGTTTTATCCCTCTAAATCGGGTAATTTGTAGATCTTGGCTTGGCACCTCATTAAAAAACCTTTTCAGGAAAAAGAGTGTACCTTATCCTAAGATTTTATTACCTCTAACTGTAGTATCTTCTTAATTTGCAGGTGTGCCATGACCTAGGAATCTCTCTCCCTTCGAGTTCGGACAGTCTGTAGTAGCCATTTCCAAGTACTTCTATGACTCGGTAGGGTCCTTTCCAGTTTGCTGCCAGCTTTCCTTCTCCAGGTCGGGTTGTTCCGATATCATTTCGGATTAGGATGAGGTCGTTTTCATCAAAACCTCGTGGCACTACCTTTTGATTGTATCTTGAAGCCATTCGACGTTTTAGTGCCTCTTCCCTGATCCGAGCTCTTTTTCGGATTTCCGAAAGTAGGTCGAGTTCTTCCCTTTGAAGTTGGGAATTGGCTTCTTCACTATAGTGAATCACCCTGGGCGATCCTTCTTCGACCTCCACTGGGATCATTGCCTCCGTTCCGTAGGCTAGTCGGAAAGGTGATTCCTTTGTGGTGGAGTGTGGGGTTGTCCGATATGCCCATAGAACTTGTGGGAGCTCGTCGGCCCAAGCTCCCTTTGCCTCCTGTAATCTCTATTTTAGCCCAGCCAATATGACTTTGGCAGCTTCAGCTTGTCCATTGGCCTGGGGATGTTCTACGGAAGTGAATTGGTGTTTTATGTTCAGGTCGGCCACTAATTTTCTGAACCCTGCATCTGTGAATTGGGTGCCATTGTCTGTGGTGATGGAGTATGAAACTCCAAATCTTGTGACAATGTTTCTATATAGGAATTTTCGACTTCTTTGAGCCGTGGCGTTAGCTAAGGGTTCTGCCTCGATCCACTTGCTGAAGTAGTCTACCCCTACTATGAGGAATTTGACTTGTCCCGATCCCTGAGGGAAAGGTCCGAGAAGGTCGAGTCCCCATTTTACGAATGGCCAAGGTGAGGTTATGCTGATGAGTTCCTCTGGTGGGGCAATGTAGAAGTTGGCATGTTTTTGACATGGTGGACATGTCTTTACAAATTTTATGGCTTCCTTTTGTAGAGTTGGCCAATAAAATCCTGTCTGGAGTACCTTTTTGGTAAGTGCCTATGCTCCGAGATGATTGCCACAGATGCCGCTGTGTACTTCTTCTAAAACTTCCTTTGTGTTGGAAGTCGGCACGCATTTTAACAATGGTATCGAAATCCCCTTTTGTATAGGGTATTTTTTATGATGGTGTAGTATTGTGCTTCCCGTTTTAACCTCTTTGCCTCCTTTTCATCTGTGGGGAATGTTTCTGTTTTAAGGTAGTTAATTATGGGGGTTATCCATCCTTGATCCTGACCTGTTATGGTTAGGACATTTTCTACTTCCGAGATTGACGGGTTTTGCAGCATCTCTTGGATGAGGCTTCTATTGTTGCCCCCTGGTTTGGTGCTGGCTAGCTTTGAGAGTGCATCAGCTCGGGCATTCTGTTCTCGGGGTATGTCACGGACCTCATATTCTACGAGTTGTCCGAGTTGTTCCCTGGTTTTGTATAGGTACTTTTTCATGGTAGGATCTTTGGCTTGGTAGCTCCCTGATATTTGCGAGGTGACCACTTGTGAGTCACTGAAGATGATAAGCTTTTGAGCTCCAACCTCCTTAGCCAGTTTCAAACCAGCTAGTAGCGCCTCATATTCAGCTTGGTTGTTTGAGGCAGGGAACCCGAATTTGAGGGAAAGTTCGATTTGGGTTCCCTGGTCGCTTTCGATTATCACGCCTGCGCCGCTTCTAGTTTTATTTGAGGAGCCATCTATATAGAGATTCTATTTTGTAGGGATTTCCGGGGTGTCTGTAAATTCTACAATGAAGTCGGCTAGATATTGCGATTTGATGGCTATCCGAGCTTCGTATTGAAGGTCGAATTCGGACAACTCGACCGCCCATTGCAAGATTCTTCCTGCTAAGTTTGTTTTCTGCAAAATCCCTTTTATGGGTTGGTTGGTCCGAACCCTAATGGTGTGAGCTTGAAAATATGGACGAAGTCGTCGTGATGTTAGTATGAGAGCATAGGCGAATTTTTCTATTTTTTTGGTAGTTCAACTCGGATCCTTGTAATGCTTTGCTGATGAAGTATACGGGTTGTTGCCCACTGTCGTCTTCTCGAACTAGTGCTGAAGCTACTGCCCGATTTCCTACTGCAAGGTATAATATAAGTGGTTCTCCTTCCCGTGGCCGAGTCAGGATAGGTGTCTATCCCAGGAATCTTTTGAAATCTTAGAAGGCCTACTCGCACTCCGTTGTCCATTCAAACCTCTTTTCCTTCCTTAAAGTGGCGTAGAAGGGGATGGATCTTATTGCCGATTCAGCTAGAAATCTGGACAAGGCTGCCAACCTTCCATTGAGTTGTTGCACTTCTTTGACACAAGTTGGGCTCTTCATGTCGAGTATGGCCCGGCATTTGTCCGAGTTTGCCTCGATTCCTCTTTGTGTGAGCATGAAGCCCAAGAATTTGCCAGCTTCTACTGCGAAGGTGCATTTTGCCGGATTGAGTCGCATGCCATGCCTTCTTATAGTGTCAAATACTTGGGTGAGGTCGGACAGTAATGTCTTTTCACTTTGCGTCTTTATTAACATATCGTCCACGTAGACTTCCATGATTTTCCCGATGTGATCCGAAAAGACCTTAATTCATTAATCTCTGATAAGTAGCTCCCGCATTTTTAAGTCCAAAAGGCATGACGATGTAGCAATAGTTTGCTTTTGGGGTTAAGAATGAAGTTTTTTCTTGGTCGGGTGGATACATTGGGATTTGATTGTATCCCGAATATGCATCTATAATCGAGAGGTATTTATATCCGGAGGAGGCATCCACCAGAGCGTCGATACTTGGGAGTGGATAAGGATCTTTTGGGCAGGCTTTATTGAGATCAGTGTAGTCGGTGCACATCTGCCACTTCCCATACTCTTTTTTCACCAAGACGACGTTGGCTAGCCATAGTGGGTACTTGACTTCTCTTATCAATTATGTGAAATTCTTTTCCTCTGCCTCTGAGGTTTAGACTTTCATTGTAACAGCGGCGCGCCGTCTTTTGGTCTGCTTTTATTGTAGCTATCCCTTCTGCAATTGGGAATTTCATGCATAGATGTGGAGTCGAGACTACTGCGCCGAGCTGGTTTAATGTTGTCCGACCTATTAAGGCATTGTAGGCTGAACTCACGTCGACTACGATGTAGTCTATCTTGAGTGTTCTTGACTGGTTTCCTTTTTTGAAAGTCGTGTGTAGTGAGATGTATCCAAGTGGTTGAACTGGGGTATCTCCCAGTCCGAACAGGCTGTTCGGATATGCTCTGAGTTCTTTTTCTTCCAGGCCGAGCTTGTCGAAGGCAGTTTTAAACAAGATGTCGGCGGAGCTTCCTTGGTCTATCAGTGTACGATGGAGATTTGTATTTGCCAAGATGATAGTGATGACCATAGGATCGTCGTGTCCTGAGATGATACCGGATGCGTCCTCTTTGGTAAAAGTAATTGTGGGGATGCGGGCATTTCCTCCCTTCCCTCGACATGATATACTTCTTTAAGATGTCTTTTGCGAGATGATTTGGAGATCCCTCCTCCCGCAAATCCTCCGTGTATCATGTGGACGTGTCTTTCAGGTGTGCGAGGTGGTCGTTCTGCACGTCTGACATCTTCATCTCTTCTTCTTTTTCTGGGATCGTCTACTCGGCTTGCCAAATACCGATCTAACTTTCCTTTTGTTACCAGTTTTTCTATGATGTTTTTTAGGTCGAAACATTCGTTGGTGGAATGTCCATAGATTCGATGATATTCACAACATTCAGCCCGGTTTCCTCCTCCTTTTTTGCTTTTGAGTGGTCGAGCTGGAGGTATCTTTTCCGTATGGCATACTTCTCTGTAGACATACACAAGAGATACCCGAAGAGGGGTATAATTGTGATATTTTTTATCTTTTCTCCGATCTGATCTTTTTTCTTGGATCCTTTGTCTTTTTCTCGGGAGGAGTAGGAGGATTCGGGTTTCGAGGTCTCTTCTAGTCGAGAGTTTTCCTCCATGTTGATATACTTCTCTGCTCATTCTTGTACCTCATTTAGAGATGTGGGATGCTTTTTCGATATGGAGTGGCTAAAAGGTCCTTCTTGCAAGCCATTGATGAGGCCCATGATGGCCGCTTCTGTGGGCAGACTTTGTATGTCTAGACATTCCTTTTTGAATCTCTCCATGTAGTTGCGGAGACTTTCCCGATCTCCTTGTTTGATTCCTAATAGACTTGGGGCATGCTTGGTTTTGTCTTTCTGGATAGAGAATCTGGCTAGAAACTTTTTGGCCAGGTCATCGAAGCTTGAGATGGACCTGGGGGGTAGATTGTCGAACCACCTAATCGCCGTTTTGGTTAAGGTAGTCGGGAAGACTTTGCAGCGGACTGCGTCCGAGGCGTCAGTGAGGTATATTTGACTCCTGAAGTTACTGAGATGATGGCTGAAATTGGCCGTACCATCGTATAACGTCATATCCGGGAGTTTAAAGTCCTTGGGGATTTTGGTTTTCATGATCTCTCTAGTGAATGGATCTTGATCCTTGCGAGAGCTGTCCTCATGAGTGGATCGAGTAGCTTTAGTTTTGAGATCGGTTTCGAGTTTTAGAAGTTTGTCCTCCAATTCCCGGCATCGCCTTATCTCCCTTTGTATGTCTTTCCAAACTTCTCGTTGGTGTTGGGCTTCTTTCTCAAGTTTCTTTAAACAATCTTGAAGTGTCTCGAGTGCTCCTGGGTTTGGTGAATTTTTGTCCCCGTCAGGTTGCGGGATATCCTTTGGTGTAGTGTCCTCATTTTTGTGCAGTGTCCTATCCTCTAGATCTGAGTCGTGGTCGTCGTCATGGTCGTCCGCCATGGTGGTAGGATGACTTCCAAGTCCCCGGCAACGGCGCCAATGTTTCGAGGGTTACTTGAAACTGTAGTTCGATCTCAGACGAGATCTTCTGTGCTGGTCGGAGATGACGTATTCGGCTGGTGGATGGTTGCGGGAGCTGTCGCACCCGACTTGTTGGACGAACAATGCTGCTGATCCTTTGTCACCGGAGGGTGGTGGTACCTGCAAGGGACTCCGATGCTTAAGTTAGCAAGGGTATTAAGCAGGTTTTTAGTAGAATCAGAGTATGAGTGATACCTAGGTGCTCCAGTATATTTATAATAGTGTGGAGTGACCTCTTTAGATAAGATAAGTTAGTTATCTTATCTCTCTGTAGGCTCGGGCTGCCTTTGGATTTGGGTCGTGTTCCTCAATTTGGGCCCCTTTTTGGGCTTTCCTGTCGATTTGTCCGAGCTCTTTGAGAAGAGGTCGGATGGTTTGACTTGAAGAGGTCGGTTGCTTTGTCGCTAATCATCCTGGGTCGGACAGCTCGACCCAAGGTATGAACAAACACCCTGAGGGGAGTGTAGTTGTGGTATTTTCTAGGTTCTTCAGTAGGCTGGTCTTCTTTTTTCCTGGACTCTTTATCCTTGTCCCAAGGCGGGTAGGAGAATCTGGATTTTGAGGTTTCTCCTAGTCGAGAGTTCTCCTCCATATTAATATATTTTTCAGCCCATTCTTGTACCTCGTTTAGAGATGTTGGGTGTTGTTCATGCCCTGGGTCGAGTTGTACGACTCGGGCTGACTAACGACAAGTCGACCGACCTCTTCAAGTCAGGATTACCCGACCTCTTCTCAAAGAGTTCGGCCAAACCATCAAGGAAAAGCCCAAAAACGGGCCCAAACAGAGGAACACAACCCAAATCCCAAAGGCAGCCCAAGCCTAGAGAGATAAGGGCGGTTCCCTTGAAGATAAGATGACTTCACTCAAAGATAAGATAAGATAATAATCTTATCTCCAGAAAAGTCACTCCACACCATTATAAATACACTGGAGCACCCAAGTATAACTCATACTCTGATTCTACTAAAAACCTGCTTAATACCCTTGCTAATTTAAGCATCGGAGTCCCTTGCAAGTACCACCATCCTCCGGTGACGAAGGATCAGCATCCCCAACAAGTCTAACAAGTCAGACACGGCGTCTCCGACCACCATCCATAAGTCGGACACATCAACGCCGACCAGCACAGAAGATCTCGTCCAAGATCGACCTACAGTTTCAGGTAACCCTCGGAATATTTGGCGCCGTTGCGGGGGAACCTGGAAGTCATCCCACCATCATGGCAAACAACCTTGACAATGACCATGACTCTAATCTAGAAGACAGGACGCCTCACAAGAATGCGGACACAACACCAAATGATACTTCTCAACTAAACAAAGACAAGAATTCGCCAAATTCAGAAATCATGGAGGCACTTCAAGCTCAACAAGATTGCCTCAAAAAGCTCAAAAAATTGGCCGAGCATCAACGGGAAGCCGAGAAGGACCTACGAAAGGAAACCAAGTGACGTCGAGAACTAGAGGACAAACTCCTAAAGCTTGAAGTCGGTCTCAAAACCAAGACTACCCGATCCAGTCATGAAGGTAAACCTCACGAAGATCAAGATCCATTCACTAAAGAAATCATGAAATCCAAAGTCCCAAAAGACTTCAAAGCTCTCGACATGACTCCATACGATGACGCATCAGATCCAAGCCATCATCTCAGTAATTTCAGAAACAGAGTGTACCTCACCGACGAATCGGATGCTATTCGAGGCAAAGCCTTCCCGAAAATCCTAACAAAAACAGCAATTAAGTGGTTCGACAGTCTGCCTCCGAGATCCATCACAAATTTCAATGACCTAACCAAAATATTTCTTGCCAGATTCTCCATCCAAAAGGACAAAACCAAACACGCTCCAAGCTTGTTAGGAATCAAGCAAGGAGACTGGAAAAGTCTTCGCAATTATATGGAAAGATTCAACAAATCATGTCTGTACATACAAAATTTGCCAACAGAAGCAGCTATTATGTGCCTCATCAATGGCCTACGAGAGGGACCTTTTAGTCACTCCATATCAAAGAAATATCCCACATCTCTAAATGAAGTACAAGAACGAGCAGAGAAGTATATCAACATGGAAGAAAACTCTCGATTAGGAGAGACATCAAAATCCGGATTCTCCTACTCCTCCCGAGATAAGAAAAAGGAGTCCAAGAAAAAAGAAGACCAACACAGGGAGAATATTAAGAAATACCACAACTATACCCCTCTCCGGGTATCTCTTGTGGATGTTTACCGAGAAGTATGCCATACGGAAAGGATCTCGCCACCTTGTCCACTCAAAAGTAAGAAAGGAGGAGGAAATCGAACGGAGTACTGTGAATATCACCGAATCTACGGGCATCCTACCAATGAGTGCTTCGACCTGAAATATGTTATTGAGAAATTGGTAAAAGAAGGATGGCTAGGTCGATATTTAGCCAACAAATTGGAAGAGCCTAGAAAAAGAAGAAGAGACGAAGAGGCCGGACGAAGAGAACGACCACCTCACACCCCAGAGAGACACGTTCACATGATCAACGGAGGATTTGCAGGAGGGGGATCCTAAAATTATCTCGCAAAAGACACCTCAAAGAAGTCTATCATGTCGAGGGAGGAGAAGGATCACTCGACCTCCCTACCATTACTTTCACCCAAGAAGATGCAGCAGGCATCATCCCGGGACATGATGATCCTATGGTCATCACTATCATATTGGCCAATGCAAACCTTCACCGCACATTGGTAGACTGATAAACCCATATTTTATGATATATTTTGTGCTTAATCTGAGTGATTTATTCAATCCTTCACCCACTTATTCATATTAATTGCATGGTTTTATTTTCCCTTCCTTATTATGTGATGTATGTGAAAAACATGTTTCCTATGCTTTAAAATTAATTATTTTAATTACCTTTATTTCCATTCGATGCCGTGATTCGTGTGTTGAGTAGTTTCAGATCTTCTAAGGCAGGAATGACTTAAAGGATGGAAAGGAAACATACAAAATGGAAGGAAAACACAAAACAGATTTTTTGGAGAAACTGGCATCCATGCGATTGCATGGGCGACGCGGACGCATGCCAAGCGCGAAGAAGCAGCGACGCGGCCGCATGACTAACGCGACCGTGCGCCTTAAGCAGAACACATATGACGCGGCCGCATGACTGACACGGCCACGTGGCAAGGAAAACTCCGAATGACGCGACCGCGTGACCCACGCGGATGCGTGACAGAGGCCACGCACCAGAAATTGCAGAAAACGCTCCCAGCGAATTCTGAATCCCTTTTTGGCTCAAATCCAAGTCCGGAAGGCATAGACCAGAGGTTATGAAGTGGGAGAATGCATCCATTCAGGGAGAGTCACCACTTTAGTTAGTTTTTCATGATTTAGAATTAGTTTAGAGAGAGGTTCTCTCCTCTCTCTTAGTATTAGGATTTAGGATTTCTCTTAGTTTTAGGAGTGACTCTCGATCCCAGGTTCAATGTTCCTTTACTTTAAGCTTCCCTTTCACTTTTTATTCATTCCATTACTTTAGTTGGTTATTTGATTTTGCAATTTAATTTATGAATTCTTCCATGTTACAGATTACTCTTTTGAATTAATGTTATTTGAGGTATTTCAGTTTATTATTGCTTTCCTTTTATTTACATTATTGTTATTCCCATCTGAAGACATTTTTATTCCAGTAGATTTATTTTTCTCCTTTTGGTCTTGGTTAAGAAATCAGTAACTCAGGAGTTATCAAACTCAAACATGAATGATAATTGTTATCTTTGTTAATTAAACTGAACTTCAATAATCCCAATCTTTTCTTAGGAAATAAATAGGATTCGAAGATCAAACCAATTAATCACTTGACCTTCCTTTATCTTAGTAAAGGTTAACAAAGTGGAATTAAGATTCAATTCTTATCATCATTGATAAGGATAAATAGGATAGGACCTCTAATTTCTCATACCTTGCCAAAAGTCTATTTATAGTCATTGATTTATTTTACTCGCCATTTAAATTGCTTGTTCTTCATTTACTTTATTTTCTAATTAAACCATTCGCTCCTCACTCTCAGAACCCCGATTTACAATCTCCATAACCAATAATAAGAACATACTTCCCTGCAGTTCCTTGAGAAGACGACCCGAGGTTTGAATACTTCGGTTATCAATTTATTTAGGGGTTTGTTACTTGTGACAACCAAAACTTTTGTAAGAAAGGTTGATTGCTTGGTTTAGTAACTATACTTACAACGAGAGTTTACTATAACCTCTAAACCATTAATCTTCTGCTCTTTCATAGACCAAGGAAGCTCGACGGATATCTTGTTTAAATCCGCCTTCGATAAACTCGGCTTGCAGGAGAAAGAATTTAGAGCATATCCGAACAGCTTGTTTGGACTAGGAGACACTCCAATCCAATCGCTTGGATACATCTCACTACATACAACCTTCGAAAAAGGAACTCGGTCAAGAACACTCAACATAGACTACGTTATAGTCGACGTAAGCTCAGCCTACAATGCCCTGATAGGTCGGGCAACATTAAACCAGCTCGCAGCAGTAATTTCAACTCCATATCTATGCATGAAATTCCTAACTCCAGAAGGGATTGCTACAATAAAAGGAGATCAGAAGATAGCGCGACGCTGTTACAATGAAAGTCTGAACCTCAGAGGCAAAGGAGAAGAAATCCACACCATCGAACTCGGGGGAATGCAAGGTCGGGAAGAGCTTCGTTCACAACCTAAGGGCGAGATAGAAAAATTTCAGATTGGAGATGTCCCAGATAAAACAACCAATATTGGCGCAATCCTAAAAAGATATGTAAAGGAGCCCCTGATACAGTTCTTAAAAGATAACGTCAACCTCTTCGCATGGAAGGCCACAGACATGCCGGGCATAGACCCTAAACTAATGTGCTACAAACTGGCAGTATATCTAGGATCTCAGCCGGTACAGCAGAGGCGTAGAAAGATCGGACCAGAAAGATCCCAAGCTGTGGAAGAACAGGTACAAGCTTTACTAGAGGCAGGACTCATAAGAGAAGTCAAATACCAACTATGGCTAGCCAACGTCGTCCTAGTAAAGAAATCAAATGGGAAGTGGCGGATGTGCACCGACTATACCGATCTCAACAAAGCTTGTCCAAAAGATCCCTATCCACTCCCAAGTATTGTTTCCCTAGTGGATGCCTCCTCCAGATACAAATACATCTCGTTTATGGACGCTTGTTCGGGATACAACCAAATCCCGATGTATCCACCCGATCAAGAAAAAACCTCATTCTTAACCCCAAAAGCAAATTACTGCTATGTCGTCATGCTATTTGGACTCAAAAATGCAGGAGCCACGTATCAAAGACTAATGAACAAGGTCTTCGCAGACCATATCGGGAAACTTATGGAGGCATATGTGGATGACATGTTAGTAAAAACACAAAGCGAGGAGTCATTACTATCTGACCTCGCCCAAGTGTTCAATACTATACGAAAGTATGGCATGAGACTTAATCCTGCAAAATGCACCTTTGCAGTAGAAGCCGGCAAATTCCTGGGATTCATGCTCACACAAAGAGGAATAGAAGCAAACCCAGACAAGTGTCAGGCCATACTCGACATGAAAAGCCCGAACTGTGTCAAAGAGGTGCAACAACTCAACGGGTGACTAGCAGCCTTGTCCAGATTTCTAGCCGGATCGGCCATAAGATCTCTCCCCTTCTATGCCACTCTAAGGAAGGGAAAGAAGTTTGAATGAACACCTGAGTGCGAACAAGCCTTTCAAGAGTTTAAAAAATTCCTGAGACAACCACCCATCCTCACCCGACCATGAAAAGGAGAAGCACTTATACTATACCTTGCAGTAGGAAGTCAGACAGTAGCTTCAGCACTAGTCAGGGAGGATGAAAGTGGACAACAACCCGTATACTTCATCAGCAAAGCACTACAGGGATCCGAGCTGAACTATCAAAAAATAGAGAAGTTTGCCTATGCTCTCATACTAACTTCTCGACGACTTCGCCCATATTTTCAAGCTCACACCATCAAGGTTTGAACCAACCAACCCATGAAAAGCATTCTACAGAAAACAAATTTAGCAGGAAGAATCCTACAATGGGCGGTCGAGTTATCTGAATTCGACCTTCAATATGAAACTCTGATAGCCATCAAATTCCAATATCTGGCCGATTTCGTCGCAGAGTATACTGACACCCCAGAAGTCCTTACAAATTGGAATCTTTACGTGGATGGCTCTTCAAATAAAACTGAGAGTGGAGCAGGTGTGATAATAGAAAGCAATTAGGGAACCCAAATCGAACTCTCCCTGAAGTTTGAGTTCCCTGCCTCCAATAACCAGGCTGAGTACGAGGTGTTATTGGCTGGTTTGAAGCTGGCTAAAGAGGTGGGGCCCAAAAACTTGTCATCTTCAGTGATTCACAAGTTGTCACCTCACAAATAGCAGGGACCTACCAAGCTAAAGACCCTGCCATGAAAAAGTACCTGGACAAAACCCAGGAACAACTCGGACAATTCAAGGAATACGAGATCCAACATATACCTCGAGAACAAAATGCCCGAGCTGACGCACTCTCGAAATTAGCTACCACCAAACCAGGGGGCAATAATAGAAGCCTCATCCAGGAAAAACTACAGAACCCGTCAATCTTGGAAGAAGACAAAGTCCTAGAAATATCAGGTCAGGATCAAGGGTGGATGACTCCCGTAATCAGCTACCTCAAATCAGAGATACTCCCTATGGATAAAAAGGAGGCAAAGAGGTTAAAGCGGGAGGCACAATATTACACCATCATAAACAACATCCTATACAAGAGAGGAATTTCAACGCCCCTACTAAAATGTGTACCCACCCCTAACACAAAAGAAGTCTTGGAAGAGATACACAGTGGCACATGTGGCAATCGTCTCGGAGCTCGAGCTCTTGCCAAGAAAGTACTCCGAGCCAAATTCTTTTAGCTAACTTTACAAAAAGAGGCCACCGAGTTCATCAAGACATGTCCACCATGTCAAAAACATGCTAACTTCCACATCGCCCCACCAGAGGAGCTCATCAGCATAACATCACCTTGGCCATTTGCAAAGTGGGGACTCGATCTCCTCGGGCCCTTTCCTCAAGGATTGGGACAGGTCAAGTTCCTAATCGTAGGGGTAGATTATTTTACAAAATGGATTGAAGCAGAGCCCCTAGCCAATGCCACTACGCAAAGAAGTCAGAAGTTCTTATATAGAAATATTGGAACTCAATTCATAGACGCAGGCTTCAGGAAGTTAGTAACAGACTTGAAAATAAAACATCAATTTACATCCGTAGAACACCCATAAGCTAATGGACAAGCAGAAGCAGCTAACAAAGTCATATTGACTGGGTTAAAACGGAGATTACAGGACGCAAAGGGAGCCTGGGCTAAAGAGCTCCCACAAGTCCTATGGGCATATCGGACAACTCCATATTCCACCACAAAGGAATCACCTTTCCGATTGGCTTACGAAATGGAGGCAATGATTCCGGTAGAAATCGAAGAAGAATCCCCCAGAACGATCTACTACAATGAAGAGGCCAACTCCCAATTTCAAAGGGAAGAGCTCGACCTACTTCCGGAAGTCCGAGAAAGAGCTCGGATCAAGGAAGAGGCGTTAAAGTGTCACATGGCCTCATGGTACAACCAAAAGGTAGTGCAGCGAAGCTTCACCAACAATGACCTCATCCTAATCCGAAATGATATCGAAACAAGTCGACCCGGAGAAGGAAAGGTAGCAGTTAACTGGAAAGGACCCTACCGAGTCACAGAGGTATTAGGAAGAGGCTACTACAAAGTATCCGAACTCGAGGGACGAGAGCTACCAAGGTCATGGCACGCCTGCAACCTAAGAAGGTATTATAGTTAGGAGGTAATAAAAGGATCTTAAGTCGGAAAGTGCACTCTTTTTCCTGAAAAGTTTTTTTAACGAGGCACCAAGCCAAGATATGCAAAATTACCTGACTAATAAGGGTAAGCACCCGCATGTATATATACTTTTTGCCTACATGTCTATTTTTCTACTTGAATAAAACTTTTCAGATTCTCTACAAAATCTCTTTATCAAGATGCATTAATCTGAAAGGTAAAAATTCATCACCCGATTATAAAGCTACAGATTGGCAAAAAGTAAAAACCAAAGTCACTGCTCGATCATGATAAGGTCGACGAAGATGAAAACCGAATTCATCAAAGGTCGGCCAAGCGAGGATCAAAATCGGGAAGATGAAAAGCGACAAAAACAGAATAATGCAAGAAGTTATGAAAAAGCGATCCATGAATAGAGGCCTGACGAGGTCTGAAACAAAAAATGGATTGCTAGAAATAACTTAGAATGGACCGACAAAAAAAGTCGGGCCAGATTAAAGCGACAAAAAGTTATAAAAAGTAACCCATAGAAAAGAGGCCTGGCCAGCCCTGAAAATGGATTACTAGAAATAACTTAGAAAGGATCGACATGATGAAGTCGGCCCAACTACAAAAATTTATAAAGAAGTAACCCATAAAAAGAGACCTGACAAGGTCCACATAAAATGGATTACTAGAAATAACTTAGAAGGGACTGACATGATGAAGTTGGCCTGACAAAGCTACAAAAAGTTATAAAGAAGTAATCCATAAAAAGAGACCTGAAAAGGTCCAAATAAAATGGATTACTAGAAATAACTTAAAAGCGGACCGAGATGAAGTAGTCGGCCTAAAGCCAATTCCAAGCGACAGAGTAGTAAAAAAGTAAACCCAAGGGATTACTAAAAAAGCCTAGTAAAAGACATGTGCTAGAAGGGGCACGACTCAACCATAACTTCACCAAAATCGACATACCATGGGAAATACTACAAAGAATAAGTCGAACAAAGCTAGCCTCAAAAGCCATTTCGACTAAAACACAGAAAGCAAAATAAAGTATATCAAAAGAGGTCAGACATCAAGATGCCAACACTCTAAAGATGCCTGGAAGTTCTGAACAAAGCTGCATACAAAGCATATCACAAAACAACAAAGCTGGCATAATAAAAAGTTCCAGAGGCCATCCGAAAAAGCCGACCTCAATTGCTTAAAGAAACTACTTTGTTTTTCTACATAGAGTTGCTATAGAAAAGCAACCAAAATATCCAAGTCAAAGCAGACCACAAGTTACAGAAATAAGAGTTTAAAAGCCTACAGACCGGGCTATACACAATACATCAAAGAAAACTATAAAGGATTCAAAGACTCCCCAATGGCAGCATCTCGGGGTGAAGGAGGATGAGTCTGAAGAGGGACAGCATCGATAGTCCCATCTGCCCGATTCAGGATCTGAACATCAGGATCCGAATCAGGGTGGTCGACCTCGGCTGCAGGAGTTGAAGAAGTCGGGGCAACAGAAGCCTTGGTGGGTGGCACAGGACGTGGATCTGCATCATCATCATCTTCATCTGGGGCAGGGACGATCTTCCCATTTTCCACAATATTATCTAAGCTGAAGAGAGACAGGTCGAGCTCGGGAGCAAGAACTCGGACCTGTTCCTTCAAATTCTCATAAGCAGCAGTCACACTGCCCACGAGATGGCCCTAAAGCTCGGCGTAATCAGCCCGAGCAGATTCCAACCTCTCCCTAAGCTCCATCACCTCACCATAAGTGAGGACATAGCTTTTCTTATGCTTCAACGCCATATCCTCAGCCAGATTCGCAGAAGCCACCGCAGCAGTAGCTCGAGCCTTCTCACCCTCCAACTCTTTTTCCAGCTTCGCCACCTTCACCTCAAGCTCCTCCTTCAACCTCTTAATCCTGTCAAATTCCGATTTGGCCTCCTCTATGAAAGCCTTTGTCGCATGAATAGGAAGGTCTTGAGCAATTCGGTATAAGGCTGCTCCCATGTGTGCCATTTTGATACTGCTTCGGGTAATGAAGTTCAAATGGTGAAGAATGGAGACATCATCAGTAGGAACAATGCCATAAGGAGAAATTTGTTGATCGAAAAAACCAACAACATCAAAATTAGGGGCGTCCAGATTAAAAGGCTCAACAGTCCTCTGTTTTTTTTTTTGGAAGAGGTCTGGCAGAAGGAGAAGAGGTAGCAGCAGAAGTCTGGGGGGATCAACCAAATGGACCTGAGGAGTAGAAATCACCTTCCTCGGCCCAGTAGTGCTCAAGACAGGCTTCTTAGGAGGAACCTGAGAAGATCCTTCCCCAGCAGCCTTAGCCGAGATGTGCTGGGCTGCTGTAACTTTTCTCGCCTTTTTAAAAGCCTTCATGGAATCATTATTTTTTACCATCTCTGAAAAAACAAAGCAAAACAAGTTACAAAACTGAAAGAAGAAGAAACAAAAAGCAAGCAAACAAAGCAAAAAGAAGTCGACCACTACCCAACTCAGCTCGGACAAGGGAAGGGTCTCCTAAGAATCTCTTTGTGTCGAGATGGGGAGGTTGCCCCCAAATACCCTCCAACAAATTCACAAAAGCCTGCTCGACCTCATCAAGCATCTCCCACGTATATCTAGATACTACAACATTCTTTTGCCAACATAAGGGGAAGGCAGGTTCATTATTCCACTCCAAGAAAAATGGTCGAGCTCCCTCAACAGCTCGGACCTTAAAAAATTAGTTCTTAAAATCCCCAAAAGATTCATCATACATAGAAAACACTTTATGTCCTTGGGCAGACTTGAAAGAAATCCAAGAAGCTTTCTTTTTGGTAGTCCTAGGCTTGGTCAAGACAAAGAGGTAAACAAAGAGAGTTTGAGAAGGTTTAACATCCAACTCTTAGCAAAGCAACTGAAAGATCTTGATAAAGCCCCAGGAGTTCGGATGGAGCTGAGATGGAGCTACATTACACGACCACAACAAGTCGGTCTCAAAGGAGGTAAAGGGAAGGGTGATATTCATTTGGCTAAAAAAGTAGTCGTAAGCGTAAAAGAAGGGGCGCCCCCCTGGGTTAGAGAAGGAAAGTAAATCCTTTCATCAGAATCAGGCTCTACCAATTCGTAGTTTTTCTCCTGATCCCTACTACTACAGATCCGGTGATATTTTATAAGCTCCACGATATACTCAGAATTAACTACTGAAACACACATCAAGACAAGGGAATCCAGCCAGTCAGACATGCCCTCAAGGACTTTGGAGGAGGTCTCGACAATATTTTTGCGAGAATACATGATCAACTAAGTCCTACAGTAAGAAAAAAGAAAATGGGTTACTAATTAAACAACTCGGGCAAGGCAAAGAAAACAACTCGGACTAAAGCACGCAAATGTTAAGAAGCCAGATACAACAGCAAAAGGAGACCCCAAGACTCACACCAAAGATCCAGGGGCATCCTTTGGAGGTAATGATGAAATAAGAACTCAAGAAAAATCTACAAGCCTACATCTCGACACTTCCTAACAAGAAAATAACTCTTTTTTCAACAAAGCAACACCCGAAAGGAAAATCACGAACCAGAAAGTCATCAAAAGTGTAGCCTTTTTTCTATTAGCAGAGGGAACTATCGATGCATCAAACATGCCAAAAGAAAATCATCAAAGAAGCAACCTTTTTCAAAAATCAAACAGTTCATCATCCCAAAACTTCAAATGCGATGACACAAACAGAAGCAGTAACAA
Source organism: Arachis hypogaea (assembly GCF_003086295.3). NCBI lineage: Eukaryota > Viridiplantae > Streptophyta > Magnoliopsida > Fabales > Fabaceae > Arachis > Arachis hypogaea. The sequence goes on along the minus strand of NC_092046.1, from coordinate 64,916,776 downwards.
CATTTCAAAACCCTAAATATGTCAACTACCAAGAAACAATGAAGGGTTCTACAAATTAAAGAAGCCCTAAAACAGCATACATGGCAGAAACAATCAGACACAGCAAGCAAAGGAAGATTCAAACTTTCCAACTTTTCCCAAGCAAAGACTCAAACTTTCACAATATCCAAGCATGAAAAAGAACGACATGAAAAAGAGAAGAGAAAGAAGACCTACCTGCAACAGGGAAGAGACGATAAACGCTGAGAAGATGAGGCAACAAACGAGGCCGCGCCAAGCAATCACCTTCCGAACAAAAACGAAGCGCCAATAGTCACCTTCGGAACAGAAAAATAGCGAAAATGTGAAAAACTTGGGAGCGAGCAAAAAAATGAAGAGTCCCAGGCAAGCCAGAAAATGCAAGAACAGAAGGGTGAAAGCAAAGAGAAGAAGAAACTGAAAACAAAATCTTTTGGCAATTCAAAATGAGAAGAGAGAAAACGGCAAAAAAGAGGAGCTAATGGGTTATTAAAAACTCTCGCACGTTCCCAAAGCAAAGAAACGCGCGTTTTCAAAGTTAAAGGGAGTGAGAAAAATGCTCCACATTCAAATAGAATCTCTACAGAAAGGGATCGACAATGCTCGACCTCAAAAGGAAGACCACGCTTGAGCAGGGGCACTATTCATGCCCTGGGTCGAGTTGTACGACCCGGGCTGACTAACGACAAGTCAACCGACCTCTTCAGGTCAGGATTACCCGACCTCTTCTCAAAGAGTTCAGCCAAACCATCAAGGAGAAGCCCGAAAAAGGGCCCAAACAGAGGAACACGACCCAAATCCCAAAGGCAGCCCAAGGCTAGAGAGATAAGGGTGGTTCCCTTGAAGATAAGATGACTTCACTCAAAGACTCTAGAAAAGTCACTCCACACCATTATAAATACACTGGAGCACCCAGGTAGGCAGGTATAACTCATACTCTGATTCTACTAAAAACATGCTTAATACCCTTTCTAACTTAAGCATCGGAGTCCCTTGTAGGTACCACCACCCTCCAGTGACGAAGGATCAGCATCCCCAACAAGTCCAACAAGTCGGACACGGTGGCTCTGGCCACCATCCACAAGTCGGACACATCAGCGCCGACCAGCACAGAAGATCTCGTCCGAGATCGACCTACAGTTTCAGGTAACCCTCGGAACAGGTGCTTTTTGGATATGGAGTGGCTAAAGGGTCCTTCTCGCAGACCATTGATGAGACCCATGATGGCTGCTTCTGTTGGCAGACTTTATATGTCCAGATATGCCTTGTTGAATCTTTCCATGTTGTTGCGGAGGTTCTCCCGATCTCGTTGCTTAATCCCTAACAGGCTTGGGGCTTGTTTGGCTTTGTCTTTCTGGCTGGAAGAATCTGGCTAGGAACTTCTTGGCGAGATCATCGAAGCTTGCTATTGATCTTGGCGGCAAGCTGTCGAACCACTTTATTGCCGTCTTGGTCAAAGTGGTCGGGAAAACTTTACAACGGATTGCATTTGAGGCATCCGTAAGATACATCCGACTTCTGAAATTGCTGAGGTGATAGCTTGGATCAGACGTACCATCATACAGAGTCATGTCGGGGGCTTTGAAATCCTTCGGGACTTTAGCCTTCATGATCTCTTTTATGAACGGATCTTGGTCCTTGTGGGGGTTGTCCTTGTGGCTGGATCGAGTGGTCTTAGTTTTGAGATCAGCTTCGAGCTTTAGGAGCTTGTCCTCCTGCTCTCGACGTCGTCTTGTTTCTCTACAAAGGTCTCGCTCGGCCTCCTGCTGTCGGTCGGCTTCTTGTTCCAGCTGTTTAAGGCGATGCTGTTGTTCTCGGATAGCTTCCACGATTTCTGTGTTTGGGGGTTGTTTATCCCCCTTATTTTGAGGTGTTTCTTTTGGTGTGGCATCTGTGTTTTTATGTGGCATTCTATCTTCCAAGCCAGAGTTGTGATCGTTGTCAAGGTTGTCTTCTATGGCTACGGGATGACTTCCAAGTTCCCCGGCAACGGCGCCAATGTTCTGAGGGTTACCTGAAACTGAAGGTCGATCTCGGAGGAGATCTGCTGTTGTGGTCAGCGCTGCTATGACCGACTTGCTGATCCTTGAGATGTCGCTGATCCTTGATCGCCGGAGGGGGGTGGTACCTGCAAGAGACTCTGATGCTTAAGTTAGCACGGGCTTTAAGCAGGTTTTTGTGTAGAATCAGAGTATGAGTTATACCTGGGTGCTCCAGTGTATTTATAGTAGTGGAAAGTGACCTTCCTTGAGATAAGTTTGTTATCTTATCTTATCTTTTAGGGAGGATATCTTTATCTTTTGGTCAACCGCCTTTGGGTGGGCGATGTCCTTTTGTTCTTGAGCCTTCTTGGGCCTCTGTCGCGATCTTCCGAACTCTTTGTGAAGATGTCAGTAATGGACCAACCTTCCAAGAGGTCGGCCTATTTGCTTTAGATCATCTCGGATCTTGTAGCTCAGACCGATGTATGAACACTAAGATTCCAGTAATCTTGTAGGGTTCTATCCAGTTTGCTGTTAGCTTTTCTTTGCCTGACCTCTGTAACTTGATATTATGTCTTATTAGGATGAGGTCATTTGTGGCGAATCTTGTAGTCATCCTTTGTCTCAAAATCTCTTTACTTATCCGAGTTTGCTCTCAAATTTCTGAAAGGAGATCGAATTCTTTTTTTGTGCCCCGACGTCAATGTTGAATATCGTCCTTGGTTTTCCTTTATTTATATCAATGAAAATCATGGCTTCTATGCCATATGCATGAATAGTACCCCTGCTCGAGGTCGAACTTCATGAAGTCGGACTCGAGCATTTAGTCATGTCATTCTTGAATCTTACTATTTGTTGCTATGTGATTTTTACAAGTTATTTTGGACTCTCTTTCTGGGAGGTCGGATAACTTGTTTTATACTTGTTTTGTCAACCTAGTAAGGTCTAATACTTATCTCTTGGCTTGAGGAGGCATTCTTACAAATCACCATCCTTTTTCAATTTGTTTTAAACATTGTTGTGAGGTCGGGTTTACATTCTCTTCGTGTTGATGTTTGATTATCATCACGCTGTCCTCAAGTTGTTTTTGCGATTCGTTTTAGGTTTACCCTTTGCCAGCTTGTTTTAGTACAAGTGGCTTAATAAGGTCGGACCATAATTTGTATTTATAACTTCTTACACCACTTTGGATCTTGTCACTTCAAGTCAGAAAAAGTGTGCATTAGGAAGTAAGGTGTGCTTTCTAGCTGTAGTATCCCTTTTGTTGTAGACATGGCACAATCTAGGTAGATTGTTTTCGAGTAAGTTGGATATGTTGTAGTAGTTCTTTTCCAAGTCTTAAGTGACTTTGTTGGGATCTTTTCATTTTGGTGTTAGCTTTTCTTCGTCCAATTTTGGCCCAATGTCATTTTGGATCAAGACGAGGTCGCCAGTTGAGAAATTTTTTCGTATGACCTTCTCATGGCCATTTATGCTTGGGATTTGGTTCTTGAAGTCGTACCTCAAGAAAGAGGTCGGACTTTTTTTTTGTAAGCTCTAAGCTTATCCGACCATGTAGTAAAGTCTGACCTTCAAAAGAGGTCAGATTTTTCTTTGTGAGCTCTTAAAGAGATCGGATTTTTCTTTATAAGTTCAGGGATTTTAAACCTCATTGTAGTCTGACCCTTAAAAGTGGTTGGATTTTCTTCGTAAGCTCTAAAAGAAGTCGGATTTTTATTTGTAGACTTGAATCCTCAAAAGAGGTTAGATTATCTTCATAAGCTTGGATCCTTAGAATAGAGGTCGGACTTTTTCTTTTTAAGCTTGGAAAGAGGTCGGATTTTTTTTTCTAAGCTTGGAGGTTTCCGACCTTATTATAGACTCTGATCTTTAAAAGAAGTCATAATTTCTTTCTGGTAAGCTTCGAGGTTTTCAACCTCATTGTAGAGTTGATCATGAAAGAAGGTCGGATTTTTTTTCACAAACTCCAAAAAGAGGTCGAATTTTTCCTTTGTCGGCTCTAAAGAGGTCGGATTCTTTTTTGTGAGCAATGAGGTTTTAGAACTCATTGTAGAGTCTAACCTTTAAAAGAGGTCAGACTTTTTTCGTGGGATCTAGAAGAAGTCAGATTTTTCTTTATCAGTCTGGAGGTTTTTAACCTCATTGTAGAGTCTGGCCTTTAAAAGAGGTCATACTTTCTCTGTGAGCTCTAAAAGAAGTCAGATTTTTTTTCTCTGTGAGCTCCAAAAGAAGTCAGATTTTTCTCTGTGAGCTCTAAAAGAGGTCGAAATTTGTACAGTATATTCCGATCTGGAGACTTCTTTGAAATTGTTGAGATGGCTATGTGGATCAGTAGGTCCATCATAGGAATCTACGTTGGAAATTTCTTGGAACCTTTGGACGCATGACCTCTTTAGAGAAAAGATCGTCCCCTCCAATGAAGGCTAAGTCTTTGTCATCCTGACTTTCTTTTTTTCTTGGCTCAGATTCCAGTTTTCTTGGTTTATCTTTAATCTCTCTTCTATTATGAAGCTCTTTTTAGAGTTGGCTCTCGATTTTCTTAGTCGTTTTAACTCGTTTTTCAAGGGATCTCCATTTTTTTTGTAGATTCTGCCATTAAGTCTTTAATCAGACTAGTTGCTTCTTCTACTAGAGTAGTAGGACTTTTGTTTATTCTTTTTTTTTCACGTATCTTCTTTTTCCAATTGAATTGTCTGAGTTGAAAATTCTTTTATTCAGTTGGCTTTTGAGTTCGTCTTGGTTTGCTTTCTACAATGACATTGGGACGGTGCTTTCTTCTCCTTTGTTTTGGTTATGGTGTGCTTTTTTTCTGAATGCCATCCATCTTGATTGGTGTGCAAACAACATCAAATTCTACTACAGAATTATTTCTTTCCATATTCCTTGGCAGTGATGTAACTTGTGAGCAACTAAGAATTTTTCGTGTTATTCACTGCTCTGTTGTAATTGATATGTGAATCCCATGAAAAAAAACTAGATTCATCAATCCATTGTCGGATTGAGTTGCATTCAAATTGGCTGATGCTGCATTTTTTGGCATAAATTAAAAAAAAAGGTTTCGTTGTTTTTATCAACAATGTTTTCCTTTCCTTCTTCAATTACTGACCAATATGGGACATTTTATTTATTTATAAAATCTGTGTAGTTGGAACATGTAACTGCTCCATTACCATGAGTTGGTATCATAATTTTTTCTGACGTTGTAAGTCGGCATGGATGCCGTTGTCCATCCTATTCCACAAAGAGGTTGGGATCAGTCACGTTTCCTTTTTCCTTTTTTTTTATGATGGTGATGAATTTGTAGCTTCCCATCCACCATGGTTGGTGTCTACGAGTGGATTATCCTTGTCTCTGCCATTTGGTATATTTAATCCAATTTAACTGTAGAAGTAGAATCATCATCCCTATTTGATATCTTCTGCCTATTGGGAGAAGTTTTTATAGAGTTTCTAGTATCTATAGAAATTGTATTCCACCTTCTTTTTAATATACTTGCATCCTATGCATGTCGAGTGGTTGTCTGACCAGTTTGTTGATCATCCTCCATTATCAAGGGTTGAACTCCAGGTCCCCGACAACGGCGCCAATGTTCCGGGGCTTACCTAGAACCGGATGGTGGTTGAGCTTGTTTGTGAGGTCCAAGCGCTAGAGGAGGGTGGTCTCCGACTTGGTTTACGTCTGGGAGCCGTCGTCCGAGTTGTGTATGTGAAAGAATGGGGGTGGTACCTATAAAAACACTCCGATGCCTAAGTTAGCAAGGGGGTAAGCAGGTTTATAATATTGGAACTTAGAGATACCTGAGGGGTGTCAGTGTATTTATAGTGGTGATCCAATAACCACCATTGGAGTGGATCCAAATAGTGGATAACCGTCCCTTTTATCTAGGGATTGTTGAGATTTCCCTTCTAGAAATGGGTGAGAGATACTAGGAGTTAGTTGTAACTCCTTCAGGATGGGATGCAGTGTTTTGCCCAACCTCTTAAGAGATCAGTTATGTGGTAGCTGTCTTTTTGGGCTTTTTTTGGTTTTTGGCCTGGCTTATGTTTTGGGTTAGGGTATGAACAAGTATAATTATTCATCAAATACTGATTTTTATATGATTATAAAAAAGATAATTTTCAAATATAAGCGGAGAAGAGAGATGGATTAAAGTGTGCTATTTTGAAACTATAGTTTATTATAAGCTGTGAGTAGTGACTATATGGCACATTTGGTTTTAAAGATATAGACACAAAGATATGGACACATTAGTACATGTTTATTATTTTTTTGTTGAAATACAAATTATGGATGAACACCTTAGTACACAAATATACACAGAATATATATATATTTAGTTTGAAGAGCTTGTTAAGGAGGGAATTCAGAAGAAAAATATTAGTAAATTTGTGAGAAATTTTGCCTATTTGGAATAGAGGTAGTGAGACAGATCCTCTAATACCGGTAAAAAAGTTAGATCAAGCAATCCAAGTGAAGAATTTAAGTCCAAGCGTTCGTATCAAAATGTTATAATAATTGAAGGACATTTTAAATTTTAAGTAATTGGGAATTCTGAAGCAATTATTTTGATCGAAGTTTGGATGCCTATGAACTCTCCCCTGTTCATTCGATGTGAATAATTCAGGTACTTCATTTGAGCTTACTTTCACGTTGTGTTCCTGTGTAGCGTGTAAAGTAGCCAATTATGTAATTTCAATGTTTTTCATGAACAATGATGATAGTGGAGATACATGGGAATAATACCACTATTCATTATCTTTTCATCTTTGTTATTCAATTTTGTTAATGCATGTACACAATTCTGTGCTTTGAGATATTTTTCACAAAGTTGGGTCTTTAATTTAGCACTGTCAATTGAAACTAATGCCCCAGGGCTAGGCCTAAACCCTTCAACTCATTGCAGAAAACTAAACATCACATGCATTCTGATATTTCATTCGCTACTTTCTCCCACCTAATCTATGACCTATAATTACAAATCCAAACAAAACAACAATCACAAACAGAACAATATTTCATCTTAAAACTCTAATTTCAGCTTCCACTGCACTAATCCTCCATCCCAGATTGATCTTCCAATGCTCTTTACTGATTTGAGTTTCATTTCTCCCAACCATGCCTTCTTCCACAACATCTGCCCATACAAAAAAATCACACAATTTCTTCCCAACGGTCTGTAACACCAAAAACCGACAAAAAAAGAGAGAAAAAGAACAATTACCAAACTAAGAAGCATTGAGGAAATAAGACATAGAATCAAGTAGCAAGCATTCAACCAACTCACATTATAATTAGGGCATTTATAAAATGGTCTCTTTGGATTCGCATCCATCCTAGACCAACAAAAAACAGGTTGCAACCCACCACCACACCAATGTAAAACCTTCCTATCTCTAACATGATGTGCATTCCTCACCTAGCTACCATACGAACGAGATCTACTAGAGCTCCCAGAAGCTTGGCTGCTTCTCCCCACACTAAAAATGACTTTAATTTGGGAGATTTGGGACTCTTGCTAGGTTTTTATGTTCAAATTGTTAGGGGCTAAATTGATGCCTCTAAGATTTTGGCCACGTCATATAACTGTTGAAAGTGCCAAGTGTCAACTAAATGTGCTATATCATTTTTTCGGTGACGGAGATACTAAAGAGCCAACTTGAGTTACACCTTAAAGTTTCGGAGATACAATTTGAGTCAATTGGAAATTGGAAGGCCTAATTGAGTCAGGGGTCCAATTTGATGGGTCATTTTGAGTATTAACTCATTAAGTGATCATATATAATTCCTTTCTGTTAATCGTGCTAAAAACATTAACATTGATAAAAAGAAATAAACTTCTATTAACAGTTAGGAAGAAAGCTGTGTAATATCAGATAAATTGCATCAATCTCAAATTACAACAGTGATATAATCAAATTTCAAGCTCCAATTAGCATATCGAGAGATTAGTTGTAATTGTTTTCTGTTAAACATTACTATATGCATCACTGCCAATTTTGATGGTATAACCCGTGTGCACATATAAATGTTTAATAAAGAATTGAACCAGGAAATATCAAAACTCATTGAGCTTTATCACTATCCCTTACATGTATATGCAAGCTTCATTTCTTTTACTCCTTGTTTGTGGTTGGGATCATATTCTGCTAGTGTATTCCAAGGAGTGAATGAAAGGCCATCATGTCCAGACGCAAACAATTCCATTCTTGTCAGCTGAAGCTAGGGGTTTCCCCATTCCACTCCACCTACAACACAGAACAGAAGAACTGTGTTCCTTCAGAGTACTGACAATATCGCCTTTAGATATCGACCAAATATAGACAGAACCATCAGCAGAGCCAGCAGCAACATGATTGTCATCTGGGCTAATACAGGAGCGACTCCAATTAGAAGCCACTCTGTTACCTGAGGCTCTCAGAGTGCCACAAACTTCCAATGATCGCACATCAAACAAATTATGCAAGTTATCCCTTCCACTGGTCAATACAACATTTCCATTTCTAGAAAGGGATATTGATGTGACAGCAAGTGAATGTGCAGCAACCTCACTAAGTAGCTTGCCGGTCTGAATGTCCCATAGCCGAAGATTACCATCAACATGTCCAGAAAATATGGTCTGCCCATCCATGCTGAAGGAAAGAGCATTGCAGTTGCTGTGGAAAATGATTGTGTTAGTGCAGTAGCCTTTCATCAAGTCCCAAACTTTTATAGTACGATCATAAGCCGCACTGACAACATGACGACTTGAAACCTTGCTAACATCAACAGCACAAACTTTTTCGGTGTGGCCAGTAAGGGTATGACGGACTCGGCCTGAATTGAGATCCCAAACATACAAGTTGTTTGAGCTGCTTGCAGCAATGACAGATCGATTATCATGGGTGATAGTGAGATCTAACACAGAACCAAGGCAGCCATGAAGATTAGAACTTACAGTTCCTGTATTTGTATCCCACACTTTAACAGACCTATCCTGTCCCCCAGTGATCAATCTACTAGAATTATACTCAAACAATATGGCAGCACAACCACCTTCATGTGCATTGAGCCTGTATTTACATGTGGAAGGGATACTCGACTCTAAAAAGAATTCAGCACCTTCTTCACTTCGACGAACTATGCCATCCACCTGCTGCCTAGCAAGTTGTTCTAAACCACTGGCTTTTAGCCGCTGAACCATGTCTTCATACAGCGCATTAGCCTACAGTTACAGTAAAAATATTATTAGTTGAATCGACAAAAAGCAAGTACTTAGAATCATAGAGCAACCAGAATTAATTTGATTTCTATGAATTTTAACTCCTTTAAAAGAAAATAAACAACTGGAAGAGGTTCAAATTTCAAGCCATTGGAAAGTAAGTTCAAAAGTACATGCAATGTGTACATGACATTTAGCACAAATTTGACAAAGTGACATCATGGCATCAGTCTCAAGTTAGCTGCAGGTAAATTTAACTCTAATACAATCGGCTCAAGAAGCTTACATAGTATAATCTTGAGTATAAGGTCATGCCAAAGTCATATTCATCCTCATAGAGTATATACAGCAATACTGAATATCTAATGCCATAAAGTTCATATGATGAATAGGAAGATATTGTATTGTACCTCATTGAGGCGTTCAGCGTCCTTCATCTTTTCTAACATCCAACGATCAATCAACATCTTATTTTCAGCTTCGGCTTTGTTGGCTTTGGTAGTCATCTGCTCTAGTTGTGCTTTGAGTTCCGAATTCTCACTCATAACCAATTCAAGAGCCTTAATCTTTTGTTCCAAGTCTGACTTTAATTGAGAGCGCTCTTCCCTGCAAAGTTAAGCAGTGATCAATTTCTACAACAGCACAGCTTATAAGAAGAAAATAAGGTATCAATGGCTGTTAAAACAAGGAAGAAATATCGCGCAACCTCACTTCGGTCAACTCCTTTTGCATTTCGGCAATTGCAGTTTCTTTCACCTGGACCGAAGCTTTCAAAGCTCTGGACTCGGCTACTTCGACAACAAGCTGCTCGGACAACCGAGACTGAGCTTTGTAGCATTGCTGAAGTTCTAACTGAAGACTCTCTGCTTTCTCTTTCCACTCAGAACCCTTCAAAAGGCACACAAACAAATACATAACCAAATTCAACTTCACAAAAGCACTCAAACAATTAAACGCACACAGGACACAATCCAAGCAACAAAATTAACAGACAAATGCTGTGCTTATAATTGTGAATTATCAAAAGTCAACAACTTTTCAGAGCTGTTACTGAACAATATGTAAAATATAACTAGGGATAGAAAATTCGAAATTGCAATTCACTCTATGAACAACTCAAGAATCCCTAATATAAGAATTAATAATAAACTTGTTTAAAGTGAGTAATTTGAGAAAGGGGAAGAGGGACCTGGGAAGCGATGGGTCTTGAGAGAGCTTCAAAAGCGGGGCGATGAGCGGCTTCTTCGAGCAAATGCCGCTTCCGCAGAGCCTTCAAAGCGTTCTTGATCGCATCGTTCGCGATTTCTTCTTGCGACTTGCAAGTTTTTGCCATTGCTGGGAAAAAATCCAAACGCCAAATTAGACAATCACCACTTTCTGTTAGGATCAAGAAAATATTAATACGAGGCAGGAATTTTACAATTTTGGGGTTGTTAAAATGGTTATATAATAGTTTCAGATGGTGACCACGAAGAATTGGAGAACAGAGACGTGAAAGAAATTGCGGTCCAGACTCCAGACTCCAGAGTCCTAATGGAAGGGCATTTTCGGAATAGTGGGAACATTTTGGGATGAACATCGCCCAAGGCCTACTAGGCCCACAACAGTAACACTAGAGCTACTACACCCCTAAGCCTTACATTTTTTTTAACTCAAGGGTCTTAAGACCACTTAGAGAAACTAAGAAGCTCTACGTATAGAGAGGGTCATGCATATAACCAAAAAAAAAAAAAATGATAGGATCATGCATGTTTTTTAGAATGATTCCGTGGATGAATAGGACCAAAAGGATGAATAGGACCAAAAGATGATGATGATGATGATAAGAAAAATTTATTAATGACCTTCATTGCAGAAGTTTAATTTATTTTCTGTGAATCAACCATAAAAGATGTTTTTTGAAAAATATAAGTGTTGATAAAAATATTCGAACATGAAAAAAAATTTTCTCTAACCAACGAGAACTCAATATTCATTGAATTTCTAAAAATAAAAGAACTTTTTTTTAGAGAAAAAGAAAAAGAGTTATTAATCAATCAATAGTTATATCTTAAAATTTGATAACTTTTCCTTTTTTTTTTTGAATTTTTTATGTTTCATTCTGTCCATATTTTTAATGTTTGTTTTGTTGAAAATTGATGTTTTTATTTTTTCTACTTTTATTCAACTAAATAAATCTTATTTGTCAATACACTATTAACTATTGATGTCTTTAATTGATTTTACCCATTACCTATGGGTGAGATTTCGGGGAGAAATTAAATGAAAGAATATAAGATGAGAAGACACCACATCCAACTCAAAACATTAAGATAGTAAGTTAATAGGTCTCTCATTTTATAAACTCCTCACTCTTCTTTGTTTTCTTTGATATGGGACTAACTTCATACACTCTCCTCATACTTGCAACATTAACACAAAAGCACTCTCTTTGCTGACTTCTGTATGCTCTTCTTCATTGGTTGTGAGCTTGTGCTACTACTCTATGGCTTTCCGCTTCATCTTTCTCTTTCAGATTTTTCTAGGTGTATTGAGTTCTATTAATCTCCTTGCAATCTCTTCTTTTTTAACCTTTCATTACATCCCCTTCTCACTGCTTTCAATTCCCTGTTTCTTTTTCTTCCTTTCTTTCTTCTTTTCTTATTACTATTTTCAGTTACTTCTTAAATTTTGATGATCAATCGTTCTTTTTTTTAGTCATTTATTGTGTTTGATTCCTTTGGACATTTTAGTTTTTGGAAAAAAAAAAGATTTTTTCCCTTTTTCCTTTTGATTTGGTATTGAAATCATGGGAAGTTGCGATAAAATAGGAGCATTGTCGAAACAATATGGTGTGATGAAGCCAACTTCAAAGGCTGATCCAATGATTGTTGATATCCAAAGGACTAAGGAATTAGAGAGGATTTGTATTTAAATTCAATGTTTATGTTATTGTTTATATTTGTTAATTTAATCAAATCAAATTAATTTTTTAAAAATTATTTTGGTGGGTGTTTTTTCATGGGAGTTTTTGGGCTTTACAAGAGCGAGGAGGAAGCTGCTAATAGAGTAAAGGTTCTTCACTTACTAGAACAGGTAAAATTCTTAGTGGAATCAAATTTTTTTTATGTTATGTATGTTTTGATGATTACACTTTTTGTTTAGATATATAGTATTATTGGTCTCTTTCTATTTGTTTTGAGTTTTTTTCCTATGAGCTCTCTGTTGTGTAGGATTTGTGCCGGTTTAGAATTTCACTCTAGAAAAGAGAACTTCTTCGTTGATAGCATAGTCCAAACTGGCAATTAAATCCCAACATCAAAGTTTAATTCAAGAATTGTCACAAGTCAAATCAAATTAACCGGAAGTTTTAAGTCTCGGGTCGTTCTCCCTAGGAATTGCAATTGAGTTATCAATTATTGGCTATGAGAGAATGGGGGTTGATGGCAAGAGAAGCAAGTAATGTAAATAGCAAGAAAGTAAATGAGGAAATAATAACTAAATATCAAAATCAATTAAACTCAAGCAATTAATCAAAAGGAATAAAAATTCAAATGTTAAGGAACTTTTTGGCAAGGATTGAGAATCAAGGTTACCTATCCTAGCCATTGACCACAAACATATGATGATTATGAAGAGTTAATCCTATTTAGTCAATCCTAATATTGAGGATAAGTCAAATAGGCATAATTGATCTCAATTCACAAGTCCTAGTCTACTCACTAATTAGCTTAGTGAAAGACTAGAGTTAGTGAAAACCAAATCAATTAACTACCCTAATATTTCAATCAAGAATGGACATCAATGACTCAAGGTCACCAAAGTCCTCAATTCCAAGCCAAGAGTGGGGAAAAACTATACTAAAACTAAGCCAATCATTTTATCAAACACTTGGTGTGCATGAAAATAAAATCATATTAAATTGCAATAATAATAAATTCTAAAGCTAGCAAATATAAGAAAATAATAATAACAACTCAATTAAATAACAATAAACAAAGAAACATTAAATTGCATTAATAGAAATTCAAATTAACAAGAGTTCATTAACAATAAAATAACCAAATAAAAGAAATAACAAGTAAAACTAAAAGACGTAAGAAGTTAGAAAAAGAAATAGTAAGAAAACTAAATCAAGACAAGAATTAAAGCATCAATCTAAGAGAAAATTAACTAAATCTATCCTAATTCTAGAGAGAAGAGAGGGCTTCTCTCTCTAGAATAACCTAAAACATGTTACTAAAGCTAAACTTAATTACCCTCCCCTTGCCTCCTCTTGAACTAGGGTTGAAATAGCTTCAGAAATGAGTTGGATTGGGTTCTGGAGGCCCAAAATTTGCTGCCAGCGAATTGCATTAAATGAGGTCACGTGCTGGCACCTGTGCGTACGCACACTTGCTATCTTTTCACTTGTGCGTTTGCACAGAGAGTTGTGCGTACGCATGACTACATGCTTCCACCTGTGCGTACGCACACATAGTTGTGTGTACACACACTTGCTGAAAAGCTCCAAACTCCATTTCTTCATGAATTCTCCACTTTTACATGCTTTTTCTTCATTCTTTCAATCCAATCTTTGCCATACAAACCTGAAATCACTCAAAAAATACATCAAGGCATCAAATGGAATTAAAGTGGACAAAATTTAGCAATTAAGGGCCTAAAAAAGCATGTTTTCACTTTTAAGCACAATGTAGGGAGAATTTACAAAACCATGCTATTTCATTGAATAAATGCAAGTTGATGAAATCCACCCAATTAGAGCAAATAAATACCATGAAATATGGATTCATCACATCCCCACACTTAAACAATAGCATGTCCTCATGCTATACTCAAGAAAGAAACAAGAGAGGGATATTACATTTATTCAAAGCAAGTAAACTACCTATATGCAATCTATCTAAATGAATGCAACTACTTAGTCAAAATAAATCAATTTTCAAGAATACATATATAAACATAAGGGCTAAAGCAATCAAATCAAATCCACAATTGAATTGAGTTATTGAAAAGAGTTAACAATTTGCAAAAAAGGAGATAATCAAAGGCGAAAACATAGAATTTGAGCAACCAAACCCCTCACCGGTTGTGTATACACTCTAATCACTCAAGTGTTTAGGGTTGATTCACTCAATTCTCTTCTAATTAAGCTTTCTAAGATTTGTTTTTCATCTAACAATCAACAGTTATTCAATGTATGCATACAAGTACCATGAGGACTTTTCATCTAACAATCAAAGATTTGTTTAGGTTGTAATGGGGCTAGGGTTAAGGTAAGGATGTATATGGTCAAGTGAGTTTGAAGTTTAAATCTTTGATTAACTAAAGCTCTCACCTAACACACATAATAACCTATACAATTCAAATACAAATCTAACTACCCATTATTCAACTTTTTACACATTCATGCATTCTTTTCAATTGACATCTCATATGCATTGTTCTTATTACTCTACTTTGGGGCATTTTGTCCCTTTTTTATTGCTTTTTTTTTCTATTTTTTTATTTTTCTTTTCTTTTTCTCATTTTCATTTTATTTTTTTTCAAACTAAAATATATATACAAGAGCATCAATGCATATGGTTTAAACATTTAATACATGAGTATGTACCCAATTTCCAAGACCTTTAACAAAGAAATACAACAATATACCTTTATATCAACCAATGTTTCCAAGCTTCCCCACACTTATATTATACACACTCTCACTAGCCTAAGCTAATCAAAGATCCAAATAAAGGACATTTGTTATTTTTCACTTAGGGGTAGTGATGTGTTAAAATTAAGAACAAAAGGGGATTAAAATAGGCTCAAAATTAGTTAACAAAGGAAGATAAAAGGGTAGGCTATTTGGGTAAGTGAGCTAAATAAAATGATGACCTCAATCATATAAATGCATATATACATCAAATAATGGACATAAAGAATCAAACAAATCAAAGATTGCAATCATAAAAAGAGAATAACACACACAAGAATGAAAGTAGTGGTTAATATGATGTAACCACACAATTAGGCTCAAACCTCACATGCTTGTATGTTCTTAGCTCAAAAACATGTTCTACAATATATTTCAAGCAAGTTTCAAAGAAAATTTGTCACTTAAATCAATTGGGATGTCAATGCCCTACTAAGAATATTCTTCTTGGAAAATTTCATTTTTTCAACTAAGCTTATTATATATATGCAAAGAAATACAATAAACTAAGAAAAAACTGTAATTAAAGTGGTAGAATATATACAAACTAAGAAAATTAAAATGTCAAAGTGTTTGGATTGGAATTTGTCACCTAAGATTGCCGATCGGTGACGACCTCCCACACTTAAAGGTTTGCACCGTCCACGGTGCATCCAAAGATGAGCAAGGGGGGTATGGCGACTTCGGATTGCCACCTTCAGCTGGTGGATCAACCGGCTGCTACATGCTCTTTTTCCTGCTTCCCTTGTTGCTAATGGTGCATCATCCATAAAAAATAGAAAATAGGATAGTAAGATGAGTGGATGCAAAAGCAAGGAAGCAAAGATTGTTGGAATGATGTAAGAATCACTAAAATGAGGTGCGTGAATAAGTTTGTGACATGAAAGAAACAAGTGTGTGAATTCTAAGTTGCGCGGCTTAGAACACACACTAGCAAAGAAAGATATGTCACAATTATACAAAAGAAGCATGCACTTCACTCATTCTAGTGTGTTTGAAATACTTTAAAAGAGACTTGTAGGGTACGATAAACAAACAAATACTCAAGGAGCATAAAAGCAATCAAGCAACAATCAAGAAATTGTGAAAGGATGATAGAGGAAAGTTAGTTTGCAACACATAATTGACATGAAGTGGAAAACATGGCAAGCATAGTCCACAAAGCTTAAAAAGCTAAAAAAATGTCACCAGGGAAGCTCATGATCCATTTTCACAATTCCTTAATTTAATGCATCAACTATGTGACGTAAATAAAAATCAATCAAAGCAAGCATCACTTAACAAAAAATGCATCAGCTAAGAACGAATTGCCTAATGATAGATAATGAAATCAAATTATATGGTGGCTAGCTACAACATGCAATTTAGAAATCCAACAAGATTCATGAAGGCAATGTCATAAGTACTTGGTATGTGCAAATATTCAACATTCAAAACTCAATACAAAGTAATAAAGTATGACTTCAATAAAGACATCCAACAATAAATAGCAATGACAATGTCAATAATTCAGCAGCAATATCTCAACAGAATCAACAAATCAACTCAATCATCCAACACTTAGCACCAAACCAGAAAATTAAACCAACTAACTAACTAACTAACTAACTAAAGGTGAGTATGGTGGGTGGTGAATGATAGTGATGGAAGATGGTTGAAGAAGAGAAAGAAGAGAGAGGAAGAGAAAAGAAGAGAAGAAATGGAGAGAAGAGAAGAAAATAAGTAGGTGGTGTGAGAACAGAGTCGTGCGTACGCACACAGGGCCGTGTGCGTACGCACAAAAGGTGTAAAATGGGGGTGTACGCAAGCACAAGTACGTGTGAGCGCTTCGGTCAGAAGGTGAAATTTGACTTGTGCACACGCACACTAGGATTTTTTTTTTAAGAAAAAGGGTGAGCTGTGCGCGCGCACAAAGGTGTGCGTACGCACAGATGGGAAAAGGGTAGGGTGCACACGCGCAAGCTGGTGCGAGTGCCCTGGACAGAAGGGGTGATAAGGAGTGTGCGCGCACAGAGCTGTGCGCATGCACATAAAGCTCTGTTTTTTTTTTTGGAAGTGAAACGTCAAAATTTAACGCCCAATTTGACATCTGTGCATACGCACGAGAGGTAAAAAGAGGGGGATGTGAACGCACAAGGTGTGCGAGCACTCCAAACAAGGGCTGTGCAAAGGGGTGTGCAGGTGCACAGCTGGGTGCATGTGCACAGGGTGCATAAATTTGGGTAAGTGTGCGTACACACAGGGGTGTGCGCACGCACATGCTCTGTTTTTTCCAAAAAATTTTAGAGCTCTAAGGCACCAAATTTGAGCTCAACAAAAGGGTTTCAACCCCAAAACATCCAACATTACACAACCACATGATCCAAACAAAAATTTAACCTAACTTAGCTTGAAATTAAACTAAACATAAGCTATCTACAAGAAACAAAATGCAATGAATTAAAACTATAAACAAAGAGAGGTTAGGAAGATGTTAACATGGTGGGGTGTCTCTTACCTAACATTTTTATTTATTGTCCTTAAGTTGGACAATTGAATAAAGCTTTTGCTATGGTAGCTTGTGCTTGAATTCTTCTTTGAATCCCCACCAATGTTTGCATCTCCAATAGCCTCTGGGATCCCAAATCTTGTGCACCCGATCTTCTTGTTGACTCATGTGATCCCATCCGGGTGGCAAGCATCTAGAACTCTCACTTAAGCATCCAAACGATCTATCAAATTGAGAATTACACCAACCATTAAAACCAAGCCTCGGAGATTCTACCTCAATGATCCTAGTACTATGTTTCCAACCACTACCTAACTTTCTCCTATTTTCCAACCCACAAAGATTCCTAAGTTGACTATCATTTTCAATCAAACCATATTCAAGTGGAATAATGAAGTTCAAGGTTAAGGATGTTACCCACTTAAATAAAGGAGGTGATAGTGCTTCTTGTATGATCTCCACCTCTTGACAAGCTTCCTCAAGCTTGTTTCCTTGTTCAAGTTCTTTAAATTCTTCAACCACTTCTTCTAGTTCCTTAATCCCAACTTCCTCCTCTTGGAACTCATTCTTCAATTCCTCTTCTTTCCCTTATGGTTTCGAGCTCTCTAGTGCACGAATCATAACACCTTAATACAGCTGTACCAGCAAGTGTACTGGGTCGTCCAAGTAATACCTGAGCGAGTCAGGATCGATCCCACGAGGATTGTGGTTTGAAGCAAGCTATGATTATCTTGCAGGTTTTAGTCAGGCGAATCAGAAGTTGTTGGATTTGTGAGATCTAAACTATGTTGACATGTAACTAATAAAATACTCTGTAAATTAAATAGAATCAGTAATAGGAATATAGTTAAGGAATAGAGTTGCTTTGTCTTTTTGAATTAACTCTGGTATTACTGTCTTCTTTGCTTGTGAGTGATTTCTTCTATGGCAGGCTGTATGTGATCAATGCCATTGTCCGTGGTCATTGATTTCCTCTGCTCCAGATCAAACGCCATTGCCCGTGGTCATCCAATTTGACGGAGGGTGAAGCTCTAGCAGTTCATTCTCTTGGCGATCCTACTCAAAACGCCACAAACAAGGTCGAATCTTCTGGATCAGAGAATGCTGCTTCTTTGGGTTCTAGCCTATACCACAGAGACCTTAATCTCTCTGGAAATTGGCTGAACTGGTATCTCGAGAAGTCCCCAACAATGTCGTGGATTAGCCTTCTGAGAGATGCATAATCAAGCTGGCGGTTCGCGCTTTCTAGCCACGTATTCACATGAACCCAAGTAGACACGTGTGGTTGTCAGGAATGCAGTCCTAGTATGATGAACAGAGCTGATTGTCACTGATCATCCTATTCACCATGTTGAAGACCGAGTATGCATCTTAGAAATAAAGCAAACACGGGTCGAAGAAGAAACAGTAATACTTTTATTAATTCATAGGACCTAGCAGGGCTCCTCCCCTTAACCTAGGAGGTTTAGAAACTCATACTGAAAGGAAAATACAAAGCAAAACTTGAATATGGTGAATGATGGGCGAAGATCCTTAACAAAGTGTGATCTTCTACTTTAAATACTAAACTAATGACTAGTAAGGGTAAAACAGTCTTTCTAGTGCTAAAATCCACTTCTGGGGCCCACTTGGTGAGTATTTGGGCTGAGCTTTGATGAGATCCATGTGCTATGAGGCTCTTAGGACATTGAACACTGGATAGGGGGTCCTCTCTATGCGTTTGGACGCTAGTCTCTGCTTTGTGGGCGCTGGACGCCTGGAAGGGGGCAGGAAGTTGGTGTTGGACGCCAATTTTGGGCCTTCTAATCTGAAGCAAAGTATAAACTATTATACATTGCTGGAAAGCTCTGAAAGTCAGCTTTCCATAGCCATTCAAAATGCTCCATTTGAACTTCTGTAGCTCCAAAAATTCTCTTCCAAGTGCAAAGAGGTCAGATCCGGACAACATCTGCAGTGCTTTCTCTGTCTCTGAATCAGACTTTTACTCCAGCTCCTCAATTTTAGCTAGAAATTACCTGAAATTGCTCAAAAACACAAAAACTCAAAGTAGAATCCAAAAATGTGAATTTAACATTAAAACCTATAAAAACTTAATGAAAACTAAACGAAACATACTAAAAACTATATGAAAATGATGGCAAAAAGCGTATAAAATATCCGCTCATCACAACACCAAACTTAAATTGTTGCTTGTCCCCAAGCAACTAAACACACAGTAGGATAAAAAAGAAAATTAAGATACAAATAAATTTCAAAGTTTCCAATGAAGCTCAGTTACAATTAGATGAGCGGGACTTAGTAGCTTTTTGCTTCTGAATAGTTTTGGCATCTCACTATCCGTTGAAACTCAAAATGGTTGGCATCTTTAGGAACTTAGAATCCAGATGATATTATTGACACTCCTAGTTCATTTCTTTTTTATTCTTGGACACAGCTTTTAGAGTCTTGGCGGTGACCCTAACCACCTTGTTTTCCAGTATTACCACCAGATACAATAATGCCACAGACACTTTAACTGGGTGAACCTTTTCATATTGTGACTCAAATTTGCTAGAGTCCCCAGATAAAGGTGTCCAGAGTTTTTAAGCACACTTTTTTTGCTTTGAATCACGACTTTAGCCACTCAGTCTCAAGCTTTTTACTTGACACCTTCATGCCACAAGCACATGGTTAGGGACAACTTGGTTGAGCCGCTTAGGCCAGGATTTTATTCCTTTAGGCCCCCCTATCTATTAATGCTCAAAGTCTTGGATCCTTTTACCCTTGCCTTTTGGTTTAAAGGGCTACTAGCTTTTTGCTCTTACCTTTTGGTTTAAAGAGCTATTGGCTTTTTTTGCTTGCTTTTTCTCTTTTTTTTTATATTTATTTTTTTTGCCACTTTTTTTTTTTGCATGCAAGCTTTTTCTTTTTCTTTTTGCTGCTTTTTCTTGCTTCAAGAATCAATTTATTTAGATTTTTCAGATTACCAATAATACTTTTCCTTTTTCCTTATTCTTTCAAGAGCCAACATTCTAAAATTTCAACTTCAAACATGCACTATTTATTCATACATTCAGAAAATAAAAACAATGCCACCAAATTAACATAATTAAACTATTCTTATTTTAAATCTAAAATTCATGTATCTCTCAATTCTTTTCAATTAAAATTTTCTTTTAAGCAAGGTGAGAGATATATGGAACATTTTACATCTTTAAGGCATAAATGCAAATGATCATGCAACAGAAATAAGAGAACAGATAAAACATAATAGAAAACATAAAAATAATACAAGAAAAGGAAGTAAAAGAGAACGAATCCACCTTTAATGGTGGCGGCTAGTACTCCTCCTTGAGGATCCAATGTGATGCTTGATCTCTTCAATGTCATTCCTTTGCCTTTGTTGTTCTCCCCTCATAGCCCTTTGGTCTTCTCTTATTTCATTGAGGGTGATGGAGTGTGACAGGCAGAAAAATGCCGATTAAGAATTTATAATGGAATTAATGTTGCAAGTACTATTCTTAACCGACAAAAATTCTGCTTATCAATTTAAAAAGAGTTGTCACAATTTAAGAATAAAATACTGGGAGTAGAATTCCCAGGTCGTCTCCCAACGAGTTGACAAAAGAGTGCAATTTATTGGTCATGAATTTTCTGAGAAGTTTTAGAGTTTGGAAATTAGAAAAATAAAATGATTATCAATTAAAGCAATAAAATTAACAAGAGGTTTATATATTTGAAATAAAAAGCCTTGACTAGGAGAAGATTAATCAGAATTTCTATCCTTGTTGAATTTTTCCAAGTGTAATAGTAAGAGGTTGTTGCTTCTACTTAGTTATCCTTTACCTAATAATGGAAAATCAAGCAACTAACCAACTCTGATTCACAAGTCCTAATCCCTTCCTAGGGAAGGATTAGAGTTAGTGACTAGAGAGTCAGCCAACAACTTCCAATTACAAATTAACACTTGAGTATTCTAACTCAAGGGTCTCCTATTAATCAACTCCAAAGTCAAGTTGGGAGTCTACTCCATTGACATGGATGCCATTTTTGCAAACATGTAAAGGGAGTAGAAAGGAGACATGATAATTAAAATTAATTTAGTAAAAGCAATTTTTGAGCTAATAAATTAAGGGGAGATGACAATCAAATAAATAGTGAAATTAAATGTAAAAATAACTCTTGCATTAATAATTCCCAAAATCAAAGATATCCATATGTAATTCTGAACAAATGGAATGGAAAGCAAAAGAGTAAGGAATAACAAAGCAAACTGTAGTGATAGAGACTTCAAACGAAGGTAGTAACTATCTCAAGATCCAATCTGAAAGCATAAAACTAAAAATCTAAGAATGTGAAGAACCCTAGAGGAAGTAGTATTTTCTCGCTAAGATAAAAAACTAAAACTAAAACTAAGTGAAAATGTGAATGTGTGTGGAGTCTCTGCTTGTCCCCTGGCTCTAGTCTGTGTTTTTGGGCCAAAAATTGGGTAAAAAACCAGCCTAAAATCGCCTCCAGCGTCTTCTGCAGTTGCAGCCTGTTACGCACGTCACGCGTACGCGTCAATCATGCGTACGTGTTGATGGTCTTCTACGCGTGTCACGCGTCGCTGTGCGACTTCGCTGATCACGCGTACGCGTCAGTTACGCGTACGCGTCTCTGTGAAAAGCTCCAAGTCACACGCACGTGTGAGCCATGTGTGCGCGTCGATACTCACTGGTCATCTCCTTTGTTTTTTGTGTTCCTTCCACTTTTTGCATGCTTTCTTTCCATCCTCTAAGCCATTCCTGCCCTATATAGCCTGAAAACACTTAACACATAGATCACAGTATCGAATAGTATAAAGGGGAATTAAAAATTAGCAAATTTAAGGCTTAGGAAGCAAGTTTTCAATTATAGAACAAAATTGGGAAGGATTTGTAAAACCATGCAATTTGTATGAATAAGTGTGCAAAGAACTGATAAAAACCATTCAATATAGCACAAGATAAACCATAAAATAGTGGTTTATCAATCTTTCCACACTTAAACATTAGCATGTCCTCATGCTAAGCTCAAGGAGACCAAAAGAATGAATGGGGGCAAGTAAGACTCATGCAATGCAGCCTATGTATATGAATGCAACTATATGCTAAGATGTTTCTACCTACTTGGTTAAAAGTAAACAAGTTCTCCAAGACAAACATAAATCAGAGTCCACTAATTCAAATCACACAATAAAAGACAAGTAAACTTGTAAGAAGAGAGCTCATGAAAGCCGGGAACACAGAATTAAGCATTGAACCCTCACTGGAAGTGTATATGCACTCTAATCGCTGAAGTGTCTAGGGTTAGTCCACTCTACTCTTCTCTAGTCATGCTTTCTAAAACTTTGTTCTTCATCTAACCAATCAACAAATATTTAGTGTACAAATCCAAACATCATAAGGTCTTTTCAGGGTTGTAACGGGGCTAAGGCAAGGGTGAGGATATATGTATGGCTAAGTAAGCTATAATTTGAATCTTTGACTAACCTAAGTTCTCACCTAACACACACACACTCTATATAATTCAGGCCTAGCTACCCATAATCTCACTTTTGTATATTTCACATACTCATGTATCAAAATTTTCTTTAATTTCATCACATATGCAATGATCTTTTTTATTGAACTTAACATTGGGGTGATTTTATCCCCCATTTATTTATTTTCTTGTCTTTTCTTTTTCTCTTTTTTTATGGGGTGAATGAAAACATAACATATCAATGCATATGGTTTTTTTGATTTCACATGAGTAAGCACCCAAATTCCCAATATTTTGTCAATAAAAACACAAAACATTCTCATCAACCCAACTTCCCACAATTCCCCACACTTAGTTGACACACAATCTCTATCTTAAGCTAACCAAAGATTCAAATGGGGTAATTAATTATTTTTTCGCTTAAAGCTAGTGATGTGGTAAAATACAGAACAAATAGGGGTTAGGAAGGCTCAAGGTGGCAAACAAAGGTAAATAAAATAGTAGGCTATTTGAGATAAGTGAGCTAATAACAAATAATGGCCTCAATTATATGTATGCATGCATATATACAAAACAATGGACGTATAGAATGGAACAAACTATAGATTGCAATCATAGAGAAGAAAACACACAAGAATAAAAATTATGGTTAAATAATTTAACCATATAATTAAGCTCAAAATCTCACAGGTTGTGTGTTCTTAGCTATAAACTATGTTCCAAATTACAATCATTAAACAAGTTTAACACAAATTTTAATTTGAATTAGTGAAATACTATAAAATAGGGTCTTGAAAAGAAATTCATTACTTCAACCAAGCAATACATACATGCAAGCAACTACTATCATGCAATCTATCCTATCTAACAAAAGAAAAAAAATAAAATGTTAGTGTTAAAAGAGAGAGATTACCTCCGGAAGTCAAGTACTGACCTCCCCACGCTTAAGACTTAGCACGGTCCTTCGTGCCATCAGTAAGGAGCAAGGTGGGGCTGGTAGCATCACCTTTACTGTCGGAGTCATCATGGCTCCCCGTGCTGGTAGGTGAAGTGGAGTCCAGGGTATCTTTCTCTTCTGGAGGTGGGTGAGTACTAACAATGAGATCCTTCAGATAGGTGTATCGGCGCTTGTTGCGGCGCTCTATTTGCTCCATCCGTCGGTCTTGCCGGTCTAATCTCTGAAAAATCTGAAGGAACATCTGATGGGTGGATGGTGCTTGTGGTGTGGATGATGGTGGAGTAAAAGAAGGAGGAGTGTCCAAAGATGGGCCTGAAGGCCGGCTCGCAGAAGGGACTTGGGGTCTGATGTATTTTCCATTCGGGACATACTGATCAGTCCTAGGGATCATGGCCTTCGTGTCCCCAACCCGATAGGTAACACCTGCTGCAGAGACTAAATCTGAAACCGATGCGGGGAAGGGCAGGTTACCCGCGATCTGCACGTGTCCCATTACCTGCCGGATGAGTCGGGGCAGGTTGAGAGGTTGTTCTGTAAGGATGCACCAGAGGAGAACAGCCATGTCCGCTGTGAAGGTAGACTCGTGAGTGCTCGGAAAGATATAGTGGGACATAATCTGTGCCCACAGGCGAGCCTCTAATGTAAGTGCTTGGGCTAAGATACTCTTGGATTTTGACCAGTGTTGCCCATAGATCCAGGTGCTGCCAGGTTGGGCTATAACTCCAAGGACGCTGTCCCAGTCAAACTGATACATCTGGTGCTTAAGCTGGGCCTCTTGATATGCATCCAATCCCTCTGGGCTAGGTGGAAGATCCAGTACTCTCTGTATGGCACCTTCGGAGACAGGAATTTGCTGCTGACGAATATAGACAGTCTGCAGGGTAGGCGAGTAGAAGTTGGAGTAGAATTCAACTACCCATGATAGGTTGGCCTCCCGCGGCTACCTCCTTAAGAATCTCCATTGTCTCCTTTCGATGCGGGGCTCCACAAATTCAACAAAATGTGTTGGGACAATAAGTAGATGCTCATTATTGTAGTTCCTCTCGGCTAGGATGGAGAACATCTGCTCGCAGTAACGGTTAGTGAATCGTGTGGAGTCCCGTGCGGGAAAGGCTTTCTCCGCTTCATCAACTTTGATGATCTTCTTCACCCGCTTTGTTGGCGGCTTGACGCTTGTAGATGGTGGTGCCTTAGCCGGTGCTCTCTTGGTTCCTCTCCTTGCCGGTGGCTTTTCAGAAGCCTTCTCCTTTCCTCTTTTAGTGGCCATCCTAAAGAAGGAAGAAAGGGAATTAATTTCAAGTATAGATAACTAACAATTGGAAGGAAGAAAGTCCAAGTAATAATGAATACCAAAGGAAAAGGGATGTCCTATACATGGTAGCTACAATATGTATGGAAGATATTAAGTAAAATCATGAAGGCAATTCATTACAATTAGATGCAAGAGGGTTAAAAGCATGCAAGTAATAGGCATGAGAAGCATAACTCAAGCATCAATTATTAAATGTACCAAATGAAAGAGCACTTGTATGATGACAATTGTGAATGATAATCTCAATACATGTGGATTGCAAGTGATGTGAAAAAGAGGCATTAAAGTGTGAGAGTAAACTAGAATAGAATTCAAAATGCCATGAGAGCTTTTTCAGAAACACTTGTTGTGCAAGTTAAAATAGGAATTAAAATAATTAATCCAAGTGTATATGAGACCCATAATAAAATGTCAATTGTCAAATTACTCCTCATAATATCCACAAGCTCAAATATAATAAAATAATATCCAAATAAAGCTCCAACACCAACATAAAAATGCATGATAAAAGAATGAAAAAGAAACTAAAAATAACTAAGCTAATATAAAATTTAAAATAAGTAAAAATAATTAAATGCAATAAATAAACGAAGAATGAAAGAGTAGAGAAGAGGGAAAAAAGAAACCTTAGGAAGAAGATGAAAATAGGAAGGTGAGTGGAAGTAAGAATGAGAGAAGAGGAGTAGGAATGGTAGAGGAGAAAGAAAAAGAAATTGTAGTTGCTGGAGTTAGTGGTCTCCAGTGATGATCCACCGGTAGTGGTGGAAAAAGGTAAGAAGAAAGAAGCAAGAAGTAAGAAGTAAGAAGAGGGAAAGAATGAAGAAGAAAGAAAGAAGAATTAGAAGTGCATGAGAATTAGGATTGGGAGGGGGGGAGAGAATAGAGTCTGACGGTGCGCTGAACAAGTGATGCGGCGCATGCGACGCACACGCGTACCCCACGCATACGCGTGGGTTGCGCAAAAGTGGAGGCGATGCGCAAGCGTCAGTAACGCGTACGTGTGCCCTTGGTCGTGCCAGTCGCGCGAATCCAGCCGCGCACACGCACAACTCTCTATTCGAAATGCACTGGGGACAAGATTGCATATGACGTGTGCGCGTCAGGCACGCGCACGCGTGGATGGCCATAAAGTGAAAATGACGCGTACGCGTCAGGGATGCATACGCGTGGGTGAATTGGTGCCTCTAGCACAGTGCCAGCGCGAGTCAAGCAGAACTATCTGTTCAACCACTTCTTTACGCCGATTTCCATGTCCATGCGTGCGTGTCCTAGACGCGTACACGTGGGTTGCCAAAACCGCAAGTGATGCGCACGCATATGCGTGGACTTGCTTGTGCGCAAGGCACGCTTCCTGGTCAACTCCCGCGTAACTCTCTGTTCAATTCTAATATGTTGTGCATTCACGCATGATGCATACGCGTCATAGATGCTTGCGTGTCGAATTTTTTTAATGCAGAACGCAGGTGATTATGCAGAATGTATAAATTAACACTGATAAAAATAAAATAAAACTAATAAGAAAAAGGGACGATCATACCATGGTGGGTTGCCTCCCACTTAGTACTTTTCTTTAACGTCCTTAAGTTGGACGATCCACAAGCTCAGTCTTCTTCTGTTGCTGGATCCGCCAAGAGGAAAATCTCCAGCTCCTTGTTGTTCTTCATCTTCTCACCATGGTATAGCTTCAAGCAGTGGCCATTGACTTTGAAGAATTTAGGGATTGAAGGATTACTCAGGTGGAAGACTCCGTATGGCTTTGCCTTTTCCACCCTATAGGGGCCTTCTCATCTGGATCTCAACTTGCCTGGCATGAGCCTCAACCTGGAGTTATAGAGGAGGACTAACTCTCCAGGTCTGAACTCTCTTCTCTTGATGTTCTTGTCATGCACAGCCTTCACCCGTTTCTTGTAGAGCCGCGAGTTCTCGTATGCTTCTAGTCGAAGGCACTCCAGTTCTTGTAGTTGCAACTTCCTTTCAGCCCCGTCTCTCTCCAATCCCATGTTGCATTCCCTTACCGCCCAGAAAGCTTTGTGCTCTACCTCCACTGGGAGGTGACAAGCCTTTCCATAAACTATGCGGAATGGACTCATTCCGATAGGCGTCTTGTAAGCGGTCCGATAAGCCCAAAGTGCATCTGCCAGTCTAGTACTCCAGTTTCTTCTGTGAGGCTTGACAATCTTCTCCAATATGTGCTTTATCTCTCTATTAGACACCTCGGCTTATCCATTGGTCTGGGGATGGTAAGCCGTTGCTACCTTGTGAATAATGCCATGTTTCTTTAACAAACCTGTCAGTCTCCTGTTACAAAAATGAGTGCCTTGATTACTCACGGTTGCTCGTGGTGATCCAAAGTGACAGATAATATTATTCCGAACAAAAAAGACAACAACGTTAGCATCATCAGTACGGGTAGGAATTGCTTCCACCTATTTAGAAACATAATCAACAGCTAACAATATGTATGAGAAACCATTAGAGTTTGGAAATAGACCCATGAAGTCAATGCCCCAAACATCGAAAATTTCACAGAACAACATAAGTTGTTGGGGCATCTCATCCCTCTTGGATATATTCCCAAACCTTTGGCAAGGGGAGCAAGATTCATAGAAAGCAGTTGCATCCTTAAAAAGTGTGGGCCACCAGAATCTATAGTCTAAAATTTTTCTAGCTGTTCTTTGAGGTCCAAAGTGTCCACCACTCTCAGAAGAGTGGCAGGCCTCTAAAATTGATTGGAATTCTGATTGTGGCACACACCTTCTAATTATTTGGTCAGTACCACATCTCCATAAATATGGGTTATCCCATATATAATATTTGGACTCGCTTTTAAGCTTGTCTCTTTGATGCTTAGTAAAATTGGGAGGAAATGTATGACTAACCAAATAATTAGCTATAGGTGCATACCAAGTAGGGGTGTTCGCGGTGCGGTTTGGTTCGGTTTTTGAAGAAAAAGCCATCCGATCCGATTGTCTAATTAAAGTGCGGTTCGGTTTGGTTCGGTTTTTTTGTCAAAGTCATCCGAACCAAACCAAACCAATTAAAATCGGTTTGGTTTGGTTCGGTTTGTTCGGTTTTTTCAATCAAACCAAAAAAAATTCTACCATACTATTATGCAAAGTCATAACATTGAAATCGATAAACCGAAATAACACTTTTTTTTATTGTATCGAAGTTTATATCATCTCTCTCAAAAAGAGGACCAACAATATTTCCAAAATTTCACAAATTTGGATAACACATATATAACTAGTTACATACTTAATGCTAAACTCTATACCAACACCAATGTTTAAATCCGAACCCAACCCATTAAAATTTGTACCATCTCTTGAAGAGAATATTGAAAAAGGATGATGATGATCACTATGGAGAAGAGGTAGATGCTGATAAAATTTCTTAAAAGAGATTAGAAATAGGTCTTGGGGCTGCTTCTCCTGAGCTCATTAGCTCATCCATGGAACGGTGAGGGTTTGTCTTGTGCTTCTCACATAGCTTTGGCAAATACACTCCTGCAAAAATTTAAATGTAAGAGGATTTAATTTATGTAATTAATATATATATTTTAAGGTGAATTTTATGGTAGTTATTATTCCAATAATTATGGACTTATGGTGATTATATATTTTGATGATAACACTTAAAAAGTATAGCTAAAATTAATGTTACATTTTTTTATTTGTTTGTATTAAAGTATTACAGTACCACAATACACCTATGTTAAAATGACCATACTTAATAAACATGAAAATTAAAGAAATATAAACTTGAACTCAGAAGTAAGAACTGAAGCAAAACACAATAAGGGCATTTTAAATAAGTTAAAATTAGAACCATTTAAAAAAAAAGCAAACCATTTGAAGACAATTTTAAATAAGTTAAAATTAAATTCATCACTAATCCAAAAAGAATGAAAACTTGTAGAAGTTTTCAGATCCTCCTATGGCAACCAAACAATAGGCATTAGTAAGTTTAGAAAACACTCCAATTTCATAATTATTCTCAAATTGTAGTCCTGCAAGGAAATAATATACATTCAATATCTTATCTCAAAAAAGCAAAAACGAGTTCAAGTAAGGAAGACTAAAGTAGGGAAGGCATATATGATTGCTTACTAGTTGCCATGATTGAGAATAACATAGATCTTTAACCCAAATAAGCATATTGAAGATCTGCAGTGAAAGAATGCGAGTTAGGAAAACAACATAAAGCATCCATGTTCTGTATATTAAAATTATGCTCAAATAGATACATAACAAACTTCATATACTCAATATGTGGGATACATATCCCCAACTTAGCTTCTACCTAATCATGCATAATCAAGCTATATAGTTTGGACGGTTTAGCATTGGATTTTAGCAAGCCAGCAACAAAACTAACAATAAAATAATTCATCAAATCAACAATGCACCCACCAGTAAACAGCAAGTAGCAACAAATCAACAATGCACCAGTAAATAGCAAATGGTTCAAATTACCTGAATCGGTGGCTCGGGGTCCATATTGACTTGGGAGGAAGGCTGAGTGGGAGACTGGGAGGTGCTGGGAGTGGGTTGAACTGATGATCGTGGCGCTGAGTGGGAGAACCCAGAAACACTGAACAATGAACAATAAACATAGAACAGAAATTCAAACAAAAATACACTGAACATAGAACAAAAATTATTCAAACAAAAGTATAAATTCAAACAAAATTACACTGAACAAAGAACAGAAATTATTCAAACAAAAGCAAAATTACATTGAACAAAGAACAGAAATTATTCAAACAAAAGCATAAATTCAAACAAAATAAAATTATTTAACAATTACCAGAAATTCAAACGAAAATTCACTGAACATGAAACAGAAATAATTCAAATTAATACCTGACTTGGATCCTCCATATCTGGTGTTCGGTGTTGGGAGGTGCTGCGTGCTGGGAGGGGCTGGTCCGGCGCTACTGGGTGGCTGGTCCGGCGCTACTGGGTGGCTGGTCCGGCGCTGCTGGGAGGCGTTGCTGCGAGGCGCGGCTGGGAGGCGTTGCTGCGAGGCACTGGTTCGCGGGATTGGGAGGCGCTGATTCGCGGAACTGGAGTGGGAGGGGCTGAGAGGCGGGGCTAGGAGGCGGTTGGGAGAATAGGGGTTACTGAGTGGGAGTGGGAGGCGCATCTGGGAGGGGCTGGGGTAATGGAGTTTCTTGGCTGTGCTAGGTTAGGAGAATAGGAGTTAGGTTATCTGATGGGTTGGGCTTGGGCCGTTTGGGGTTGGGGGGAATGGTTTTTTATGGTTTTTAGTTGACCGGTTCGGTTCGGTTCGGTTAGGGTTTTTAGTATCAAAACCGAAAACCGAACCGAACCGCATAAAAAACAGCAAAATATGATTTTTTCGGTTTTTTCGGTTTTTGGTTTATTCGGTTCTCGGTTTTTTCGGTTCGGTTGGTCGGTTTTGTTCGGCCTGGTTCGGTTTTGAACACCCCTAATACCAAGGAACCACCTCAGATATTGCGTGCAAGCTATCAAATGGAAAAGCATCATTGATAGGAGTGGAGTCATTTTTAATGTGCTCTAGGCGACTCAAGTGGTCTACCACTAAATTTTGGGAGCCACTCTTATCTTTGATTTCTAAATCAAAATCTTGTAGCAATAATATCCAATGGATTAACCTTGGTTTGGACTCTTTTTTAGCCAATATATATTTTAGAGCTGCATGGTCTGAGTAAACTACCACCTTAGTACCAAGTAAGTAGGCTCGAAATTTATCCAGAGCAAAAACAATAGCTAGAAGCTCTTTTTCAGTGGTAGTATAATTAGACTGAACAACGTCTAAGGTCTTAGAAGCATAAGCAATTATATAAGGGTCCTTACCTTCGCGCTGAGCCAGCACCGCTCCTACTGCATGGTTGGAGGCATTACACATTATCTCAAATGGCTAACTCCAGTCGGGCCCTCTCACAATCGGGGCTTGAGTTAAGGCAATCTTCAACTTATCAAACACTTCCATGCAGTCCTCACGCAGCTCGAACTCAACGTCTTTCTGCAGCAGTCAGGATAAAGGCAATGCTACCTTACTGAAGTCCTTGATAAATCCCCGGTAGAAACCTGCATGACCAAGAAACAAACAGACCTCCCTCACGGAGGGGTAAGGTAAACCAGAAATCACATCTACCTTTGCTGAATCAACTGAAATACCAGTATTAGAAACAACATGTCCTAGAACAATACCTTGTTTTACCATAAAATGACATTTTTCAAAATTCAGTACAAGGTTTGAACTAACACACCTTTCTAATACTCTAGCTAAACTATCCAGACAAAGGTCAAACGAATTACCATACACACTAAAGTCATCCATGAAAACTTCCATACAGTTCTCAAGAAGGTCTGAGAAAATACTCATCATGCATCTTTGAAACGTAGCTGGTGCATTACATAAGTCAAAATGCATTCTCTTATATGCATACGTTCCAAAGGGGTATGTAAAAGTAGTTTTCTCCTAATCTTCAGGAGCTATATAAATGTGAAAATAGCCAGTGTAACCATCTAAAAAATAGTAGTGTGATTTACCTGACAGGTGATCAAGCATTTGATCGATGAAAGGCAGTGGGTAGTGGTCCTTGCGAGTAGCTTGGTTGAGGCTCCTATAATCAATGCACACCCTCCAGGAGTTCTGTACTCTAGTCGCCATGAGTTTTCCATGCTCATTCTTCATTGTCGTGACGCCAGACTTCTTTGGTACCACCTGTACTGGGCTAACCCATTCACTATCTGAGATTGGATAGATGATGTCAACTTCAAGCAGTCTGGTCACTTCCTTCTTAACAACTTCTAAGATGGTGGGGTTCAACCGCCATTGAGGTTGACGGATAGGCCTTTCTTCCTCTTCTAAAAATATGCCATGCTCACAGACTTGAGGGCTGATGCCTACTATATCCGCCAAGCTCCACCCAATAGCTTTCTTGTGTCTTCTCAACACATTAAGCAACTGCTCCTCTTATTGGGAAGTGAGTTCCCTTGCAATAATAACTGGGAGCTTCTGATTATCCTCAAGGTAAGCATACTTAAGGTGGGGTGGAAGGGGCTTCAACTCCATTTTTAGCTCATGGCAGGGCACTTGATCATCTGGAGCTATTGGTGGTGGCAAAGTATCTTCAGTAAGCTCGGAGGGTTTCCCCACACTTGCACCTTGCTCCATGTTCATCTCTTCTACTTCTTCTTGGTGAACTTCAGCCACTGTCTCATCAATGATGTCGCGCTGGAAGATGGAGTGATCTTCCGGAGGATGCTTCATAGCTTCATCCAGGTTGAAGCTTACCGCTCTGCCATCTATTGATGCCAGGGCATCTTAGGCTAGTTTCACTAGCCTTTTTCTTTGTTTTTGATAGGTTTTATGTACTTTCTTGAGCTATAAGTAAGCAAATTAGGTAGAAATTTGTGTCTGCCTATATTCATTCAACCATGAGTAAATTGATGTAATTTTATGATGATTTATGCTATGATTGCTTGTACACTAAGAATGATAAGAATTCTCATGACTTTAGCAAGGCTTTGATGCATTCATTGGTTAATGATAGGTGAAGGAAAGCATGGAGGAAGGTTGAAGAGGGAGCATGGAAAAGATGAAGAGGAAGCAATGTTGGTGGCCAAGTTGGACCACCAACGTTGCCTCAAACGTTGGAAGATAAAACAGGACACTTCTCTGTAAACACTGCTGATGCTCGCGTTTGAGTTAGCGTTGGACATCCAACGTTACCCCCAACGTGGTGATGAAAAATTCAATTCTGGAAGTAAGGGAATTTTGGGTGATGCGTACGCGTCAATGATGCGTACGCGTGAAAAAGAAAAATTTGATATCCGCGTGCAAGCGTGCGTCATGCGCACGCGTGGAATGGCGAAAATTGACCATCCACATGTACGCATGGGTCACGCGTACGTGTCAAAATCAGACGTTGGAGGTCCAACATTACCTCAAACGCTAGCCTCCAATGTCCGCGATACTCAACCCAGAATTTTGATTTGAAATCGACGCGTACGCGTCAGTGACGCGTACGTGTGACTAAGAAAAATTTCAGATATCACGTGAAGGCATGAAGCACGCGTGCGCGTGGATAGAAAAAAAGACAGTTTATGCGTTAGCGTAGAGTACGCGCACGCGTGATATTGCCAATGTTGGAAGGAACGTTGGGGGTCCAATGCTGAGGCCAACGTCCCCTGAAGCTTAAAAATGAAATATTTGCATCCACGCGCACGCATGAAGCTCGCGTACACGTGGATAAGCAATTTTTAACCCTTTTGCGCGGACGCCTGAAGCACGTGTACGCGTGGGTAAGCTGAACGTTGGCCCCCAACGTTGAGTCAAACGCCAATGACAGCAAGCTTTCTGGTTTTTGTTGGTCTGATTCAAAGTGGCGTTTGAGTCAACGTTAGCCCTCAAACTTTGACTCAAACGTGAAGCATCAGATTCAAATTTTACACAGATCTCTTCTCAATATCAAGGGGCAACCAATTAGAACCATATTCAACCCAATTCCATCAAGGCCAAAAGCCCAATTCAAGGCTTGAAGATCAATAGAAGAAAGTGTATAAATAGCTTAGAATTTAAGTTAGAAGGACTTTTCACCATTTTTTGGATTTTTTTTCATTTACTGCACTTGAATTTCAGAATGTATTTGAGAATTCTAATTTCCATATTTAGAGCTATGAACAACTAAACTCCT
This sequence comes from Arachis hypogaea, assembly GCF_003086295.3. NCBI lineage: Eukaryota > Viridiplantae > Streptophyta > Magnoliopsida > Fabales > Fabaceae > Arachis > Arachis hypogaea. The sequence continues at coordinate 64,882,961 of NC_092046.1, read as the reverse complement.
TTCATTGGGTTAGGGAGCTTTGTGTAATTCAATGGATCAGTATTAGTTTTCATTCATCTTCTTCTTTCTTTTCTCTTGATTTTACTAGAAAGCTTTCGTTCTTCATCCAATTGGATAGTTATCTTGGGAAAGAAGCTATTCATAATTGGATCTCCTCGGAACCTTGGAAGAGGAATGAGGAGATCATGCTAGAAATGCTTTCTTACATTGGATTAGATTGGGGTTTGGATGGATATAGTGACATGTAATCCTACCAACACTTTGATCTATGAATTTGTGTGGTATAATCAGTGACCAAACTTTATCTCTTCCCATGAGCACTTAAATCAAGGAATTGGGCAATTGTTCATGCTTAGAGAGATTGGTGAGCCAAGGAATTGGGATCCAATCACTTAAGATTTCCAAGGAGATCAATGAATGCATTGATTGTGGAAGAGTTGAAAATGAATTTGATCCGGAGAATTATACATCTCCTGAACCCAATGAATCCCCCATTCTCTGATCTACCCATTCTATTTACTTTCTGCTCTTTAATTTTATGCTAAAACCCCCTTCCCATTTAATTTCTTGCAATTTAAGCTTCTGCACTTTAATTCCCTACGATTAAATTTTCTGTTCCTTTAATTTCTTGCAATTTATATTTCCCGCCAATTTTACTTTCTGCAATCTCAATTTCACTTACTATTTCGCTCAACTAGCATAATCCTCAAATTGTAATTGATCGATCTACCAATCCTTGTGGGATTCAACCTCACTCTTTTGTGAGTTTTTACTTGACGACAATCCGGTGCACTTGCTGGAAAGAAATTTGTTGAGAGGCAAGTTTTCGCTGCATCAAGTTTATGGCGCCGTTGCCGGGGATTGGTTTTGTATTGACAATTACCAAATTGAAGGATAACTAGATTGAGCATTTTTAATTTCTTTTGTTACTAGAAGTTCCATTTTTGTTGTTCATTTAGTTTTTTTGCAATTTTTAGTCATTCATTTTGAATTTCTCTTTATTGCTTTACTTTCCAGCAAACTAACTCACTAACTCATTAACTGCTTGATTAATTGCCTCAATTGCTCTAACCAAGCTAACTATACTCTGTTTTAGTAGACTCTACACTTGCTATTTCTTGTACTTGTTCATTATATGACAGGTAGGAGAAAGGAAACTTCAACTTCCTTTGATAGTGAATCGGAGAGAACTTTTCTGAGACTAAGAAGGGAAGCAAGAGGAAAGAGGGTTGTTGGTACTGAAGAAGAGGAGGAATACTTTGATATAACCATGGAGGATGATATGGAAAACCACCATGGAAACAGGTGAATAACCATGCCAGAAGGGGTGGAGCTAACCTTGCTGGGCAAGAGAGGAGAGTCCTGGGATCATACATCAATCCAAATTCAGGAAATTGTGGTAGCAGCATTCAGAGGCCAACCATCCATGCTAACAATTTCGAATTAAAGCCTCAGCTCATAACTCTTATCCAGAACAACTGCTCTTTTTGAGGAAGTGCACAAGAAGATCCTAATGAACATCTCACTAAATTCCAAAGGATATGTGACACAGTTAAGTCTAATGGTGTTCATCCTGACACCTATAGATTGTTACTGTTTCCATTTTCTTTGAGGGACAAAGCATCAAAATGGCTAGAGTCATTTCCCAAGGAAAGCTTGAAAACCTGAGAAGATGTAATGAGCAAATTCTTGACAAAGTTCTACCCTCCACAAAGAGTAAACAGGCTTAGAACTGAAGTGCAGACATTCAGACAGCAAGATGGTGAAACTCTTTATGAAGTTTGGAAAAGATTCAAAGACTTGACAAAGAAATTTCCCCCTGACATGTTCTATGAGTGGGTGCAAATCCACATCTTCTATGAAGGGTTAAATTGTGAATCAAGAAAAGCTGTAGATCATTCATCTAGAGGTTCCCTAAACAAGAAGAAGACCATTAAAGAAGCCATTGATGTGATAGAGACAGTGGCTGACAATGAGTATTTTTATGCCTCAGATAGAAGCAACAACAGGGGAGTCTTGGAATTGAATCAAATGGATGCAATCCTGGCTCAAAACAAGATGATCACTAAGCAACTAGCTGAATTGACCAAGCAAATGGAGAAGAATCAGGTTGCAGCTATCCATACTTAACTATCACCCCAAGAGGAGTTGGAGACAAAAGAAGGAGCCAACAGGGAGAAAACTAATTATCTTGGAAACTCATCTAGGTAAGCCAATGATCCATACTCTAAAATCTATAATTCTGGTTGGAGGGTGGGGGAACCAACAAAACCAAGGCCAAGATCACAGATCACACAATCCAACCCAAAACAACAACTCCACTTATCAAAACTCCAACCAAAAACCATACTACACCACACAAAACACTCATTCCCAACCACCATACCAAAACCATAACAACCACTCACAGCACCACAATTCCAACCAATCAGCACCGCATGATGAAGACAGAATGGCCAGGATGGAAGCTATGTTTGCAAACCTTTGCAAAGAGTGTGAAGACCTGAAAAAATTTCGGGAAGAGGAGAGAGGTATTATGAAAAGTCGAGGGGAGGTTCTTAAGAATCTCGAAGTCCAAATAGGACATCTTTCACAACAGTTCCCAAAGCCCACTGATAGTTTCCCAAGTGATACAGAAAAAAATCCAAGAGGGGAAATGAAGAAGGTAAGGTGGGAAGAATGCAAGTCAATCAATCTAAGCAGTGAAGAAGGTCTGAAGGAAGAATGCTCCATACACTCAGAGCATGATGAGGGAAAACCAAGGAAGGATGTAAGGGAGAAGGAAGAAATGGCTGGCCTTGAGCAGAGGAAGGAACAAAAAGAGAAAGAATACCTCAAGCCCTTTGTGCCACACGCACCATTCCCACAGAGACTCAAGGAAAGGGAGGAAGACAGTTCATATTCAAGGTTCCTAGACATTTTTGCAACACTCAGTGTCAATATCCCCTTCATCAAGATTCTTCAACAGATGCCAACATACATCAGGTGCACGAAAGAACTGTTGACCAAGAAAGGAATCTGCGAAAATGAACAAGGAATGCAGTGCCCTCATCAAGAAAGACATACTCATGAAGAAGAAAGATCCAGGAAGTTTTCATATTCCATGTGCCATAGGAGAGACAAAAATTGACAGAGGATTCTGCGACTTAGGAGCTAGTATAAATGTGATGCCTCTATCTCTTATGAAGAAGTTACAAATCAATGAGCTGAGATCCACGGATGTAATCGTCCAATTGGCAGATAAAACTCAGAAGAAGGCTGAAGGATTAATTAAAAATGTATTGATGAAAGTAGAAAACTACTTCCTCCCCACTGACTTTGTTGTTCTGGACATGGAGGAAAGTTACCTCCATCCAATTATTCTGGGGAGATGATGAGCGGATAATTTATACGCTTTTTGGCATTGTTTTTAGTATGTTTTTAGTAGGATCTAGTTACTTTTAGGGATGTTTTTATTAGTTTTTATGTTAAATTCACCTCTTCTGGACTTTAGTATGAGTTTGTGTGTTTTCTGTGATTTCAGGTATTTTCTGGCTGAAATTGAGGGACTTGAGCAAAAATCAGATTCAGAGGTTGAAGAAGGATTGCTGATGCTGTTGGATTCTGACCTCCCTGCACTCAAAGTGGATTTTTTGGAGCTACAAAACTCAAACTGGCGTGCTTCGAATTGCGTTAAAAAGTAGACATCCAGGGCTTTTCAGCAATATATAATAGTCCATACTTTGGCCGAGTTTAGATGACGTAAAAGGGCGTTGAACACCAGTTCTACGCTGCTGTCTGGAGTTAAACGCCAGAAACACGTTACAAGGCAGAGTTGAACGCCAGAAATACGTTACAAACTGGCGTTCAACTCCAAGAATGACCTCTCCACGTGTAAACTTCAAGTTCAGCCCAAGCACACACCAAGTGGGCCCCGGAAGTGGATTTATGCATCAATTACTTACTTCTGTAAACCCTAGTAACTAGTTTAGTATAAATAGGACTTTTTTCTATTGTATTAGTGATCTTGGGACGTCTAGTTCTTAGATCAAGGGGGCTGGCCATTCGGCCATGCCTGAACCTTTCACTTATATATTTTTCAACGGTAGAGTTTCTGCACTCCATAGATTAAGGTGTGGAGCTCTGCTGTTCCTCATGAATTAATGCAAAGTACTACTGTTTCTCTATTCAATTCAACTTATTCCGCTTCTAAGATATTCATTTGCAATTCAACATGAATGTGATGAACGTGACAATCATCATCATTCCCTATGAACGCGTGCCTGACAACCACTTCTGTTCTACCTTCGATTGAATGATTATCTCTTGGATCTCTTAATCAGAATCTTCGTGGTATAAGCTAGATTGATGGCGGCATTCATGAGAATCCGGAAAGTCTAAACCTTGTCTGTGGTATTCCGAGTAGGATTCTGGGATTGAATGACTGTGACGAACTTCAAACTCGCGAGTGCTGGGCGTAGTGACAGACGCAAAAGGAGGGTGAATCCTATTCCAGTATGATCGAGAACCTCAGATGATTAGCCGTACTGTGACAGAGCATTTGGACCATTTTCACAAGAGGATAGGATGCAGCCATTGATCACGGTGATGCCTCCAGATGATTAGCCATGCAGTGACAGCGCATAGGACCATTTTCCAGAGAGGATGAAAAGTAGCCATTGACAATGGTGATGTACTTACATAAAGCCAGCCATAGAAAGTAGTAGGACTGATTGGATGAAGACAGCAGGAAAGCAGAAGTTCAGAGGGACGAAAGCATCTCTCTACCTTTATCTGAAATTCTCACCAATGATATACATAAGTATTTCTATCTTTATTTTCTGTCTATTTATTATTTAATTTCGAAAACTCATGATCAATTATTATCCGCCTGACTGAGATTTACAAGATGACCATAGCTTGCTTCATACCAACAATCTCCGTGGGATCGACCCTTACTGACGTAAGGTTTATTACTTGGACGACCCAGTGCACTTGCTGGTTAGTTGTATCGAAGTTGTGAATGAAAAACGATTTATTAAGACGTGCGTACAGAGTTTTTGGCGCCGTTGCCTGAGATCACAATTTCGTGCACTAAGTTTTTGGCGCCGTTGCCGGGGATTTTTCGAGTTTGGACAACTGACGGTTCATCTTGTTGCTTAGATTGGGTAATTTTCTTCTTATTTTCAAAAAGTTTTCAAAAAAAAAAATTTTCAAAAATCTTTCAAAAATTTCTCATCTGTTTTCGAAAAAAAAAATGTTTTCAAAAAAATATATTTTTATTCAGAATTTTTAAGAATGAATTCTAGAGTTTCATGAAGCATGTTGAAGCCTGGCTGGCTGTAAAGCCATGTCTAATTCTTTTGGATAGGGGTTTTCAACCATCAGCACAGAGGCAAGTTAATTGGTATGTCAGCTGTGGCATGTCTGAGTTACACACTAAAGCTTGGCTGGCTATTAAGCCATGCCTAACCCTCAGATTGGAGCTTTAGAATAAGAGTGCAAGATTCCTGGAATTCATATTAAAAATTCTGGAATCCTTATTTTTCTTTTTCAAATGATTTTCGAAAAAATTAAAAGAAAATACAAAAATCCAAAAAAAAAAAATAAATAAATCATAAAAATCAAAAAAAATATTTTATGTTTCTTGTTTGAGTCTTGAGTCAAGTTGAAAGTTTGGTGTCAATTGCATATTCATCTTGCATTTTTCAAAAAATTCATGCATTCATAGTGTTCTTCATGATCTTCAAGTTGTTCTTGGTAAGTCTTCTTGTTTGATCTTGATGTTTTCATGTTTTGTGTCTTTTCTTGTTTTTCATATGCATTCTTGCATTCATAGTATCTATACATGAAAAATTTTTAAGTTTGGTGTCTTGCATGTTTTCTTTGCATTAAAAATTTTTCAAAAATAAGTTCTTGATGTTCATCTTGACATTCAAAGTGTTCTTGGTGTTCATCTTGACATTCATAGCATTCTTGCATGCATTCAGTGTTTTGATCTAAAATTTCCATGCATTGAGCATTTTTAGTGTTTTTCTCTCTCATCATAAAAATTCAAAAATAAAAAAAATATCTTTCCCTTTTTCACTCATAAATTTCGAAAATTTGAGTTGACTTTTTTCAAAAATTTTTAAAATTCAATTGTTTCTTATGAGTCAAATCAAATTTTCAATTTAAAAATCTTATCTTTTTCAAAATCTTTTTCAAAAATAAAATCTTTTTCATTTTTCTTAGTTATTTTCGAAAATTTTGAAAATATTTTTCAAAAATCTTTTTCTTAATTTTATCACATAATTTTCGAAAATAACATCATCAATTAATGTTTTGATTCAAAAATTTCAAGTTTGTTACTTACTTGTTAAGAAAGATTCAAACTTTAAGTTCTAGAATCATATTTTGTGATTTCTTGTGAATCAAGTCATTAATTGTGATTTTAAAAATCAAATCTTTTTCAAAACTAATTTCAATCATATCTTTTCAAAAATATCTTTTTATCTTATCTTTTTCAAAATCATATCTTTTTCAAAAATTTGATTTTAAAATATCTTTTCTAACTTCTTATCTTCTTATCTTTTCAAAATTGATTTTCAAATTTGTTTCAACTAACTAACTAACTTTTTGTTTGTTTCTTATTTTTTTCAAAACTACCTAACTAACTCTCTCTAATTTTCGAAAATATCTCCCTCTCTTTCAAAAATTCTTTTTAATTAACTAATTATTTTAATTTTTGATTTCAATTTTATTCCTAATTTTCAAAAATTACTAACCTTTTTCAAAAACTAATTTCGAAAATCACTAACCATTTTTCAAAAAATAATTTTCGAAAATCCTCTTCCTCTTTCATCTCCTTCTATTTATTTATTCATCTACTAACACTTCTCTTCATCTCACATCTCTGCTCTCCTCACCCTTGTGTTTCTTTCTTTACATTACATTCTTTTCTTCTTCTACTCACACAGGGGAACCTCTATACCTGGGTAAAAAGGATCCCTATTATTATTATTTTTCTGTTCCCTCTTTTTCATATGAGCAGGAGCAAGGACAAGAATATTCTTGTTGAAGCAGATCCAGAACCTGAAAGGACTCTGAAGAGGAAACTAAAAGAAGCTAAATTACAACAATCCAGCAAGCACCTTTCAGAAATTTTCGAACAAGAAGAGGAGATGGCAGCCGAAAATAATAATAATGCAAGGAGGATGCTTGGTGACTTTACTGCACCTAATTCCAATTTACATGGAAGAAGCATCTCCATCCCTACCATTGGAGCAAACAACTTTGAGCTGAAACCTCAATTAGTTTCTCTGATGCAGCAGAACTGCAAGTTTCATAGACTTCCATCTGAAGATCCTTTTCAGTTCTTAACTAAATTTTTGCAGATCTGTGATACTGTTAAGACTAATGGAGTAGATCCTGAAGTCTACAGGCTCATGCTTTTCCCTTTTGCTGTAAGAGACAGAGCTAGAGTATGGTTGGACTCTCAACCCAAAGATAGTCTGAACTCTTGGGATAAGCTGGTCACGGCTTTCTTAGCCAAGTTTTTTCCTCCTCAAAAGCTGAGTAAGTTTAGAGTGGATGTTCAAACCTTCAGACAGAAAGAAGGTGAATCCCTCTATGAAGCTTGGGAGAGATACAAGGAACTGACCAAAAAGTGTCCTTCTGACATGCTTTCAGAATGAACCATCCTGGATATATTCTATGATGGTCTGTCTGAATTAGCTAAGATGTCATTGGATACTTCTGCAGGTGGATCCATTCACCTAAAGAAAACGCCTGCAGAAGCTCAAGAACTCATTGACATGGTTGCTAATAACCAGTTCATGTACACTTCTGAGAGGAATCCTGTGAGTAATGGGACGCCTCAGAAGAAGGAAGTTCTTGAAATTAATACTCTGAATGCCATATTAGCTCAGAATAAAATATTGACTCAGCAAGTTAATATGATTTCTCAGAGTCTGAATGGAATGCAAGCTGCATCCAACAGTACTCAAGAGGCATCTTCTGAAGAAGAAGCTTATGATCCTGAGAACCCTGTAATAGCAGAGGTGAATTACATGGGTGAACCATATGGAAACACCTATAATCCCTCATGGATAAATCACCCAAATCTCTCATGGAAGGATCAACAAAAGCCTCAACAAGGCTTTAATAATGGTGGAAGAAATAGGTTTAACAATAGTAAACCTTTTCCATCATCCACTCAGCAACAGACAGAGAACTCTGAACAAAAAACCTCTAATTTAGCAAAATTAGTCTCTGATCTATCTAAGGCCACTGTAAGTTTCATGAATGAAATAAGGTCCTCCATTAGAAATTTGGAGGCACAAGTGGGCCAGCTGAGTAAAAGAGTCACTGAAATCCCTCCTAGTACTCTCCCAAGCAATATAGAAGAAAATCCAAAAGGAGAGTGCAAGGCCATTGACATAACCACCATGGCCGAACCTGTAAGGGAGGTTGAGGACATGAATCCCAGTGAGGAAGACCTCCTGAGATGTCCAGTGATCAATAAGGAGTTTTCTTTTGAGGAACCAAAGGAATCTGAGGCTCAACTAGAGACCATAGAGATTCCATTAAACCTCCTTATGCCATTCATGAGCTCTGATGAGTATTCCTCTTTTGAAGAGAATGAGGATGTTACTAAGGAGCAAGTTACCAAGTACCTTGGTGCAATCATAAAGCTAAATGCCAAATTATTTGGTATTGATACTTGGGAAGATGAACCTCCCTTGTTCACCAATGAACTAAGTGATCTGGATCAACTGACATTGCCTCAGAAGAAACAGGATCTTGGAAAGTTCCTAATACCTTGTACCATAGGCACCATGATCTTTGAGAAGGCTCTGTGTGACCTTGGTTCAGGGATAAACCTCATGCCCCTTTCTGTAATAGAGAAACTGGGAATCTTTGGGGTGTAAGCTGCTAAAATCTCATTAGAGATGGCAGACAATTCAAGAAAATAGGCTTATGGACAAGTAGAGGACGTGTTAGTAAAGGTTGAAGGCCTTTACATCCCTGTTGATTTCATAGTCCTAGATACTGGGAAGGATGAGGATGAATCCATCATCCTTGGAAGACCCTTCCTAGCCACAGCAAGAGCTGTAATTGATGTTGATAGAGGCGAACTAGTCCTTCAATTGAATGAGGACTCCCTTGTGTTTAAAACTCAAGGTCATCATTCTGTAAACATGGAAAAGAGGCACAGTAAGCTTCTCTCAAAACAGAGTCAACCAGAGCCCCCACAGTTAAACTCTAAGTTTGGTGTTGAACTCCCATATCCAAACTCTAAGTTTGGTATTGGGGAGTCTCAACAATGCTCTGAACATCTGTGAGGCTCCATGAGAGCCCACTGTCAAGCTATTGACATTAAAGAAGCGCTTGTTGGGAGGCAACCCAATTTTTATTTATCTAATTTTATTTTTATTTTTATTGTTTTTCATGTTTTATTAGGTTCATGATCATGTGGAGTCACAAAATAAATATAAAAATTGAAAACGGAATCAAAAACAGCAGAAGAAAAATCACACCCTGGAGAAGGATCTCACTGGCGTTTAAACGCCAGTAAGGAGCATCTGTCTGGCGTTCAACGCCAGAACAGAGCATGTTTCTGGCGTTGAACGCCAGAAACAAGCAGCATCCTGGCGTCCAGACACCAGAAATGCGCAGTGAAGAAGAGCTGGCGCTGAACGCCCGAAACAAGCATCTGGGCATTGAACGCCCAGAACAAGCATCAATTCGGCGTTTAAACGCCAAAATTGCATGCAAAGGCATTTTACATGCCTAATGGGTGCAGGGATGCAATTCCTTGACACCTCAGGATCTGTGGACCCCACAGGATCAACTCAGCATCTGTGGACCCCACAGGATCCCCACCTACCACCACTCACTCTCTTCCCTCTTCTCAATGTTCATCCTCTCTTCCCAATAAACACTCTTCCCCAAAACTCTTCACCAATCACCTCAATCTCTCTTCCCTATCACCACTTCACCACTCACATCCATCCACTCTTCCCTATAAACCTACCTCATAAACTCCACCTACCTTCAAAATTCAAAATCAATTTCCCACCCAAACCCACCCATATGGTCGAACCTTAACCCCCCTCCCTTCCCTATATAAAGCCCTCCATTCTTCTTCATTTTCACACAACACAACCCTCTCTTCCCCTTCTTGGCCGAATACACCTCTCCCTCCTCTCCTCCATATTTTCTTATTATTCTTCATCTATTCTTTCTTCTCTTGCTCGAGGGCGAGCAAAATTCTAAGTTTGGTGTGGTAAAAGCATAAAATTTTTGTTTTTCCATTACCATTGATGGCACCCAAGGCCGGAGAATCCTCTAGAAAAGGGAAAGGGAAGACAAAAGCTTCCACCTCCGAGTCATGGGAGATGGAAAGATTCATCTCCAAAGCTCATCAAGACCACTTCTATGATGTTGTAGCCAAGAAGAAGGTGATCCCCGAGGTCCCTTTCAAACTCAAGAGAAATGAGTATCCGGAGATCTGACATGAGATCCATAGAAGAGGTTGGGAAGTTCTAACAAACCCCATCCAACAAGTCGGAACTCTAATGGTTCAAGAGTTCTATGCTAATGCATGGATCACAAGGAACCATGATCAAAGTAAGAACCCGAACCCAAAGAATTATCTCACCATGGTTCGGGGGAATTACTTAGATTTTAGTCCAGAAAATGTAAGGTTGGCGTTCAACTTGCCAATGATGGAAGAGAACGCATGCCCCTACACAAGGAGAGTCAACTTTGATCAAAGGTTGGACCAAGTCCTCATGGACATATGTGTGGAAGGAGCTCAATGGAAGATTGACTCAAAAGGCAAACCGGTTCAACTGAGAAGACTAGACCTTAAGCCTGTAGCTAGAGGATGGTTGGAGTTCATTCAACGCTCAATCATTCCCACTAGCAACCGGTCTGAAGTTACTATAGACCGGGCCATCATGATCCATAGCATCATGATTGGAGAAGAGGTGGAGGTTCATGAGATTATACCTCAAGAACTCTACAAGGTGGCTGACAAGTCCTCCACTATGGCAAGGTTAGCTTTTCCTCACCTCATTTGCCATCTATGCAATTCGGCTGGGATTGACATAGAAGGAGACATTCCCATTGAGGAAGAGAAACCCATCATTAAGAAAAGGATGGAGCAAACAAAAGAGCCCATTCATAGAGCTCAAGAGACGCATGAAGCTCAGCACCATGAGATCCCGGAGATGCCTCAAATGCATTTTTCTCCACAAAACTATTGGGAGCAAATCAACACCTCCCTAGGAGAATTAAGTTCCAACATGGGACAATTAAGGGTGGAACATCAAGAGCACTCCATCATCCTTCATGAAATTAGAGAAGATAAAAAAGCAATGAGGGAGGAGCAACAAAGACAAGGAAGAGACATAGAAGAGCTCAAGAACATCATTGGTTCCTCAAGAAGGAAACGCCACCATCACTAAGGTGGACTCATTCCTTGTTCTTACATTCTCTGTTTTTCGTTTTCTATGTTAAGTGCTTATCTAAGTTTGTGTCTTATTACATGATCATTAGTATTTAGTAACTATGTCTTAAAGTTATGAATGTCCTATGAATCCATCACCTCTCTTAAATGAAAAAATGTTTTAATTCAAAAGAACAAGAAGTACATGAGTTTCGAATTTATCCTTGAACTTAGTTTAATTATATTGATGTGGTGACAATGCTTCTTGTTTTCTGAATGAATGCTTGAACAGTGCATATGTCTTTTGAAGTTGTTGTTTAAGAATGTTAAATATGTTGGCTCTTGAAAGAATGATGACAAGGAGACATGTTATTTGATAATCTAAAAAATCATAAAAATGATTCTTGAAGCAAGAAAAAGCAGCAAAGAACAAAGCTTGCAAAAAAAATGGCGAAAAAAAATAGAAAAAAGAGAGAAAAAGCAAGCAGAAAAAGCCAAAAGCTCTTAAAACCAAGAGGCAAGAGCAAAAAGCCAATAGCCCTTAAAACCAAAAGGCAAGGGTAATAAAAAAGATCCCAAGGCTTTGAGCATCAGTGGATAGGAGGGCCTAAAGGAATAAAATCCTGGCCTAAGCGGCTAAACCAAGCTGTCCCTAACCATGTGCTTGTGGCGTGAAGGTGTCAAGTGAAAACTTGAGACTGAGCGGTTAAAGTCAAGGTCCAAAGCAAAAGAAGAGTGTGCTTAAGAACTCTGGACACCTCTAATTAGGGACTTTAGCAAAGCTGAGTCACAATCTGAAAAGGTTCACCCAGTTATGTGTCTGTGGCATTTATGTATCCGGTGGTAATACTGGAAAACAAAGTGCTTAGGGCCACGGCCAAGAGTCATAAAGTAGCTGTGTTCAAGAATCAACATACTGAACTAGGAGAATCAATAACACTATCTGAACTCTGAGTTCCTATAGATGCTAATCATTCTGAACGTCAATGGATAAAGTGAGATGCCAAAACTATTTAAGAGGCAAAAAGCTACAAGTCCCGCTCATCTGATTGGAGCTATGTTTCATTGATAGTTTGGAATTTATAGTATATTCTCTTCTTTTTATCCTATTTGATTTTCAGTTGCTTGGGGATAAGCAACAATTTAAGTTTGGTGTTGTGATGAGCGGATAATTTATACGCTTTTTGGCATTATTTTTAGTATGTTTTTAGTAGGATCTAGTTACTTTTAGGGATGTTTTTATTAGTTTTTATGTTAAATTCACCTCTTCTGGACTTTACTATGAGTTTGTGTGTTTTCTGTGATTTCAGGTATTTTCTGGCTGAAATTGAGGGACTTGAGCAAAAATCAGATTCAGAGGTTGAAGAAAGACTGCTGATGTTGTTGGATTCTGACCTCCCTGCACTCAAAGTGAATTTTTTGGAGCTACAGAACTCAAAATGGCACGCTTCTAATTGCGTTGGAAAATAGACATCCAGGGCTTTCCAGAAATATATAATAGTCTATACTTTGGCCGAGTTTAGATGACATAAAAGGGCGTTGAACGCCAGTTCTACGCTGCTGTCTGGAGTTAAACGCCAGAAACACGTTACAAGCCAGAGTTGAACGCCAGAAATACGTTACAAACTGGCGTTCAACTCCAAGAATGACCTCTCCACGTGTAAACTTCAAGCTCAGCCCAAGCACATACCAAGTGGGCCCCAGAAGTGGATTTATGCATCAATTACTTACTTCTGTAAACCTTAGTAACTAGTTTAGTATAAATAGGACTTTTTACTATTGTATTAGTGATCTTGGGACGTCTAGTTCTTAGATCATGGGGGCTGGCCATTCGGCCATGCCTAAACCTTTCACTTATGTATTTTTCAACGGTAGAGTTTTTGCACTCCATAGATTAAGGTGTGGAGCTCTGCTGTTCCTCATGAATTAATGCAAAGTACTACTGTTTCTCTATTCAATTCAACTTATTCCGCTTCTAAGATATTCATTCACAATTCAACATGAATGTGATGAACGTGACAATCATCATCATTCCCTATGAACGCGTGCCTGACAACCACTTCCGTTCTACCTTCGATTGAATGATTATCTCTTGGATATCTTAATCAGAATCTTCGTGGTATAAGCTAGATTGATGGCGACATTCATGAGAATCTGGAAAGTCTAAACCTTGTCTGTGGTATTCCGAGTAGGATTCTGGGATTGAATGACTGTAACGAACTTCAAACTCGCGAGTGCTGGGCGTAGTGACAGACGCAAAAGGAGGGTGAATCCTATTACAGTATGATCGAGTACCTCAGATGATTAGCCGTGCTGTGACAGAGCATTTGGACCATTTTCACAAAAGGATAGGATGCAGCCATTGATCACGGTGATGCCTCCAGATGATTAGCCATGCAGTGACAGCGCATAGGACCATTTTCCAGAGAGGATGAAAAGTAGCCATTGACAATGGTGATGTCCTTACATAAAGCCAGCCATAGAAAGGAGTAGGACTGATTGGATGAAGACAGCAGGAAAGCAGAAGTTCAGAGGGACGAAAGCATCTCTCTACCTTTATCTAAAATTCTCACCAATGATATACATAAGTATTTCTATCTTTATTTTCTGTCTATTTATTATTTAATTTCGAAAACTCATGATCAATTATTATCCGCCTGACTGAGATTTACAAGATGACCATAGCTTGCTTCATACCAACAATCTCCGTGGGATTGACCCTTACTCACGTAAGGTTTATTACTTGGACCACCCAGTGCACTTGCTGGTTAGTTGTATCGAAGTTGTGAATGAAAAATGATTTATTAAGACGTGCGTACAGAGTTTTTGGCGCCGTTGCCTGAGATCACAATTTCGTGCACCAGGAGACCATTTCTAGCTACTGGAAAAGCCTTCATTGATGTAGAAAAAGTAGAATTGATATTGAGAATTCATGATGAGCATCTCACTTTCCAAGCCTTCAAACCCGTGCATGAATCTGAGCAAGAGAGCAAGGGATTAAAAGAAGGGCAGCATCTGGAGCTTTCCTTGATGGATAAACAAGAAGCTCAAGAGAAGAAGCAACCAATAGAATTCGAGGAAGAGCCGAAGTCACAAGATTTGAGAGGAGCAGCTAGCAAGGGACTTCATGACACAACACACATGGGAGCACGATTGGAAGAAGAGGGAAGAGTTGTGAAGAAATTACCAAGGGGATGGAGAAATAAAAAGATTCCTACAGAGGGTTTTTCCCCTGGAGACAAAGTGATATCAGCCCATCATCCACCAATCCCATTCCACCTTCCAACCATTCCATCTCAATTACCCCAAGTGTTCTCCATTAGAAAGGTCCTCTCCCTAGAGCATGTAGAAATCATTAAGGAATCAAGTGGAGACTGTTTCACTGTAAGGGGAGAAGACTTAAGGCATTATAATCCACCATGACAAAGATCAACCGTCAAGCTAGTGACGCTAAAGAAGCGCTCCATGGGATGCAGCCCATGATTTAGTTTACCTTGTTTTTAACACTTCAGTATGAATAATAAGTGTTTCTCTAGCATGAATCCAAGACTATTTTGACAAATTTTTCATGCCATTGAGAAGCATATGATTAGTGTGGGATATCGTGATTCACACTTTTCACATCTCCGTACAACTAACCAGCAAGTGCACTGGGTCGTCCAAGTAATAAACCTTACGTGACTAAGGGTCGATCCCACGGAGATTGTTGGCTTGAAGCAAGCTATGGTCATCTTGTAAATCTCAGTCAGGCGGATTCAATTGGTTATGAGGTTTTGATAATTAAAAGATAAATAAAAAAGAAAGAGATACTTATGTAATTCATTGGTGAGAATTTCAGATAAGTGTTTGGAGATGCTTTGTTGCTTCTGAACCTCTGCTTTCCTATGGCCTTCTTCCAACCATGCGTGCTCCCTTCCATGGCAAGCTGTATGATCCTCTCAGTGAAAATGGTCCTCTACGGTTTCTGCACGGCTAATCAACTGTCGGATTTCTCGTCTTAGATGAAAAATACCAGGCACAGCTACCGCATGGCTAATCATCTGTCGGTTCCCGCTAGCGTCGGAATAGAATCCATTGATCCTTTTGCACACTGTCACTACACCCAACATTCGCAGGTTTGAAGGTTGTCACAGTCATCCCTTTCCAGATCCTACTCAGAATACCACAGACAAGGTTTAGACTTTCCGGATCTCAGGAATGGCTGCCAATTGGTTCTAGCCTCTACCACGAAGATACTAATCTCACGGACTCGGTCCGTGTATTAGGTACCCAAAAGATATGCACTCAAGCTGTCGCCCAATGACTACGTTGAGCTCAGATAGAACGGAAGTGGTTGTCAGGCACGCGTTCATAGAATTGAGAATAACGATGAGCGTCACGGATCATATCATTCTCCAGATTGAAGTACGAGTGAGTATCTTAGAGAAGAAGTAGGCGTGAATTGAAGGAAAAACAATAGTACTTGCATTAATTCATGAAGAACAGCAGAGCTCCACACCTTAATCTATGGGGGTGTAGAAACTCCACCGTTAAAAATACATAAGTGAAAAAGGTCTAGGCATGGCCGTGAGGCCAGCCTCCCAAATATCTAAGGACTAAATGTCCAGAGATGTCAAGATATAAAAATGATCAAAGATGTAAAATAAATCTCTAAAAGTAGTTTTTATACTAAATTAGTAACCTAGGTTTACAGATAATGAGTAACTAACTGCAGATAGTGCAGAAATTCACTTCCAGGGCCCACTTGGTGTGTGCTTGGGCTGAGCATTGAAGCTTTTTCACGCATAGGCTATTCTTGGAGTTAAACGCTAGCTTGGGTGCCAGTTTAGGCGTTTAACTCCAATTCTGGTGCCAGTTTTGGCGTTTTACGCCAGAAAGTTTTAGGCTGGCTTTGAGAGCCAGTTTGGGCCATCAAATCTCGGGCAAAGGATGGACTATTTTATATTGCTGGAAAGCCCAGGATGTCTACTTTCTAACGCAATTGAGATTGCGTCAATTGGGATTCTGTAGTTCCAGAAAATTCACTTCGAGGGTAGGAGGGTCAGAATCTAACAACATCTGTAGTCCTTTTTCAACCTCTGAATAAGATTTTTGCTCAGGTCCCTCAATTTCAGCCAGAAAATACCTGAAATTACAGAAAAACACACAAACTCATAGTAAAGTCCAAAAATTTGATTTTTGAATAAAAATTAATAAAAATAGAATAAAAAGTAACTAAAATATACTAAAAACTATGTAAAAACAATACCAAAAAGGGTATAAATTATCCGCTCATCACAACACCAAACTTAAATTGTTGCTTGTCCCCAAGCAACTAAAAACAAAATAGGATAAAAAGAAGAGAATATACAATAAATTCCAAACTTATCAATGAACTTAGTTCCAATTAGATGAGCGGGGCTAGTAGCCTTTTTGCTTCTGAACAGTTTTGGCATCTCACTTTATTCTTTGAAGTTCAGAATGATTGGCATCCATAGGAACTCAGAATTCAGATAGTGTTATTGATTCTCCTAGTTCAGTATGTTGATCCTTGAACACAGCTACTTTATGGGTCTTGGCCGTGACCCTAAGCATTTTGTTTTCCAGTATTACCACCGGATACATAAATGCCACAGACACATAACTGGGTGAACCTTTTCAGATTGTGACTCAGCTTTGCTAGAGTCCCCAGTTAGAGGTGTCCAGAGCTCTTAAGCACACTCTTTTTGCTTTGGACCACGACTTTAATCACTCAGTCTCAAGCTTTTCACTTGACACCTTCACGCCACAAGCACATGGTTAGGGACAGCTTGATTTAGCCGCTTAGGCTAGGATTTTATTTCTTTGGGCCCTCCTATCCATTAATGCTCAAAGCCTTAGATCCTTTTTACCCTTGCCTTTTGGTTTAAAGGGTTATTGGCTTTTTCTGCTTGCTTTTTTTTTTCTTTTTCTTTCTTCTCTTCTTTTTTTT
Organism: Arachis hypogaea; assembly: GCF_003086295.3. Classification (NCBI taxonomy): domain Eukaryota; kingdom Viridiplantae; phylum Streptophyta; class Magnoliopsida; order Fabales; family Fabaceae; genus Arachis; species Arachis hypogaea. Next base: position 64,865,595 of record NC_092046.1, on the reverse strand, counting down.
CTTCTTTCTTTTTTTTTGACCTCTTTTTTTTTCGCAAGCTCTGCTTTTCACTGCTTTTTCTTGCTTCCAGAATCAATTTAATGATTTTTCAGATTATCAATAACATTTTTATTTTTTCATTATTCTTTCAAGAGCCAACAATTTTAACATTCATAAACAACAAATTCAAAAATATACACTGTTCAAGCATTCATTCAGAAAATAAAAAGTATTGCCACCACATCAAAATAATTAAGCTAATTTCAAGATAAAATTCGAAATCCATGTACCTCTTGTCTTTTGAAATTAAAAATATTTTTCATTTAAGAAAGGTGAATGATTCATAGGACATTCATAGCTTTAAGACATAGACACTAGACACTAATGATCATGTAATAAAGACACAAACATAGACAAAACATAAAGCATATAATTCGAAAAACAGAAAAATAAGAACAAGGAAATTAAAGAACGGGTCCACCTTAGTGATGGCGGCTAGTTCTTCCTCTTGAAGATCTTATGGAGTGCTTGAGCTCCTCTATGTCTCTTCCTTGCCTTTGTTGCTCCTCCCTCATGGCCTTTTGGTCCTCTCTGATTTCATTGAGGATAATGGAGTGCTCTTGGTGCTCCATCCTTAGTTGCCCCATGTTGGAACTCAATTCTCCTAAGGAGGTGTTGATTTGCTCCCAATAGTTTTATGGAGGAAAGTGTATCCCTTGAGGCATCTCAGGGATTTCTTGATGAGGAATTTCCTCATGCTCTTGTTGAGGTCCATGAGTGGGCTCTTTTGTTTGCTCCATCCTTTTCTTAGTGATGGGCTTGCTCCTTCAATGAGGATGTCTTCCTCTATGACAATTCCAGCTGAATTGCATAGGTTACAGATGAGATGAGGGAAGGCTAACCTTGCCAAAGTAGAGGGCTTGTCCACCACCTTGTAGAGTTCTAGAGGTATGATCTCATGAACTTCTACTTCCTCTCCATTCATGATACTATGGATCATGATAGTCCGATCTATTGTAACTTCAGACCGGCTGCTAGTAGGAATGATAGAGCGTTGGATGAACTCCAACCATCCCCTAGCCACGGGTTTGAGGTCAAGCCTTCTTAGTTGAACCGACTTGCCTCTTGAGTCTCTCTTCCATTGAGCTCCTTCCATATAGATGTCCATGAGGACTTGGTCCAACCTTTGATCAAAGTTTACCCTTCTAGTGAAAGGATAAGGATCTCCTCTCATCATTGGCAAGTTAAATGCCAACCTCACATTTTTCAGACTGAAATCCAAGTAATTCTCCCGAACCATTGTGAGCCAATTCTTTGGGTTCGGGTTTATACTTTGATCATGGTTCTTAGTGATCCATGCATTGGCATAGAACTCTTGAACCATTAAGATTCTGACTTGTTAGATTGGGTTGGTGAGAGCTTCCCAACCTCTTCTTCAAATCTCACGTCGGATCTCCGGATATTCACCCTTTTTGAGCATGAAGGGGACTTCGGGAATCACTTTTTTCTTGGCTATAACTTCATAAAAGTGGTCTTGATGGACTTTTGAGATGAATCTTTCCATCTCCCATGACTCGGAGGTGGAAGCAATTGCCTTCCCTTTTCTCTTTCTAGAGGTTTCTCCGACCTTAGGTGCCATTGATGGTTATGGAAAAATAGAAAAGCAAAGCTTTTTCCACACCAAACTTAGAAGTTTTGCTTGTCCTCGAGCAAAAGAAGAAAGAAAGGAGTAGAAGAAGAAGAAATGGAAGAGATGGAGGGGAGTAGTGGTTTCGGCCAAGGGAGGTAGTAGTGTGTATGATGTGTGAAATTGAAGGTAGTGAAGATGGGTATTTATAGGGTATGAAAGAGAGGAAATTCGGTCATGAAAGGGTGGGTTATAGAGGGAAATGGTTTGAATTTAAATGGTGAGGGTAGGATGGATGTGAGTGGTGAAGAGAATATGGGGAAGAGGGTAGGATTTGATAGGTGAATGGTGTTTGGGGAAGAGGTATTGATGTGATTGGTCAAGGGTATTTGGGGAAGAGTGTTATGGAAAGGTGTGAAGAAGAGAGAAGAAAAGGTGGGGTAGGTGGGGATCCTGTGGGGTCCACAGATCCTGAGGTGTCAAGGAATTATGCTCCATGCACCATTCTGGCGTTCAAACGCCCTCTGTGTGCCAATTCTGGTGTTAAACGCCAGCTCTGCTACCTTTCCTGGCGTTAAACTCCAGTCTGCTCCCCCTTTCTGGCATTTAACGCCAGCCAAACATCTTTTTCTGGCGTTAAATGCCAGTCTGTTTGCCATTTCTAGCGTTTAATGCCAGCCAGGTGCTAGACACCCTTTTCTGGCGTTAAACACCCAGAGTGCTGCCGATTCTGGCATTTAACGCCCAGAATGCTGTCAGGCTGGGCGTTAAACGCCCATTCTGCTATCCTTACTGGCGTTTAAACGCCAGTAAGCCTGTCCTCCAGGGTGTGCTATTTTTGATGCTGTTTTTGAGTTTGCTTTAATTCTGCAGTTATTTTTATGACTTCACATGATCATCAACCTAAAGAAAACATAAAATGACGATGGAATATAAATAAACATAATTAAATAACGTTGGGTTGCCTCCCAACAAGCGCTTCTTTAATGTCAATAGCTTGACAGTGAGCTCTTAGAGAGCTTCACAGAGACTCAGAACTTGATAATGGCCTCCCAACACCAAACTTAGAAGTTGAGTGTGGGGCTCTGTTTGACTCTGTATTGAGAGAAGCTTTTCATGCTTCCTCTCCATGGTTACAAAAGAAGATCCTTGAACCTTAAACACAAGGTAGTCATCATTCAATTGAAGGACTAATTCTCTTCTGTCCACATCAACCACAGCTCTTGCTGTGGTGGTGCACGAAATTGTGATCATCAACAATGGCGCCAAAGACTTAGAGCTCTCAAACGTGAATCACACTTTGTCACAATTTCGCACAACTAACCAGCAAGTGCACTGGGTCGTCCAAGTAATAAACCTTACGTGAGTAAGGGTCGATCCCACGGAGATTGTTGGCTTGAAGCAAGCTATGGTCATCTTGTAAATCTCAGTCAGGCGGATTCAAATGGTTATGGAGTTTAAGGTGATGAAAATAAACATAAAATAAAGATAGAGATACTTATGTAATTCATTGGTGGATTTCAGATAAGCGCATGAAGATGCTTTGTTCCCCTTGAACCTCTGCTTTCCTATTGCCTTCTTCCAATTATTCATACTCCTTTCCATGGCAAGCTTTATGTTAGGAATCACCGTTGTCAATGGCTACATCCCATCCTCTCAGTGAAAATGGTCCTGATACTCTGTCACAACATCGGCTAATCAGCTGTCGGTTCTCGATCATGTCGGAATAGGATCCATTGATCCTTTTGCGTCTGTCACACGCCCCACAATCGCGAGTTTGAAGCTCGTCACAGTCATCCCTTCCCAGATCCTACTCGGAATACCACAGACAAGGTTTAGACTTTCTGGATCTCAGGAATGGCCGCCAATAATTCTAGCCTATACCACGAAGGTTCCAATCTTAGATTAGAAATCCAAGAGATACGCATTCAAGCCATTGCTAGTAGAACGGAGGTGGTTGTCAGGCACATGTTCATAGGTGAGAATGATGATGAGTGTCACGGATCATCACATTCATCAAGTTGAAGAACGAATGAATATTTTGGAGAAGAAATAGACTTGAGTTGAATAGAAAAACAATAGTACTTTGTATTAATTCATGAAGAACAGTAGAGCTCCACACCTTAATCTATGGTGTGTAGAAACTCCACCGTTGAAAATACATAAGAACAAGGTCTAGGCATGGCCGAATGGCCAGCCTTAAAACGTGTCTAAGATAGCATAAGACTCATCAAAGATTAAAAGTATGAAAATACAATAGCAAAAGGTCCTATTTATAGAGAACTAGTAGCCTAGGGTTTACAGAAATCAGTAATTAATGCAGAAATCTTCTTCTGGGCCCACTTGGTGTGTGCTTGGGCTGAGCATTGAAGCTTCCATGTGTAGAGACTTTTCTTGGAGTTAAACACCAGCTTTTGTGCCAGTTTGGGCGTTTAACTCCAACTTTTGTGCCAGTTTTGGAGTTAAACGCCATAATTCTAGAGCTGACTTAGTACGCCTATTTGGGCCATCAAATCTCGGACAAAGTATAGACTATTATATATTTCTGAAAAGCCCAGAATGTCTACTTTCCAACGCAATTGAGAGCGTGCCAATTGGGCTTCTGTAGCTCCAGAAAATCCACTTTGAGTGCAGGGAGGTCAGAATCCAACAGCATCTGCAATCCTTTTTCAGCCTCTAAATTAGATTTTTGCTCAGGTCCCTCAATTTCAGCCAGAAAATACCTGAAATCATAGAAAAACACACAAACTCATAGTAAAGTCCAGAAGAGTAATTTTTATTTAAAAACTAATAAAAATATAATAAAAACTAATTAAAATATACTAAAAACATACTAAAAACAATGCCAAAAAGCGTATAAATTATCCGCTCATCACAACACCAAACATAAATTGTTGCTTGTCCCCAAGCAACTGAAAATCAAATAGGATAAAAAGAAGAGGATATACAATGAATTCCAAAAACATCTATGAAGATCAGTATTAATTAGATGAGTGGGGCTTTTAGCTTTTTGCCTCTGAATAGTTTTGGCATCTCACTTTATCCCTTGAAGTTCAGAATGATTGGCATCTATAGGAACTCAGAATCCAGATAGTGTTATTGATTCTCCTAGTTAAGTATGTTGATTCTTGAACACAGCTACTTTATGAGTCTTGGCCGTGGCCCTAAGCACTTTGTTTTCCAGTATTACCACCGGATACATAAATGCCACAGACACATAACTGGGTGAACCTTTTCAGATTGTAACTCAGCTTTGCTAGAGTCCCCAATTAGAGGTGTCCAGGGTTCTTAATCACACTCTTCTTTTTGCTTTGGACCTCGACTTTAACCGCTCAGTCTCAAGTTTTTACTTGACACCTTCACGCCACAAGCACATGGTTAGGGACAGCTTGGTTTAGCCGCTTAGGCCAGGATTTTATTCCTGTGGGCCCTCCTATCCACTGATGCTCAAAGCCTTGGATCCTTTTTTATCACCCTTGTCTTTTGGTTTAAAGGGGTATTGGCTTTTTCTACTTGATTTTCTTTTTCTTTCTTCTTTTTTTTTGCAAGCTTTTCACTGCTTTTTCTTGCTTCAAGAATCAATTTTATGATTTTTCAGATCATCAGATAACATTTCTCCTTTTCCTTTCATTTTTTCAAGAGCCAAAAATTTTAACATTCATAAACAATCAAATTCAAAAATATGCACTGTTCAAGCATTCATTCAGAAAAATAATAGTATTGTCACCACATCAAGATAATTAAACTGTTTTAAAATTTGAAATTCATGCACTTCTTTTTCTTTTTCAATTAAAAATATTTTTCATTTAAGAAAGGTGATGGATTAATTTTCATAGCTTTAAGGCATAGACACTAATGATCATGTAATAAAGACACAAACATAGATAAACATAAAGCATAATTTTCGAAAAACAGGAAAATAAAGAACAAGGAAGTTAAAGAACGGGTCCACCTTAGTGATGGCGGCTTGTTCTTCCTCTTGAAGATCTTATGGAGTGCTTGAGCTCCTCAATGTCTCTTCCTTGCCTTTTTTGCTCCTCTCTCATGGTTCTTTGGTCTTCTCTAATTTCATGGAGGAGGATGGAATGCTCTTGGTGCTCCACCCTTAGTTGTCCCATGTTGGAACTTAATTCTCCTAGGAAGGTGTTGATTTGCTCCCAATAGTTTTGTGGAGGAAAATGCATCCTTTGAGGGATTTCAGGGATTTCATGATGAGGAGTTTCCTCATGCTCTTGGTGAGGTTCTCTCTCTTGCTCCATCCTTTTCTTAGTGATGGGCTTATCCTCATCAATGAGGATGTCTTCCTCTATGTCAATTCCAGCTGAATTGCAAAGGTGACAAATGAGATGAGGGAAGGCTAACCTTGCCAAAGGAGAGGACTTGTCCGCCACCTTGTAGAGTTCTTGGGATATAACCTCATGAACTTCCACTTCCTCTCCAATCATGATGCTATGTATCATGATAGCCCGGTCTATAGTAGCTTCGGACTGGTTACTAGTGGGAATGATTGAGCGTTGGATGAACTCCAACCATCCCCTAGCCACGGGCTTGAGGTCATGCCTTCTTAGTTGAACCGGCTTCCCTCTTGAATCTCTCTTCCATTGGGCGCCCTTTTCACAGATGTCCATGAGGACTTGGTCCAGCCTTTGATCAAAGTTGACCCTTCTAGTGTAGGGGTGTGCATCTCCTTGCATCATAGGCAAGTTGAATGCCAACCTTACATTTTCTGGACTAAAATCTAAGTAATTCCCTCGGACCATTGTAAGCCAATTCTTAGGGTCCGGTTTCACACTTTGATCATGGTTCTTGGTGATCCATGCATTGGCATAGAACTCTTGAACCATTAAGATCCCGACTTGTTGAATGGGGTTGGTGAGAACTTCCCAACTTCTTCTTCGGATCTCATGTCGGATCTCTGGATACTCATTCTTTTTGAGTTTGAAAGGGACCTTGGGGATCACTTTCTTCTTAGCCACAACTTCATAGAAGTGGTCTTGATGCACCCTTGAGAGGAATCTCTCCATCTCCCATGACTCGGAGGTGGAAGCTTTTGCCTTCCCTTTCTTCTTTCTAGAGATTTCTCCGGCCTTTGGTGCCATAAATGGTTATGGAAAAACAAAAAGCTTTAGCTTTTACCACACCAAACTTAGAAGGTTGCTCGTCCTCGAGCAAAAGAAGAAAGAAGAAAGTAGAAGAAATAGAGGAGATGGAGGGGGCTATGTGTTTCAGCCAAGGGGGATAGGTGGTGTGTATGTTGTGTGAAAATGAAGGAGTGAAGATGGGTTTATAAAGGAATGGAGAAGGGGTTTGGTTTCGGCCATATAGGGTAGATTTGGGAGGAAAAGTGGTTTGAATTTGAATGGTGAGGTAGATGGGGTTTTATGAAGGATGGATGTGAGTGGCGAAGAGAATGGTGGGATTTGATAGGTAAGGGGTTTTTGGGGTGATTGGTGAATGGGTGAAGAAGAGAGAGAGAGGTGGGGTAGGTAGAGATCCTGTGGGGTCCACAGATCCTTAGGTATCAAGGATATCTCATCCCTGCACCAAATGGGGTGCAAAATGCCCCTTTCTGCCAATCCTGGCGTTAAACGCCAGGCTGCTGCCCATTCCTGGCGTTAAATGCCAGCTTCTTGCCCATTCCTGGCGTTAAACACCAGTCTGGTGCCCATTTCTGGCGTTAAACGCCCAGAATGGTGCCAGACTGGGCGTTTAACGCCCATTATGCTACCCTTACTGGCGTTTAAACGCCAGTAAGTTTCTCCTCCAGGGTGTTCTATTTTTCATTCTGTTTTTCCTTCTGTTTTTGCTTTTTCAATTGTTTTTGTGACTTCTCATGATCATCAATCTACAGAAAACATAAAATACAAAAGAAAATAGAAATTTAATATAGATAAGTAAAAATTGGGTTGCCTCCCAACAAGCGCTTCTTTAATGTCAATAGCTTGACAGTGGCTCTAATGGAGCCTCACAGATGTTCAGAGCAATGTTGGAACCTCCCAACACCAAACTTAGAGTTTGAATGTAGGGGTTCAACACCAAACTTAAAGTTTGGTTGTGGCCTCCCAACACCAAACTTAGAGTTTGACTGTGGGGGCTCTGTTTGACTCTGTATTGAGAGAAGCTCTTCATGCTTCCTCTCCATGGTTACAAAGGGATATCCTTGAGCTTTAAACACAAGGGAGTCTTCATTCACTTGAATGATTAATTCTCCTCTGTCAACATCAATCACAGCCTTTGCTGTGGCTAGGAAGGGTCTACCAAGGATGATGGATTCATCCATACACTTCCCAGTTTCTAGGATTATGAAATCAGCAGGGATGTAATGGTCTTCAACCTTTACCAAGACATCCTCTACAAGTCCATAAGCCTGTTTCTTTGAATTGTCTGCCATCTCTAGTGAGATTCTTGCAGCTTGTACCTCAATGATCCCTAGCTTCTCCATTACAGAGAGGGGCATAAGGTTTATGCTTGACCCTAGGTCACACAGAGCCTTCTCAAAGGTCATGGTGCCTATGGTACAAGGGATTGAGAACTTTTCAGGGTCCTGTCTCTTTTGAGGTAATCTCTGCCTAGTCAAGTCATCCAGTTCTTTGATGAGCAATGGAAGTTCATTCTCCCAAGTCTCATTACCAAATAACTTGGCATTTAGCTTTATGATTGCTCCAAGGTACTTAGCAACTTGCTCTTCAGTGACATCTTCATCCTCTTCAGAGGAAGAATACTCATCAGAGCTCATGAATGGCAAAAGTAAATTTAATGGAATCTCTATGGTCTCAGTGTGAGCCTCAGATTCCCATGGTTCCTCTTTAGGGAACTCCATGGAGGTCAGTGGGCGTCCATTGAGGTCTTCCTCAGTAGGAATCACTGCCTCTTCCTCCTCTCCATGTCCGGCCATGTGAGATGTGGTTATGGCCTTGCACTCTCTTTTTGGATTCTCTTCTGTATTGCTAGGGAGAGTGCTAGGAGGGAGTTCAGTAATTTTCTTACTCAGCTGACCCAATTGTGCCTCCAAATTTTTAATGGAGGACCTTGTTTTAGTCATGAAACTTTGAGTGGTTTTGATTAAATCAGAGACAATGGTTGCTAAGTCAGAGTGGCTCTGCTTAGAATTCTCTGTTTGTTGCTGAGAAGATGATGGAAAAGGCTTGCCATTGCTAAACCTGTTTCTTCCACCATTGTTGTTGTTGAAACCTTGTTGAGGTCTCTATTGATCATTCCATGAGAGATTTGGATGATTTCTCCATGAAGGATTATAGGTGTTTCCATAGGGTTCTCCAATGTAATTCACCTCTTCCATTGCTGGGTTCTCAGGATCATAAGCTTCTTCTTCAGAGGAAGCTTCCTTAGTACTGCCTGTTGCTGCTTGCATTTCAGACAGACTCTGAGAAATCATATTGACTTGTTGGGTCAATATTTCATTCTGAGCCAATATGGCATTCAGAGTATCAATCTCAAGAACTCCTTTCTTCTGAGTTGACCCATTATTCACAGGATTTCTTTCAGAGGTGTACATGAATTGGTTATTTGCAACCATTTCAATGAGTTCTTGAGCTTCTGCAGGCATCTTCTTTAGATGAAGAGATCCTCCAGCAGAGCTATCCAATGATATCTTGGATAGTTCAGACAGACCATCATAGAAGATTCCTATGATGCTCCATTCTGAAAGCATGTCAGAAGGGCACTTTTTGATCAATTGCTTGTATCTCTCCCAAGCTTCGTAGAGGGACTCACCATCCTTCTGTCTAAAGGTTTGGACTTCCACTCTAAGCTTACTCAATTTTTGAGGTGGAAAGAACTTTGCCAAGAAGGCATTGACTAGCTTTTCCCAAGAGTTCAGGCTTTCCTTAGGTTGTGAATCCAACCATGTTCTAGCTCTGTCTCTTACAACAAAAGGAAAGAGCATAAGTCTGTAGACTTCAGGGTCAACCCCATTGGTCTTGACAGTGTCACAGATTTGCAAGAACTCAGCTAAAAACTGATGAGGATCTTCCAATGGAAGTCCATGAAACTTGCAATTCTGTTGCATTAGAGAAACTAATTGAGGCTTAAGCTCAAAGTTGTTTCCTCCAATAGCAGGGATAGAGATGCTTCTCCCATAGAAATCAGGAGTAGGTGCAATAAAGTCATCAAGCACCTTCCTTGCATTGTTGGCATTGTTGTTGTTTTCGGCTACCATGGTTTCTTCTTCTTTGAAGAGCTCTGTTAGGCCCTCTAGAGAGAGTTGTGTTTTAGTTTCTCTTAGCTTTCTCTTTAAGGTCCTTTCAGGTTCAGGATCAGCTTCAACAAGAATGCTTTTATCTTTGCTCCTGCTCATATGAAAGAGAAGAGAACAAGAAAGTATGGAATCCTCTATGTCACAGTATAGAGATTCCTTAAAGTGTCAGAAGAAAAGAAGAATAGAAAGAGGAGGTGGAGAAGAGGGAATTCGAACTTATCAAGAGGGACAGAGTTCGAATTGCACCATGATGAGGAGTCTTAGTCCCTTAAATAGAAGGATGTGAGAAGAGGGGAAGAAATTTTTGAAATTAAAGTAAGAGATTTTGAAAATTTGGTAATTGGTTTTCGAAAACTAAGATTGAGAAAGAAATCAAGTGATTTTTGAAAAAGATTTTGAAATCAGAAATTAAAAAGATATGATTGAAAATTAATTTTGAAAAAGGGTGTGATTGAAAAGATATGATTGAGAAGATATGATTGAAAATCAAATTAAAAAGAGAAAGTTTTAAAACTAAAGTTGATTACTTGACTAACAAGAAATTAAAAGATATGATTCTAAAATTTAAAATTTGATCCTTTCTTAATAGGCAAGTAACAACTTGAAAATTTTTGAAGTAAATCTTGAATTGAAGCAAGGATTTTTGAAAATAGTAAAAATAAATATAAAATGGAAAGAAATTGATTTTGAAAGAGATATGATTGAAAAGATATGATTTGAAAAAGATTTGATTTTGAAAAATTATGAAAACTTGAAAAAAATGTGAAATTAAAAACAAAATCTTCCCTCTAGTGTCATCCTGGCGTTAAACGCCCAGCTAGGTACCCTGGCTAGCGTTTAAACGCCAGTTTTCCTTCTTCACTGGGCGTTTTGAACGCCCAGCTTTTTCTGTTTGATTCCTCTGCTGAATGTTCTGAATCTTCAATTCTCTGTATTATTGACTTGAAAAGACATAGTTTTTAAAAAATATTTTTGAATTTTTGATGATGGGAATCAATAAAAATGCAACTAAGATCAAATAAACAATGCATGCAAGACACCAAACTTAAAAGTTTGTATACTAAGGACTATAACAACGTAAAAATGCATGTAAGAAACAACAAAACATACAAAACAAGAGAATTTGAAGATCAGAGCAATGAAATCATCAAGAACAACTTGAAGATCAATGAAGAACAATATGTATAAATTTTTGAAAATGAGAAGGATAAAGACATGCAATTGACACCAAACTTAAAATTAGACAATAGACTCAAACAAGAAACATAAAATATTTTTGGTTTTATGATTTTAAAATTTTTTGTATTTTTTTTCGAAAATTATATAGAAAAGAAAATAAAGAGAATCAAAACTTTTAATAAGAATTCCAGGAATCATGCAATGTTAGTCTAAAGCTTCAGTCTAAAAAGGATTAGACATGTTTGGCCAAGCTTCAGCAGGACATTACATTCAATAGCTAAATTGATGAGAATCAATAAGCTTTTGTGATGGTGGGAACATCACCTTGAAACTCTAGAATTCATTCTTAAAAATTCTGAAGAAAAGATACCTAATCTAAGCAACAAGATGAACCGTCAGTTGTCCAAACTCGAACAATCCCCGGAAATGGCGCCAAAAACTTGGTGCACAAAATTGTGATCATCAACAATGGCGCCAAAGACTTGGAGCTCTCAAACGTGAATTACACTTTGTCACAATTCCGCACAACTAACCAGCAAGTGCACTGGGTCGTCCAAGTAATAAACCTTACGTGAGTAAGGGTCGATCCCACGGAGATTGTCGGCTTGAAGCAAGCTATGGTCATCTTGTAAATCTCAGTCAGGCGGATTCAAATGGTTATGGAGTTTAAGGTGATGAAAATAAATATAAAATAAAGATAGAGATACTTATGTAATTCATTGGTGAATTTCAGATAAGCGTATGAAGATGCTTTGTTCCCCTTGAACCTCTGCTTTCCTATTGCCTTCTTCCAATCATTCATACTCCTTTCCATGGCTACATCCCATCCTCTCAGTGAAAATGGTCCTGATGCTCTGTCACAACATCAGCTAATCAGCTGTCGGTTCTCGATCATGTTGGAATAGGATCCATTGATCCTTTTGCGTCTGTCACACGCCCCACAATCGCGAGTTTGAAGCTCGTCATAGTCATCCCTTCCCAGATCCTACTCGGAATACCACAGACAAGGTTTAGACTTTCCGGATCTCAGGAATGGCCGCCAATAATTCTAGCCTATACCACGAAGGTTCCAATCTTAGATTAGAAACCCAAGAGATACGCATTCAAGCCATTGCTAGTAGAACATAGGTGGTTGTCAGGCACATGTTCATAGGTGAGAATGATGATGAGTGTCACGGATCATCACATTCATCAAGTTGAAGAACGAATGAATATCTTGGAGAAGAAATAGACTTGAGTTGAATAGAAAAACAATAGTACTTTGTATTAATTCATGAAGAACAGCAGAGCTCCACACCTTAATCTATGGTGTGTAGAAACTCCACCGTTGAAAATACATAAGAACAAGGTCTAGGCATGGCCGAATGGCCAGCCTTAAAACGTGTCTAAGATAGCATAAGACTCATCAAAGATTAAAAGTATGAAAATACAATAGCAAAAGGTCCTATTTATAGAGAACTAGTAGCCTAGGGTTTACAGAAATCAGTAATTAATGCAGAAATCTTCTTCTGGGCCCACTTGGTGTGTGCTTGGGCTGAGCATTGAAGCTTCCATGTGTAGAGACTTTTCTTGGAGTTAAACACCAGCTTTTGTGCCAGTTTGGGCGTTTAACTCCAACTTTTGTGCCAGTTTTGGAGTTAAACGCCATAATTCTTGAGCTGACTTAGTACGCCTATTTGGGCCATCAAATCTCGGACAAAGTATAGACTATTATATATTGCTGAAAAGCTCAGGATGTCTACTTTCCAACGCAATTGAGAGCGTACCAATTGGACTTCTGTAACTCCAGAAAATCCACTTTGAGTGCAGGGAGGTCAGAATCCAACAGCATCTGCAGTCCTTTTTCAGCCTCTGAATCATATTTTTGCTCAGGTCCCTCAATTTCAGCCAGAAAATACCTGAAATCACAGAAAAACACACAAACTCATAGTAAAGTCCAGAAGAGTGATTTTTATTTAAAAACTAATAAAAATATAATAAAAACTAATTAAAATATACTAAAAACATACTAAAAACAATGCCAAAAAGCGTATAAATTATCCGCTCATCATGTGGCTAGGAAGGGTCTTCCAAGGATGATGGATTCATCCTCATCCTTCCCAGTGTCTAGGATTATGAAGTCAGCAAGGATGTAAAAGCCTTCAACCTTTACTAAGACATCCTCTACAAGTCCATAAGCCTGTTTCCTTGAATTGTCTGCCATCTCTAGTGAGATTCTTGCAGCTTGTACCTCAAAGATCCCTAGTTTCACCATTACAGAGAGTGGCATGAAGTTTATACTTGAACCAAGGTCACACAGAGCCTTCTTAAAGGTCATGGTGCCTATGGTACAAGGTATTAAGAACTTTCCGGGATCCGGTTTCTTCTGAGGTAATTTCTGTTGAACCAAGGCATTCAGTTCATTGATGAGCAATGGAGGTTCATCCTCCCAAGTCTCATTACCAAATAACTTGGCATTCAGCTTCATGATTGCTCCTAGATACTGAGTAACTTGCTCTTCAGTAATATCTTCATCCTCTTCACAGGAAGAATACCCATCAGAGCTCATGAATGGTAACAGTAAGTTCAGTGGAATCTCTATGGTCTCTGTATGAGCCTCAGATTCCTTTGGTTCCTCATTAGGGAACTCCTTAGTGGCCAGTGGACATCCAGTGAGGTCTTCCTCCCTAGAATTCACTGCCTTTCCCTCCTCTACAGTTTCGGCCATGTTGGGTATATTTATGGCCTTGCACTCTCTTTTTGGATTCTCTTCTGTATTGCTTGGGAGAGTACTAGGAGGGGTTTCAGTAACTCTTTTACTTAGCTGACCCACTTGTGCTTCCAAATTTCTAATGGAGGACCTTGTTTTAGTCATAAAATTGAGAGTGGTCTTGGATAGATCAGAGATTATGGTTGCTAAGTCAGAGAGGCTCTACTTAGAATTCTCTGTCTGTTGCTCAGAAGATGATGGAAAAGGCTTGCTATTGCCAAACCTATTTCTCCCACCATTATTATTATTGAAGCCTTGATTAGGCTTCTGATGATCCTTCCATGAGAAATTAGGATGATTCCTCCATGAAGGATTGTAAGGTTTCTATAGGATTCTCCCATGTGATTCACTTCTTCCATTGCAGGATTCTCAGGGTCATAAGCTTCTTCTTCAGAGGGAGCTTCTTTAGTACTGCCGGATGCAGCTTGTACTCCAGTTAGACTTTGAGAAATCATATTGACTTGCTGAGTCAATATTTTATTCTGAGCCAATATGGCATTCAGAGTATCAATCTCAAGAACTTCTTTCTTCTGAGTCATCCCATTATTCACAGGATTTCTTTCAGAAGTATACATGAACTGGTTATTTGCAACCATTTCAATGAGTTCCTGGGATTCTGCAGGCATCTTCTTAAGATGAAAAGATCCACCAGCAGAGTGGTCCAATGACATCTTGGACAATTTAGACAGACCATCATAGAATATACATAAGATGCGCCATTCTGAAAGCATGTCAGAAGGACACCTTCTGATTAATTGCTTGTATCTTTCCCAAGCTTCATAGAGGGGTTCACCTTCCTTCTGTCTGAAGGTTTGGACTTTCACTCTAAGCTTGCTCAACTTTTGAGGTGGAAAGAATTTGGCTAAGAAAGCATTGACCAACTTTTTCCAAGAGTTCAGGCTTTATTTAGGTTGTGAGTGCAACCATGTCCTAGCTTTGTCTCTTACAGCAAAGGGAAAAAGCATAAGTCTGTAGACCTCAGGATTAACCCCATTGGTCTTAACAGTGTCACAGATTTGTAAGAATTCAGCTAAGAACTGATGAGGATCTTCCAATAGAAGTCCATGAAACTTGCAATTCTGCTGCATTAGAGAAACTAATTGAGGCTTAAGTTCAAAGTTGTGTGCTCCAATTGCAGAATTGAGATGCTTCTTCTATAGAAGTCAGAAGTTGGTGCAGTAAAGTCACCAAGCATCTTCCTTGCATCTCCACCATTGTTGTTATTTTTGGCTGCCATCTCTACTTCTTTTTCGAAAATTTCTGTAAGGTCCTCTCCAGAGTGTTGTGCTTTAGCTTCTCTTAGCTTCCTCTTCAGAGTCCTTTCAGGTTCAGGATCAGCTTCAACAAGAATGTTCTTATCCTTGTTCCTGCTCATATAAAAAAAGAAGAGAACAGAAAAGAAGAGGAATCCTCTATGTCACAGTATAGAGATTCCTTTATTTGAGTAGAAGAAGAGAAGAATAGAATAAAGAAGGGAGAAGAAGAAGAATTCAAACACAGAGAGAGGGAGAGGGTTCGAATTTTAAGAAGAAGAGAAGTGTTAGTAATTAAATAAAATAAATAGAAAGAGATGAGAGAGAGAGAGAGTTATTCGAATTTGTAATTAAAAAAAAAAGAAAAATATTTTTGTTTTTATTTTAATTATTAGTTAGAATTCGAATTTAAGAAGGAAAATAAAATAAAATTAGAATTTAAAATAATTAGTTAATTAAAAAGAATTTTGAAAAAGTTGTTAGTGGTTTTCGAAAATTAGAGAGAGAAAAGTAGTTAGGTGGTTTTGAAAAAAAGATAAGAAATAGTAAGACAAACAAAAAGTCAAGTAGTTAATTGAAAAAGATTTGAAAATCAATTTTGAAAAGATAAGAAGTTAGAAAAAGATTTTGAAATTAAGTTTTGAAAAAGATATGATTGAAACATATGATTGAAATTTATTTTGAAAAAGATTTGAAAAAGAAATAAAAAAGATTTGATTTTTGAATTTAAAGTTGATTACTTGACTAACAAGAAAGTAAAAGGTATGATTCTAGAATTTAAAGATTGAACCTTTCTTAATAGGCAAGTAACAACTTGAAATTTTTGAATCAAAACATTAGATGTTAGCAATAATTTCGAAAATATGAATTAAAAATAAGAAAAAGATTTTGAAAATCAATTTTAAAAATTTTCGAAAATATTAAGAAGAAAAATGAAAAAGATTTGATTTTTGAAAATGATTTGAAAAGATAGAAAATTTTTAAATTGAAATTTTGACTTGACTAACAAGAAACAATTAAATTTTGAAAATTTTTGACTAAGTCAATCCAAAATTTCGAAATTGAAGAGTAAAATAAGGGAAAGATATATTTTTTTAATTTTTGAATTGTTAATGAGGAGAGAGAAAAACACCAAAATGATACAAGACATAAGAAATTAAGATCAAAACAAATAATGCATGCAAGAACACTTTGAATGTCAAGATGAATACCAAGAACACTTTAAATATCATGATGAACATCAAGAACATATTTTTGAAAATTTTTAAGAAAAGAAACACATGCAAGACACCAAACTTAAAAAATTTTAATGTTTAGACACTATGAATTCAAAAATGCATATGAAAAACAAGAAAAGACACAAATCAAGAAAATCACAAGATTAAACAAAGAAAATCATCAAGAACAACTTGAAGATCAAAGAAGAACACATGCATGAATTTTCGAAAATTTTAAGAAAAGTTAAAACATGCAATTGACACCAAACTTAAAATTTGACACAAGAGTCAAACAAGAAACACAAAAATTTTTTGGTTTTTATGATTTATTAATTTTTTTGTATTTTTCCAAAATTATTTTGGAAAAAGAAAATAAAGAGATACAAAATTTTTAATAAGAATTCCAGGATTCCTGCAATGTTAATCTAAAGTTTCGGTCCAATAGAATTAGACATGGCCAAATGGCCAGCCAAGCTTTAGCAGAGCATTACATACAATAACCAGATTCATGGGAACCAAAAGGCTCTTGCAAAGATAAGTGGAAACCTCGGTCCAAAAGATTAGACATGGCTTAACAGCCAGCCAGGTTTCAACATATCTCATGAAACTCTAGAATTCATTCTTAAAAACTCTGAAAAACATATATATATATTCGAAAATTAAAGTAATAAAAACTTAAACATAAAATAAAATTACCTAATCTAAGCAACAAGATAAACCGTCAGTTGTCCAAACTCAAACAATCCCCGGCAACGGCGCCAAAAACTTGGTGTGGGAAATCGTGATTCACACTTTTCACATCTCCACACAACTAACCAGCAAGTGCACTAGGTCATCCAAGTAATAAACCTTACATGAGTAAGGGTCGATCCCATGGAGATTGTCGGCTTGAAGCAAGCTATGGTCATCTTGTAAATCTCAGTCAGGCGGATTCAATGGGTTATGTGATTTTGATAATTAAAAGATAAATAAAATAGAAACTAAAATAGAGATACTTATGTAATTCATTGGTGGGAATTTCAGATAAGCGTTTGGAGATGCTTTGTCGCTTCTGAACCTCTGCTTTCCTATTGCCTTCTTCCAACCATGCGTGCTCCCTTCCATGGCAAGCTGTAGGATCCTCTCAGTGAAAATGGTCCTCTACGGTTTCTGCACGGCTAATCAACTGTCGGATTTCTCGACCAGGCACAGCTACCGCATGGCTAATCATCTGTCGGTTCCCGCTAGCATCGGAATAGAATCCATTGATCCTTTTGCACACTGTCACTGCGCCCAACATTCGCAGGTTTGAAGCTCGTCACAGTCATCCCTTCCCAGATCCTACTCGGAATACCACAGATAAGGTTTAGACTTTCCGGATCTCAGGAATGGCTACCAATTGGTTCTAGCCTCTGCCACGAAGATACTAATCTGACGGACTCGGTTCGTGTGTTAGGTACCCAAGAGATACGCACTCAAGCTGTCGCCCAATGACTACGTTGAGATCAGATAGAACGAAAGTGATTGTCAGGCACGCATTCATAGAATTGAGAATAATGATGAGTGTCACGGATCATATCATTCTCCAGATTGAAGTACGAGTGAGTATCTTAGAGAAGAAGTATGAGTGAATTGGAGGAAAAACAATAGTACTTGCATTAATTCATGAAGAATAGCAGAGCTCCACACCTTAATCTATGGGGTGTAGAAACTCCACCGTTGAAAATATATAAGTGAAAAAGGTCTAGGCATGGCCGTGAGGCCAGCCTTCCAAATGTCTAAGGACTAAATGTCCAGAGATGTCAAGATATAAAAATGATCAAAGATGTAAAATAAATCTCTAAAAGTAGTTTTTATACTAAACTAGTAACCTAGGTTTACAGAAAATTAGCAACTAAGTGCAGATAGTACAGAAATCCACTTCCGAGGCCCACTTGGTGTGTGCTTGGGCTGAGAATTGAAGCTTTTTCGTGCATAGGCTGTTCTTGGGGTTAAACGCCAGCTTGGGTGCCAGTTTGGGCGTTTTACGCCAGAAAGTTTTAGGCTGGCTTTGAGCACCAGTTTGGGCTATCAAATCGCGAGCAAAGTATAGACTATTATATATTGCTGGAAAGCCCAGGATGTCTACTATCCAATGCAATTAAGAGAGAGTCAATTGAGGTTCTGTAGATCCAGATAATCCACTTCGAGTGCAGGAGGGTCAGAATCCAACAGCATCTGCAGTCCTTTTTCAGCCTCTGAATAAGATTTTTGCTTAGGTCCCTCAATTTCAGCCAAAAAATACCTGAAATTACAGAAAAATACACAAACTTATAGTAAAGTCCAGAAATATAATTTTTGAATAAAAATAATAAAATATAATAAAAAGTAACTAAAACATACTAAAAACTATGTAAAAATAATGCCAAAATGGGTATAAATTTTTTGCTCATCAATGATCCAACTCTAAGTTTGGTGTGCCTTCAGGCACACTAGGACACCTTTCAAAAATAATGATCATAATGCCCGTTTGACATTTATTTCTTGGAATTTATAGCCAAACATTAAGTTTGGTGTTCTATATATTGCAAGAACATGTGATAAAAGTCAAATTTTCTTGAGCTTTGAAGATCATGAAAGTGCAACCATGGTTAGAATTTTTAATTCATGTTAGAAATAGCAAAATAAAGTTCTTCTCATGATGGTTTAACCAAAAAGTAACGCTAATTTTATGGAGATTTCAATGACAACATTTGGAGGAAGTAACACTTTGAACCATATGACCAAACACTAAGTTTGGTATCCTCCAAGACTATATATGGTGGCACCAAAAAGAGTCACGGTTGGTTAAATAA
This sequence comes from Arachis hypogaea, assembly GCF_003086295.3. Lineage (NCBI taxonomy): Eukaryota > Viridiplantae > Streptophyta > Magnoliopsida > Fabales > Fabaceae > Arachis > Arachis hypogaea. The sequence goes on along the minus strand of NC_092046.1, from coordinate 64,846,563 downwards.
GCATGAGGAATGATATCCAATGTTTTAATTTTAAAAAAGATTAATTGTTCTTTTACCACCTCCTGTTAGTACTAACTCAATTTGTCTTGTAATAATGGTTAGGTGCACAGAGAACTATTTTATGAAAGGGACAAGACAAGAAAAGAAAAGGTTAGCCTGAAGACAAAGGGGATCACATGGCTTGAAGGATGAATCTGAACATCCTTGAAAGAAGCACTTGGAAGACCGAAGAAATATGCTTCATGAAGAAGCAACTTTTGTCTTTATTTAACCTTGCATGCACAACGTTAATTTATCCCTTTTCCAAATGAATCCTAGCCATCCATTTTTTCATTAATAGCTTACTACAAATAGCCTCCCTTGAACCGTGCATGTGAACCAAAAGCTCACACTTCTTGTGCTCAGATATTCAATGCTCTTGTTCTCTAAAACCAAAGCTTAGAAGCTGTGCCCTTGTGCAACAAAGTACCCTTATTCACTTGCTTCCATAACACCACTCTAACTTCAAACACCTTCCCTCCTAAGGTACATCCCACTCACCCATTCTCTTCATAAGCCCTTAACCTCAATTCGGCCAACCATCAAAGGAAGCATGGCTTCTTCTTCAAGCTCTAAAAGAAGAAGAGGAAAGGAACCCATGTTTGAAGAAGGTGACAATGAATATGATCGATGGAAGTTCATATCATGGTACCATCAAATGCAACTTGGGTGGATGAATGATAAGAAGATATACCCCAAAGTTCCTTTCCAGCTACCTGATGACGGGTGCCTAGAAATGAAGGCCAAGATTAGAAAGAGAAAATAGGAAGAAATCACTTCACTAATCACCAGGATTAATACAAACATCATAAGGGAGTTTTATGCTAACATTCCAAGGCTTAATATGACTGAAGCCCCAACTTACAAGAGTTATGTACGGGGAATGGAAGTGGACTTTAGTCTAAAGACTATCATGAAAGTCTTAGGACTTAGGTCAGCACATTTTGATGAGCTGGGATACCACGAAAGAGTAACTGAGAACCCAGATTATGATGAAATATCTAGTGATATCTGTGTGGTGAATGCTGACTGGGAAAGGGACAATCAAGGAAGGCACAAGTACTTGAAAAAAGGAGATCTCATCCCTGAAGCAAAAGGATGGTATGAGCTGATAAGGAGATCAATCCTTGGCACAGTAAACACATCAAAAATCAACAAGCAAAGGGCTGTCATGCTACACTGCATAATGGTGGGGGGAGAGATAAAGGTCCATGAGATCATTGCAAATAACATTCAAAGGGTTGCAGAGAAAAATTCTGCTGAAGCCTAGCTCTATTACCCAAGCACCATTTTGAGGTTATGCATGAAGGCCAGAGTGCCACTAGAGGATGCGCACCCAACATGGCTATATCCAGGCATGCCCATAACCCTCAAAAGAATGACAAATGTCACAGAGGCACAGCAAAGTCGAAGACCACAGAGGAGGAGAAGGAGAGAAGAACCATAGGAAGGAGAAGAGCAACAAGAAGAACAAGGAGAGGAGCAACAATTCCAACCACAAGACAACCTAGACATGGGGCGAATGCAAGAGGTAATTGAAAGGATCTCCGAACAATACATGAGAGTGCAAGAAAAGCAAGAAGAGTTCCATTCACAGTACATGAGAGCTCAACAAAGACAAGAGGAGCTTCAGCTGAGAATGATGAGTCAACAGAGAGATTATGAATCAAGATCTTTAGTCATGCAAAGAGAACAAGATTCACAATTTCAAGAATCTCTCAACCAGCTGGGCCAACTCCATGTTGATAACATGAGAGCTATCCAGGAGTTCATGACTCTTCAGAATGCAAGGTATGGAGTTCAAGCTGACTATAACATAAATAGCCAAATCAAGCTCAACTACATTGGGGAACATCTGCATAGCATGGACCCATCTTTCCAATTTATGATGAATACTTCAAGGAAAAGAGTGCCAGAGAAATAAACAAAGCAATAGGCCTTGAAAACAGAATAGGGGAGACAATGAAGAAAGCTGGATTCTGACAAAAGCTAAAGGGCAAAATAAAGGGAGAAAGTAGTAAGCAAGCAGACGAAAAGAAGAAGAAAGACAAGCAAGATAAAAAATAAAAGGTGGACTTGCTCCTTTGTTATTCCATTCCATAAAGAAAGAACATGTTTGTCTTAGTTGATATTCACTTATGGTTTTAGTAATCTTGGATTCTATATATTTTAATCTTGCAATAAGCGTTCTAGCCTAAGTGTGTGTGCTTTCAGTTTCACCTATCTGAATGCTTGTCTTGTTCCCTAAGTCTTTTCAATTCAATAAAAGAAATGTTTGAACAAAGAAGTGGAATAGCTCCTTTTTAGCAAGCAGTAAAATAACAGTAAGTGGTGGTGCACGTTTGATTGTGTAGTAGCTAACTTATGATGAATAAAAAGATAGATTGTTCTCTTTCTAAGTATAAATTAGCTTACTGTCTATGAATCTTAGTAAATAAAAGTCCTTGGTTGGAAAGGAAAACAAATAGAAAGAAAGAAAAGAAAAGCCAAAGTGCCAGCAAAAACAAAAGAAAGCAATGAATAAGGCTAGACACCAATAGCTTGGACCTTAGGACATATGCCTGTGGTGTTTTTGTACTAAGATCTGCTTGGATGATTAGGTTCTATGGAGTGCTTTAACACTTGGTAACTTGGGTTGACTAACCCAGGATTATCAACCGAAAGTCCAATATCAAGAGCAACCTAGTTACAAAATATTTAGTAACCCAAAGAGGTGCTGGGCATCAATGTTCTAAGAAGAATTGTGAGCCAAGTGTCTGTAGTGAATAATGTGTTTAGTACATATGAGCTAAGAAACTTCTATAACACATGACACTAAGCTAAAGTTACAGGAAAAGAAAATGAAGAAAAGCAATAACCACGGATAAGTAAATAATAAGAGGTCATAGCAGTGTGTTAATTGATGCTTGAAGGAGACATTCTATGCTTAAAGATCAATAAAAAGTTAGCTACTGCATTTTCTGCATAAAACCCCATCAACTAAGAAATAATGCTTTGCTAATATGAATACTCCCTTCTGTTTCATTCCTTTTTCATAATAATTCAGTACTTGCTTAGGGACAAGCAAGATTTAAGTTTGGTGTTGTGATGCCAGGGCATCTTAGGCAAGTTTCACTAGCCTTTTTCTTTGTTTTTGATAGGTGTTATGCACTTTCTTGAGCTATAAGTAAGCAAATTGGGTAGAAATTTGTGTTTGCCTATATTCATTCAACTATGAGTAAATTGATGCAATTTCATGATGATTTATGCTATGATTGCTTGTACACTGAGAATGATAAGAATCTTCATGACTTTAGCAAGGCTTTGATGCATTCATTGGTTAATGATAGGTGAAGAAAAGCATGGAGGAAGGTTGAAGAGGGAGCATGGAAATGATGAAGAGGAAGCAACGTTGGTGGCCAAGTTGGACCACCAACGTTGCCTCAAACTTTGGAAGAGAAACAGGGCACTTCTCTATAAACACTGCTGATGCTCACGTTTGAGGTAGCATTGGACATCCAACGTTACCCCCAACGTGGTGATGAAAAATTCAATTCTGGAGCTAAGGGAATTTTGGGTGACGCGTATGCGTCAATGACGCGTACGCTTGAGAAAGCAAAATTTGATATCCGCGCGCAAGCGTGCATCACGTGCACGCGTGGAATGGCAAAAATTGACCATCCACGCGTACGCGTGGGTCACGCGTACGTGTCAAAATCGGATGTTGGAGGTCCAACGTTACCTCAAACGCTAGCCTCCAACGTTCGCGATACTCAGCCCAGAATTTTGATTTGAAATTTTTGAAATCGACGCGTACGGGTCAGTGACGCGTACGCGTGGATTGAAAACAAGGCAATGCATGCGTAAGCGTAGTAAACGCATACGCGTGACTAAGAAAAATTTCAGATATCACGCAAAGGCGTAAAGCACGCGTGCGCGTGGATAGAAAAAAGACAGTTTACGTGTTAGCGTGGAGTACGCGCACGTGTGATATTGCTAATGTTGGAAGGAACGTTGGGGGTCCAACACTGAGGCCAACGTCCCCTGAAGCTGAAAAATGAAATATTTTCATCCAAGCACACGCGTGAAGCATGCGTATGCGTGGATAAGCAATTTTTAACCCTTTTGCAGACGCGTGAAGCACGCGTACGCGTGGGTAAGTTGAACGTTGGCCCCAACGTTGAGTCAAACGCCAATGACAGCAAGCTTTCTGGTTTTTGCTGGTCTGATTCAAAGTGGCGTTTGAGTCAACGTTAGCCCTCAAACTTTGACTCAAACGTGAAGCATCAGATTCAAATTTTACACAGATCTCTTCTCAACATCAAGGGGCAACCAATTGAAGCCATATTCAACCCAATTCCATCAAGGCCAAAAGCCCAATTCAAGGCTTGAAGAGATCAATAGAAGAAAGTGTATAAATAGCTTAGAATTTAAGTTAGAAGGACTTTTCACCATTTTTTAGATTTTTTTTCATTTACTGCACTTGAATTTCAGAATGTATTTGAGATTTCTAATTTCCATTTTTAGAGCTATGAACAACTAAACCCCTTTCATTGGGTTAGGGAGCTCTGTGTAATTCAATGGATCAATTTTAGTTTTCATTCATCTTCTTCTGTCTTTTCTCTTGATTTTACTATAAAGCTTTCGTTCTTCATCCAATTGGATAGTTATCTTGGGAAAGAAGCTATTCATAATTGGATCTCCTCGGAACCTTGGAAGAGGAATGAGGAGATCATTCTAGAAATGCTTTCTCACATTGGATTAGATTGGGGTTTGGATGGATATAGTGACATGTAATCCTACCAACACTTTGATCTATGAATTTGTGTGGTATAATCAGTGACCAAACTTTATCTCTTCTCATGAGCACTTAAATCAAGGAATTGGGCAATTGTTCATGCTTAGAGAGATTGGTGAGCCAAGGAATTGGGATCCAATCACTTAAGATTGCCAAGGAGATCAATGAATGCATTGATTGCGGAAGAGTTGAAAATGAATTTGATCCGGAGAATTATACATCTCCTGAACCCAATGAATCCCCCATTCTATTTACTTTCTGCTCTTTAATTTCATGCTAATCCCCCCTTCCCATTTAATCTCTTGCAATTTAAGCTTCTGCACTTTAATTCCCTGCGATTAAATTTTCTGTCCCTTTAATTTCTTGCAATTTATGTTTCCCGCCAATTTTACTTTCTGCGATCTCAATTTCACTTACTATTTCACTCAACTAGCATAATCCTCCAATTGTAATTGATCGATCTACCAATCCTTGTGGGATTCGACCTCACTCTTTTGTGAGTTTTTACTTGACGACAATCCGGTGCACTTACTGAAAAGAAATTTGTCGAGAGGCAAGTTTTCGCTGCATCATCTATCTCAAAAGAGTAAGTTCCTGAGAAGGCATCTAATTTGAACCGCGAAGTCTTTAGAAATGGCTTTCCAAGCAGGATGGATGATGGTCTTCCTGAGTCATTAGGGGGCATCTTCAAAATGTAGAAGTCAATAGGGAATGTCAACCCCTTAATGCTCACCAACACTTCTTCAGCAATTCCAACCACTGAGATTATGCTCTTATCTGCCAAAACAAAATATGCTACCGACCTTTTCAAGGGTGGGAGCCTCAAGGCATCATATACAGATAATGGCATAATACTAACACATGCACCTAAATCACACATGTCAAAATATTGTACACCCTCAATAGTGCAAGTAACCATGCATGGACCCGGATCACCATATTTTTTCGGTATAGCACCCATTAAAGCAGAAATAGAGCTACCTAGAGGAATAGTTTCTAAATCATGTATTTTATCTTTATTCATGCATAAATCCGTAAGAAACTTAGCATACTTAGGTGCCTGGCGAATAGCATCAAAAAGGGGAATAGTTATCTCAATCTTTTTGAAGATCTCCACCATCTTGGGGTCTATCTCCATTTGCTTTCTGGGTTTCCTAGCAAGGTGTGGAAAAGAAATGGGAATGGCTTCTCTCACAGCATCATCTTTCTTAATTGATTCATTCCTTGGTTTAGTTGCTTCCTCTTCATCCACATCTTGTTTCTCACCTTCTTCTTCAACATCTTCTACCTCAACAATGTCTTTAACTTGGTTGTCTTCATTAGAGATTGGCTATTCAGGACTCCTTTCTTGCAGTGTGGTTCCGAACCTCAAAGTGATGGCATTAATTCCACCTTTGGGGTTGGGTAAAGGTTGAGAAGGGAGTGCACTAGATCTTGAAGGTTGATTGTTGGGAGTAGAAGGTGGTTCCATGCGAGATATGAGCACTTGTAGAGTGGAGTTAAGACCGTTTATGGTAGAGTTAATTGTATTCTGAATGTCTTTCTGTCCTTGTATAATAGAGCGAAGCATCTCATCATTGGAAGAGGAAGGAGGGTAAGTAATTTGATGGGCTTGTGGTTGGTTGTTCTGAGGTGCTTAGGCTTGCCTTTGGTGAGGTGCTCGGTAAGTCTGGCCTTGGTTCTGCTGTTGGTATGGAGGGTTCTGTTGATACCGGTTCTGCTAATAGTTGTTGTTGTTGTTGTTCCATCTCTGATTTCCACCGTTGTCTCTGCCTCCTTGGTTGTAGTTGTCCCTCCATCCTTGGTTGGAATTATCTCTCCACCCTTGGTTGGAGTTGTCTTGCCAACCTTGATTATAGTTCCCACCTTGATTATAATTACCGCCTTGTTGATAATACCCTTGATTCGGACGGTTGTAGTAATTATTAGTAGCTTCCAAGGTGTTGTCTTCTTGTTGGAGTCGTGGACATTCATCAGTGTAATGAGAATAGCAGGCACATATTCCACACACTTTCTGATGAACCAACTGTTGACACTGTTGTTGTGGAGGAGGCTGAGGTTGTTGTTGATTCATCTGGAGCTGCTTCAGTATATTGGTCATCTCTCCCAGAGTCTTTGTGAGAGCAGCAGTCTCACTACTAGAGGAAACCTCTGTAATGGCCTTGGGATGGTTGTTCCTATGCCTGGCGTTCTGGGTAGACTCAGCTAGGAATCCGCCTGACTAAGATTTACAGGATGACCATAGCTTGCTTCAAGCCGACAATCTCCGTGGGATCGACCCTTACTCACGTAAGGTATTACTTGGATGACCCAGTGCACTTGCTGGTTAGTTGTACCGGAGTTATGAAAAGTGTGATCACAATTTCGTGCACCAGGCTTCTCAGCTATCTTATACAATTCTTGAGGAATCACCTCATGTACTTCCACCTTACTTCCAATCATGATGCAATGAATCATGATGGCTCTATCAATGGTCACTTCTGACCGATTGCTAGTAGAGATGATAGAACGTTGGATGAATTCCAACCATCCTCTAGCTATGGACTTTAGGTCAAGCCTTCTTAGTTGAATGGGCTTGCCTTGGGAATCCCTTATCCACTGTGCTCCTTCCACACAGATGTTTGAGAGCACTTGATCCAATCTCTGATCAAAGTTGACTCTCCTAGTGTAAGGATGAGGATCTCCTTGCATTAGAGGCAAGTTGAACGCCAATCTCACACTTTCCAGGCTGAAATCTAAGAATCTCCCTCGGACCATGGTGATCTAATTCCTTGGATTTGGGTTCACACTAGTGTCATGGTTTTTAGTAACCCATGCATTAGCATAGAACTCTTGCACCAGTAGAATCCCAACATCTTGAATGGGATTGGTTAGGACTTTCCAACCTCTTCTTCGGATCTCTCTTCGAATTTCTGAATACTCATTCTTCTTGAGCCTGAAAGGGACCTCAGGGATCACTTTCTTCTCTGCTACTACTTCATAGAAATGGTCTTGGTGAGATTTGGTGATGAATCTCTCCATCTCCCAAGATTCAGAGGAGGTGGCTACTGCCTTTTCTTTCCTCTTTCTAGAGGAGTCTCCAACCTTGGGTGCAATGAATGGTAATGGAAAGAAAAAAGCTATACTTTTCCAACACCAAACTTAAAACTTTACTCATCCTCGAGCAAAAATAAATAAAAGAGAAGAATGGAGTAGAAAAAGAAGAAAATATAGGAAGATAGAGGGAGAGAGAGGGCTCGACCTTGTGATGTGTATGAGTGTATGAGAGGTGTGTGTGTGAAGGGTTATGAAGAGGGGTATTTATAGGAGTGCGGAGGGGTATGGTTCGACCATGGGTTGGGCTTTGGGTGGAAAATTTGATTTTGAAGTGGGTGGGGTTGGTGGGAGTTATGATGGTTTTAGGGGGAAGTGGTATGGATGGGATCGGGCTAGGGTTTATAGGAAAATGTGTGTGGGAAAGTGTGAAAGTAAGTGGGGGTAGGTGAAGATGCTGTGGGACCCACTGGTCCTGAGAGGCTTAGGGAATTTAGATTTCCTGCTCACTGCACTGGCGTTTGAACGCCCAGGGTCTGCTCCCTGGCTGGCGTTCAACGCCAGCAATGCTGCCCATTAGGGGCGTTAGACGCTCAGCCAGAGCTCCCTGGTTGGCGTTCAACTTTAATAATACTCCATCCAGAGTGTTCTATTTTCACTACTGTGAATTCTGTCTCTGTTCTGACTGCTGCATATGATTATGAACCCAAAATGAAAATTTATAAAAAAATAAAATAAAAGAAAATAAAATTAATTAACTAAGTTTGGGTTGCCTCCCAACAAGCGCTTCTTTAATATCATTAGCTTGACGGTTAGCTCCTTACAGAGGTGAGTATGGGCTCAGATTTTCGCCCCTTACAGTGAACTTTCTTCCTGTCTTTTCATGAATGAGCTCCACATGCTCTAAAGATAGGATACGACTCACTGTATGTGGTAGAACTTGTTTCTTAGTGAAGACAACTCTCATGCCAGGTGAGAGGCCTTCAGTTGGGACTTTCTTATCCTTCCAGCCTTTAGGTACTTTCTTCTTAGTACCTTTGTGCTTAGAGCTTGTTGATGGCTGCCTAACACCAAACTTAGAATTGATGCTTGGGGGCTTTGTAAAGCTCTGTACAGGAAGAGAGGGTTGGAACACTAGGTGTTGCACAATTATCTCTCTTTTAAAGGGAGAATTAGGATGAGGCATCTTGAACAAGATGTGATCATCCCCTAGTTGTAGAGTTAGTTCTCCCTTAGCCACATCAATGATAGCATTGGCAGTGGCTAGGAAAGGTCTTCCAAGGATGACAGAGTCATCCTCATCCTCTCCTATGTCCAAGACTATAAAGTTTGCAGGGATGTAGTGGTTTTCAACCTAAGACATCCTCTACTAAGCCATATGGCTTCTTCATTGTCTTGTCTGCCATCTCTAATGAGATGTTTGTAGCTTGTACCTCAAGGATTCCCAGCTTCTCTATTACAAAGAGTGGCATGAGGTTGATGCTTGACCCTAGGTCACACAGAGCCTTTTCAAAGGTCATGGTGCCTATGGTGCAGGGAAGCAGGAAGCATCCAGGATCTAGAAGCTTCTGAGGTAGCTTCTGCTGAACCAAAGCATGGAGTTCTTTGGTATGCAGTAGAGGTTCTTCCTCCAAAGGCTTTGTACCAAAGAGCTTGGCATTCAGCTTAATAAGAGCTCCTAGGTACCGAGCAACTTGCTCTTTCCTAGTGTCTTCATCCTCATCAGAGGATGAGTAGTCATCAGAACTCATACACTACAGAAGTGCATTCAAAGGAACCTTTATGGTTTTTACATGGGCATGGGCTTCCTTGAGTTCAGGGATAGAGGGTTCTTGAGTGGGACTTAAGCACTCAAAGGGTGTGCTTTTACTGGCATTCAATGCCAGCTCTAATAGCTCTTTGGGCATTGAACGCCCTTGCTATCCACCCTTATTGGCATTAAATGCCAGTCCCTCTAGTATTTTTGACGTTGAACGCCCAGCAGGGGTATCCTTGCTGGCGTTCAACGCCAGCTTCCCTGGGTGTATGGGCGTTGAATGCCCAATGAGGGGTTCATCACTGGCATTTAGCGCCAGAATTCCAGGCTGGTTGTGCATTGAATGCCCAGTGAGGGGTTCCTCACTGGCATTCAATGTAAGAATGCCTACCTGTTTGGGTGTTGAACGCCCAGCCAGTGCTCTCTGAACGCCAGCTCTACTGCAAGGATAGGCATTGAATGCCCAGTGAGGGGTTTGATGCACGAAATTGTGATCTCTGGTAATGGCTCCTTAGGCCAGATATTCTGATCTAGTTTTACAGTCTGTCACAACTTCGATACAACTAACCAGCAAGTGCACTGGGTCGTCCAAGTAATACCTTACGTGAGTAAGGGTCGAATCCCACGGAGATTGTTGGTTTGAAGCAATCTATGGTTATCTTGTAAATCTTAGTCAGGAAGTTAATTATGTTAATCAGTTGAAGTGTGAATAAACAATAGAGCATGAACTAAAAGTTACTTGTTGTGCAGTAATGGAGAATATGTTGGAGTTTTGGAGATGCTTTGTCTTCTGAATTTCTGCTTTCCTCTGTCTTCTGATTCACGCATGCACGTCCTCCTATGGCAAGCTGTGTGTTGGTGGATCACCGTTGTCAATGGCTACCTTCCATCCTTCCAGTGAAAACTACGCTCACGCGCTCTGTTACAGCACGGCTAATCACCGGTTGGTTCTCGATCCGGTTGGAATAGGATTTACTATCCTTTTGCGTCTGTCACTAACGCCCAGCCCTCAGGAGTTTGAAGCTCGTCACAGTCATTCAATCCTTGAATCCTACTCGGAATACCACAGACAAGGTTTAGACTTTCCGGATTCTCATGAATGCCGCCATCAGTTCTAGCTTATACCACGGAGATTCTGATTAAGGAATCTAAGAGATACTCATTCAATCGGATATAGAACGGAGGTGGTTGTCAGGCACACGTTCGTGGTTTGAGGAAGGTGATGAATGTCACAGATCATCACCTCCATCACAGTTAAGCGCAAATGAACATCTTAGATAGGAACAAGCGTGTTTGAATAGAAAACAGAAATACTTGCATTAATTCATCGAGACACAGCAGAGCTCCTCACCCCCAACAATGAGGTTTAGAGACTCATGCTGTCAGAGAATACAAAGTTTAGATCTGAAAATGTCATGAGATACAGAATAAGTCTCTAAAAGTTGTTTAAATACTAAACTAGTAGCCTAGGGTTACAAAATATGAGTAGACTATGATGGATGATGCAGAGATCCACTTCTGGGGCCCACTTGGTGTGTGCTGGGCTGAGACTTAAGCAATTCACGTGCAGAGGCCATTTGTGGAGTTGAACGCCAGTTTTTATGCCAGTTTGGGCGTTCAACTCCAGCTTTTGATCCTTTTCTGGCGCTGGACGCCAGAATTGGGCAGAGAACTGGCGTTGAACGCCAGTTTACGTCGTCTATCCTTGTGGAAAGTATGGACTATTATATATTTCTGGAAAGCCCTGGATGTCTACTTTCCAACGCAATTGGAAGCATGCCATTTCGAGTTCTGTAGCTCCAGAAAATCCACTTTGAGTGCAGGGAGGTCAGAATCCAACAGCATCAGCAGTCCTTTTTCAGCCTGAATCAGATTTTTGCTCAGCTCCTTCAATTTCAGCCAGAAAAATACCTGAAATTACAGAAAAACACACAACTCATAGTAAAGTCCAGAAATATGAATTTTTCCTAGAAACTAATAAAAATAGACTAAAAACTAACTAGAACATACTCAAAACTATATGAAATTAACCCCAAAAAGCATATAAAATATCCGCTCATCACAACACCAAACTTAAACTGTTGCTTGTCCTCAAGCAACTAGACAAATAAAATAGAAGACTAATAGGTTGAGAAGCAATAATATCTCAGAGTTTTTGATTGAAGCTCAGATTCTAATTAGATGAGCGGGACTAGTAGCTTTTTGCTTCTGAACAGTTTTGGCATCTCACTTTATCCATTGAAGCTCAGAGTGATTGGCATCTGTAGGAACTTAGAATTCAGATAGTGTTATTGATTCTCCTATTTCAGTGTGATGATTCTTGAACACAGCTATTTTATGAGTCTTGGCCGTGGCCCTAAGCACTTTGTTTTCCAGTATTACCACTGGATACATAAATGCCACATACACATAATTGGGTGAACCTTTTCAGATTGTGGCTCAGCTTTGCTAAAGCTCCCAATTAGAGGTGTCCAGGGTTCTTAAGCACACTCTTCTTTTTGTTTTGGACCTTGACTTTAACCGCTTAGTCTCAAGTTCTCACTTGACACCTACACGCCACAAGCACATGGTTAGGGACAGCTTAGTTTAGCCGCTTAGACCAGGATTTTATTCCTTTAGGCCCTCCTATCCACTGATGCTCAAAGCCTTGGGATCCTTTTTATTTGCCCTTGCCTTTTGGTTTTAAGGGTTATTGGCTTTTTGCTCTTGCCTCTTGGTTTTAAGAGCTTTTGGCTTTTTTCTGCTTGCTTTTTCTTTTTCTTTCAAATTTTTTTTTCGCCTATTTTATTATATATATATATATATTTTTTTTTCTGCAAGCTTTGTTCTTTGCTGCTTTTTCTTGCTTCAAGAATCATTTTTATGATTTTTCAGATTATCAATAACATGTCTCATGTTCATCATTCTTTCAAGAGCCAACATATTTAACAGTCTTAAACAACAAATTCAAAAGACATATGCACTGTTCAAGCATTCATTCAGAAGACATAAAGCATTGCCACCACATGTTACTAATTAGAATTTTTCTTATTAAAAACTCGAAATTTTATTGCCTCTTATTCAAAAGATCTACTATTTTATTCATGTTTGCTGATGATGAGAAAAATATACTATAACTTAATTGGGGATAAAATCAAAATAGACACTAATCACTACTAATGATCATGTAATGAAGACACAAACATAGATAAGCACTTAACATAGAGAAAACGAAAAACAGAGAAAGTAAGAACAAGGAACGAGTCCACCTTAATGATGATGGCATTTCCTTCTTGAGGAACCAATGATGTTCTTGAGCTCTTTTATGTCTCTTCCTTGCCTTTGTGGCTTGATTCCTAGTGATTTTTGGTATTTCTATCCTCAGTTGCTTCCAATAATTATGTGGAGGGAAGTGCATCCCCTGAAGTATCTCTTGATTTGCAGCCACATGTTCTACCACTGAGCTATAGATCCTTCACATAATTGTTTTACCACACCAAACTTAGAATGTTGCTCGCCCTCGAGCAAAAGAAGAGGGAATAGATGAAAAAGAAGATGTGGAAAGAAAAAACTAGGATTATGAGGAGGGAAGGTGGGGATCCTGTGGGGTCCACAGATCTTGAAATGATCCTGTGAGGTCCACAGATCTTGAGGTGTCAAGGCATTTACATCCCTGCACCAATTTGGGCATGCAAAATGCCCTTGCACACAACTCTGGGCGTTCAGCGCCAGGTTGGTGCCCATTTTGGGCGTTCAACGCCCATTTACTAGCCATTTCTGGCGTTGAACGCCAGAACCATGCTTGTTCTGGGCGTTCAGCGCCAGGAAGTTGCCCATTTTGGGCGTTCAGCGCCAGAACCATGCTCTGTTCTGGCGTTGAACGCCAGACAGGTGCTTCCTCCAGGGTGTGATTTTTCTTCTGCTGTTTTTGATTCCGTTTTCAATTTTTAATATTTGTTTTGTGACTCCACATGATCATGAACCTAACAAAACATGAAAAACCATGAAAGTAAATAAAAATTGGGTTGCCTCCCAACAAGCGCTTCTTTAATGTCCTTAGCTGGACCTTGCTGAGCTTTTAATCTAGCTTCAGCCTTGAGCATTCTTGCTCAATGTTGCCTTCTAGATAATGCTTGATTCTCTGTCCATTGACAATGAACTTCTTATCAGAATCAATATCTTGAAGCTCCACATAACCATATGGTGATACACTTGTAATCACGTATGGTCCCCTCCACCGGGATTTCAGTTTCCCGGGGAATAGCCTGAGTCTAGAGTTAAACAACAGAACCTTCTGTCCTGGTTCAAAGATTCTAGATGACAGCTTTCTGTCATGCCACTTTTTTTATTTTTCTTTATATAGCTTGGCATTTTCGAAAGCTGTGAATCTGAACTCCTCTAGCTCATTTAGCTGGAGCAATCTTTTTTCTCCTGCTAATTTGGCATCAAAGTTTAGGAATCTGGTTGCCCAGTAGGCCTTATGTTCCAGTTCCACGGGCAGGTGACATGCCTTACCATACACCAGTTGGTATGGAGAGGTCCCTATAGGGGTCTTGAATGCTGTTCTGTAAGCCCACAGAGCATCATCCAAGCTCCTTGCCCAATCCTTTCTACGGGTATTTACTGTCCGTTCCAGGATTCTCTTTAATTCTCTATTAGAGACTTCAGCCTGCCCATTGGTTTGTGGATGATATGGAGTGGCCACCTTGTGGCGAATTCCATACCGAACCATGGCAGAGTAAAGCTGTTTATTGCAGAAGTGAGTGCCCCCATCACTGATTAGTACTCTAGGGACACCAAACCTGCTAAAAATATGTTTCTGGAGGAACTTCAGCACTATTTTAGTATCATTGGTAGGTGTGGCAATAGCCTCAACCCATTTTGATACATAGTCAACTGCCACCAGAATATAAGTGTTTGAGTATGATGGTGGGAAAGGTCCCATGAAGTCAATTCCCCATACGTTAAACAACTCAATTTCCAAGATTCCTTGTTGAGGCATGGCGTAACCATGAGGCAGATTACCAGCTCTTTGGCAACTGTCACAATTACGTACAAACTCTCGGGAATCTTTATAGAGTGTGGGCCAATAGAAGCCACATTGGAGGACCTTGGTGGCTGTTCGCTCACCTCCGAAATGGCCTCCATATTGAGATCCGTGGCAATGCCACAGGATCCTCTGTGCTTCTTCTCTAGGCACACACCTACGGATAATTCCGTCTGCACATCTCTTAAAGAGATAAGGTTCATCCCACAAGTAGTACTTTGCATCAGTAATTAATTTCTTCTTTTGTGTCCTGTTGTACTCCTTGGGTATGAACCTTGCAGCTTTATAGTTTGCAATATCGGCAAACCATGGTGCTTCCTGAATGGCGAATAAATGCTCATCAGGAAACGTTTCAGAGATCTCAAGAGAAGGGAGGGGCGTCCCTTCCACTGGCTCTATCCGGGACAGATGATCAGCCACTTGGTTCTCTGTCCCTTTTCTGTCTCTTATTTCTATATCAAACTCTTGCAGAAGCAATACCCATCTGATGAGCCTGGGTTTTGAATCCTGCTTTGTGAGTAGATATTTAAGAGTAGCATGGTCAGTATACACAATCACTTTTGATCCTACTAAGTATGATCTGAACTTGTCAATGGCGTAAACCACTGCAAGTAGTTCTTTTTCTGTGGTTGTGTAATTTTTCTGGGCATAATTTAGAACGCGACTGGCATAATAAATGACATGCAGAAGCTTGTCATGCCTCTGTCCCAATACTGCACCAATGGCATGATCACTGGCATCACACATTAGCTCAAATGGTAATGTCTAGTCTGGTGCAGAAATGACTGGTGCTGTGACCAGCTTAGCTTTCAGCGTTTCAAACGCCTGCAGGCACTTTGTGTCAAACACAAATGGCATGTCAGCAGCTAGCAGATTGCTTAGAGGTTTTGCGATTTTTGAAAAATCCTTTATAAACCTCCTATAGAATCCTGCATGCCCCAGAAAGCTTCTGATTGCCTTAACATTGGCAGGTGGTGGTAATTTTTTAATTACCTCTATTTTTGCTTGATCCACCTCTATTCCCTTGTTTGAGATTTTATGCCCAAGAACAATTCCTTCAGTCACCATGAAGTGACACTTTTCCCAGTTTAAAACTAGGTTGGTTTCTTGGCATCTTTTCAGAACAAGTTTCAGGTGATCAAGACAGGAGCTGAATGAGTCTCCATATACTGAGAAGTCATCAATGAAGACTTCCAGAAATTTTTCCACCATATCAGAGAAAATAGAGAGCATGCATCTCTGGAAGGTTGCAGGCGCATTACATAGCCCAAATGGCATCCTTCTATAAGCAAACACTCCAGATGGGCATGTGAATGCTGTTTTCTCTTGATCCTGGGGATCCACTGCAATCTGGTTATAGCCTGAATAGCCATCCAAAAAGCAGTAATAATCATGACCTGCTAGTCTCTCTAGCATCTGGTCTATGAATGGTAAAGGAAAATGATCCTTTCTGGTGGCTGTATTGAGCCTTCTGTAGTCAATACACATGCGCCACCCTCTAACTGTTCTTGTGGGAACCAGTTCATTTTTTTCATTATGAATCACTGTCATGTCTCCCTTTTTTGGGACGACTTGAACAGGGCTCACCCAGGGGCTATCAGAAATAGGATAAATAATCCCAGCCTCTAGTAACTTGGTGACCTCTTTCTGCACCACTTCCTTCATGGCTGGATTTAGCCGCCTTTGTGGTTGAACCACTGGTTTGGCATTATCCTCCAATAGGATTTTGTGCATGCATCTAGCTGGGCTTATGCCCTTAAGGTCACCTATGGACCACCCAAGAGTTGTCTTGTGTGTCCTTAGCACTTGAATAAGTGCTTCCTCTTCCTGTGAATTTAAAGCAGAGCTTATGATCACTGGAAAAGTGTCACCTTCTCCCAGAAATGTATATTTCAAGGATGGTGGTAGTGGCTTGAGCTCGGGTTTAGGAGGTTTTTCCTCTTTCAGAAGAAAGTTCAGAGGCTCTTTCATGTCCTCTGAATCTTCCAAATCAGGCTGAACATCTTTAAAGATGTCTTCCAACTCTGATTCGAGACTTTCAGCCATGTTGATCTCTTCTACCAAAGAGTCAATGAGATCAACTTTCATGCAGTCTGTTGATGTGTCTGGATGCTGCATGGCTTTGACAGCGTTCAACTTAAACTCATCATCATTGACTCTCAGGGTTATTTCCCCCTGTTGTACATCAATGAGGGATCGTCCAGTTGCTAGGAATGGTCTTCCTAGAATGAGAGTAGCACTCTTGTGCTCCTCCATTTCCAGCACAACAAAGTCAGTGGGAAAGGCGAATGGCCCAACTCTGAAAATCATGTCCTCAATCACGCCTGATGGGTATTTAGTGGAACCATCAGCAAGTTGGAGACATATCCGGGTTGGTTTAACTTCTTCAGTTAAGCCAAGCTTCCTGATAGTGGATGCAGGTATCAGGTTGATGCTTGCCCCAAGATCGCATAAAACTGTCCTGGTGCAATCACCTTCTAATATGCATGGTATCAGAAAACTCCCAGGGTCTTTAAGCTTTTCAGGAAAGCTTTTCAGAATGACTGCACTGCATTCTTCAGTGAGGAGAACTCTTTCTGTTTCTCTCCACTCCTTTTTATGACTCAAGATCTCTTTCATGAACTTGGCATAAGAAGGTATTTGCTCAAGTGCTTCTGCAAATGGAATCTTTATTTCCAGAGTCCTTAGATAATCTGCAAAGCGAGCAAATTGCTTATCCTGCTCCTCTTTCCGGAGTTTTTGAGGATAAGGTATCTTGGCTTTATATTCCTCAACCTTAGTGGTTAAAGAAGCCTTTTTAGAGAGGTTGTTATCAGCACTTGTGTGTGTCTGATCCCTCACTGGCAATTGAGTGCCAGAGTCAGAAGCTGGAGTGACGTTAGACGCCAGCTCACTGTCTGTTCCTGGCGCCTGAACGCCAGAAATGTACCCATTTTGGGCGTTCAACGCTGGATTCTGCCCCATTTGGGCGTTCAACGCCAGGTTCTTGCCCATTTCTGGCGTTGAACGCCAATCCTGCCTTGTTTCTGGCGCTGAACGCCAGTTTTGGGCATGGTTTGGGCGTTCAGCGCCAGCCTTCCACCCATTTTCTGGAGTTTTAGTGCCAGAATTATTTTTCCCTGGGCTCTTACTATCCTCAGGTGAATCTTTGGTGGGTCGCTCATTTCTTGAATTTTTGATGCCTTGAGGTGGGGTATTTAATGTTTTCCCACTTCTTAATTGAACTGCTTGGCATTCTTCTGCTATTTGCCTTGATAGTTGCTGCTTTGTTTGCTTAAACTGTTCGTCCATATGTATATTAGCTATCCTTGTCTCCTGTAGCCTGTCCTTGAATTCAGCTAGCTGCTTTGTTAGAAAATCCAATTGCTGATTGAATTCAGCAGCTTGTTTTACAGTACTGAATTCAGTAGTTACTGTTTTAACCTCTTCATTCATGGAAGGGTTGCTACTTAGATACAGATGCTGATTCCTGGCAACTGTATCAATGAGCTCTTGAGCCTCTTCAATTGTCTTTCTCATATGGATAGATCCACCAGCTGAGTAATCTAGAGACATCTGAGCTCCTTCTGCAAGCCCATAGTAGAAGATGTCTAACTGAACCCACTCTGAAAACATTTCAGAGGGGCATTTTCGTAGCATCTCTCTGTATCTCTCCCAGGCATCATAAAGAGATTCATTATCTCCTTGTTTAAAGCCTTGGATGTCCAGCCTTAGCTGTGTCATCCTTTTTGGAGGAAAATACTGATTCAGGAATTTTTCTGTCAGCTGTTTCCATGTTCTTATGCTGGCCTTAGGTTGGTTATTTAACCACCTCTTAGCTTGATCTTTTACAGCAAATGGAAACAGTAATAGTCTGTAGACATCCTGATCTATTTCCTTATCATGTACTGTGTCAGCAATTTGTAAAAATTGTGCCAGAAACTCTGTAGGTTCTTCCTGTGGAAGACCGGAATACTGGCAACTTTGCTGCACCATGATAATGAGCTGAGGATTCAACTCAAAGCTACTAACTCCAATGGAGGGTATGCATATGCTACTTCCATATGAAGCAGTAGAGGGGTTAGAATATGACCCCAGAGTCCTCCTGGACTGTTCATTTCCACTTATGTCCATGATGGATATATGGATATAACTTGGACTGATTTATCTTTTTATTTATTTTATTTTATAAGAAGTAAATACTTAAATAAAATAAAATAACTAAAAAGAATTTGAATTTTGAAATTAAAATTTTTTTTTATAAAAAAAATAAAAATTAATTAGTTAATAAAAAAGAAATTTTTGAAAAAGAGGGAAGATATTTTCGAAAATTAGAGAGAGAGAGAGTTAGTTAGGTAGTTTTGAAAAAGTTAAGAAACAAACAAAAGGTTAGTTAGTTAGTTGAAACAAATTTTGAAAAGATAAGAAGTTAGGAAGTTAGAAGAGATATTTTGAAAAGATATTTTTGAATTTAGTGAGGAGAGAGAAAAACAATAAGATAGTACAAGATTTAAAATTTTTAGATCTAATGCTCCTTGTTTTTGAAAATTTTGGAGGGAAAACACTAAGGAACACCAAACTTAAAAATTTTAAGATCAAGACACAAGGAAAACTCAAAAATACCTTGAAGACTCACAAGAACACAAGAACATGAAGAAAGAACACCAAACTTAAAATTTTTAGAAAACCACCAAAATTTTCGAAAACCAAAGGGAATTCAACAAGAAAACACCAAACTTAAAGTTTGGCACACAATTTAATAGAGAAAATATTATTTATGAAAAAGAAGGTTTTGAAAAGAGTATAAAAAGATTCTAACCCAATTACCAAGAACACAGATTAACGCTCTAGCCAAATGAGTTATGGAATTTTCGAAAATTTTAAGAAAGATTATTTTTGAAAAAGTTTTTTTTTTAAATTATGATAGCCAATTACCATGAACATAAACACCACGTTCTAACTAACTGAGTTATAAATTTAAAGTGTTTTAACAAGGGATAAATAATAAAAGACTCTAAACCAAAAAGAAAGATTTTTTTCCTAATCTAAGCAACAAAATAATCCGTCAGTTGTTCAAACACGAACAATCCCCGGCAACGGCGCCAAAAACTTGGTGCACAAAATTGTGATCTCTGGTAATGGCTCCTTAGGCCAGATATTCTGATCTAGTTTTACAGTCTGTCACAACTTCGATACAACTAACCAGCAAGTGCACTGGGTCGTCCAAGTAATACCTTACGTGAGTAAGGGTCGAATCCCACGGAGATTGTTGGTTTGAAGCAATCTATGGTTATCTTGTAAATCTTAGTCAGGAAGTTAATTATGTTAATCAGTTGAAGTGTGAATAAACAATAGAGCATGAACTAAAGGTTACTTGTTGTGCAGTAATGGAGAATATGTTGGAGTTTTGGAGATGCTTTGTCTTCTGAATTTCTGCTTTCCTCTGTCTTCTGATTCACGCACGCACGTCCTCTTATGGCAAGCTGTGTATTGGTGGATCACCGTTGTCAATGGCTACCTTCCATCGTTCCAGTGAAAACTACGCTCACGCGCTCTGTCACAGCACGGCTAATCACCGGTTGGTTCTCGATCCGGTTGGAATAGGATTTACTATCCTTTTGCGTCTGTCACTAACGCCCAACCCTCAGGAGTTTGAAGCTCGTCATAGTCATTCAATCCTTGAATCCTACTCGGAATACCACAGACAAGGTTTAGACTTTCCGGATTCTCATGAATGCCGCCATCAGTTCTAGCTTATACCACGGAGATTCTGATTAAGGAATCTAAGAGATACTCATTCAATCGGATATAGAACGGAGGTGGTTGTCAGGCACACGTTCGTGGTTTGAGGAAGGTGATGAATGTCACAGATCATCACCTCCATCACAGTTAAGCGCGAATGAACATCTTAGATAGGAACAAGCGTGTTTGAATAGAAAACAGAAATACTTGCATTAATTCATCGAGACACAGCAGAGCTCCTCACCCCCAACAATGAGGTTTAGAGACTCGTGCCGTCAGAGAATACAAAGTTTAGATCTGAAAATGTCATGAGATACAGAATAAGTCTCTAAAAGTTGTTTAAATACTAAACTAGTAGCCTAGGGTTACAAAATATGAGTAGACTATGATGGATGATGCAGAGATCCACTTCTGGGGCCCACTTGGTGTGTGCTGAGCTGAGACTTAAGCAATTCATATGCAGAGGCCATTTGTGGAGTTGAACGCCAGTTTTTATGCCAGTTTGGGCGTTCAACTCCAGCTTTTGATCCTTTTCTGGCGCTGGACGCCAGAATTGGGCAGAGAACTGGCGTTGAACGCCAGTTTACGTCGTCTATCCTTGTTCAAAGTATGGACTATTATATATTGCTGGAAAGCCCTGGATGTCTACTTTCCAACGCAATTGGAAGCATGCCATTTCGAGTTCTGTAGCTCCAGAAAATCTACTTTGAGTTCAGGGAGGTCAGAATCCAACAGCATCAGCAGTCCTTTTTCAGCCTGAATCAGATTTTTGCTCAGCTCCTTCAATTTCAGCCAGAAAAATACCTAAAATTATAGAAAAACACACAACTCATAGTAAAATCCAGAAATATGAATTTTTCCTAGAAACTAATAAAAATAGACTAAAAACTAACTAGAACATACTCAAAACTATATGAAATTAACCCCAAAAAGCGTATAAAATATCCACTCATCAGGGTTCCTCACTGGCCCTCAGCACCAGGCTTGCTGCCATATTGCGTGTTGAACGCCCAGTGAAAGCTTCTTCACTCGCATTCAATGCCTTCCCAATCTTCTCAGATTCGGCCTCTACCTCCATGGTTATGGCCTTGCACTCTTCTCTTGGATTCACCTCAGGGTTACTAGGAAGAGTTTTAGGAGGAGTCTCTGGAATCCTCTTGCTCAGTTGACCAACTTGTACCTCCAAGTTTCTAATGGAGGACCTTGTTTCATTAATGAAACTATGAGTGATCTTTGAGAGGCTGGAAACTAGAGTTATAAGTTAGAAAGGCTCTGCTTAGAGGTTTTCATATTCCCTTTAGAAGATGGGAATGATGGTCTGTTATTGAACCTATTCTGGTTCCTTCCACCTTGATTATTATTGAAACCTTGCTGAGGTTTCTGTTGATCTTTCCATGAAAGATTAAGATGGTTCCTCCATGAAGGATTGTAGGTGTTTTCATAGGGTTCTCTCATGTAATTCACCTCCTCCATGGTAGGTTGATCAAGATCATAAGCATCTTCATCAGGAGATACTTCTTGGGTACTGTCAGCTATAGTTGGCAGTCCAGTCAGATGTTGAGAGATCATATTGACCTGTTGGGTCAAGATCTTGTTCTGAGCCAAGATGGCATTTAGAGTATCATCTTCTAGAACTCCTTTCTTCTGAGAGGTTCCATGGTTTACAGGATTCCTTTAAGAAGTGTACATGAATTGGTTATTTGCAACCATCTCAATGAGTTTTCTTGCTTTTGCAGGTGTTTTGTTCAATTGGGGTGATCCACCTGCAGAGCTGTTCAATGAGATTTTGGACATCTCAGATAGACCATCATAGAACACGCCTATGATGGACCATTCTGAGAGCATGTAAGGAGGACATCTCCTGATCAATTGCTTGTATCTTTCCCAAGCTTCATAGAGGGATTCACCTTCTATTTGTCTGAAGGTTTGAACTTCCACTCTAATTTTGCTCATCCTTTGAGGGGGAAAGAATTTAGCTAGAAAAGCATTAACCAGCTTTTCCCAAGAGTCTAAGCTCTCTTTTGGTTGAGAATCCAACCATATCTTAGCTCTATCTCTTACAGCAAAGGGAAAGAGCATAAGCTTGAAGACTTCAGGATTTACTCTATTAGTCTTTACAGTATCACAAATCTGTAAGAATTTAGCTAAGAATTGATGTGGATCTTCTATTGAAAGTCCATGGAACTTGTAGTTCTGCTGAAGAAGAGAGACTAACTGAGGCTTAAGCTCGAAATTGTTAGCTCCAATGGCAGGTACATAGATGCTTCTACCATAAAAGTCAAAGGTAGGCATGGTGAAGTCACCAAGAACCTTTCTGGCATCACCTTCAGGTTCGGCCATGTCTCCTAATTCTTGTTCAAAGTTTACTGAAAGGTTTCTTATGGAGTGTTGTGATCTAGCTTGTTGTAAGCTTTTCTTCAGAGTCCTTTTAGGTTCAGGATCAAGATCAAAGATGGGTTCTTTATTCCTGTTCCTTATCATAAATAAGAAAAAGAAAAGAAAGAAAGGAAGAAAGCTTTTTGTGCCACTTGGACAAAGAGATTCTAGTGAGATATGAAGAAAGAAGAAGAAGATAGAAAAGTGAAGATGGAGGATGGGAGACAAGAAGAGTTCGAATAATATAAATAGAAAAGAGAAGAATTAGAAATAGAAAAGATAAATAAGAATTAAAATATTTTTATTTTTATTTTATTTATTAATTAATTTTCTAAAATTAAGTTAATAATTTAAAAAAATTGAAAATTAGTTAGTGAATTTTCAAAAATAGAAGAGAGAGAAAGAGAAAGAGTTTTCGAAAATTAAGAGAGAGAAGAGTTAGTTAGAAAGTTTTGAAAAAGAAGAGAGAGAAGATAAGTAATTAATTAAGAAAAAGATTTTAAAATAACATAAGATAAGAGATAAGATAAGAAAAGAAATTAAAAAGATGTAAGAAAGATTTAATTTTAAAATTTGAGACTAGAAAAGATAAGATAAGAAACTAAAAAGATTTGAAAAAGAAAAGATTTTGAAATTTGATTTTTGAAAAAGATATGATTTTTAAAACTTGAAATTTGAAAAAGATAAGATTTTTTATTTTGAAAAGATTTCAATTTTGAAAATTGAAAACTAAGATAAAATAAGATAAAAATTTGAAATTGAAATCTGAATTTTTATTTTAAAATTTTTGAAAATTTAATAAAAATAAAAATAGAAAAGATATTTTTTATTTTTTAATTTAATGAGAAAAGAGAAAAACACAAAAAAGACACAAAATTTAAAATTTTTAGATCTAATGCCCGAAGTTTTCGAAAATTTGAAGTAAAAACACCAAGGGACACCAAACTAAAAAATTTTAAGATCAAAACAAAAAAAAACACAAGAACACTTTGAAGATTAACAAGAACCCTAAGAACAAGACTCAAAAATTCAAAGAACACAAGAACGTATAAAGGACACCAAACTTAAAATTTTTGAAAAACTAAACATAAATTTTCGAAAATTAAAAGAAAAGCAACAAGAAGACACCAAACTTAAAGACTTAACACAAGATTTAACCAAAGAAACTATTTTTGAAATTTTTTTTTTGAAAGAAAGACTCAAAGAGAACGAAAATATAACCAAGAACAAACACAAAAGACTCAAACAAAGAACAAAGATTAAACAAAGAAAAGAAAAATATTTTTGAAAAAGTTTTTTAAATTTTTCGAAAAAAAGAAGAAAACAAAAATTAAAAGACTCAAATAAAATAAAAATTACCAGATCTAGGGAGCAAGACAATCCGTCAGTTTGTCCAAACTCGAACAATCCCCGGCAACGGCACTAAAAACTTGGTGCACGAATCCCCATGCTTCGTACGACTGAACCAGCAAGTGCACTGGGACGTCCAAGTAATACCTGAGTGAGTCAGGGTCGATCCCACGAGAATTATGGTTTGAAGCAAGCTATAGTTATCTTGCAGGTCTTAGTCAGGCGGATGAAAGAGTGGGAGATGTTGGTATGTTATTTTTAATTGCATAAAAAGGAATAAAGAAAAAGGGTAATCAGAACTCAGAAGTCGTGTAAACTATGAAAAGAGGATGGTTAAGGCTTGGAGATGCTTTGTCGTTCTGGATTAACTCTAGTCTTACCGTCTTCTTCAATTGTGAATGATTTCTTCTATGGCAGGCTGTATGTGATTGACGCTAGTTTGAGCAGCCACCAATACTCCTCTAGATCTGAACCCCAGGGTTAGTGCAGATCCATTCTGATTGAGGGTGAAGCTCTTGAAGTTCATTCTACTTGGTGATCCTACTTAAAATGCCATAGACAAGGTCGAATCTTTCGGATCGGAGGATGCTGCGTCTTGGATTCTAGCCTCTACCATAGAGACCCTAATCTCCCCATACTTCGGCTAAACTGGTATCTCGAGAAGTCCCCAACGACGTCGTGGATTAGCCGTCTAAGAGATGTATGATCAAGCTGGTGGTTTATCATTGTCCGATGAAAGACTCACTCTGAACCCATGTAGAACGTGATAACCTTATGCCAGTTCAATACATTTATATTGATGAAGAACGAATATACATCTTAGATAGAGAATCAAACACGAATTAAAGAGGAACAGTAATCTTTTATTAATCCATAAAACTCAGCAGGGCTCCTCCCATCAAGCTAGGAGATTTAAAAACTCATATTGATAGAAAATACAATTTGTAAAACGAAAAATATGGTGTAAAGTGGCTGAAGATCCTTAACAAAGTGTGATCTTTTACTTTAAATACTAAACTAATTACTAGTAAGGGTAAAACAGTCTTTCTACTGCTAAAATCCACTTCTGGGGCCCACTTGGTAAGTGTTTGGACTGAGCTTTGATGAGATACACATGCTATGAGGCTCCTAGGGCGTTGAACACTGGCTAGAGGGTCCTTGATGAGCGGATAATTTATACGCTTTTTGACATTATTTTTAGTATATTTTTAGTAGAATCTAGTTACTTTTAGGGATGTTTTCATTAGTTTTTATGTTAAATTCACATTTCTGGACTTTACTATGAGTTTGTGTGTTTTTCTGTGATTTCAGGTATTTTCTGGCTAAAATTGAGGGACTTGAGCAAAAATCAGATTCAGAGGTTGAAGAAGGACTGCTGATGCTGTTGGATTCTGACCTCCCTGCACTCAAAGTGGATTTTCTGGAGCTACAGACCTTGAAATGGCACACTTCCAATTGCGTTGGAAAGTAGACATCCAGGGCTTTCCAGAAATATATAATAGTCTATACTTTGGCCAAGAATAGATGATGCAAACTGGCGTTCAACGCCAGCTCTCTGCCCAATTCTGGCGTCCAGCGCCAGAAAAGGATCCAAAACCAGAGTTGAACGCCCAAACTGGCACAAATGCTGGCGTTCAACTCCAAGAAGGACCTCTACACGTGCAGCACCCAAGCTCAGCCCAAGCACACACCAAGTAGGCCCCGGAAGTGGATTTATGCATCAATTACTTATTTCTGTAAACCCTAGTGACTAGTTTATTATAAATAGGACCTTTTACTACTGTATTAGACATCTTTGGAACCATCTTTGAATATTTTGATCATCTTTGGACGCCTGGTTCTTAGATCAGAGGGGCTGGCCATTCGGCCATGCCTGGACCTTTCACTTATGTATTTTCAACGGTAGAGTTTCTACACTCCATAGATTAAGGTGTGGAGCTCTGCTGTTCCTCAAAGATTAATGCAAAGTACTACTATTTTCTATTCAATTCATCTTATTTCGCTTCTAAGATATTCATTCGCACTTCAACCTGAATGTGATGAACGTGACAATCATCATCATTCCCTATGAACGCGTGCCTGACAACCACTTCCGTTCTACATTAGATTGAATGAGTATCTCTTAGATCTCTTAATCAGAATCTTCGTGGTATAAGCTAGATTGATGGCGGCATTCAAGAGAATCCGGAAAGTCTAAACCTTGTCTGTGGTATTCCGAGTAGGATTCAATGATTGAATGACTGTGACGAGCTTCAAACTCGCAATTGCTGGGCGTAGTGACAGAACCTAAAGGATAGTAAATCCTATTCCATCATGATCGAGAACCGACAGATGAATAGCCGTGCCGTGACAGGGTGCGTTGACCATTTTCACTGAGAGGACAGGATGTAAACCATTGACAAGGGTGATGCCTCCAGACGATTAGCCGTGCCGTGACAGGGCATTTGGATCATTTTCCCGAGATAAGACCGAAAGTAGCCATTGAAAATGGTGATGCATTACATAAAGCCAGCCATGGAAAGGAGTAAGACTGATTGGATGAAGATAGCAGGAAAGCAGAGGTTCAGAGGAACGAAAGCATCTCTATTCGCTTATCTGAAATTCTCACCAATGATTTACATAAGTATTTCTATCCCTATTTTATTAATTACTTTCGAAAACTCCATAACCATTTGATATCCGCCTGACTGAGATTTACAAGGTGACCATAGCTTGCTTCATACCAACAATCTCCGTGGGATTCGACCCTTACTCACGTAAGGTATTACTTGGACGACCCAGTGCACTTGCTGGTTAGTTGTGCGAAGTTGTGAACCATGGTATTGGCATCATGTTTTTGGCGCCATTACCAGGGAAAGAAAGAGCGATGAATTTTACATAATCAAAGTGTAATCACAATTTCTGCGCACCAGTCCTCTCTGGGCGTTTGGATGCTGGTCTCTGCTTTGTGGGCACTGGACGCCTGGAAGGGGGCAGAAAGCTGGCACTGGACGCCAGTTTTAGGTCTTCTAATCTAAAGAAAAGTATAAACTATTAAACATTGCGGGAAATCTCTAGAAGTCAGCTTTTCATAGCCGTTGAGAACGCTCCATTTGGACTTCTGTAGCTCTAGAAAAGCTCTTCTGAGTGCAAAGAGGTCAGATCCGAACAGCATCTGCGGTGCTTTCTCTATCTCTGAATCAAACTTTTGCTCCAGCCCCTCAATTTCAGCCAAAAATTACCTGAAATTGCTCAAAAACACAAAAACTCAAAGTAAAATCCAAAAATTTTAATTTAACACTAAAACCTATAAAAACTTAATGAAAACTAAACAACACATACTAAAAACTATATGAAAATGATGCCAAAAAGCATATAAAATATCCGCTCATCAGCCAGTAGAAGCCACTTTGGAGAATCTTGGTGGCTGTCTAATCACCTCTAAAGTGTCTTCTATAGTCTGAGCCATGGCAATGCCATAGGATTCTCTGTGCCTCTTCGTCAGACACGCAGTGTCGGTTTATTCCATCCGGGCATCTCTTAAAGAGATATGTCTCATCCCACTGGTAATGCTTTGCATCATGCATGAGTTTTTGCGCTTGATGCCTGTTGTACTCATTGGGAATGAACCTTATCACCTTGTAATTTGCAATGTCTGCAAATCAGGGTGTTGTCCGGATGGCAATGAGTTGCTCATCTGGAAAGGTTTCAGATATGTCAGTGGAGGGAGGAGAGGTCCCTGCCATTGGTTCAATCCATGACAAGTGGTCAGCCACTTGATTTTCTGTACATTTTTTGTCTCTAGTTTCTATGTCAAACTCTTGCAGGAGTAATACCCATCTTATGAGCCTGGGCTTAGATTTCTGCTTAGTGAGTAGATACCTCAAAGCAGTATGGTCAGTGTAGATAATAACCTTAGATCCTACTAGGTAGGATCTAAACTTGGCAATACCATACACCACTGCAAGTAATTCCTTTTCTGTAGTAGTGTAGTTTTTCTGCACATTATTTAGTATACGACTAGCATAATAAATGACATGCAGAAGCATGTCATGTCTCTGCCCTAGAACTGCGCCGATGGCATGGTTACTGGCATCACACATCAGTTCAAATGGCAATTCCCAATTGGGTACAGAAATGACAGGAGCAGTGACAAGCTTGGCTTTCAGGGTTTCAAAGGCATGCATGCATTCTTGGTCAAAGACAAATGGAACATCAGTGGCCAAGAGATTACACATGGGTTTTGCGATTTTAGAAAAATCTTTTATGAACCTCCTGTAAAATCCTGCATGTCCTATGAAACTTCTGATTGCCTTGACATTAGTTGGTGGTGGCAATCATTCAATCACTTCCACCTTAACTTGGTTTACTTCTATTCCCTTGTTTGAAATCCGATGCCCAAGAACAATGCCTTCAGTCACCATGAAGTGGCATTTTTCGCAGTTTAGAACTAGGTTTGTTTTTTGACATCTTTTTAGAACTAGGGCCAAATGATCAAGGCATGAGATAAATAAGTCTCCAAAGACAGAAAAGTCATCCATGAACACTTCAAGGAACTTCTCTACCATATCAGAGAAGATGGATAACATAGATCTCTGAAAGGTGGTAGGTGCATTGCACAAGCCAAAAGGCATTTACTTGTAGGCAAACTCGCCATATGGGCATGTGAATGCTGTCTTCTCTTGATCCTGTGGATCCACTGCTATTTGATTGTACCCAGAATATCCATCCAGGAAACAATAAAATGCATGCCCTGCTAGTCTCTCTAGCATTTGGTCAATAAATGGTAAAGGAAAATGATCCTTCCTGGTGGCGTTATTGAGCCTTCTATAGTCAATGCACATACGCCACCCTGTAACTGTCCTTGTAGGAATCAGTTCATTCTTTTTATTATGAACCACTGTCATGCCTCCCTTCTTGGGAACAACTTGGACGGAGATCACCCAGGGACTATCAAAAATGGGATAAATAATCCCAGCCTCCCAGAGCTTAGTGACGTCCTTCTGCACTACTTTCTTCTTAGCTAGATTTAGTCGCCTTTATGGTTGCACCACTAGTTTGGCGTCATCCTCCAGCACGATTTTATGCATGCATCGGGTCGGGCTAATGCCCTTAAGGTCACTTGTAATCTACCTAAGGGCGGTCCTATGTGTTTTGAGCACTTGGATCAGTGCTTTTTCGTCCTGTGGTTCTAAGGCAGAGCTTATGATCACAGGATAAGTATCTCCATCTTCCAGAAATGTATATTTCAGGGAAGAAGGTAATGGCTTGAGCTCAAGCTTTGGAGGCTTCTCATTTTCCTTAGAAGTTTCCAAAGGTTCCTCTAAATCAGGCTGGGCATTTGTAAGGATGTCATTCGGTCTTTCCTTGAGTCCAGTAGCCATGTTTACTTCTTCCACTAGGGAATCAATAAGGTCAATGCTCATGCATTCCTCTGGGATGTTTGGATGTTGCATAGCCTTGACAGCATTCAGTACGAACTTTTTCTCATTGACTCTTAGGGTTACTTCTCCTTTTTCAACATCAATAAGGGTTCGTCCTATAACAAGGAAGGTCTCTCTAGAATAAGGGATGCACTCTTGTGCCCTTCCATATCCAACATCACAAAGTCAGTGGGATAAGCAAAGGGGCCAACCCTAACAATCATGTCTTCAACTATGCCTGATGGTATCTTAATAGAACCATCAGCAAGTTGAAGGCATATGCAGGTTAGTTTGACTTCATCAATCAAGCAAAGCTTCTTTATTAATGAAGTAGGTATTAGGTTAATGCTTGCTCCAAGATCACATAGAGCTGTCCTTGTGCAAGCATTCTCTAGAGTGCATGGTATCATAAAACTTTCGGGATCTTTAAGTTTCTCTGGTAAGCTATTTTGAATGACTGCACTTTCATTCTTCAGTGAGGAGGACTATTTCTCCAATCCTTCTTATGACTTAAGATGTCCTTCATGAACTTAGCATAAGAAGGTATCTACTCAAGAGCCTCTGCAAAAGGGATCTTGAT
The DNA here is from genome assembly GCF_003086295.3 of Arachis hypogaea. Lineage (NCBI taxonomy): Eukaryota > Viridiplantae > Streptophyta > Magnoliopsida > Fabales > Fabaceae > Arachis > Arachis hypogaea. The sequence continues at coordinate 64,816,503 of NC_092046.1, read as the reverse complement.
CTCTAATGTTCTGAGATAATCCGCAAAGCAGGCAAACTATTTATCTTTTTTCTCTTGACAGTGTTTCTGAGAAAATGACACCTTAGCCTTATACTTATCAATCTTGGTTAATGAAGGCTGAGTGCTGTGTGTATTGGAAGGGGGGTTACTTGCTTGCTTAGGAGGGTTGTTATTAGCATGTGACTGGCCTCTCTTGCTTGGGCGTTTGATGAGTCTATATTTGATGGTATATTTTGACTCAATTTGGATGGATTCTAGCACATGAACTCACACTTAAGCACCAAAATAGCATACTTTTGTGTTTGATTCCTAATTTGATCCTAAATGTGAAAATATGCATTTTAATACTTAGATTAGTAATTTTTAATTCCACTTTTATGTCATTCGATGTCGTGATATGGTTTGTGAGTGATTTCAGGCCTCGAAGGCAAAAATGGATGGGAAAAAGTGGAAGAAAGCATGTACAAGGGAGAAAACATGAAGAAAACAAGGAAAAGCTCACACAGCGAAGTGTGCGTGCGCACAGCCTTGCGTGCGCACGCACAAGCGAGAATTCCCATGTGTGCGTACGCACGCATCTGTGCGTACGCACAAGTCAATTTTCAACCGAGTGTGCGGACGCACACGTCTGTGCGTCCGCACAGGTCCATGCACGTGATTTCATTAATGAAACGCGTGCCTTACGATTTCTGGGTGCTTTTGGGCCATTTTGGAAGGTTGGAAGGCTGAAATGGAAGGCTATATAAAGGGGATATCAACACATTTGAAGGCATTAGGACTTAGATTTTATTTTTCCATAGTTTTCATAGTAATTAGGAGTAGGAGTAGTGTAGAGTAGATTGCTCTCTTAGGGTTTAATTTCCATTTCCATTGTAGCATTTTATAGAAGCTTTTCTCTTGGATTTTGCATCTTTAATTGTAAGTACTCTTTAATTCCTCTTTAATTACATTGTCTTTATTTTCATTTCCTTTGTTTCAAGCACTTTGTTTATAATTGCAATTTTGAGTTCTTGAAGTTTTGATAAATGAATTTAAGGTTTCATGCTTTCTTTGTGCTTGTTTGCTTGCTTATATTTGGTTTTGTTGATAATTGGTTATAGTTTTCTATTTTCTTTTACAATTTCCCATGTTTTTCAATTATGCACACAAGGTGTTTGTGAAAATGCCAACCTTAGATTTTGAGTAGATTTTCCCACCTTGGCTTGTGGTTTGAGTCCCTAGGATACTAGAGTCATAATGTCCGACATTTAGTGGTAATTCTTGGGTAGTTAGTTGACTCTTGTTTTCATTGACGCTAGCTTTTTATCAACTAGTTTGGTAGGTTAGCTAGGACTTATGGATTAAGATCAATTATTCTTGCTTGACTTACTCCTCAATGGTTGGGGTTGACTAGGCGAGATTGACTCATCATAATTACCATAGTTGTGGTTATGGCGATGATAGGACTCCTTGGATCCTCATTCCCAAGTCAAGGCTCTTTTATTGCATTTATAGCATTTTCACTAGTTTTGATCTCATTTTCCTTTAATTGCATTAATTACAATTTTGAGCATTCCTTAGTTCTTTTATTACTTAGTTCTCTCAATCTTTCAATTCTTGCTTGAAAACCCCTTTTTTGTCTTCTTAACAACTGAAAGAGAAACATACACTTGCGTCTTAGGGAGAACGACCTGAGATTTTATTACTCTCGGTTATATTTTGTTTTGAATTGGAATATTTGATTCGAGCATTACTTGTTGGCTAGGAACTATACTTACAACGCTAATCTTATTTTGAGATCAAATTCCTAGTTGACGGTTATGTTCACTATCAAATTTGGCGCCGTTATCGGGGATGCAATTGAGTGCTATCTTTAGGTTGTTGTGAATATAGTGTAAATATCTTCCTTTTGGTTGTTTCATCATTTCTTGTTAATACATAGGTTTTGTTTTTCTTGTTTGTTAATGTCTTTTGTTTTTATTTGCTACTTTCTCTATGAGCTATCACCCTTGTTGCTTGGAGCTTGGTTGAGATTGTTTTGTAGGAAATGATGAATTCAAATTGGGCTTGCTTCATAGAGTGGGAGAATCGATTTAGGGAGGAACCAATTACGTATGAGCAACACTCATGGCAAACACCTCCCTCATACCACCACAAGCCACACTCTCCCCTATATGAATATCAAGCCCAAGGATATGAAAGATACCCCCTATCTAACCCTCAACCACCAAACCTTCAAGCACCACCCTATACACCTCCATAAAATCAAAATGTCCATACACCTTGTTACCAACCATACGAACCACCACACCCTTATACACCACCTCAATATCCCCACCCACATGATATACCTCCCACATATACAACATTTCGTCCAACCTTTGAACCTTCTTTTCCACCCTAATATGAAGTTTTTCAACCCTTTCCCCAAGAACAATAAGATCTTCAAGCATTCTTACAAGAGCAAGAAGGGTTTCGAAGGACACAAGGGGAGTTCATTGCTACCATAGCCGAAGCGATGAACCGCTTGGCCTCACTACACTCAACCACTCAAGCCACCCCCTTGACGAAGGGGGAGGAGCAACTAAGGAGTGTAGTAAGGAGGGAAACATGGAGTGCCAATTTGAAAAAGTGGAATTGAAGCTTGAGTCACAAGTAGAGGAAGGTAGAACTAGTGAACCGGAAGAGTTAAATGGAGAAGTGAGTGAGTTTGGTCAAGAAGTGAATTGTATCATCAATGATTTTTTGTCCACCTTGGTCAACCCCCTTAATGATCTTGAGGAGCCTTCCACTCTTGAGTTTGAGAGAGAATGGGAAGAGCTAGAAAAGAGTGGTGAGGAAGAGGTGATCACCTATGAAGTGGAAGCAAGAGTGCAAGAGCTTGATAGGATAACTCCACCCCAAGGACAAACTGATTGGGTGACAATATCCTCGATGAGCTTCATAGGCCCACATCAAATTTCTCTCTTGGAAACGGATTATCAACTAAAGGTGCTTCTTGGAGTGTTGAGTGGTAAAGGGTTGGATGTTGGATGCCAAAGGAATTCAAGGAACAAGGGGTGCAAGGTTCAATTTGGAGGAGTCCAAGATTCGAGTGGGTGCTTCAAAGGTTGTTCATCCAAGGGCACAAGTGAGGGTCAACAAGAGGATGATGGAGAAACCAAAGTGTGGGATCCGGGCATACATGTCTACAATCAACAATTTTGGATCCCAATTACTTGCTTGAGGTTGCTTAGGAGCTTAATACACTTCGTTTGGGATCCCAGAGGATTCTTGAAGAACAAACATGGGTGGCAACTCAAGGATGAGTGGAAGCATAAGCCACCATGACACAAGCTTCACTCAAAAGTCCAACTTGAGGACTTAAAACCAAAGTGCTAGGTGGGAGACACCCCACCATGGTAATATCCTTTCAACCATTCTTTCTTTTAGTTTTGATTACTGAATTTTGCCTCCTTAATTAGCTAAACTGATTGCATTCTAGGTTTAAATTAGTTACATTTCATGTTTGATCATGTGTTTTTAAAGAATGATGTGTTTTGGGGTTGAAAAAGTTTGATTGATATCATGGTTGGTGCCTTAGAGGCTTTAAAAATGTTGTAGAAACAGAGTTCCATGCGTGTGCACAGCCTCATGCGTACGCACACTTCCCCTGTTTTTCACTTCTTGTGCGGACGCACAGCAGTGTGCGCCCGCACACACGTTGTAGCATGCTCTGTTCGCAGTGCGCGCACCTTCTATGCATGCGCACCCCCCAACATTTTCATTCTGTGTGGACGCACACTTCCCCGTGCATACGCACACGTGGTCATTTTACTTTCAAAAAAAAAAAAAATTGTGCATGCGCACACGCCTGTGAATTATGCTTGGTAGGTTAGCTAGGACTTATGGATTAAGGTCAATTATATTTGCTTGACTTACTCCTCCATGGTTGGGGTTGACTAGGCAAGATTGACTCATCATAATTAGCATAGTTGTGGTTATGGCAATGATAGGACTCCTTGGATCCTCATTCCCAAGTCAAGGCTCCTTTATTACATTTATAGCATTTTCACTAGTTTTGATCTCATTTCTCTTTAATTGCATTAATTACAATTTTGAGTATTCCTTAGTTCTTTTATTACTTAGTTCTCTCAATCTTTCAATTCTTGCTTGAAAACCCCTTTTTTGTCTTCTTAACAACCGAAAGAGAAACACTTACAATTACGTCTTAGGGAGAACGACCTGAGGTTTCATTACTCTCGGTTATATTTTGTTTTGAATTGGAATATTTGATTTGAGCATTACTTGTTGGCTAGGAACTATACTTACAACGCCAATCTTATTTTGAGATCAAATTCCTAGTCAACGGTTATGTTCACTATCAGCGTTCAACGCCCTTGTTGCTGCCCCCTTCTTGGCGTTCAATGCCAGGGATACTATTCCCATTTGGGAGTTCAATGCCCTTGTTGTTTTCCCTGATTGGGTGTTCAATGCCAGAGATGGACACCCCTTCTGGGCGTTGAACGCCAATGACATTCCTCTTTGGGCATTCAATGCCCTCAGAGACGTCTTGGACATTAGTCTGGTGTTCCTCTATTGGCTTTATTTCCTTTGATCTCTGACGAGCGACAGAAGTTAGGCCAATTAAGAGATTATAATATAATAGAATAGCGTTGCGAGTATAGCTCTTAACCAGCAAAAATCCGCCTCATCAATTTAGAAAGGTTGTCACAAAAAGTTTAGAATAAAAATACTGGGAGTATGAGTCCTAGGTCATCTCCCTTGCAAGGAAGGATGCTAATTTATTAATTAGTAGTTTCCAAGAGAGTTTGAGAGTTGAATAATAAGCAATTAAATAATTGTAAATTAAAGGAATAAAAATTATGAATGATTATTAATATTCTAGATAAAAAGTCTTGACTGGGGGAATGATTAATCGGAAGTTCTATCCTTGTTGGGATCTCTTAAGTGTAGTATAAAAAAGGTTGTTGTTTTTACTTAGTTAACCCTTACTAAATAAAATAAAGTCAAGTGATTGAGCTAACTCTTATTCGCAAATCCTAGTCCTCTCCCTTGGGAAGGTCTAGCGTTAGTAAATACAGAACTAGCCAACAACTTCCAGTTTAACCATCACTTAAGCCTTCCAACTCAAGTGTCTCCTTTTAATCAACCCCATGTCAAGTAGGGAATCTACTCCATTGACATGAATATAATGCTCAGAAATATAAGAAGAGAACATGATAAAATAGGAATTCAAAATTAATTAAAAATAAAAGTAACCATTTGCATCAACAATCCATGAAAATAATCCAATTACCACTCTAAACAAGAATTAAGAATATGGAATAAATAAAAGAGTAAGTAAGGAAAACAAACTAGAATAGTATCTTCAACGGAGGTAATGACTCTTCAGTATCCAAAGGCAAAAGTAATAAACTAGGAATGTAAAGAGAAAGTAGAGGAAGAATAATTCTCTCTCAAGATTTAGATCTAAAAACCTAAAAACTATCCTAATGAGAATATGTGAATGTGTATCTCCGTCTATATTGAGTATCTGCATGTTTCCTGGCTTTATTCTGTGTTTTTGGGCCGAAAACTGGGTCAAAACGTAGCCCGAAATTGCCCCCAGCATTTTCTGTTAATTTTGCAGATCGCGCAGGTCACGCGTACGCGTTGGTCACGCGTGCGCCTCATTTGGAATTTTTTCTTGTCACGTGTACGCGTCGTCCATGCATGCACGTCATCTTGTAGAACTCCATTCCACGCGTACGCGTCAGGCACGCGCATGCGTCACTGCAATTTTCTCCATTCCGCGCGCTCGCGTGAGCCATGCGCGCGCGTCAGTGCTCGCTGGTCATCTCCTTAGTTTCCTGTGTTCCTTCCATTTTTGCAAGCTTCCTCTCCATTCTCTAAGCCATTCCTACCCTATAAAGCCTGAAACACTTAACACACGGATCACAGCATCGAATGGTATAAAGAAGAATTAAAATATACTAATTAAAGATTTCTAGGAAGCAAGTTTTCAATCATGAAATAATACTCGGAAGGGATTATAAAATCATGCAAATCTTATGAATAAGTGGGTGAAGACTTGATGAAAACCACTCAATTAAACACAAGATAAACCATAAAATAGTGGTTTATCAACCTCCCCACACTTAAACATTAGCATGTCCTCATGCTTAGCTTAAGGAGATAAAGTAAATGAGTAGGGAAAAGTAAGACTCATGCAATGCAATGCAACCTATGTATATGAATGCAACTATATGCTAAAATGATTTTGCCTACTTGGTTAAAAATAGATAAGTTCTTCAAGACAAAAATAAATCAAATATCACTAATTAAAATTATACAGCAAAAATAAGCAAACTTGTAAGAAGACAGCTCATGAAAGCAGGGAACGCAGAATTAAGCATTGAACCCTCACTGATGGTGTATATGCACTCTAGTCACTCTAGTGTATAGGGTAATCACTCTATTTTTCTCTAATCATGCTTTCTAAACCTTGTTCTTTACCTAACCAATCAACAAGTATTTAATGTACCAATGCAAACATCATGGGTTCTTTTCAAGGTTGTAATGTGGTCAAGGTAAAGGTGAGGGTATATATATGGCTAAGTGAGCTATAAATTAAATCCTTGATTAACCTAAGCTCTTACCTATACATACACTCTATACTTTTAAATTCATGCCTAGTTACCCAAAGTTTTCCACTTTTGTATTATATACTCATGCATCAACTCTTCTTTTAAACTTGTATCACCCATGCATTGGTTTTTCATTAAACTTAACATTGGGGTAATTTTGTCCCCTTATTCATTTATTTAATTACTTAATTACTTGAATATTTTTGGGTTTTTTTTTGAAGCATAAAAATAAACATAACATTGCCAATACACATGAGTAGGTACCCAAATTTCCAATATTTTATCATGACACATTCCCTTATTAACCCATGTTTCCATAATTTTCTCACACTTAATTGACATACAATTTCTATCTTAAGCTAACCAAAGATTCAATTTGGGGTATTTAATTATTTTTCTGCTTAAGGCTAGTAATGTGGTAAAATATAGAACAAAGGGGATTTAAAAAGCTCAAAGTGGCTAACAAAGGTAAATGGAAGGGTAGGCTATTTGGGATAAGTGAGTTAATAATTAATTAATGGCCTTAAAAAAATCATATGCATGCATATGACACATTAAACATTGGGCATATAGGATAGAACAAAATAAAGATTACAATCATAGAGAAGCAAACACACAAGAATAAAATTTTTATGGTTAAATAATGTAACCATATAATTAAGCTCAAATCTCACTGGGTTGTGTGTTCTTAGCTCTAAATTATGTTCCAAATACAACTTCCAAACAAGTTTTAAAGAAAAATTTTGATTTAAATTAGTGAAATTTTCACAAATAGGGTCTTGAAAAGAAACATATTATTTTTCAACCAATTAGAACATGCATGCAATTACCTATTACTATGCTATCTATCCTATCCTAATAAAAGAAAAATAATTAAATATCCTATTTTATTGGTGTTAAGAAAGAGAAATTACCTCTGGAAGTCAGGTACTGACCGACCTCCCCACACGTAAAGCTTGGCACCGTCCTCGATGCCATCAGTTAGGAACAAAGGGGGGGCTGGTAGTAGCATCTCCACAATCAGGACCGTCATGGCTCCCTGTGTTGGTAAATAAAGTGGAGTCTGGGGTGTCTGGGTTTTTTTTAGGTGGGTGGTTACTAACAAGTAGCTCCTTAAGGTATGTAAATCGGCGCTTGTTACGGCGCTCCCTTTGCTTTCCTTTCCGGTCAAGCTGGTCCAATTTCTCAAGTAACTGATGGAGCAGTTGGTTTGTTGAAGGTGCTTGTGATGTGGTAGGAGAAGGGATATCTTCCGCTGGTTCTGTGCTCTGGTTGATAATGGCTGCTGGAGGTCTGATATACTTCCCGTTAGGGACGTACTGATCATCTCGTGGAATCATGACCTTGGTGTCCTCAGCTCTGTAGGAGACTCCAGCTGCTGAGACTAGATCTAAAACTAAGGCAGAAAAAGGTATGTTACCTACAATCTGTACGTGTCCCATAGCATACCGAATGTGTCTTGGTAAATTGAGGTGCTGGTCTATAAGGATACACCAGAGTAAAACATCCATGTCTGCAGTGAAGGAGGACTCGTGAGTGCTCAAAAAGATATAATGAGACATGATCTGTGCCCATACTCAAGCCTCTAATGTGAGTGCTGATGCCAATATGCTCTTAGGTCGAGATCGATGGTATCCATAGATCCATCTGCTGCCAGGTTGTGCTATAACTCTGAGAACTGCGTCCCAGTCATATTGGTATATCTGGCGCTTGAAAGAGGCTTTTTGAAATGCGTCCAATCCTTCTGGAGCAGGGGAAAGATCTAAAACTTGCTGAATTGCCTCTTCAGTTATAGGGACTTGCTTTTGACGGACATAAACAGACTGCATGGTTGGCATGTGAAAATTGGAGTAGAATTCAACTATCCATGAAAGGTTAACCTGCCGTGGCTGCTTATGTAGGAATCCCCATTGTCTTCGTTCAATTCGAGGCTCAACAAATTCAGCGATGTTGGTTGGGAGGATGAGAAGGTATTCATTATTATAGTTCCTTTTAGCCAGGATGGGGAACATCTGCTCACAGTAGCGGTTAGTGAACCGCACAGTGTCCTTTACTGGAAAGGCTTTCTCTTTTTTATCGACCTTGATGATCCTCTTGATTTTTTTTGTTGAGGGCTTTACTGCTGTTGAAGATGGCTCTGCAGTTAGTGATCTTTTTGTTCCTTTCCTTGCTGGTTGTTTGGGAGTAGCTTTCTCTTTATCCTTTTTGGTGGCCATCCTAAAAAGGGAAAAAGTAAGTAACTTTAAAACTAAGGGTTAGAGCAAGGAAGGGGATGGTATAAGTGATAATCAATGCATGGTAAAGAGGGATGTCGTTAACACATGGTCATGACTACATGTGAAAAGTTCATCAATGGAAATATAGCAAGTGCATGTGATGGCAAGTAGATGCAAGATGCTTATTGGCATGCCGGCAAAGGCATGAGTAGCATAGATCAAGCATTAAATGTCCAAGTTTGATTATCAACTCTTTCAAACTAACAATATGTTTGTATTTACAATTATATTTAATCAATAAAATATAAAAGGGGTTTTGTGAAAAACAACAGGCATTTAGAGTAGTAGAATAGAATAATTTAAAATAATGTAGAATGCCATACAGGCTTTTTTCACAAACACATAGCATGCATGATAAATATGTTATGGAAAGTATTAAATTGAACATGCAAACAACCCTTTAAGAACTAATATTAATTGTTAAACAATTCCTTAATATACTCACAAGCAAAATATAGAAGAAAACAATCATCCAATTAAATTACTAACACCAATTAAAGGAATAAAAAGAAAAAGAAAGAAAAAGAAAATATAGATAATGAAAGTAAAAAGAAAAAGAACATAAATAAAAATAATGGAAAAGTGAAAAGTGAAGAAAGAAAGAAAAGAACCTTGATAATGGATGTGAAAAATAAGGGGGAAAGGTAAAAAAGTAAGAAGGAATAAAGAAGGGAGAAGGAGGAAGAAAGAAATAGGAAGGAAAAGAAAAGATTAGGATTGGGGAAGAAAAGATAAGATATCAGGCGCTGATCTGGATAAGTTGTGCGGCACAGGCGACGCAGACGCGTGGTTCACGCTTTCGCGTGATTGGCGTTATTTTCAGATGACGTGGACGCGTGGGTCACGCGTTCCTGTGAAGTGAACTATGCCATTGGCGTGAGTGCAGCCTTGTGCATGTGCAACTTTCAGTTTCGTTCGCGTGTTGCAAAAATTTTTGGTGACGCGCGCGCGTGGGTGACGCACACGCGTGAGTGGCCTCTTTTTGAAGAATGACGCGGATGCGTGGTGCACGCGTTCGCGTGATAGGACTTGTGCTTCCAGCATCATTCCAGCCCTACTCCATCATAACTCTCTGCCATACACCTCTTTACGTCGATTTCGCAGTGTCACACGTGCGCATGGGCAACGCGCACGCGTGGGAGGCTTGATTTTTCAAATGACGCGGATGTGTCAGGGATGTGTTCGCATGGACATGCTTGTGCCTAAGGCACGCCTCCAGCCCTGCTCTCGCGTGACTTTTTGCCTCTTTTCTTCTTGGTTTGAAAGCAAGTATGACGCGGACACATCAGCGACGCTTGCGCGTCTTGCAAAAAAAAATTTTTTTTATATGCAGAATGTAAATGCAGATGCATGCTATATGCAGAGATTATGAGAAGAGTCATTAACAAAAGCAAAATAGAATAAATTAAAATAAAACTAAGACTGAAACGGAACGATCATACCATGGTGGGTTGTCTCCCACCTAGCACTTTGCTTTTACGTCCTTAAGTTGGACGTTCTTCAGGCTTATTTTGCTTCTGTTGGTGGGTCTTCCAAGAGGAAAACATTTAGCTCTTTGTGATCCTTCATCTTTTCTCCATGATAAAGCTTTAGGCGATGTCCATTGACCTTAATGAATTTGGAGCTAGAAGGATGATGCAGGTGAAAAACTCCGTATGGCTCTGCCTTTTCTACTCTATAGGGACCTTCCCATCTTGATCTCAATTTACCTGGCATAAGCCTCATTCTGGAGTTATAAAGAAGAACTAACTCCTCTAGTCTGAACTCTCTCCTTTTTATGTGCTTGTCATGGACAGCCTTCATCTTCTCCTTGTATCGCCTGGAGTTGTCATATGCTTCTAGGCGAAGGTTCTCTAGTTCTGCTAGTTGCAGCTTCCTTTCAGCACCAGCTTCTTCAAAATTCATGTTACACTCCCTCACAGCCCAGAAAGCCTTGTGTTCCACCTCTACTTGAAGGTAGCAAGCCTTTCCGTACACTAAACAGAAGGGGCTCATCCCAATGGGTGTCTTGTACGCTGTTCTATATGCCCATAGTGCATCTTGTAGCCTGGCACTCCAGTCCTTCCTATGAGGCTTTACTATCTTCTTTAGAATGCGTTTAATCTCTCTGTTAGACACTTCTGCTTATCCATTGGTTTGGGAATGATAACCTATTGCTACTTTATGAACAATCCCATGCTTCTTCAGTAATCCTGTTAGTCTCCTGTTACAAAAGTGAGTGGCTTGATCGCTCACGATTGCTCGTGGTGATCCAAAGCGACAAATAATATAGTTTCTAACAAAGGAAACAATAGTGTTAGCATCATCAGTACGGGTAGGAATTGCTTCCACCCATTTAGAAACATAATCTACGGCTAACAATATATAAAGGTAACCATTAGAGTTTGGAAATGGACCTATGAAGTCAATGCCCCAAACATAAAAAATTTCACAGAAAAGCATAATCTATTGAGGCATCTCATCCCTCTTGGATATATTACCAAATCTTTGGCATGGGAAACAAGATTTACAAAATTCAGCAGCATCTTTAAAAAGAGTAGGCCACCAGAATCCACTGTCTAAAATTTTTCTAGCTGTTCTTTGAGGGCCAAAATGTCCTCTACTCTCAGAAGAGTGGCAGGCCTCTAAAATGGACTGGAATTCTGATTAGGGCACACATCTTCTAATTACCTGGTCAGCACCACACCTCCACAAATATGGGTCATCCCATATGTAGTATTTAGACTCGCTTTTCAGCTTGTCCCTTTGATGCTTAGTAAAATTGGAAGGGAAAGTATGGCTAACTAGATAATTAGCTACAGGTGCATACCAAGGAACTACTTCGGATACTGCATGCAAGCTATCAAATGAAAAAGCATTATTTATAGGAGTGGAATCATCCTTTATGTGCTCAAGGCGACTCAAGTGGTCTGCCACTAAATTCTGGTTACCACTCATATCCTTAATTTCTAAATCAAATTCTTGCAGCAATAGTATCCAACGTATCAACCTTGGTTTGGACTCTTTTTTAGCTAATAAATATTTTAGAGCTGCATGGTCTGAGTACACTACCACCTTAGTACCAAGTAAATAGGCTCGAAATTTATCCAGAGCAAAAACAATAGCAAGAAGCTCTTTTTCAGTAGTAGTGTAATTAGACTGAGCAGCATCTAAGGTTTTAGACGCATAAGTAATTACGAAAGGATCCTTACCTTCGCGCTGAGCTAGCGCCGCTCCCACTGCATGGTTGGAGGCATCACACATAATTTCGAATTGCTGGCTCTAGTCTGGTCCTCTCACAATCAGAGCTTGAGTCAGGGCAATTTTCAGTTTATCAAACGCTTGCATACAATCCTCACTGAACTCGAACTCAATATCTTTCTATAGCAGTCTGGATAAAGGTAATGCTACCTTACTGAAGTCCTTAATGAATCTCCTGTAAAAACCTGCATGGCCTAGGAATGAACGGACTTTCCTCACAGAGGAGGGGTAAGGTAAACTAGAAATGACATCTACCTTTGCTGGATCTACTGAAATACCAGTTTTAGAGACAACGTGTCCTAGAACAATCCCTTGTTCTACCATAAAATGACATTTTTCAAAATTCAATACAAGGTTTGAACTAACATACCTGTCTAATACTCTAGCTAAACTATCCAAGCAGAGGTCAAATGAATCGCCATAAACACTAAAATCATCCATAAATACTTCCATACAGTTCTCAATAAGATCTGAGAAGATACTCATCATACATCTTTGGAAAGTAGCCGATGCATTACATAAGCCAAAAGGCATCCTTTTATATGCATACGTTCCAAAGGGACATGTAAAAGTGGTCTTTTCCTGATCTTCAGGAGCTATATGAATTTGAAAATAACCTGTATAACCATCTAAAAAGCAGTAATGGGATTTACCTGACAGGCGATCGAGCATCTGATCAATAAATGGTAAGGGGTAGTGATCCTTGCGAGTAGCTTGGTTGAGACGCCTATAGTCAATGCAAACCCTCCATGAATTCTGCACTCTAGTTGACAGGAGCTCTTCATGCTCATTCTTTATTGTTGTAACTCTAGACTTCTTGGGCACCACTTGTACTGGACTGACCCATTCACTGTCTGAGATGGGGTAAATGATATCTGCTTCAAGTAGCCTAGTCACTTCTTTCTTAACAACTTCCAAGATGGTGGGATTCAATCTTCTTTGGGGTTGACGGACAGGTTTTGATTCCCCTTCTAAATATATTCTATACTCACAAACTTGAGGGCTGATGCCTACTATATCCGCCAAGCTCCATCCAATTGCTTTCTTATGTTTTCTCAGCACACTAAGCAGTTGCTCTTCCTGTTGGGAAGTGAGTTCCCTTGCAATGATAACTGGGAACTTCTGATTGTCCTCAAGGTAAGCATACTTGAGGTGTGGAGGAAGGGGCTTCAATTCCAATTTTTGCTCTTGGCTGGGCTCTGGATCATCTGGGGCTAGTGATAATGGCAAAGTGTCTTCATTATGTTCAGAGGGTGTCCCCACACTTGGACCTTGCTCCATGTGTTTCTCTTCTACTTCTTCTTGGTGAACTTCAGCTATAGTTTTATCAATGATGTCACACTGGAAGATAGAATGATCTTCTGGAGGGTGCTTCATAGCTTCATTTAAACTGAAACTCACTGTTCTGCCATCTATTTCAAAGGAGTAAGTTCCTGAGAATGCATCCAGCTTGAACTTTGAATTTTTCAGGAATGGTCTTCCAAGAAGGATTGATGATGGTCTTCCTGAGTCATTAGGGGGCATTTCCAGGATATAGAAGTCAATGGGAAATGTGAGCCCCTTAATGCTCACTAATACATCTTCAGCAATTCCAACTACTGTAATAATGCTTTTATCTGCTAACACAAAACGAGCTGCCGACCTTTTTAAGGGAGGAAGCCTTAAGGTATCATATATAGACAATGGCATTATACTAACACACGCTCCTAAGTCACACATGCAATCAGAAAATATTACACCTCTAATGGTACAATTTACCATACATGGACTTGGATAACTACATTTTTCAGGTATACCTCCCATTAAAGCGGATATAGAACTACCTAAAGGGATAGTTTCTAATTCATTAATTTTATCTTTATGTATGCATAAATCTTTCAGAAACTTTGCATATTTAGGTACTTGCTGAATAACATCAAAAAGGGGAACAGTTACCTCAATCTTTTTGAAAATTTCTACCATTTTGGGATCAAGTTCCATCTGCTTTTTGGACTTCCTTACAAGGTGTGGGAATGGGATAGGGATGGCGCCACTTGCAGCCTCTGCATCCTTTGGTGCTCCATTTCTTGGCTGAGCTGCTTCTTCTTCACCCTTGTCTTGTACTTCATCTTCCTCTTCAGCATCTTCCATTTCAGCATCTTCCACTTCCACTGAGTCTTTAATTTGGGTGTGTTCTATTGGGCTTCACTCTTCTTAGGTCCTCTCTTGCAGTGTGGTTTCAGACCTCAAAGTTATGGCATTGATGCCACCCTTGGGGTTAGGTAAGGGTTGAGAAGGAATTTCGCTGGAGCTTAAAGGTTGGTTAGTGGAAGTAGGTAATGAATCTATCCGGGCGGCGAGAGCTTGTAAAGTGGCATTCAGACCATTCAGGGTAGAGTTCAGTGTAGTCTGCATGTCTTGTTGTCCTTGTGCAAGAGAACAAAGCATCTCGTCATTTGATAAGGAAGTATGATAAGTGATTTGTGGGACTTGTTGTTGGTTATGCTGGGGTCCTTGTGACTGTCTTAGGTGAAGAGCTCTGTAAGGTTGGTTCTGATTCTGCTGTCTGTTGTTGTTATTCTACCTCTGGTTTCTATTGTTATCTCTGCCTCCTCTGTTATAGTTGTCCCTCCAGCCATGGTTGGAATTATCTCTCCAACTTTGGTTGTAGTTGTCTTGCCATCCTTGGTTATAGTTTCCACCTTGGTTGTAGTTGCCGCCTTGTTGATTGTATCCTTGATTCGAGCGATCATAGAAGTTATGAGTAGCTGCCATAGTGTTGTCTTCTTGTTGGAGTTGCGGGCATTCATCAGTATAATGACTATAATCAGCACATATTCCGCATACTCTCTGTGGAACTAGCTGTTGGTTTTGTTGTGGTGTGGAAGGATGAGCTTGTTGTTGTTGGTTCAACTACATTTGCTTCAGTAGGTTGGTCATTTCACATATACTCTGTGTAAGAGTAGAAGTCTAAGTGCTAGAGGAAACTTCTGCAACAGCTTTTGAGTGGTTGCTCCTGTGCTTGTGATTCCTAGTAGACTCAGCTAAGTCACTGATCAGTTGCCATGCTTCATCTGCGGTCTTGTACTTTTTCAGAGAACCATTACTAGCACCATCTAGTGTAGTTTTATCCTGAGGTTTCATGCCTTGAGTGAAGTAGCTGATTAACACTAGCCTGTCAATTATGTGATGGGGTCTAGAAGGTTCTTAAAGCGCTCCCAGTATTCATAAAGAGTTTCTGATTCTCCTTGAATAACGCAGGATATCTCTTTCCTCAGTCTGTCTGTAACTTCAACTGGAAAATATTTTTCTAAAAATTCTCTCCTGAGCGTATCCCAGTTGGTAACAGTCGCTTCAGGTTGGGAGTAGTACCACTCCCTTGCCTTTCCGTCAAGAGAAAACGGGAAGGCGGTTAACAGAATAGAAGTTTCATTCACACCGTGACGCCTAACAGTAGAACAGGTTGTCTGAAAATCCCTTAGGTGCTTGATAGGCTCCTGAGCAGGTAAGCCATGAAACTTGGGCATCA
The DNA here is from genome assembly GCF_003086295.3 of Arachis hypogaea. NCBI lineage: Eukaryota > Viridiplantae > Streptophyta > Magnoliopsida > Fabales > Fabaceae > Arachis > Arachis hypogaea. The sequence goes on along the minus strand of NC_092046.1, from coordinate 64,800,871 downwards.
AGTTGATTAATGCAGTTTTTAGCTCAAAATCTACAGCCAGAGTTGGGTGATGCACTTGATATGGCTGCAGTGTAAAATATGGGGCTCCAGCTTCTTGGAGAGTAATCCTCCTAGGTGCTGCCATGTTATCTACACGTGAATTCGCCCTCAGATGAGACTGGTGAATCGATAACAATCACTTCACAACCCTCAGAGGCTAACGGACGTCGAGCTCGCCTAATACGTGAAATAGTTTTTTCAATTTCAGGATCAAATGTGGCTAAGCTCGGATCAGGCAACGAACGCGTCATTCAATGAGAGAAACATATAGCTCATGGTAATAAAGTAAAATAAAATACGCAAATAAAATATGTACACTAATTAATAATTTAGCACACAATTGCAACTTTCCGGCAACGGTGCCAAAAGCTGACGAGCGGCAGAAGTTAGACCAATTAAGAGATTATAATATAATAGAATAGCATTGCGAGTATAGCTCTTAACCAGCAAAAATCCGCCTCATCAATTTAGAAAGGTTGTCACAAAAAGTATAGAATAAAAATACTGGGAGTATGAGTCCCAGGTCGTCTCCCAACGAGTTGCAAGGAAGGATGCTAATTTATTAATTAGGAGTTTCCAAGAGAGTTTGAGAGTTGAATAATGAGCAATTAAATAATTGTAAATTAAAGCAATAAAAACTAAGAATGATTATTAATATTCTAGATAAAAAGCCTTGAGTGGGGGAATGATTAATTGGAAGTTCTATCCTTGTTGGGTTCTCTTAAGTGTAGTATCAAAAATGTTGTTGTTTTCACTTAGTTAACCCTAACTAAATAAAGGAAAGTCAAGTGATTGAGCTAACTCTTATTCGCATATCCTAGTCCTCTCCTTTGGGAAGGTCTAGCGTTAGTAAATACAGAATTGGCCAACAACTTTCAGTTTAACCATCACTTAAGCTTTCCAACTCAAGTGTCTCCTTTTAATCAACCCCCATGTCAAGTAGGGAATCTACTCCATTTACATGAATATAACGCTCATAGAAATATAAGAAGAGAACATGATAAAATAGGAATTCAAAATTAATTAAAAATAAAAGTAATCCTTTACATCAACAATCCATGAAAATAATCCAATTACCACTCTAAACAAGAATTAAGAATATGGAATAAATAAAAGAGTAAGTAAGGAACACAAACTAGAATAGTATCTTCAACGGAGGTAATGACTCTTCAGTATCTAAAGGCAAAAGCAATAAACTAGGAATGTAAAGAGAAACAAGAGGAAGAATAATTTTCTCTCTAGATTCAGATCTAAAGACCTAAAAACTATCCTAATGAGAATATGTGAATGTGTATCTCCGTCTATATTGAGTCTCTGCATGTTTCCTGGCCTTATTATGTGTTTCTGGGCCAAAAACTGGGTCAAAACGCGGCCCGAAATCGCCCCCAGCATTTTCTGTTAATTTTGTAGATCGCGCAGGTCACGCGTACGCATCGGTCACGCGTGCGCGTCATTTGGCATTTTTCCTTGTCACGCGTACGCGTCGTCCATGCGTGCGCGTCATCTTGCAGAACTCCATTGCACGCATACGCGTCAGGCACGCGCACGCGTCGCTGCAATTTTTTCCATTCCGCGCGCTCGCGTGAGCCATGCACGCGCGTCAGTGCTCGCTGGTCATCTCCTTAGTTTCCTGTGTTCCTTCCATTTTTTTGCAAGCTTTCTCTCCATTCTCTAAGCCATTCCTGCCTTATAAAGCCTGAAACTCTTAACACACGGATCACGGCATCGAATGGTATAAAGGAGAATTAAAATATACTAATTAAAGATCTCTAGGAAGCAAGTTTTCAATCATAAAACTATACTAGGAATGGATTATAAAATCATGCAAATCATATGAATAAGTGGGTGAAGACTTGATGAAAACCACTCAATTAAACACAAGATAAACCATAAACAAAATAGTCTGGTAGTTTGTCAATCTCGAACAATCCCCAGCAATGGCGCCAAAAACTTGGTGTGCGAAATTGAACTCCGCACAACTGAACGGCAAGTGCACTGGGTCGTCCAAGTAATACCTCAGGTGAGTGAGGGTCGAATCCAACGGAGATTGTTGGATTAAGCAAGCAATGGCTGTCTTGTAAATCTTAGTCAGGCAATTAGAAAAGATGGATGTTTGTTTGAAAGCATAAACAAAATAGTAAAGAACGAAATACCAGATTGATGTGAAAACAGTGATATAGATTTAGTTAAGGCTTCAGAGATGCGTATTCTTTCCTTATTAACTTTTCTTACTGTCTACTTCAATAACGAATAATTCATTCAGTGGCAGCTATAATTGACTAACTCATGTAGCATCCTCATCAAGTTAGCATCTTCTAAACCATAGAAGTCCACCATATCCGAGCAACTCATGTAACATCCTCATCAAGTTAGCTCATGGCTTCCTACTATAGCCGAAGGTGAAGACCTAAGCAATCTACTCCCCTTCACGATCCTACTCAAAATGCCACAGACAAGGTCGGATCTTTCGGATCAGGGAATGTTGCTTCTCAGACTCTAACCTTAACACCACAGAGACCTCAGCAACCCACGGTCAACGGAATTTTATGTCACTTATCCAAAGTCACACAGGCACTCGCTTGGAATCCATAGTGCATTCTCTAGCTGTGGTTCAATGCTATTCGAGTCAGGACTCACACGGAACCCATGTAGAACAAGGATGAATGTCACGGTTCATCCTCAATTCATGAGATGAAGAACGAAAATGCACAAGAGAATGGAGTCAAACGAGTAGTGAAATAGAAATAGTAATATTATTAATCCATGAGAATCAGCTCCTAACCCTAATTTAGGAGGTTTAGTAGCTCATAGCTTACAGAAAGTAATAGTAAAATGTGCAAAAGGACAAAGATCAAAAGGTTCAAGTCCTTAATAAATGTGATCTTTGTTCTATTTATACTAATCTAATAATGAAAAGAATACAAAAATATGATAGACTAGACTAAAGGTGCGAAAGTCTACTATTGGGCCCACTTTGGTTGAGTACTTGGGCTGAGCTTGGCGTCCAACTTGAGGGATGGGCATTGAACACCCATTAGGGGGGTGATTGGCGCTGCCTTGTGCCTCTTGGTGGCGTTGAACACCCATTAGGGTGGAATGTGGCATTCAATGCTGGCTTAGGTTCCTTAGGGGCATTGAACACCAAAAAGGGGGTAACTCCTTGGCGTTCAATGCCAAATATGGGCATGCTCCTTTAAAGAAAAGTATAGACCATTATATATTTCTGGAAAGCCCTGGAATTTAGCTTTTCAATGCCATTAAGAGCGCATCATTTAAACCTCTAAACCTCTATAGAATCTAACAACATCTGCTACGCTTTCCTTGCCTCTGAATTGGACTTTGCCAAAACTCCTCAATTTCAGCCAGAAATTACCTAAAATCATTAGAAAACACAATAACTCAAAGTAGAATCTAAAAAATATGAATTTAGCACTAAAATCTATAAAAATATAATAAAACTTAAATAAAACATAACTAAAACAATATAAAAATGATGCCAAAAAGCATATAAAATATCCTCTCATCAGGTTTCTGGGATCTTCTTGCTCAGCTTACCTACCTGTATCTCTAAATTCCGAATGGAAGACCTAGTTTCATCCATGAAATTATGCGTGGCCTTGGAGAGGTTAGAGACTATAGTAGCCAGGTCTGAGAGGCTCTATGTGGAAGTCTCCATCTGTTGCTGAGAGGGTTGGAATAGTCTGTTGTTGAACTGGTTTTAGTTTGTTCCACCCTAATTGTTACTGAAGCCTTGTTGAGGTCTCTGCTGATCCCTCCACCCGAAGTTGGGGTGGTTCTTCCATCTCTGATTGAAAGTATTCGAATAGGGATTGTTATTAGAGGTTCTGGAGGAGTTTCCCATGTAGTTCACCTCCTCCATGGTGGTCCATGCAGAGTCATCAGCGTCCACTTCATACGTTGACTCTGGAGAGTAAGCAGTTGAGCTACGTGCTCCACTCAAGTATTGGGAGATCATGTTTATCTGTTGGGACATGAGCTTATTCTGAGCCAGGATGGCATCCAGAGTGCTAACCTCCATGACTCATCTCTTCTGAGTAGCCCCATTGTTCATATGGTTCCTCTCAGAAGTGTACATATATTGGTTGTTAGCAACCATATCATTGAGCTCCTGCGCCTCCTCAAGCGTCTTCTTCATGTGAAGTGAGCCACCAGCAGAGTGGTTCAATGACATCTTGGACATCTCAAAGAGACCATCATATAAGATCTCTAACATGGTCCATTCTAATATCATGTCAGGAGTACATCTCCTGATCAACTAGTTGTATCTTTCCCAAGCTTCATAAAGGGATTCTCCCTCTTTCAGTCTGAAGGTCTGTACTTCCACCCTAAGCTTGCTCAGCTTTTGAAGTGGAAAGAACTTGGTCAAGAATCCATTGACCACCTTCTCCCATGTATCTAGGCTCTTCTTAGGCTGAGAATCCATCCATAGCCTTGCTCTGTCCCTTACAGCAAAGGGGAAAAACATGAGCTTGTAGACCTCTGGGTTTACTCCATTAGTCGACAATGTCACAAATCTGCATAAAATCATAGATGAATTTGTTGGGGTCTTCCTGCAGGAGTCCATAAAACTGGCAATTCTGTTGTACTAGAGTGACCAATTCAGGCTTTAGCTCAAAGTTGTTTGTTCCAATGGTAGGTATGGAAATGCTGCGCCCATAGAAGTTAGATGTAGGTGCAGTGTAAGATCCAAGGACCTTTCTTGCGTCTCCTCCAGCTTCTGGATTGGCTGCCATTGTTGTATCTTCAGCTTCTTGTTCAAGAGCTTCAGTGAGATTCTTTACAGCTCTGCTAGCCTGAGCTTGTTACAAACGCCGTCTTAAGGTCCTTTCAGGTTCAGGAACAGGATCAAAGAGGGGTTCTTTATCCCAATTCCTGCTCATAAACAAGAAGAAAGAGACCAAGAAGAGTAAAAGAAAAGAGTCTCTATGTCAGAGTATAGAGGACTCCTTATGAGAAACTCAGATAAAGAGAAAAGAAAATAAAGGTGTCTTGTATCTAAAAAGAGTTTTCGAAAATAAGAAAGGAGAAATAAGTTGAAAATATTCGAAAAAAGATGAGAGAGAAAGAAGTTAGAAATTTCGAAAAAGAGGAAAGAGAAAGAAGAATTAAAGAAACACCTAACTTTTAAAATTGAATAAGATAAAACAAACACCTAACTAACAAGATTTGAAATTAAAAATATGAAAGTTTTGAATTTAAAGAAATTCGAAATTTAAAAAGGAAAAGTCAAACAAAGATGTTTGAAATTCAAAAATTAGAAAAAGTCAAGAGAGAGAGAAACAAGATAAGATAAGTTTTAAAAATTTAAAGATTAAAATTCAAATTTAAAAGACGAAAAAACTAACAAAATACAAAACTTTTAAAATTTAAAATTAAATTAAAGATAAGATAACAAAATTTTGAAAATCAAAGAAAAAGATAAGATAAAGATTTAAAGATAGAAAAGATAAACAAGAAAAACAAGATTACTAATCAAGACACCAAACTTAAAATTTGAACCCTATTAGAAAGAATTTTCGAAAATATGTTTTTTTTCGAAAAATTAAACGGAAAAGACAAACACTAAATGGACACCAAACTTAAAAATTTTGAAATCAAACAAAAGAAAACACAAAAAAAAAATTCAAACAAGAGAAAAGAAACCAAGAACAGTTTTCGAAAAATCAAGAAAAAATCAACAAAGACCAAAAGGACACTAACCTTAAGAATTGACACAAGACTCAAACAAGAGAAAAAGATGACTAAAGCTGAATTTTTTTAAAAAAAGTTTTTCTAAAAGAAACCAAGAAAGTTTAAAAATTTTAACAAGAAATACAAACCAAAGAAAGACTAGTAAAAAGTACTTGATCTAAGCAGCAAGACAACCGGTAGTTTGTCAATCTCGAACAATCCTCGACAACGGCGCCAAAAACTTGGTACGCGAAATTGAACTCGCACAACTTCACCGGCAAGTGTACCGGATCGTCCAATAATACCTCAGGTGAGTGAGGGTTGATCCCACGAGGATTGTTTGATTGAACAAGCAGTGGTTATCTTGCAGATTTCGGTCAGGCGAATAGAAAGATAATGGTTGTTGCTGTAAGCGTATAAAACAAAAATAATGAAGAAAGTAGTAAAGAGTTAATATAGAAATAGTGATGAGAAATCAGCATAGGCTTTGGAGATACTTTATCTTTCTAAATTAATACTTCCTACTGACTATTTCAACAATTCATGTTTCATTCTTTGGCAAAGCTGTAAGTGATTAATGCCATGGATCGTGGTCAATTAATCTCCTGTAATCCACATCAAACGGTATTGATCGTGGTCATTCAATATGAACGAGGGTGAAGCTCACGCAATTCATTCTTACTTGATCCTACTCAAAACACCACAGACAAGGTTAGATAAATTATTGGTCTAGGTGATGCATTCTCAAGCTTTAGCTCAATACTATCCAGGCCAAGACTCACAGGAACTCATGTAGAATAAAGGGTCATACTCTCGTTCCACCCCAGATTCATTAGATGAAGAACGATAATACATCATAGAATAGAATCAAGCAGATATTAAAATAGAGAAGTAATCATATTAATACATCAGAATCAGTAGAGCTCCTAAACTTAATCTAGGAGGTTTAGTTGCTCATAATTTACAGAGAGATCTAAGGTCTGAAAGTATGATACAAGTTGATCCTAAACCTAAGTGATCTCCTCTTTAAATAGGAGATGCTAACCCTAAAAGATGTTAATTTAAATTTAAAAACTACAAAGATAAGGCTACATAAGCTAAGGAATGCTAAAATTCACTTTGGGCCCACTTTGGTCTTGTGCTCGTCCAAGTCTGGCGTTCAACTTAGAGAATGGGCGTTGAACGCCATTTAGAGGGGTGAATGTGCTGTCTTCAGGTCCCTTGGTGGCGTTGAACGCCAGTCTTAGGCGTTCAATGCTGGGCTTTGATCCTTCTTGGGCGTTGAACTCCAGATGTGGGCGTTCAATGCCAGTTAGGGGCAGTGATCTAGACGAGAATTATAAACTATTATATATTGCTAGAAAGCTCTAGAAGTTAGCTTTCCAACGCCATTGAGAACGACTCATTTAGACTTCTGTAGCTCAAAATATGCTCGTTGGAATGCACGGAGGTCAGGATCTGACAACATCTGCTATCCTTTCTTCAGCTCTGAACAAGACGTTTTCCAATCTTGCTGATTTTGCCCAAAAATCACCAAAAATCATAGGGAAAATACAAAAACTCAAAGTAGCATCTAAAAAATGAACTTTTCACTAAAACATACAAGAACTTAATAAAATTAATAAAATATAACTAAAAACACTATGAAAATGTGATGAAAAAGCATAGAAAATATCCACTTATCACCAAAGTGGGCCCAAAGTGGATTTCAGCACTCCTTAGCTTAGTTTCATTTATCTCTGTATATTTTAATTTTAAATTAACATCTTTTAGGGTTAGCATCTGATAAACTACTATTTTATGGTTTATCTTGTGCTAATTTGAGTGATTTTTATTAACTCTTTACTCATTTATTCATATAAATTGTATGGTTTTACATTTTCCTTCCTAATTTTGTTCTATAATTGGAAACTTGCTTCCCAAGCCTTTAAATTAACAAAAATTAATTTCCCTTTATACCATTCGATGCTGTGATATGTGTGTTAAGTGACTTCAGGCTCTATAGGGCAGGAATGGCTTAGAGGATGGAAAGGAAGCTTGCAAAAGTGGAAGTAATACAAGAAGTTGAAGGAGTTGCTAAGCTGTCCAGCCTGACCTCTTCGCACTCAATCGACCATAACTTGAGCTACAGAGGTCCAAATGAGGCAGTTCCAGTTGCATTGGAAAGCTAACATCAGGGGTTTCGAAATGATATATAATTTACCATAGTTGCCTTGAAGATAAGTGACACCCACGCGTGAATCCATGTGTACACGTGGATCTGCACAAATCTAGTGACCTGTACGTTTCTGAATTCGCCCCCAGCGATTTCTGGGCTGTTTCTGACCCAGTTTTTAACCCATAAAACACAGATTAAAGGCTATAAAGTGGAGGAATCTATTCATTCATAAAGACAACATCAATTATTCACAATTTTAGGTTTTAGATGTAGTTTTCTAGAGAGAGAGGTTCTCTCCTCTCTCTAGGTTTTAGGATTTAGGATTTAGGATTTCTCTTAATTTTAGGATTGCTTCTTCTCAATTCCAGGTTCAATGTTCCTATAATTTAACTTCTCTTCTACTTTTATTTTTTCTAGTACTCTGGTTTATTTATTTTTCTTATTGATTCTCTTCTTATCCAATTTGGTTTATGAACCTTCCAATGTTAGATTTGATTTTATATTTAATGCAATTTGAGGTATTTCACATTTATGATTTTAATTTAGATTTTTACATTCTTAGCTTTGGTTGAGTAATTGGTGACACTTGAGTTATCAAACTCCCGTGTTGATTGATAATTGGGATTTGCTGGTTGATTTGGATTCCTCTAAAGCTAGTCTTTCCTTAGGAGTTGACTAGGACTTGAGGAATCCCATTGATTAGTCCACTTGACTTTCCTTTATTTAGTAAGGGTTAACTAAGTGTGAGTAAGGAAAAATTCTCATCACAAGTGATAAGGATAACTAGGATGGGATTTCCAGTTCTCATACCTTGCAAGGGTTTTCATGATTGTTAATTTACTTTCTTGCCAATTTATTTCCTCGTTCCCTATTTCAAAAACCCAAAAAGATACTTTTCCATAACCAATAATAAATCATACCTCCCTAAAATTCCTTGAGAGATGACCCGAGGTCTAAATACTTCGGTTATCAATTTTATTAGGGATTTGTTACTTGTGACAACCAAACTTTTGTACGAAAGGATTCTCTATTGGTTTAGAAACTATATTTACAATGACAATTTATTTGCAAAATTCTTTACCATTAGAAAACCCGTTCGTCGAAAATGGGACCGTTGCCAGGGAATTGCAAACGTGTGCCTTATTATTGGTTATTGTAAATATTTGCTTTTTCGTTTTTTTGTTAGTGTTTCTAGTTTTAGGAGTTTATTTTCATTAATTTATATTAGTTTTTTATTTCTTTTGCTACTATGAATTCTCATTCCTCTGGCTTTAAGTTTGGTTCCAATGTTGTTGTAAGGAATGGAAGCTATAATGAGAACAGGCATCAAGGTTGGAAGAATCAAATATGGGAGGAGCCACAAGGATTTGATCAACCCTCTTGGCAACAATCCCCTCCAATGCGCTATAACCAACAACCATTCTGTGATGCATACCAAGACAATAGCTATGGTGGACCCTTTTGTGACAAACCACCTCCACCAAATTACTATGGTCAAGAGCCATTCCAGGGAGCGTACAAAGATGATGAATATGGTGGACCCCCTTGTAGTTACCAACAAGCCCCACCATATGCTTATGAATCCCCTCCTCAACATAACTCTGGACCACCATACTCACATGCCCCTTCCCACCATTCACCTCCATATGACCCTAATCCTTATCCACCACACCAACCACCATATGAACCACACCCAGAACCACTACCTCAATATTCACCATCTCCATATCCTTATCAAGAAGAACCACCTCCATATTATGAGCCCTTTCTCCCAACAATTGAACCCTCCTATCCACTCCAACCTCCATTGGATAACAACACACTTATCTCTAACATCATTGGTCTCACCTCGACACTCAAAATCTTATATCCCACATGAACCAACCCTCTACCTCCAATATTCAACCCTCCACCTCCAATATTCAACTCTCAAACTCTAGTGCGCTTCCTTTTTAACCACATAATGATCTTCCTATCCCATCACCACCTTCCATGGAAGAGCACCTACATCTATCAATCCAAGAGCAAGATGATCCCAGTTATGCTATTGACATGGAACAAGAGAGAAGGGATCGTCTTCACGAATTCATACTTCATAAGAAGCTAGAGGAGGCCCTACAGGTAGAGGTAGTAGAGACCCTTGAAGTCGAAGGAGTGGTTGAAGAATTAGTGAAGGAAGACATCAAGGAGGAGTCTGATTTTGTCTTAGAGCAAAAGGAGACCCAAAATGTGGAGGTAGGAGAGACCTTTGAAGATGAAGAAGTAGTTGAAGAGAGTTGTCATGGAAAGGAAATCATCAAGGAGGAGTACGATTTTATACTAAAACAACTGGACAAAGCAGCAATTATTGAAGAGGAAAAAGAGGTTGCAGACTTAGGAGATGCTGAATCTCCATGGGAAAGTCCAGTCATAGAGCCCCTTTCCAATATGTTTGATGTTGATGTTGAGGAGGGTGTACAACCTCCAAGGCATATCATAGTTGAGGCCTTTGAAGAGGTTGATTAAGAGATGGAGATTAAAGAAAAAGAAGCACAACCCCCCATGCCCTTGGTAAGCCATGAAGAAGAGTTTGAATTGGAAGAAAGCTACTAAGAGGAAGAGGTTGAAACTGAAGAAGCTCGCAAAGAGGTGGAAGTTGCCAAGGGAGAGTGATAAACCCCAATTTCGTGATTTATCTTGTGCTTATTTTGGGGAATTTTGTCACTTTTTCTCACATTTATTCAATGAAATAGCATGATTTTGTAATTCTCCCTTGAATTTTGCTTAAGTGTAAAAACATGCTTTTTAGGCCCTAAATTGGTGATTTTAATTCACTTTAATTCCATTCGATGCCTTGATGTGTTTGATGAGTGATTTCAGGTCCATAAGGCAAGTATTGGATGGAAGAAATGAGGAGAAAAGCATACACAAAGGGAGAATGCATGGAGAAACAAGGATTGGGAATGCACCAAAGGACGCGCACGCGCACCAGGCGCGCACGCGCAGATTGAGAATTTGCCATCGACGCGCACGCACACATGGCACGCACGCGCCGATACCCTCACGTGGCCCACTTGAAGGCAAAACGCTGGGGGCGATTTCTGAGCTACCCAGGCCCAAATCCAACTTGTTTTTGAGTGTATTTCATGCAGAATTGAAGTCCAAGCAAAGGGGGAGCAATTAGTTTTTAGCCAACATGAGCCTTTAGTTAGTTTTCTAGAGAGAGAAGCTCCCTCTTCTCTCTAGAATTAGGTTAGGATTAGGTTAGATTATCTCAATTTCATGTTTGAATATTAGATCTCATATTGTTTCTTTGATAATTTCTCATTTCTACATCTTGACCCTCTTAGTTTTTATGTCAATTCCTCATTTTGCTCTCTTTTGTGATGATGACTCATTTTGGATTTGTTTACATTTAATGCAATTTGATGTTGATATTTCTTTGATTGATGAATTGAGTTGTGACCTCACTTTTCTTGCAATTAATAGTGGTAGATTTAGTATCTTTGCAATTTATGATGTTGATTTTTATTGCACTCTAGGTGTTTGATGAAATGCTCTCTTTAGTTCTTGAGTAGTTTTATCAACTCTTGGCCTAGGCCAAGGGACTTGAGTGATCTTGAGTTTTTGGATATAATGAATTTGGTAATTTGAGAACCCTATGTGATCAATTTGAAGCTCATTGACGCTAACCCACTACTAAGCCGATTAGTAGGGAGGTTAGGACTTATGGGTGGATGTGATTAGACCTATTTGACATACTGCCAGTCTAGGAGTAAATGTTACGTACTTAAGGCTTCGAGAAGTAGACTTAATGGGTTGGCCTCTCATAATTGTCAATAATCGGTTTGTTAACTAGGATTGTGATCTCAAGTACCCAGGTCTTAGCCAAGAGTTCTTTATTCTGTTTTCTTTATTTACTCGCTTAATTTACTCTCTTGCTATCTCATAAACAAAAACCCTTTTTTTACCCCATCATAGCCAATACACATGCACTCCATTGATTCCTAGGGAGATGACCCGGAGTCCAAATGCTCCGGTAAATTTTCATTGGGGTTTGTTACTTGTGACAACCTAACAACAAAATTTTTGCATGGAAGGATTCCTGATTGGTTTAGAAACTATACTTCACAACGAGACTTCAATTGAGAATTTCTAAACCGTCAAGAGAATACCGACCCCATCAAAATGGTGCCATTTCCGGGGAAGCAATAGTGCTATGTTATTGGCTACTGTACATATTGTGAATAGCTTAAACTTTGGTTTGTTTTCCAGTTTTCACTAGTTAGGATTTTATCTTCTTTATTTCTCATTGCCCTTTGTCTTTATTTTCTATTTCATTATGAATTCTCACCCTTTTGGCTATGAGTGTAGTTCAAACTATGTTGTAGGAAATGGAAGCTCCAATGAGGATATGCATCAAGGATTTGGGAATCAAGGATGGGAGGAACTTCAAGCTTATGAACAACCTACATGCAACAACCTCCCACGAACTCCTATGGGTATGATTTTGATCCTAATGTATACCAGCCCAATGTGTGTGATGACCTTTATTGTGGTTATCAACCACAATCATCATATGCATGTGACCCCATTCCTCAATATGGCCACACATCATACTCGCAAGCCTCACACCACTATTCCACCTTACATGACCATAGCTCATACACACCATATCACCCACTATTTGAATCACATATAGAACAACCACCAGCCCAATACCAACATTCCCAAGAGCCACAAATTCTATATACACCACCTCAAGAACTCCGCCAACATGAACCACCTTTCGATTACAACAATTTTCCATTTACCGATGAATTCTCTCCTCCAACACCGCCTCCCGATGAAGCCTTCATATCAAAACTGAGAGACCTTGAATCTCGCATCTTAAGGCGGTAAGAGGAGGATGAAACTAAGTTTACAGAGCTAAAAGTAAAGATAGCTAGCATGGTAGAAGCCGTGAACCACTTAACATCTCACTTGAGTTCATGCACCTTAAGTACCCCCATTGTTGAATGTGGAGAAATAATCAAGGAGCTTAGTGAGGATGTGAACTTGAAGCTCCATGATGAGGAGGAAGAATTGAAGCAACAAGGACAACAAGAGGAGAAGACAGAGATTAGCGAACAAAAGGAAGCAGTGGATGGATGTTTGGGATACGTTGAGCGCATAAAGAAATCGCAATTTGAAGAACCCTCCTCCAAGGAGTTTGGAATGAATGTTGAAGAAAAGAGTAATATTGCAGAAGTAAACAGAGAGTCGAAGGAAATTGATCAAGAAGTAGGTTCCATCACTAGTGATTTTTTGCCTATGTTGATCAACCCCCTTTACGATCTTGTTGAACCCTTCCCCAGTGGATTAGAAAGCACGGTTGAGGAAGACTTGAAACCTCCAAGGCCTACTGAAGATGAAGAACTGGGAGAAGTATTCCAAGCAACAAGTGCCCCTATCTATGATGATTCCGAATCAACATATGATCCGTCCGAGTTTGGAGAGTCCTTCTCCAAAATATCTAGATTCGACGATAAGGTAGATTTTGCTTTACCTCCTATCTATGATGAGAGTGATGGGGAGGAAATAGAAGAAATTGGTGAAGAAGGATGTGAACTTGAGAAAGCTTGGCATGAGGAGGAACTTGAAGAACCTTGCCAAGTGGTGGAAACCTCTAGAAGAGGATGGACGAGAGTAGAACATGCTTTATCAAGATCTTTGGGAACCCCTCCACCTAGTTCGTCATCAAATCCTCCACTTGAGTGGGTAAAACTTCTAACTCTCAGCTTTATTATCCCACTTGAGTATGGTTTGCTTGAAACGGATGGCCAACTCAGGGCACTTTGTGGAATTAAGCGAAAGAGGAGGATGTTTAGTGGTTGGCATTCTAAATCTAGGGTCGTTTTGGTGGGAAGCTCGAAATTGAAGAGCATGGATTTGTGTAGTGTTCAATTAAATGGGTCTAGGAGAGTAGTTTGGTGCTTCCATGAGAATTCCATTTTCTCGTCGCCCGGACAAAGTCAAGGCAATCAACTAGAGGATGGGTGCGAGGACAAGATATGGGATCCTGAATTATCCTATGATAGTCAATTTCGGGAGCTCGCATTTTGGAAAGAACCTCACCAAAGCTTAATGAAGAAGTTTGGAACGTCTGACAACCGATTGAAGGACAAGCACTTTTGGAGGTTCAAGGATGGATACAAGCATAAGCCGCCTTGACAAGAAGCCTCTCAATGTCCAACTTAAGGACTTAAACTAAAAGTGCTTGGTGGGAGACACCCCACCATGGTAAACTCTTTCCATTCTCTTGTAGATATAATGAATGAATGAATTGAGTTCCATTGTATAGAGTTTCTTTATTTCTGTGCATATTTTTCTTTGCTTGCTAAGTTGTCTATGCATTCTATGCTTTGATAGGGGATAAATCTTTGAATTGAGTTTTTGCTTGAACTGCAAGTTTTCTCAAGTTGTTTGAAAGATCCCATATGTTTCAAAGTGTGCTTAATATTACATCTTAGCTAGTTTAGAGTCTTGAAGAAGAATGGAAATTTTGGAGGTCCTTTGATGCTCTTTAAAAAAAAAAAAAAGAAGAGAAAAAAGAAGCCAACCTACGCGCAAGCGCAAGGCGCGCGCGCAGGCTGCCCATTTCGGCTATCTGGGCCAAAGACCAGAGAGTTGTGCCACTTTTGGGCCAACTCTGTGTCTCAACCCACGCGGACGCACGCTGTACGCGTCCGTGCCACCCCCTGTTTCTTCATACACGCGTTGGCGTACTTCGCGCCTCCGCGCTCATTCCATAGGCTCATACCATCCACGCGAACGCGCAAGGTGCGCGCGCGCGTCGATGCGTTTTCACATCACCCAGGCCAAAGGACCCGAGAGTTGTGCCAATTCTGGGCCTCTTTTGTGCCTCTGGCCCAGCATACCCGCACAGACGTGCACTGTACGCGTCCGCGCCAACCCTTAACTCGCCCATATGCGCGTAGGCGCATGTGGCGCTCCCGCGCCACCTCCCTATTTCCGATCACCCACGCTGACGCGCACGGTGCGTGCTCGCGCGGATTCAAAAAACCCCATTTAACCAGAGACGCGAAGCCCTAAAGCATTCGCGCACTACCCCTTCGTCCCTTTCACCCCCAACGTTCCATTTCCCTCCATTGCTAACCGTCACCCCTGCAACCACCAACACTCCGGCGAGCCCTCTAGCACACCGCCGCCGCTATCGCCGTGCGCACCCTCACCCTTCTTTCTCGCTCTCTCACTCTTCTGCCCCTCCTCTCTGTTTTCTCTCACTCTGCTCTGCCCCATCATCGCCCTCGACAGCTGCAACCCCACCGTCGCCAGCGTACCCTCCGGTGACATCCCAGGCCACCACTCTTGCCCCGGCCGCTCTCGTTCAGTCTCTGCACCCCAGGTTCTTGCTTCCCCTGTTCTGCATTCTTTTTACTGCTTGCTGTAATTCCATTAGTGTAGTTAGAATTAGGTTAGTTAGTTAGTTTAGTTTGATTTAGGTGGTTAGCGAATCTGGGCTGAATAGTGGATTTAGGCATTGTTTGAATTTCTGTTGCTGTGTGAAATTGCTCTGTTTTGCTGCACTATTTTGTGTTCATGTAATGTGTTAATGCTGCTTGCTTGAGATGGATTGGTGAAGGGAGTGCTGATTGAAGCAACTACCCCTGTTCTCTGTGTTGTCTGCATTGCCTTGTGCTGAACTATTGGCTATCTGTTATATTCATATGAACTTGTATATGTGTGATTTTGTGCTTCTAATTGTTAATGAATTCATATGAAATCTGATTTGACTGTTTGAATTTGGAAAATGGCCAATTTGCTGCTGAAATGCTGCCGGATTTTTCTTAACCACAGTTTTTGTGTTGATCTTGTTTGATGAATGTAGCAACCCCTAGTTGATGAATTCTGTTCAATTAAAGTTTTGTTGCTTAAATGGTTTTGGAAAATCCTTAGGAACAAGTTTTGGTATCGTTTAACCTCTTTGCTTGTTATGCATGATGGCTTGCATATAGGCATTAAATGGTTTGAATAAACTTTCTAATTGACCATCACTTGTGATTTCCTTAAAAAATTTTGCCTCTTTTGCATGGACACACAAGTTCGAACGTTCTCATCTATGTGACCAATTAGTTCATTGTGTTCATACGTTGTCTCAGTGAGTTACATAGACCATGAGACTTCCAATTAACATTTGAACTTGTGACTTGTGTGCATTGTTAGAATTGGTGTTAAATGTGCTTGATTTACTTGTCTCTCAAGATTTTAATTTCACCAACATTGCTAGTGATCCTTGCATTGATTGATGGTTTATTTCACATTAACTGCTTTCTAGCTACATCATATTTCATCATCAATGACTTGTTGCAATTCATGATTGTGAACATGCTTACATCCCTGTTTTGTGCGTTCCTTTCGAGTTGAGTCAGTAATCGCCATATCACTAATTTTCAAACTGATTTCTAACTTTAACCTATTTAACCACCTGACTTCTTTTGGTTTTCAACTTAACTCTTTATATCATTCTTTTAGATATGGTGCTTTCTAAGCTCAGTGAACAAGCAATGTGAAAAATATGGTTTGAATTCTTGGTTTGAAGTTTGGTTTAAATTCTGAATTCTGTTTGCTTGCATTCCAAGAAATCTCATTTCTTCTTTCGCTTCATGAGTTTGCTTTGCTTTGAGTGCTTTATGTTTCATTGGCTATCTTCTTATATTGTATTATCTCTATTTTTCAGGATGTCGGATAAAGGAAAAGCTATAGCCACCACTTCCAAAAAGAGGAAGCGCTCCAAGACCTCTACCCCCTCACTATATGCTAATTATGCCAAGAACCCGCTGAATGATGAAGATATAGAAAATTAGTCACTTCCATCCACTGATTCAATCAAATTCCCCAACCTCTACTGCGAGCTATGCTTCTCCCGTTATACAAAGAAAAACTTGAACATTGAGAAGAAGCTGAATCTTCCCAATGACGTGAGGCGTGCTATAAACGCCCATATTTCAGAGTTGGGATTGGATTTCGTTGATAGGGACCTAGGAAGGATTAACGTTTCATGGGTTAAAGAGTTTTACTGTAACTTCTTCCGAGTGAACTTGGATTCAATGCACGTAAGGGGTAGAGAGATTATGATCACTGAGGAGGCTATAGGGGATGCACTGCTTTGCAGAGCTGGTACTCCTGAGACTTGTGCCTACCAGCAGGCAGATGTGGCTATCCTCTCCATGACTTTTGACTATGAGGCGCTTAGGCGCGTGATTGCTACACCAGACGCTCCCTGGGTGATGGATGCGAACAACAAGAAGCCTAAGGGGATGCTTTCTGCATATCTGTCTAGGGAGGCTAGGACCTGGCAGCAGATCTTTGCCCACTACGTCCTACCTACCACTCACTTCTCAGAGATCCCGATGGATATGCTGACTCTGATTGGGTGTGTCATGGAAGGGAAAGAGGTGTATTTCCCACGGCTGATTAGGCATAGTATGTGGAGAGCTCACATCCGCGGCTTGCTACTGTTTCCTACGCTTATTACCAGCTTGGCTTAGCTGGCTGATGTCCCGTGGGAGGACGATGATACGACACCACCACCCCCAGATGACGACGACAAGGAAGTTACTATTCCATGGGGTGGATGGGTACACGAGAAACCCTCAACCAGACGTCGTTCTCGGGCTAGAGCGGCAGTTGAGGCCGTAGGACCCTCTTCCTCGACAGCAGCCACAGCATCCTTGCTACCACCGCCACCAGCACCTGAGCCGACTTACCTGTTAGTGCAGCACCTTCTTCGCTTCATGATGCGCTTCGAGCGTCGTGTCATGCGACGCCTTGACCGGATAGATCAGGTGTTTGTATCACAGGGCATTGAGCTCCCTCCACTTCCAGGCTCTCCCGCCTCTGACGAGCAGGACCAAGAGGAGGAGCATAGTGAGGAGCTGACACAGCAGGAGGCACCACCAGAGACGCAGACCACCACTGAGGTCCAGCATGATATTCCACAGCCAGTACTTGAGCCACAGCCAGTACCACCTCCAGTTCCACAGCCCGAGCCTGAGCATGAGCCACAGCCTGGTTTGATTGTTGACCCCCATCCCGAGCTTCAGTAGTAGCATCGAGGACGATGATTAATTCTAAAGTGTGGGGAGGTCACCGTTCGTGACCGGTGTTTGCATCCATGTGGTGAACTTTCAGACTCTTATTTCTATTCGCTACTACTTTATTTTGTTTTATTCCGCACTTTATATTTTGGATCATTTTGGGATTATTGTACATATTTATGCTATTGTAGACACTTTTATTTTGGTTGCGCACACTCTTAGTATATATATATATATGATTTGCATCTTAGTTGTTGAGTGTGATTAGAAAATTAATGGATTGCTAAAAATCTAGTCAACCCTTTTTTTTATATAAGAAATGTGTTTTGATTGAAAAAGGGGTAAACTAGGAAATTTTTTTTAAAAAATTTTCTAAATCACAATATTGCATTAGAATAAGCTTAATCAATATGATGAAAATTCCCAAGAAACTCATTTTTAGGGCACCACCCCAACTGGTTGAAAAAATTTTTTAGAACTTGCTTGAGTTATACACGTTGTGGATCATGTTTTGAGCAAAGAACACAAGCGTGTGAGATTTGAGCCCAATTGTGTGGTTACATCACGTATAACCACTTATTTTCATTATTGTGTGCATTATTCTCCTCCTATGATGTAATCCTTAATTTGTTTAATTCTATATGTCCATTATTTTGTGTATACATGCATTTGTATGATTGAGGCCATTGTTCAATTAGCTCACTTACCCAAAATAGCTTACCCTTTTATCTTCCATTGTTAGCCGATTTTGAGCCTACGCTTAACCCACTTGTTCTTAATTGTAGCACATTACAAGCCTAAGTGAAAAACAATAAATATCCCTTAATTTGGATCTTTGATTAGCTTAGGCTAGTGAGAGTGTTTGTCAATTGATTTTGGGAGAGTTGGGAACATTAAGTAGAGATAGAAGTTTAATTTTTATCTTTGTTGAAAATATTGGGAATTGGGTACATACTCATGTATTAATCATGTGTAAACCATGTGCATTGATGTTCTAGTGTATATATTTTAGTTTATATATATATATATATATATATATATATATATATATATATACAGAAAAGAAAGAAAAAGAATAGCAATAAAAAGGGGACAAAATGCCCCAAAGTGAAATTCAATAAGAGTCAATGCATAGGTGTGGCGATCAAAAAAGAATAGATGAGTGTGTGAGAAAAGTGAAGAATGGGTAGTTAGGTTTGCTCAAAATTGTATAGGTCGTCATAGGTTAGGTGGAAAGTTTAAGTAAATCAAAGATTCGAATTTCTAGCTCACTTAACCACATGCACCCTATCTTGACCCTAGCCCCGTTACAACCTGTGGGAAAGACCTCATGATATTTGTATGCATGCATAAAGTAAGTGTTGATTGTTAGATGAAAAATAAATCTTGGAAAGCATGATTAGAGGAGAATTGAGTGAATCAACCCCATACACTTGAGTGCTTAGAGCGGATACACATCCGACGAGGGTTCGATCGCTCAATTACATGTTTCCACCCGTGATCATCTTTTCTTGAAAGTTTATGAACTCTTTCCATGATTCAATCTAATTGTGGTTTGCTTGATTGCTAATACCATGGCCCTGGTGCTTATATGCATATTCTTGGAGGTTGATTTATTTTGACTAAGCCATTGCATCATGTAGATAGATTGCATTTAGTAGTTGCATTGAATAAATATTAATACCCTTTTGCTTCTTCTTGATTTTAGCATGAGGACATGCTTAGTTTAAGTGTGGGGAGATTTGATAAACCCCGATTTCTTGATTTATCTTGTGCTTATTTTGGGAGATTTTGTCACTTTTTCTCACATTTATTCAATGAAATAGCATGATTTTGTAATTCTCCTTTGAATTTAGCTTAAGTGTAAAAACATGCCTTTTAGGCCCTAAATTGGTGATTTTAATTCACTTTAATTCCATTCGATGCCTTGATGTGTTTGATGAGTGATTTCAGGTCCATAAGGCAAGTATTGGATGGAAGAAATGAGGAGAAAAGCATACACAAAGGGAGAATGCATGGAGAAACAAGGATTGGGAATGCACCAAAGGACGCGCACGCATACATATCGCGTCTGCGCGGATTGAGAATTTGCCATCGATGCGCACGCACACATGGCGCGCACACGCCGATACCCTCACGTGGCCCACTTGAAGGCAAAACGCTGGGGGCGATTTCTGAGCTGCCCAGGCCCAAATCCAACTTGTTTCTGAGTGTATTTCATGCAGAATTGAAGTCCAAGCAAAGGGGTAGCAATTAGTTTTTAGCCAACATGAGCCTTTAGTTAGTTTTCTAGAGAGAGAAGCTCCCTCTTCTCTCTAGAATTAGGTTAGGATTAGGTTAGATTATCTCAATTTCATGTTTGAATATTAGATCTCATCTTGTTTCTTTGATAATTTCTCATTTCTACATCTTGACCCTCTTAGTTTTTATGTCAATTCCTCATTTTGCTCTCTTTTGTGATGATGACTCATGTTGGATTTGTTTACATTTAATACAATTTGATGTTGATGTTTCTTTGATTGATGAATTGAGTTGTGACCTCACTTTTCTTGCAATTAATGTTGGTAGATTTTAGTATCTTTGCAATTTATGATGTTGATTTTTATTGCACTCTAGGTGTTTGATGAAATGCTCTCTTTAGTTCTTGAGTAGTTTTATCAACTCTTGGCCTAGGCCAAGGAACTTGAGTGATCTTGAGTTTTTGGATATAATGAATTTGGTAATTTGAGAATCCTATGTGATCAATTTGAAGCTCATTGACGCTAACCATCTACTAAGCCGATTAGTAGGGAGGTTAGGACTTATGGGTGGATTTGATTAGACCTGTTTGACATACTTCCAGTCTAGGAGTAAATGTTACGTACTTAAGGCTTCGAGAAGTAGACTTAATGGGTTGGCCTCTCATAATTGTCAATAATCGGTTTGTTAACTAGGATTGTGATCTCAAGTACCCAGGTCTTAGCCAAGAGTTCTTTATTCTGTTTTCTTTATTCACTCGCTTAGTTTACTCTCTTGCTATCTCATAAACAAAAACCCTTTTTTTTACCCCATCATAGCCAATACACATGCACTCCATTGATTCCTAGGGAGATAACCCGGAGTCCAAATGCTCCGGTAAATTTTCATTGGGGTTTGTTACTTGTGACAACCTAAAAACAAAATTTTTGCATGGAAGGATTCCTGATTGGTTTAGAAACTATACTTCAAAATGAGACTTCAATTGAGAATTTCTAAACTGTCAAGAGAATACCGACCCCATCAGAGAGCACAAGGGAATGGAGCTTGAAATCTCCTTCCAAAAGCTGTTGGAGACCTCTCCCCCAAAGCCATTAAAATCCAATACAATATTCAAGTGGGTAAAATTCTTATCCTTGACATTTACTTTCCCACATGAATATGGTTTACTTGAGACAGATAGTCAACTTAGAGCTCTTTGTGGCTTTAAGAGTAAGAGGGATATGGTTAGTGGTTGGAAACACAATCCTAGGTTCGTTGTGGTTGGGAGCTCAAAGTCTAAATGCAAGGGTTGGTGTAGAGCTCGAATGAATTGGTCTAGGAAGCTGTTTGGATGCCTTAGTGAGAATTCAGATTGCTTACCACCCGGATGGAATCATCATGTTCCACTTGAAGACGGGTGCAAAAACAAGATTTGGGATCCAAGCATACATGAGGATCGACTTTGGGAGCTCAAAGCTTGTGAAGAACTCCATCAAAGCTTGGGGAATGTATCTGGAATTGATAGAGAATGTTGGAAGTCCAAGCATTGGTGGAAGTTTCAAGATGAGTTCAAGCACAAGCCACCATGACACGGAGCTCACCAAATGTCCAACTTAAGGACAATAACTAAAAGTGCTAGGTGGGAGACAACCTACCATGGTATAATCGTTCCTTTCTATTCTTAATCTTATTTTATTTTATTTTTAGTAGTATTCGTTCACAATTTCTGCATATTCACCTGCATTCTGCATTTTGCATTCTGCATACACATAAAAAAAAGGGGGCAAACCACGCGTGCGCGCAGGCCACGTGTGGGCGTCGATAGCAATCTCGCTCCCCCATCCAACGAACAGAAAGTTGTGATAGAATCGTGCGGCTGGTGTGCTCTGCGCATAATTCGACCCACGCATACGCATCTATGACGCGTGCGCGTCAAGGACGCATACGCGTGGATAGGAAAATTGGCGTAAATAGCATTTTGGATAGAAAGTTGTGCTGCCCCCACGCTGGAACTGTGCTAGAGGCGCAAAGTCATCCATGCGTACTGGTGCACGAAATTACAATCACACTTTTGCAATTCCACACAACTAACCAGCAAGTACACTGGGTCGAACAAGTAATACCTTACGTGAATAAGGGTCGATCCCATGGAGATTGTCGGCTTGAAGCAAGCTATGGTTATCTTGTAATTCTTAGTCAGGATATCAGTAATGATTCTTAGTTTTAATTATAAAAAGTAAAAGAACATGAAATAAATACTTGTTATGCGGTAATGGAGAACAGGTTGAGGTTTTGGAGATGCTCTGTCCTCGGGATCTCTGCTTTCTTACTGTCTTCTTTTTCACGCACGCAAAGCTCCTTTCGTGGCAAGCTGTATGTTGGTGGATCACCGTTGTCAATGGCTACCATCCATCCTCTCAGTGAAATTGGTCCGGCTGCGCTGTCACCGCAGGGCTAATCATCTGTCGGTTCTAACTCAGGTTGGAATAGGATCCATTGATCCTTTTGCGTCTGTCACTACGCCCAACACTCGCGAGTTTGAAGCTCGTCACAGTCATCCCTTCCCAGATCCTACTCGGAATACCACAGACAAGGTTTAGACTTTTTGGATCTCAGGAATGGCCGCCAATAATTCTAGCATATACCACGAAGGTTCTAATCTTAGATTAGAAACCTAAGAGATATGCACTCAACCTATTGCAGATAGAACGGAGGTGGTTGTCAGGCACGCGTTCATAGGTGAGAATGATGATGAGTGTCACGGATCATCACATTCATCAGGTTGAAGTGCGAGTGAATATCTTAGAATAGAGACAAGCGTGATTGAATGGAAAATAGTAGTAATTGCATTAATTCATCGAGACACAGCAGAGCTCCTCACCCCTAACCATGGAGTTTAGAGACTCATGCCGTAGAAAATATAAATTCTGATGTAAAATATCATGAGGTACAAAATAAATCTCTAAAAGTAGTTTTTATACTCAACTAGTAATCTAGGTTTACAGAAAATGAGTAAGCTAAGATAGATAGTGCAGAAATCCACTTATGGGGCCCACTTGGTGTGTGTTTGGGCTGAGCACTGAAGCTTTCACGTGCATAGGCTATTCCTGGCATTGAACTCCAGCTTTTGTGCCAGTTTGGGCATTTAACTCCAACTTTTATGCCAGTTCTGGCGTTTAACGCCAGAAAAGGGTAAGGAGATGGCGTTTAAATGCCAGTTTGCGCTACCAAATCTCAGGCCGAGTATGGACTATTAAATATTGCTGGAAAGCCCAGGATGTCTACTTTCCAACGCAATTGAGTACGCGCCAATTGGGCTTCTGTAGTTCCAGAAAATCCATTTCGAGTGCAGGAGGGTCAGAATTCAACAGCATCTGCAGTTCTTTTTCAGCCTCTAAATCAGATTTTTGCTCAGGTCTCTCAATTTCAACCAGAATTTACCTAAAATTATAGAAAAACACACAAACTCATAGTAAAGTCCAGAAATGTGATTTTTGAATAAAAACTAATAAAAATATAATAAAAAGTGACTAAAACATACTAAAGACTATGTAAAAACAATGTCAAAAAGGGTATAAATTATCTGCTCATCACAACACCAAACTTAAATTGTTGCTTGTCCCCAAGCAACTAAAAATAAAATAGGATAAAAAGAAGAGATTATATAATGAATTTCAAATATCAATGAAGCTCAGTTCCAATTAGATGAGCGGGACTTGTAGCCTTTTTGCTTCTGAACAGTTTTGGTATCTCACTTTATCCTTTGAAGTTCAGAATAATTGGCATCTATAGGAACTCAGAATTCAGATATTGTTATTAATTCTCCTAGTTTAGTGTGTTAATTCTTGAACACAGTTACTTTATGAGTCTTGGCCGTGACCCTAAGCACTTTGTTTTCCAGTATTACCACCGGATACATAAATACCACAAACACATAACTGGGTGAACCTTTTCAGATTGTGACTCAGCTTTGTTAGAGTCCCCAATTAGAGGTGCCACGAGCTCTTAAGCACACTCTTTTTGCTTTGGACCACGACTTTAACCACTCAGTCTCAAGCTCTTCACTTGGACCTTCATGCCACAAGCACATGGTTAGGGACAGCCTGATTTAGCCGCTTAGGCCAGGATTTTATTCCTGTGGGCCCTCCTATCCATTAATGCTCAAAGCCTTGGATCCTTTTTACCCTTGCCTTTTTGGTTTAAAGGGTTATTGGCTTTTTTTGCTTGCTTTTTCTTTTTCTTTCTTTTTTTCTTTTATTTTTCGCCAAAATTTTTTTTTCCGCAAGCTTTATATTCACTACTTTTTCTTGCTTCAAGAATCAATTTTATGATTTTTCAGATTATCAATAACATTTCTCCTTTTTCATTATTCTTTCAAGAGCCAACAGTTTTAACATTCATAAACAACAATATCAAAAATATGCACTGTTCAAGTATTCATCCAGAAAACAAAAAGTATTGTCACCACATCAAAATAATTAGATTATTTTCAAGATATAATTCGAAATTCATGTACTTCTTATTCTTTTGCAAATAAAAACATTTTTCTTTTAAGAAAGGTGAGGGATTTATGGGATTATTGATGCCAGGGCATTTTGGCCAGTTTCACTGACCTTTTCTTTACTGTTTTAGGGTAGTTTCATGCATTTTCTTAGTTAATAAGCAATTTTTGGGTAGATAATCACTTACATCTTGATTCAAGCAAACATTGTGAATTTTGAATGATTTCATGGGAATTATGCATGAATTGAATGATAAAGTGGATGATGCATGATCTCATGAGTTAGAACCTAGCTTTGATGCACTTTACTTGCTTGATTTCAGGATAAAGGAAGCAAGGAAGATGCCACGTTAATAGCCACGTTAGTCTAACTAACGTGACCATTAACGTGGAATGGGAGCTAGCTTGCAACGTTAATGAGAAAAGTGATCGCCAATAACGCCTTCGTGAGCCATCATAGCCCACGTTAGTTGCCACGTTAACTACATTAACGTGGAAGCTAACGTGGAAGAGAAGTAAAGCTCCAACGTTAGTGGTAAAAGTGAATACCACTAACGTTGGAAAAAGGGGCACACTTAGCCACGTTAAGAGTCACGTTAATTACATTAACGTGAACTCTAACGTGGAAGGAACAAAGAAGTGCCAACGTTAGTGACACTCACCTTTGTCACTAACGTTGGACCAAGCCACTATTAGCCACGTTAGTTACCACGTTAACTACATTAACGTGGAAGCTAACGTGGAGGAAAGAAATGATGAGCCAACGTTATGCACTCACCTTTGTCACTAACGTTGGAGATGGCAATGACCACCACGTTAGTGGCCACGTTAATACAATTAACGTGAGGCACTAACGTGAGAAGGGGCGTTTGGAGCGTTAGTGACAAAGGTAAGTGTCACTAACACTCTCGAAGCTGAGGCATGCCCACGTTAGCTACACTAACGTGGACTCTAACGTAGGAAGGAAAGGCAACAAGCAAACGTTATTGGAAAGGGTGAATGCAAATAACGTTTGTGAAGGACCAAGAGGCAACGTTAGTGGTCACGTTAGTGCCACTAACGTTGAAGTTAACGTGGACCATCTTGGGTTAGGAACGTTAGTGAAAAAGGTGATCGTCACTAACGTTCTCGAACCCACATTTTCACTTAATGTTAACACCACTAACGTCCTAACTAACGTCCATGCCTAACTCACATTTTCTCTCTTCAAGCAAAGCTGAGCCCACTAAAGACTGCAACTGCTTCAACTTAAGATCCAAAGGCCCCTATCCAAGACTTGAAGAGCCAACTAGAAGATCAGAAGAGTAGTATATATAGGAGTAGTTTTGAACTAGTAAAGGGAGCTTTTGGCATTTTGGAGAACTACACTCTGTATACTTTACTTTCTTTGCAACTTCTAGTTTTAGTTTTCATAATGTACTTTACACTTACGCTTTCCATTCCCAGAGCTATGAACAACTAAACCCCTTTCATTGGGTTAGGGAGCTCTGTTGTAATTTGATGGATCAATAATAGTTTTCATTATTCTTCTTCTTTATTTTCTCTTGATTTTACTAGAAAGCTTTCAATCTTCATCCTATTGGGTAGTTATCTTGGAAAAGAAGCTATTCATACTTGGATCTCTTCGGACCTTGGAAGAGGAATGAAGAGATCATGCTAGAAATGCTTTCTCATGTTGGACCAAATTGGGGTTTGGGTGGATATGGTGACATATAATCCTACCAATACTTTGATTTGGGAATACATGTGGTATAATTAGTGACCATACTTCATCTCTTCTCATGAGCAATTAGACCAAGGAATTGGCTATTGATCAAGATTTGAGAGATTGGATTACCAAGGAATTGGAATCCAATCACTTAAGATTGCCAAGGAGATCAATGAATGCATTGATTGAGGAAGAGATGAGAATGAACTTGATCCAGAGAATACAACATCTCCTGAGCCCAATGAATCCCCCATTTCTGATCTTACCCATCCTCTTTACTTTCTGCTATTTATTTTTATGTTCATCTTCCCCATTCCTCATTTAAGATTCTGCAATTTACTTTCCGTTATTTACATTCAGTTCTTTATTTCCAGTAATTACACTTTCTGCCATTTACTTTCCCGCCAGTTAATTTCCTGCAACTCTCCAATCAAATTCTGCTTAGCTCAACTAGAACATTCCTCCAATTAAAGTTGCTTGACCAATCAATCCCTATGGGATTCGACCTCACTCTATTGTGAGTTTTTACTTGACGACAATTCGGTATACTTGCCGAGGGAAATTTGTTGAGAGACAAGTTTCCGTGCATCAAGTTTATCGCGCTGTTGCCGGGGATTGATTTTGTATCAACAACGATTAAATTGGTGGATAACTAGATTCAGCATTTTTCTTTTGTTTGATTTAATTTCTATTAATTAATTCACTTTCAGTTTCAGTTATTTTCTTCCCGTTACCCCTACCCGTTTGTGGTGTTCTCTTATTTGTTACAATTCAGTTCACTAACCCACTAACTGTTTGATATATTGCATTACTCACACTAACAGCATTTTTAACAAGAATACTCTCCATCTCCCTTTTTCTTTGGCCTTGTTGGTTGTATGACAGGTAGAAGAAGTGGGGCTTCAACTTCTTTTGATTCTGAACCTGAGAGGACCTTCCTTAGATTAAGGAGGGAAGCAAGAGGAAAGAGAGTTGTTGGTGCTGAGGAAGAGGAAGAGTATTTTGAACCAGACATGGATGAGAATATGGAGAACCATCATGAAGAAGAGGCTCACAACCATGGCAGAGAAGGTCCAGCGCATCATGCTGGGCAAGAGAGAAGAGTTCTGGGATCCTACATAAATCCAAACCCAGGAAACTATGGAAGTAGCATCCAAAAGCCAACCATACATGCCAATAATTTTGAACTGAAGCCACAGCTCATCACCCTTATTCAGAACAACTGTTCATTCGAAGGAAGTGTCCAAGAAGATCTCAATCAACATCTCACTACATTCCTGAGGATATGCGATACTGTGAAGTCTAATGGTGTTCATCCTGACACCTATAGACTACTTCTGTTTCCCTTCTCACTCAAGGACAAAGCATCTAAATGGCTGGAATCCTTCCCGAAGGAGAGTTTAACAACCTGGGAAGATGTGGTGAACAAATTCTTGGCGAGATTCTATCCTCTTCAAAGAATCAACAGGTTGAGAGCTGAGGTACAAACCTTCAAGCAACAAGATGGTGAAACTCTCTATGAAGCATGTGAGAGGTTTAAGGACTTGACAAGAAGATGCCCACCAGATATGTTCAATGAATGGGTGTAGTTACACATTTTTTATGAAGGTCTTTCTTATGAATCAAAGAAGGCAGTAGATCACTCATCTGGGGGATCTCTGAACAAGAAGAAGACCATTGAAGAAGCCATAGATGTCATTGAGACTATAGCTGAGAATGACTACTTCTATGCTTCTGAAAGAGGCAACACTAGAGGAGTGATGGAGCTAAACAACGTGGATGCACTGCTAGCCCAAAACAAGATGATCACCAAGCAGCTGGCTGATCTTACCAAGAAGATGGAGAGGAACCAAGTAGCAGCAATCACCACCTCATCAGCAACCCAAAAAGGAGTGAATGTAGAAGCAGAAGGTGATTAGGAACAAGCCAACTACATTGGAAACTCACCTAGGCAGACCCATGACCCATACTCCAAAATTTATAATCCTGGTTGGAGGAACCACCCAAACTTTGGGTGGAAAAGTCAACAAGATCAAGGCCAAGATCAGAGACGTCACAACCCCAACAACAATGCGGCTCACCAACATTCCACACAGAGACCATATCAGCACCCACCTAACAACACATCTCAACATCCATACCAAAGCCAAAATGGCCCTTCTCATCCCTCCAATCTCAACTCATAATCATCCGAAGATAGACTCTCAAGGATTGAGACTCTACTTAAACGTATATGCAAAGAAGTTCAAGACAGTAAAATGTTCCGAGAGGAAGTGCGGTCCAATATGCAGAATCAAGATGTTGCCATCAAGAAACTTGAAACACAGATTGGCTACTTATTCAAGCAAATTCCTAGCCATAACATGTGCAACAACACCGATCCAAACCCAAGAGAGGAATGTCAGGCTATCACCCTCAGAAGTGGGAAGGAGTTGAAAGAAGCTCCCAAGAAACCACAAGAGAGGAACTCGAATGAAAGGGAAGAGGAACGAGATGAAGTCCAAATTCTCACTCCCAGTTCACAGCAAAAAGGAGAAATGCTGAAGCCAGACGTCCCAAAAGCTCTATACCCTCAGCAATTGAAAAAGAAGGGAGTTGACAACCAATTCTTAAGATTTTTGGAAATCTTCAAGAAACTACAAATTAACATACCCTTTGCTGAAGCAATAGAGCAAATGCCACTCTATGCCAAGTTTTTAAAGGAATTAATGACCAAGAAGAGAAGCTGGAAGAGCAATGAGACTGTGATACTAACCGAAGAATGTAGTGCCATCATTCAGCACAAACTGCCCCAGAAATTGAAGGATCCTGGAAGCTTCCAGATCCCTTGTATTATAGGGGAAATCACAGTGGAGAAGGCTCTATGTGACTTAGGAGCCAGCATAAATCTAATGTCCGTAGCTATGATGAGAAAAATGAGGATTGAGGAGGCCAAGCCAACAAAAATGGCCCTACAACTGGCAGACCGATCATTCAAGTTTCCTCATGGCATAGTAGAAGACTTGCTGGTGAAGGTAGGAGATTTTATCTTCCCAGCAGACTTTGTAGTGTTAGACATGAAGGAGGAAGCCAAGGCCTCCATCATCCTGGGAAGACCATTCTTGGCCACTGCTGGGGCTATCATTGATGTCCAAAAAGGTGAACTTACCCTAAGATTACACAATGAGAAAATGACATTCAATGTGTTCAAGGCCATGAGCTACCCACAAGAACCATTGAGAGAATGTATGAGGTTGGATTCACTGGAAGATGCAGTACAAGAGATTTTTGAAGAAGAACTTGAAGGGTTAACAGAAGAGGAATCAGCATCTAGCGAAGAAGCTGCAACAGCGGAGATTCATGTTCAGGGTGCACCAAAGGAGGAGAATGAAAGAAAAGAAGCACCCAAACTTGAACTCAAAGCACTGCCACCCACTCTCAAATATGCATACTTAGGAGAGAATGAAAGTTACCCAGTGATCATAAACTCAGCCCTCAGCCAAGATCAAGAGGATGAACTACTCCAAGTATTGCGAAAGCATAAGGATGCCATTGGATGGACCCTCGCTGACCTGAAGGGGATCAGTTCGGTCATATGCATGCATAAGATACTATTGGAAGATGATGCCAAACCATCCATTCAACCCCAGAGGAGGCTGAATCCAGTCATGAAGGAAGTGGTACTGAAAGAAGTCATGAAGTTATGGCAGGGAGGGGTGATCTACCCGATCTCAGATAGCCCATGGGTCAGTCCTGTCCAAGTGGTCCCCAAGAAAGGAGGAATCACTGTAGTACCCAATGAGAAGAACGAACTCATTCCTACAAGGACCGTCACAGGATGGCAGATGTGCATAGACTATAGAAAACTCAATGAAGCTACAAGAAAAGATCATTTCCCCCTTCCTTTCATGGATCAGATGCTGGAAAGACTTGCAGGACATGCATATTACTGTTTTCTCGATGGTTATTCAGGATATAACCAAATAGTGGTTGATCCGAGAGACCAAGAGAAAATCTCATTCACTTGCCCATATGGAGTGTTTGCCTACAGGCGCATGCCATTTGGGCTATGTAACGCGCCTGCAACTTTCCAATGCTGCATGCTCTCCATTTTCTCAGACATGATAGAAAAATTCATTGAAGTCTTTATGGATGACTTTTCAGTATTCGGAGATTCCTTTCCTAATTGCCTAAATCACCTGGCCCTCGTATTAAAAAGATGTCAAGAACCAACTTGGTCTTGAACTGGGAGAAATGTCACTTTATAGTGACAGGAGGAATAGTTCTTGGCCATAAGGTTTCTAACCAAGGCATTGAGGTAGACAGAGCTAAGGTGGAACTCATTGAAAAATTACCCCCACCAAGTGATGTCAAGGCAATAGGAGCTTTTTAGGGCATGCTGGCTTTTACAGAAGGTTTATTAAAGATTTTTCAAAGATAGCCAAGCCCTTAAGCAATCTCCTTGTATCTGATACACCATTTGTCTTTGATGAAAAATGCATGCTAGCATTCGAAAACTTGAAAAAGAGGCTGTCCTCTGCCCTTATCATTTCCCCACCTGATTGGAACTTACCATTTGAACTGATGTGTGACGCATCTGATTTTGCAGTTGGGGCAGTGTTAGGACAGAGGAAAGATAACTTGGTCCATGTGATATACTATGCCAGCAAAGTCCTCAATGACACTCAAAGAAATTATACCACTACTGAAAAAGAGTTGCTGGCAATAGTTTTTGCATTTGACAAGTTTAGATCATACCTCATTGGTGCCAAAGTGATCGTTTTCACAGATCACATAGCACTTAAATATTTGTTTGCCAAGCAAGAATCAAAACCAAGACTAATAAGATGGATCTTGTTGTTGCAGGAATTCAATATTGAAATTAGAGACAAGAAAGGAGTGGAGAACAAAGTAGCAGATCACCTATCCAGAATCCCTCATGATAAAGAAGGAACACATGATACAAGTGTAAATGAGTTCTTCCCATATGAGCAGTTGATGACAGTTCATAGAGCACCCTGGTTTGCAGATATTGCCAATTTCAAGGCAACTGGGGCTTTACCTCCAGAAATCAACAAACATCAAAAAAGAAAGCTCATCAATGACGCAAAGTATTTTGTTTGGGATGAACCATATCTATTCAAGAAGTGTTCAGATGGAATCCTTAGAAGATGTGTTTCAGAAGAAGAGGGAAGAGAGGTCCTATGGAACTGCCATGGTTCGTGTTATGGAGGCCACTTTGGAGGGGAAAGAACTGCAGCCAAGGTGTTACAAAGCGTATTCTTTTGGCCCACCCTTTTCAAGGATGCCAAGGAAGTAGCAAAGAACTGCAATGAATGCCAAAGAGCTGGAAACCTACCCAAAAGAAATGAGATGCCACAGAATTTCATCTTAGAGCTGGAACTGTTTGATTTATGGGGAATCGATTTCATGGGACCATTTCCAACCTCATATTCAAACAAGTATATCCTAGTAGCAGTGAATTACGTTTCCAAGTGGGTAGAGGCCATTGCAACCCCAACAAATGATAACAAGGTGGTCATGAACTTTCTCAGAAAGAATATCTTTAGCCGGTTCGGAGTCCCACGAGCGCTCATCAGTGATGGAGGGAGCCATTTTTGTAACAGACCACTAGAAGCTCTTCTCCTACGATACGGGGTAAAGCACAAGGTTGCCACACCTTACCACCCCCAAACAAGTGGGAAAACTGAGATATCTAACAGAGATTTAAAAAGGATTCTGGAGAAGACTGTAGGAGCATCAAGAAAAGACTGGTCGAAGAAGCTAGATGATGCTCTTTGGGCATACAGAACGGTATTCAAAACACCAATCGGGATGTCCCCATATCAACTGGTGTATGGGAAGGCCTGTCATTTACCATTGGAACTTGAACACAAAGCTCTCCGGGCTCTCAAGCTACTAAATTTTGATAGCCTTGCCGTTGGTGAAAAAAGAGTCTTGCAGCTGTAGGAAATGGAGGAGTTTAGATCTCAAGCATATGAAAATGCCAAGATCTATAAAGAAAAGGCAAAGAGAAGACATGACCTCAATTTTACACCTAGGAGCTTCGAAAAAGGACAGCAAGTGCTCCTCTACAACTCCAAATTGAGACTTTTCCCCGGGAAACTCAAGTCAAGGTGATCTGGACCCTTTCTTGTCACAAAAGTTTCACCGTATGGACACATAGAAATCATGGAGGAAAGCTCAAAGAGGACCTTCACTGTGAACGGACAAAGGCTCAAGCACTACATGGGCAACATGGGGGAAAGCCCCAAAATGAAATATCATCTCAACTGATGGAGAAATCGTCGAGCTAGCGACGCTAAAAGAGCGCTTTGTTGGGAGGCAACCCAACCTAAGGTAGTTTCCTTTTCATGATCATCTCAATAAAAGTTACAAGTGACCCTGTATTGCGAGGAGCTAAGTTTGGTGTTGCACACCAAAACAATTCAAGAGTGAATGTGTGATTCTAAGTTTGGTGTTCCACCAAAGATCTCAGTTAGAATCACACTACACCTCTTCAAAGCAGTTTGCTAGCCCCAACCAATCAGGGAAACCACTTGACAAGAGTTTAGTTTCTAGTTCATAGTCGTTTTAGTAATAAAAGCACATAAGGTTCTCTGCATGTATTCAATCTGTTGCATTAGGCAAGGAACTAAGTTTGGTGTCCACACATCAAATCAGGTTCAGAAATTCACAAGCATACATGCATGCTAACTATTTCTCAAGTGCTTTGGGAACAAGCAACTTCCAATAAATTTGCAGGAACTCAATCAAATCTTCGGGAAAAGCAGTGCACCATCATCCAAGGAGGCGAAGAAGGATGCAAAAGCTATGGACGATGACAACAAAGGGATGGCTAGAAGTCACCACTAAAAGGTTGTATTGTTACTTGATTCCACATGCTTGGAAATGCTCAAATTGAAAGTCTGAATGTATCCCTGATTATTAGCTACTCTTTAGTTTACATGACTAAGTTTTAATGTTCATTTTTCCCCGCCTTTGTCATATGTGTGCTGTTTCAAGATACCTGAAGCATTTTTAACTTGCCTACTTGTATGCTTGTCCTCTAAGTCAAATAAAAAGAGATGTTATGAAAGACCAGAGTGAGGTTCATATTGTGGAGTAAGTTCTTAAGCTTGTGGTGTAGTAATTACTTAGCTAAGTTGGTTCACCAACAAGGTAGGAAGGCAACTAGCTGTCCTGAATCATATGCTTGAAACACACCCCATGAGACTAGCTAAATAACAAGATCCTAATAAGAAAAAGGGAAAGAAAAATGAAAGTTGAGAAATAAAGAAAAAGAATAAGAAATAACGCTAGGCACCAAGGGTTGAATCTTAAGGCATGTGTCTGTGGTGCTCCTGTGTAAAGGATCTACTTGGATGAATAAGCTCTCAGGGGTGCCTTATCACTTGGTAACTTGGGTTAACTAACCTGGGATTATCAGCTGAAAGTCCACTATCAAGAGTAACCTTTGCTACAGAACACTTAGTAACCCAAAGAGGTACTGGACACCAAGGTCTCAAGTAAGAAAATAACAAACCATGTACCTGTGGTGTGTATGTATGGGGGAAAGAGACTTGAGGGAGTAAGTCCTTAGGGGTGTCTTAACACCCAGCACCTTGGACCAACTGGTTCGGGAGTGCTAACTGAAAGCTTATCTTAAAGAGTCGCCCTCTCACAAAGCACCTAGTCTAAGAACACAAGTAGACCTTGAAAATATAAGGGGATCAATAAATAAAAGTCTCATAGGATGCAATCAAGTGAGTATTCCAGGGCATGATAAAGGTCTGAAAGCCAGTGAAAGAATGAACCTAAGTTGCTATGCATGAAACCCCATAAAACCAAGGACATGACTTCCACAATAATGACTCATTTCTCTTGGCATTTCATTCATCATTCTCATATTTCAGTACTTGCTTAGGGACAAGCAAGCTTTAAGTTTGGTGTTGTGATGCCAGGGCATTTTGGCCAGTTTCACTGACCTTTTCTTTACTGTTTTAGGGTAGTTTCATGCATTTTCTAAGTTAATAAGCAAGTTTTGGGTAGATAATCACTTACATCTTGATTCAAGCAAACATTGTGAATTTTGAATGATTTCATGAGAATTATGCATGAATTGAATGATAAAGTGGATGATGCATGATCTCATGAGTTAGAACCTAGCTTTGATGCACTTTACTTGCTTGATTTCAGGATAAAAGAAGCAAGGAAGATGCCACGTTAATAGCCACGTTAGTCTAACTAACGTGACCATTAACGTGGAATGGGAGCTAGCTTGCAACGTTAATGAGAAAAGTGATCGCTAATAACGCCTTCGTGAGCCATTATAGCCTACGTTAGTTGCCACGTTAACTACATTAACGTGGATGCTAACGTGGAAGAGAAGTAAAGCTCCAACGTTAGTGGTAAAAGTGAATACCACTAATGTTGGAAAAAGGGGCACACTTAGCCACGTTAAGAGTCACGTTAATTACATTAACGTGAACTCTAACGTGGAAGGAACAAAGAAGTGCCAACATTAGTGACACTCACCTTTGTCACTAACGTTGGACCAAGCCACTATTAGCCACGTTAGTTGCCACGTTAACTACATTAACGTGGAGGAAAGAAATGATGAGCCAACGTTGGTGACACTCACCTTTGTCACTAACATTGGAGATGGCAATCATCACCATGTTAGTGACAAAGATAAGTGTCACTAATGCTCTCGAAGCTGAGGCATGCCCACGTTAGGGGTCACGTTAGCTACACTAACGTGGACTCTAACGTAGGAAGGAAAGGCAACAAGCAAACGTTATTGGAAAAGGTGAATGCCAATAACGTTTGCGAAGGACCAAGAGGCAACGTTAGTGGTCATGTTAGTGCCACTAACGTTGAAGTTAACGTGGACCATCTTGGGTTAGGAACGTTAGTGAAAAAGGTGATCGTCACTAACGTTCTCGAACCCACATTTTCACTTAATGTTAACACCACTAACGTCCTAACTAACGTCCTAACTAACGTCCATGCCTAACTCACATTTTCTCTCTGCAAGCAAAGCTGAGCCCACTAAAGACTGCAACTGCTTCAACTTAAGATCCAAAGGCCCATATCCAAGACTTGAAGAGCCAACTAGAAGATCAGAAGAGTAGTATATATAGGAGTAGTTTTGAATTAGTAAAGGGAGCTTTTGGCATTTTGGAGAACTACACTCTGTATACTTTACTTTCTCTGCAACTTCTAGTTTTAGTTTTCATAATGTATTTTACACTTACGCTTTCAATTCCCAAAGCTATGAACAACTAAACCCCTTTCATTGGGTTAGGGAGCTCTATTGTAATTTGATGGATCAATAATAGTTTTCATTATTCTTCTTCTTTCTTTTCTCTTAATTTTACTAGAAAGCTTTCAATCTTCATCCTATTGGGTAGTTATCTTGGAAAAGAAGCTATTCATACTTGGATCTCTTCGGACCTTGGAAGAGGAATGAAGAGATCATGCTAGAAATGCTTTCTCATGTTGGACCAAATTGGGGTTTGGGTGGATATGGTGACATATAATCCTACCAATACTTTGATTTGGGAATACATGTGGTATAATTAGTGACCATACTTCATCTCTTCTCATGAGCAATTAGACCAAGGAATTGGCTATTGATCAATATTTGAGAGATTGGATTACCAAGGAATTGGAATCCAATCACTTAAGATTGCCAAGGAGATCAATGAATGCATTGATTGAGGAAGATATGAGAATGAACTTGATCCGGAGAATACAACATCTTCTGAGCCCAATGAATCCCCCATTTCTGATCTTACCCATTCTCTTTACTTTCTACCATTTACTTTTATGTTCATCTTCCCCATTTCTCATTTAAGATTCTGTAATTTACTTTCTGTTATTTACATTCAGTTCTTTATTTCCAGTAATTACACTTTCTGCCATTTACTTTCCCGCCAGTTAATTTCCTGCAACTCTCTAATCAAATTCTGCTTAGCTCAACTAGAACATTCCTCCAATTAAAGTTGCTTGACCAATCAATTCCTGTAGGATTCGACCTCACTCTATTGTGAGTTTTTACTTGACGACAATTCGGTATACTTGCCGAGGGAAATTCGTTGAGAGACAAGTTTTTGTGCATCAATTATTCATAGCTTTAAGAAATATACTCTAAATTTTATTGATTATGGAATAGAAATAAGACATGAGATAAGCATAAAAGCAGACAAATAATAATAAAAGAAAGGAAATTAAGGACATAAAAATAAATGACTCTAATAATAATGCTCATGTAACTCTTAAAATAGATCTCTAATAACAAAAGTTATCACAAAGTTAAGATTAGGACTCAATAACCTTTATTTTGGGAGAAGGATGCTCCTTCAATCTGTGGGGTGTCTGGTCCCTCAAGGGAGAGCCTCTGGTGCTTTAGCTCCTGTAGCTTACGCCCTTGCTTTTCTTGCTCCTTAAGCAGTTTGCAGAGCATGCTATTTTGATTTTGTTGTTCTTCCTTAAGTTGATCCATAGCTTCTTGCAGCTTGGTGACAGATGCTTCTAGGCGGGTCTAGTAGTCAATCTGAGGAATTTCTGGGAGGAACTCCTGCGCCCTCCTTTTGATGGAGTTATCTTGCACTTGTTGTCCTTCCATTGACTTCTTGGTGATTGGGTGCTCGACTGGGATGAACTCATCTACTCCCATCTTCATTCCAGCATCTTTACATAGCTGAGAGATTAAGCTTGGGTAAGCCAATTTGGCTTCAGTGGAGTTCTTATTTGTAATTACATAGATCTCACAAGAAATTAGATGATGAATCTCCACTTCGTTTCCCAGCATAATGCAATGAATCATCACTGCTCTTTTGATAGTGACCTCAGAGCGGTTGCTAGTGGGCAATATAGAATGCCCAATGAAGTCCAAATAGCCCCTAGCAACTGGTTTGAGATCTCATCTCTTTAGTTAATTTGGGACACCTTTTGAGTTGGTTATCCACTTAGTTCCAGGGAGGCATATGTCCTCTAGAACTTGGTCCAAACGCTTATCTACTCTCAACATTCTCCTATTAAAGGATTCTGGATCATCTTGCAATTGAGGCAACTTGAAGACCTCTCTTATTTTGTCAAGGTGGAAGTAAATAATTCTCCCTCTTACCATAGTTTGAAAGGTATGGAAGGCAGTTCCAGTCATTCTCTGCTTATCTGTCAGCCACAGATTTGAGTAGAATTCCTGAACCATGTTTCTTCCCACATTTGTTTCAGGATTAGCTAGAATTTCCCAGCCTCTGTTTCGAATCTGATCCTAGATCTCCGGATATTCATCTTCTTTCAGATCGAATTTAACTTCCGGGATCACTGGCCTCAGACCCATTATTTTGTGGTAATGGTCTGCATGTTCTTTGGTTAAGAACCTCTCTTGATTCCAAAGTGGCTTTGGAGTATTCTCTTTCTTGCCTCTTGAAGTGGTTTGTTTTCCCTTAGGAGCCATGATCTTAATGAGTCTTAGCTTGGTGATCACGGAAAAACATACCAAACTTAGAGGTTTACTTGTCCTCAAGCAAAAGAAAGGAAATGAGAGGGATAAGAGGAGAGTCAAATTTGAGTTGTGGAGGAGAGGGGGTGGCCGAACGTGTATTTAAAAGTGGAGGGGTGGGATTCTGAGAATTTTGAAAAAGATATGATAGAAAGATATGATTGGTAAAAAAAATAAATCATGATATGAAAAAGATGAGATTTTAAAATTCAAAAGATATGAAAAAGATATAAAGAAGCTAAATATGAAAATTTGTTGATGCATCTAAGAATTAAAAGAAGATATGATGAGTTGGAAAAGATTTGGAAAGGAATTGAAAAGATAAATGAGTTTTTGAAAAAGATTTGGAAAGGATTTAAAAGAAAATTGAAAAGGGATTTAGAAGATTATTAAATTTTTGAAGATTGAGTGTGAGTGATGAAAATTTGTAACATGTTTATGCAAAAAATTATGAATTAAAACATGAAAGTTTAAAAAAATTTGAAGTGGAAACGAAATTTCCTCCCCCTGCCCTTTCCGGCGTTAAACGCCCAGAATGGTATCCATTCTGGTGTTTAACGCCCATTTGATGCTCCTTTTGGGCATTTAACGCCCAGCCAGGTACCCTGGCTGGCGTTAAACGCCAGAAATCCTTTGTCACTGGGCATTTTTCTGAACGCCCAGGATGCTGCAATTCTGGCGTTAAACGCCCAGAATGGTA
This sequence comes from Arachis hypogaea, assembly GCF_003086295.3. Taxonomy (NCBI): domain Eukaryota; kingdom Viridiplantae; phylum Streptophyta; class Magnoliopsida; order Fabales; family Fabaceae; genus Arachis; species Arachis hypogaea. Next base: position 64,762,287 of record NC_092046.1, on the reverse strand, counting down.
TCTGTTCATACCCTGGGTCAAGCTGTCCGACCCGGGATGTGTAGCGACCTCTTCAGGTCAGACTACCCGACCTTTTCCTAAAGAGCTCAGCCAAATTACCAGGAAAGCCCAGTAAAGGGCCCAAATAGAGGAACACGACCCAAATCCAAAGGCAGTCCAAGCCTATAGAGATAAAGGTGGTTTCTTTGAAGATAAGCTGACCTCACCCAAAGATAAGATAAGATAAGATAACTAACTTATCTTATCTAAAAAGGTCACTCCACACCATTATAAATACGCTGGCGCACCCAGGTATAACTCATACTCTGATTCTACTAAAAACCTGCTTAATACACTTGCTAACTTAAGCATCGGAGTCCCTTGCATGTACAACCACCCTACGGTGACAAAGGATCAGAAGCATAGCCAGTCCAACAAGCCGGACACGACAGCTCCGACCGCCGGCCACCAGCCGGACACATCATCTCCAGCCAGTACAGAAGGTTTCGTCCGAGATCGACCTACAGTTTTAGGTAACCCTTGGAACATTGGCGCCGTTGCCAGGGAACCTGGAAGTCATCCCATCACCATGGCGGACGACCATGACAACGACCACGACTCAGATCTAGAGGATAGAACACCGCACAAAAATACGAACACTACACTGAAAGATACCCCAGAATCTAACGGGGACAAAAACTCATCAAATCCGGGAGTGATAGAAGCGCTTCAAGATCGTTTAGAGCAACTTGAAAAAGAAACCCAGCATCAACGAGAAGTTGGGAAGGATCTACAAAGAGAGGTAAGGCGACGCTAAGAATTAGAAGATAAACTTCTAAAACTCGAAGCCGATCTCAAAGCCAAAGCTACTCGGTCCACCCCTGAGGACAATTCTCGCAAGGATCAAGATCCATTCACTAGGGAGATCATGAAGACCAAAATCCATAAGGACTTCAAACTTCTGGATATGACTTTATACGATGGCACTACAGATCCCAACCATCACCTCAGCAATTTTATAAGTAGAATGTTCTTCACCGATGCCTCAGATGTAGTTCACTGTAAAGCCTTCCCAACAACTCTTACAAAGACAGCAATTAGATGGTTTGACAATCTACCTCCTAGGTCCATCTCAAGCTTTGACGACTTAGCCAAAAAGTTCCTGGCCAGATTCTCCATCCAAAAAGATAAGGCTAAGCACGCCCTCAGTCTATTAGGAATCAAGCAAGGAGATCGGAAAAGTCTTCGCAACTACATGGAAAGATTCAACAAAACATGCATAGGCATACAAAGCCTACCAACAGAGGCCGTCATCATGGGCCTCATCAATGGCCTACGAGAGGGACCTTTTAGCCAATCTATATCAAAGAAATACCCCACATCTCTGAATGAAGTACAAGAACAAGCGGAGAAATACATCAACATGGAAGAAAATTCTCGACTAGGAGAAACCTCAAAATTCGGATTCACCTATCCCCCCGGGACAAGGATAAAGAGTCCAAAAAGAAGGAAGATCGACATGGGGAAAAATTAAAAATATCATAATTATACCCCTCTTCGGGTGTTCCTTGTGGATGTCTACAAAGAAGTCTGCCACACAGAAAAAATACCCCCAACTCGACCACTCAAAGGCAAAAAAGGAGGAGAAAACCGGACCGAATACTGTGAATACCATCGAGTCCGTGGGCGTTCCACCAATGAATGTTTTGACTTAAAAATATCATAGAAAAATTAGTAAGAGAGGGAAAATTAGATCGGTACCTGGCCACTCGGGACGACGAGCAAAGGGAAAGAAGAAGGGACGAGGATGTCAGACGAACCGAGCGATCATCTCGTACGCCAGAAAGACATGTCCATATGATACATGGAGGGTTCTCAGGGGGAGGGATCTCCAAATCATCTCGAAAAAGATATCTCAAAGAAGTATATCATGTTGAGGGGAAGGAGGAAGCACTCGACATCCCTGCAATTACCTTCACTAAAGAAGACGCATCCGGTGTCATCTCAGGACACGACGATCCCATGGTCATCACCATTATACTGGCAAACGTAAATCTCCACTGCACACTGATAAGACCAAGGAAGCTCCGCCGACATCTTGTTCAAAACTGCCTTCGACAAACTCGGCTTAGAAGAAAAAGAACTTAGAGCATACCCGAACAGTCTGTTTGGACTGGGAGACACCCCAGTGCAGCCACTTGGATACATCTCATTGCATACAACCTTCGGAAAGGGAAACCAATCCAGAACACTCAAAATAGACTACATCAGGGTCGACGTAAAGTCTGCCTACAATGCCCTGATAGGTCGATCAACATTAAATCAGCTCGGTGCAATAGTCTCGACTCCACATCTGTGCATGAAATTTCCAACTACAGAAGGGATAGCTACAATAAAAGCAAACCAGAAGATAGCGCGTCGCTGTTATAACGAAAGCCTAAATCTCAGAGGTAGAGGAGAAAAATTCCACACAATCGAACTCGGTGAAGTCCAGAGGCGGGAAGAGCTCCACCCACAACCCGAAGGTGAAATAGAAAAAGTCTGGATCGAAGATACCCCGGACAAAACAACCAATATTGGTACTAACCTAAAGAGAGATATAAAAGAATCAATCGTACGGTTCTTACGAGACAGTATCGACCTCTTTGCATGGAAAGCTGCAAACATGCCGGGTATAGACCCCAAATTAATGTATCACAAGTTGGCAGTATACCCAGGATCTCGGCCAGTACAACAAAGGCGAAGAAAGCTCGGGCCAGAACAATCCCAAGCAGTGGAAGAGCAGGTACAAGCTTTACTAGAAGCAGGATTCATAAGAGAAGTCAAGTATCCACTATGGCTAGCTAACGTCGTCTTGGTGAAAAAATCAAATGGGAAGTGGCGAATGTGCACCGATTACACTGATCTCAACAAAGCCTGCCCAAAAGATCCTTATCCACTCCCAAGTATTGACGCTCTGGTAGATGCCTCCTCCGGATATAAATACCTCTCGTTTATGGATGCATACTCGGGATACAACCAAATCCCAATGTATCCACCCGACCAAGAAAAAACTTCATTCTTAACCCCAAAGGCAAACTATTGCTACATCGTCATGCCTTTCGGTCTTAAAAATGCAGGAGCTACTTATCAAAGATTAATGAATAAGGTCTTTGCGGATCACATTGGAAAAATCATGGAAGTTTATATGGACGACATGTTAATAAAGATACAATGTGAAGAGATGCTATTGTTTGACCTGATCCAAGTATTCGACACTATAAGAAAGCATGGCATGCGACTCAATCCTACAAAATGCACCTTCCCAGTAGAAGCTGGCAAATTCATGGGTTTTTTGCTCACACAAAGAGGAATCGAGGCAAACCCGGATAAATGCCAGGCCATACTCGACATGAAGAGTCCGACTTGTGTCAAAGAGGTACAACAACTCAACGGGAGGTTGGCAGCCTTGTCCAGATTTCTAGCAGGATCGGCAATAAGATCTCTTCCCTTCTATGCCACTCTAAGGAAGGGAAAGAAGTTTGAATGGACAACGGAGTGCGAGCAAGCCTTCCAAGACTTCAAAAGATTCCTGGGACAAACACCTATCCTAACTCGACCACGGGAAGGAGAACCACTCATATTGTACCTCGCAGTAGGAAGTCGGACAATAGCCTCAGCACTAGTTCGAGAAGACGACAATGGGCAATAACTTGTATACTTCATCAGTAAAGCATTACAAGGGTCCGTGCTGAACTACCAAAAAATAGAGAAATTTGCTTATGCTCTCATACTAACATCTCGACGAATTCGTCCGTACTTCCAAGCTCACACCATTAAGGTTCGGACAAACCAGCCCATAAAAGGGATATTGCAGAAAACAGATCTAGCAGGCAAAATCTTGCAATGGGCAGTCGAGTTGTCCGAGTTTGACCTTCAATACGAAGCTCGGACAACCATCAAATCAAAATACTTAGCCGACTTCATTGCAAAATTTACAGACACCCCGGAAACCCCCACAGAATAGAATCTCTACGTGGACGATTCCTCAAATAAGACTGGAAGCGGCGCAAGTGTGATAATTGAAAGCAACCAAGGAACCCAAATCGAACTTTCCCTCAAATTCGGGTTCCCTGCCTCAAACAACCAAGCTGAATATGAGGCACTACTAGCTGGTTTGAAGCTGGCTAAAGAGGTCGGAGCTCAAAAACTCATTATCTTCAGCGACTCACAGGTGATCACTTCACAAATAACAGGGAGCTACCAAGCCAAAGATCCCACTATGAAAAAGTACTTGGGTAAAACCAGGGAACAGCTCGGACAACTCTGGGAATATGAGATCCTCCACATACCCTGCGAACAGAATGCCCGAGCTGACGCACTCTCAAAGCTAGCCAGCACCAAACCAGGGGGCAACAATAGAAGCCTCATCCAAGAAATACTGCAGATTCCGTCAATCTCGGAAGAAGAAAAAGTCCTAGCCATAACAGGTCAAGATCAAGGATGGATGGCTCCCATAATTAACTACCTCAAAATAGAAGCACTCCCTACAGATGAAAAGGAGGCAAAGAGGTTAAAACGAGAGGCACAATATTACACCATCATAAACAATACTCTATACAAGAGAGGGATTTCAATACCTCTGTTAAAATGTGTGCCGAATTCCAATACAAAGAAAGTTTTAGAAGAAGTACACAGTGGCATTTGTGGCAATCATCTCGGACCACAAGCTCTCACCAAAAAAGTACTCCGGGCCGAATTTTATTGGCCAACTCTACAAAAGGAAGCCACAGAGTTTGTAAAGACATGTCTACCATGCCAAAAACATGCCAACTTTCACATCGCCCCACCAGAGGAACTCATCAGTGTGGCCTCACCATCGCCATTTGCAAAATGGGGACTGGACTTTCTCGGACCCTTCCCTCAGGGATCGGGACAAGTTAAATTCCTCATAGTAAGGGTAGACTACTTTACAAAGTGGATCGAGGCAGAACCCTTAGCTAGGACCACTGCTCAAAGAAGTCGAAAATTCCTATATAGAAATATTGTCACAAGGTTCGGGGTCCCATACTCCATCACCACAGACAATGGCACCCAATTCACAGATGCAGGCTTTAGAAGGTTAGTGGCCGACTTGAATACAAAACACCAGTTCACTTCCGTAGAGCATCCCCAAGCCAATGGACAAGCTGAAGCTGCCAACAAAGTGGTATTGGCTGGGCTAAAATGGAGATTACAGGACGCAAAGGGAGCCTAGGCTGAAGAGCTCCCACAAGTCTGAAAGAGCTGAGGATTGATGGTTTAGAGGTTATAGTAAACTCTCGTTGTAAGTATAGTTACTAAACCAAGCAATCAACCTTTCTTACAAACGTTTTGGTTGTCACAAGTAACAAACCCCTAAATAAATTGATAACCGAAGTATTTAAACCTCGGGTCGTCTTCTCAAGGAATTGCAGGGAAGTATGTTCTTATTATTAGTTATGAGTTTGTAAATTGGGGTTTTGGAGTTTGGGCAATGGGCACAGGTATATTTAAATGACAAGTAAAATAAATTAACAATAATAAAATCTCTTGGCAAGGTATGAAGAACTGGAAGTCCTATCCTAGTTATCCTTATCAGGTGTGAAGAGAATTGGGTTTTAATCCCACTTTGTTAACCTCTAACTATGAAGGTAAATCAAGTGGACTGATTAGCTTGATTCTCAAGTACTAGTCAACTTCTGTGGAGAGACTAGCTTTAGAGCAATCCTAGTTCAATCAGAATCTGCCAATTTTAATCATTTGCTGAGTTTGATAACTCAAGTATTACCAATCACTTGACCAAAGCCAAAAGGAAGAAAATATCTAAATTAAATTAAAAGCATCAATATAAATAAAGCAAAGCAATTTTAAATCCAGAAATACCTCGAATTGCATTCACAAAAGAACTTAAATCTGACATGGACATTCATAAATTAAATTAGAAAATGAATAAAAAGAACATTGAACCTGGGATTGAGAGTCACTCCTAAAACTAAGAGAAGTCCTAAATCCTAATCCTAAGAGAGAGGAGAGAACCTCTCTCTCTAAAAACTATATCTACTCCTAAAATTGTGAATTGTGAGAGCCTCCTCATGAATGAATGGATTCCCCCACTTTATAGCCTCTAATCTGTGTTTTCTGGGCCGCAAACTGGGTCAAAAACAGTCCAGAATTCGCTGGTTGCAAATTCAAACTTGCTGAATTTTCGTCACTGCAATGCGTCCGCATGGATCACGCGGTCGCGTCGCCTAGCATCAGGGAAACTATGGCATATTATTTATCAAATCAAAGTCTCGGATGTTAGCTTTCCAACGCAACTGGAACCACGTCGTTTGGACCTCTGTACCTAAACTTATAGCCGTTTGAGTGCGAAGAGGTCAGGCTGGACAGCTTAGCAATTTCTCCAACTTCTTGCATTCCTTCCACTTTTGCATGCTTCCTTTCCATCCTCTGAGCCATTCCTGCCCTGTAATCTCTGAAATCGCTTAACACACATATCAAGGCATCTAATGGTAATAAGAGAGGATTAAATATATCAAAATTAAGACCAAAGAAGCATGTTTTCAATCATAGCACAAAATCAGGAAAGAGAATGTAAACTCATGCAAATAGTATGAATAAGTGGGTAAAGAGTTGATAAAAACCACTCAATTGAGCACAAGATAAACCATAAAATAGTGGTTTATCAACCTCCCCACACTTAAACAATAGCATGTCCTCATGCTAAGCTCAAGAGAAGCTATAAAGATGAAGAGGAATGATAGAATGTATGAAATGCAACCTACCTATATGAATGCAACTACATGCAAAAATGTTTCTACCTACTTGGTTAAAAGCAAATAAGTTCTCCAAGACAAACACAAATCAGATTTCACTGATTCAAATTATACAATAAGAGACAAGTAAACTTGTAATAAGATAGCTCATGAAAGCAGGGAACATAGAATTAAGCAATGAACCCTTACTGGTAGTGTATATCACTCTAGTCTCTCAAGTGTCTAGGGTCAATCACTCTACTCTTCTCTAATCATGCTTTCTAAACCTTGTTCTTCATCTAACCAATCAACAAATATTTAATATACCAATGCAAACATCATGAGGTCTTTTCAAGGTTGTAATGGGGCTGAGGTAAAGGTAAGGATATATGTATGGCCAAGTGAGCTATAATATGAATCTTTAATTAACCTAAGCTCTCACCTAATATACATATACTCTATATACTTTTAAATCCATGCCTAGCTACCCATAATTCCCACTTTTGTATAATTCACATACTCATGTACCAAATTTTCTTTAATTTTTATCATATGTGCATTGATCTTTTATTAAACTTAATATTGGGGTAATTTTGTCCCCTTATATATATATATATATATTTTTTTTTTCTCTCTTTTTTTTTTTGAATCATAAAAGCAAACATAACTTATCAATGCACATGGATTCTCCATTATTTTTCTATTTTGGTTTTTCATGAGTAGGTTCCCAAATTCTCAATATTCAAATAAATTAGAAACATGATACATTCCCTTATTAACCCATGTTCCCACAGTTTCCCCACACTTAATTGTTACACAATCCCTATCTTAAGCTAACCAAAGATTCAATTGGGATATTTAATTGTTTTTCTGCTTAAGGCTAGTGATGTGATAAAATACAGAATAAATGGGGATTAAAAGGCTCAAGGTGGCTGACAAGGGTGATTTAAAGGGTAAGCTTATTTGGGATAAGTGAGCTAAAATCAAACAATGGCCTCAATCATATGCAAGCATGTAAATACACTAAATAATGGACATATAGATTGGAACAAAATATAGATTACAATCATAGAGAAGGAAACACACAGGAATAAAATATTTATGGTTAAATAGTGTAACCATATAAATAAGCTCAAATCTCACAGATTGTGTGTTCTTTAGCTCAAAAATCATGTTCCAAATACAACTTCAAACAAGTTTTAACATAAAAAAATATATTTTTTCTCAATTTAAATTAGTGAAATTTTTCAAAGATAGGGTCTTAAAAGAATTTTATTACTTTAACCAAGTAGTAACTAGATGCATAAAATCAAACAAATATGCAAATGCAACAACTAACAAGGAAAATAAAATATTGGTGTTGATAAGAGAATACTAACCCATGGAGATCGGTATCGACCTCCCCACAATTAAAGATTGCACCGTCCTCGGTGCATGCTGAGATGTGCAGGTGGACGGGTTGTTCCAACTAGCGCTTTTTTCCAAAGATTGTGCAGACGGACTTGTCTTGTTTCCCCATGTAAACGTCTTCCAGTTCCCTTCTGGGTGGCCATCCTAAAAGAAAAAGGGAAGAAAGGTAACCCAGTAATAGAGATAAGAAAATAAATGAAGTATGGGTGGGTTAATGCCAAATGATAAGGGTCTCATTTACATGGAAGCTTCAACATGTACGTGAGAAAACAATAGAAGCCATGGCATACCAGCGGTGCAAAATTTGCAACAATGGAGAAGAGAGTGGGGAAGGAGAGATAATATAAATTCATGTCAATGCAAGAGTAATACAGATATAAAAGATTGGTATTAATTTAAATAATATTACTCAATAAGAATGAAACAAGTCACTAAGCACCAAGAAAATACCAGAAAAGATGTAACAGTTGAATAAGAACATTTGAACACCAATAATAATTTTAGAAAAATAAAAATATACAAAGAATGAAAGTATGCAAATAAATTAAATAAAATAGAATGGAAGTGAGAGAAAATAAGAAAGGAAGAAGAAAGAAATAAGAAAAGATGAGAAGAATAAGGATTCGGAGAAGAAAAGATAAGAAAATTGGCACTAATCTGGATAGGTTGTGCGACGCTGGCAACGCGGTCGCGTGGGTGACGCGGTCGCATGGTGCGCAATAAGGTTAGGCGACGCGGACGCGTGGGGCACGCGGTCGCGTGACTCGATTTGTGCTAGTGGCGCGAGTGCAGCCTCGCGGTCGCACAACTCTCTGTTCAAAACTTAGTATTGCCAAAATCCAGGGTGACGCAGTCGCGTGAGGCATGCGATCGCGTGAGTGGCCATTTTCTTAAAATGACGCGGCTACGTGGGGCACGCGGTCGCGTGGTAGGGCTTGGGCTTCCAGCACGAGTCCAGCCCAATTCCAGCTCAACTTTCGGCCATACACCTTTTTACGTCGATTTACAGGGCCACGCGGTCGCGTGGGTGACGCGGACGCGTGGGGAGGCTATTTCACGAATGATGCGGTCGCGTGGGGTCAAATTATGCTAAAGGCGTGCCTCCAGCCACGCTCTCGCGTGACTCTCTGTTCGTTTTCTTTTCTTTCCATTGCACTGGTGACGCGGACGCGTCAGCGACGCTCCCGCGTCGCGTGCGTGCTCTCCTTTTTTTATTTTAAATCTAAAAAAAAAGTGCAGAATGCAGTGTTAATATGAATGTGATACAAAACTCCAGGTTCAATATAATAAAATAAAATAAAACTCGAAAACAAATAAAACTAAATAAAAATGAAAAAGGAACGATCATACCATGGTGGGTTGTCTCCCACCTAGCACTTTTAGTTAAAGTCCTTAAGTTGGACATTTGATGAGCTTCCTGTTATGGTGGCTTGTGTTTGAACTCATCCAGGAATCTCCGCCAATGTTTGTAATTCCAATAGCCTCCGGGATCCCAAACTAGGCACGTAAAGCCTTTGAGCAGCTTCAAACAGATTCTTAGGCTCCCGGGGTGTTGGATGTCAGAGCAGATTCCAGGATCCCAAATCTTGCTTTTACACCCGTCTTCAAGTTGATTATCATGATTCCATCCGGGTGGTTCAGCTTTAGAATTCTCACTGAAGCATCCAAACAACTTCCTAGACCCATTCAATTGAGCTTTACACCAACCTTTGTGTTTAAACTTTAAGCTTTCAACCATAATGAACCTTGCAGGATAGTTCTTACCACTGACCATCTTCCTCTTACTCTTAATGCCACAAAGAGTTCTAAGTTGACCATCCGTCTCCAGTAGCCCATATTCAAGTGGAATTAGAAAGCTAAGGGATATGAATTTTACCCACTTGAATGTTGTGAAGGATGATGGCAACTTAGGGGGAGGTATTTTTAATGAAATTGCAAGCTCCACTCCCTTGTGCTCTCTCTGATAATTACCACCTCTTTGCAAGCTTCTTCAATTTTAACCTCTTCCTCTTGGTAGCTTTCTTCCAATTCAATCTCCTCTTCATTGCTTTCCAAGGGCATGGGAGGTTGTGCTTCTTCTTCTTGAATCTCCATCTCTTGATCAACCTCTTCCAAGTCTTCAACTATGATATGCTTTGGAGGTTGTACACCCTCCTCAACATCAATTTCAATCGCCTTGGAAGGAGGTTCTATAACCTGATTTTCCCATGGAGGTTCAGCATCTCTTAAGTCTACAACCACTTCTTCCTCTTTAATAATTACAGCTTCCTCCACTTGTTTCAGTACAAAATCATGCTCTGTACTGTCCATTGGAGTTTTTAGTATCTCCTTCATGCTACATTCTTCATTAGATTGTCCACATGAAGCCATGGGGGTTCCTTGAGTGTCCAAACGTCGGGAAGCTAATTGATTTATTGCTTGATTCAATTGGTGAATGGTTGCTTGAAATTTTGCACATGTTTCCGTGAGACGCTCTGTTGAGTCTTGAGGTGATGGATATGGACATGGTACATAGGGAAGTGGTGGTTCTTGATATGGTTCATATGGCTCATAAGGTGGTTGGTATGGTGGGTAAGGGTTAGGATCATATGAGGGTGTTTGGTGGTAAGGGGCTTGTGAGTATGGTGGTCCAAAGCTATGTTGAGAAGAGGGTTTATAGGCATATGGTGGTGGTTGTTGATAGTCCATTGGAGGTGGTTGTTGCCATGAGGTTGTTCAAATCCTTGTGGCTCCTCCCATCTTTGATTGTTCCAACCTTGATGCCTGTTCTCATTGTAATTTCCTCTTCCTGCAATATAATTGTAACCAGACTCATAGCCAAAGGGGTGAGAGTTCATAGTAGCAAATAAAAATTAAAAACAAAAATAAAAACAAATTTTAAATTAAAAGGTTATTTAAATTTTGAATTTAAAAATTAAATTTTGAAATTTGAAAATTAAATTTTTGATATTTGAAATTTGAATTTTTGAATTTTAAATTTTTGAAATTTGAATTTTGAAATTTTAAATAAGATAAGATAAGATAAATTTTTTTTTTAAAATAAAAACCAATAACCTCTTAATTTACGAAAAAAAAAGTAAAAATAAAAACAAAAATAAAAACAAATAAACAAGTAAAAAGCAAATATTTACAATAACCAATAATAAGGCACACGTTTGCAATTTTCCGGCAACGGCGCCATTTTGAAAGAGCTGAGGATTGATGGTTTAGAGGTTATAGTAAACTCTCGTTGTAAGTATAGTTACTAAACTAAGCAATCAACCTTTCTTACAAACGTTTTGGTTGTCACAAGTAACAAACCCTAAATAAATTGATAACCGAAGTATTTAAACATCGGGTCGTCTTCTCAAGGAATTGCAGAGAAGTATGTTCTTATTATTAGTTATGAGTTTGTAAATTGGGGTTTTGGAGTTTGGGCCATGGGCACAGGTATATTTAAATGACAAGTAAAATAAATTAACAATAATAAAATCTCTTGGCAAGGTATGAAGAACTGGAAGTCCTATCCTAGTTATCCTTATCAGGTGTGAAGAGAATTAGGTTTTAATCCCACTTTGTTAACCTCTAACTATGAAGGTAAATCAAGTGGACTGATTAGCTTGATTCTCAAGTCCTAGTCAACTCCTGTGGAGAGACTAGCTTTAGAGCAATCCTAGTTCAATCAGAATCTACCAATTTCAATCACTTGCTGAGTTTGATTCAAGTGTTACCAATCACTTGACCAAAGCCAAAAGGAAGAAAATATCTAAATTAAATTAAAAGCATCAATATAAATAAAGCAAAGCAATTTTAAATCTAAAAATACCTCGAATTGCATTCACAAAAGAACTTAAATCTGAAATGGACATTCATAAATTAAATTAGAAAATAAATAAAAAGAACATTGAACCTGGGATTGAGAGTCACTCCTAAAACTAAGAGAAGTCCTAAATCATAATCCTAAGAGAGAGGAGAGAACCTCTCTCTCTAGAAACTATATTTACTCCTAAAATTATGAATTGTGAGAACCTCCTCATGAATGAATGGATTTCCCCACTTTATAGCCTCTAATCTGTGTTTTCTGGGCCGCAAACTGGGTCAGAAACAGTCCAGAATTCGTTGGTTGCGAATTCAAACTTAATGAATTTTCATCACTGCGACGCGTCCGCATGGATCACGCGGTCGCGTCACCTAGCGTCAGGGCAAATATGACATATTATATATCAAATCGAAGCCCCGGATGTTAGCTTTCCAACGCAACTGGAACCGTGTCGTTTGGACCTCTGTAGCTAAACTTATAGCCGTTTGAGTGCGAAGAGGTCGGGCTAGACAGCTTAGCAATTTCTCCAACTTCTTGCATTCCTTCCACTTTTGCATGCTTCCTTTCCATCCTCTGAGCCATTCCTGTCCTGTAATATCTGAAATCACTTAACACACATATCAAGGCATCTAATGGTAATAAGAGAGGATTAAATATATCAAAATTAAGACCAAAGAAGCATGTTTTCAATCATAGCCCAAAATCAGGAAGGAGAATGTAAACTCATGCAAATAGTATGAATAAGTGGGTAAAGAGTTGATAAAAACCACTCAATTGAGCACAAGATAAACCATAAAATAGTGGTTTATCAAAGTCCAATGGGCATATTGAACAACGCCGCATTCTACCACAAAGGAATCACCCTTCTGGTTAGGATACGGAATGGAGGCAATGATCCCAGTAGAGATCGAAGAAGGGTCACCTAGAGTGATCCACTGTGATGAAGAAGCCAACCCCCAACTTCAAAGGGAAGAACTTGATCTACTTCCTGAAGTCCAAGAGAGAGCTCGGATCAAGGAAGAAGCACTAAAATGTCGAATGACTTCCAGATATAATCAAAAGGTAGTGCCACAAGGTTTCGCTGAGAATGATCTCATCCTAATCCGAAATGATATCAGAACAACTCGACCTGGAGAAGAAAAGCTGGCAGCAAACTGGAAAGGACCCTACCGAGTCATAGAAGTACTTGGGAAGGGCTATTACAGACTGTCCGAACTCGATGGACAAGAGCTTCCTAGGTCGTGGCACGCCTGCAACCTAAGAAGGTACTATAGCTAGGAATGGTAAAGGATCTCAGCATAAGATGCGCTCTTTTTCCTGAAAAGGTTTTTCAATGAGGCACCAAGCTGAGATCCACAAATTATCCGACTTAAAAGGATAAAAACTCCGCATGTACATATTTGCATTTTCTTTTAAATAAAATATATTAGATGTTCTACAAGTTTTCAAGATGCATTAATCTGAAACATTCATCGTCCGATTATAAAGCAGCAGATCGGCAGAAAGTGAAAAACAAATTCACTGCATGATCACGATAAAGACCAACAGAGATGAAAACCAAATTCATCTAAAGGTCGACTAAAGAAGGATTGAACCCAACTTCTACAAATCGGCAAAGATGAAAATAGAATAATGCAAGAAGTTATCGAAAGTGATCCGGAGAAAGGACCTGATGAGGTCTTGATAAGATGGATTGCTAAATAATAACTTAAAGACTGGCCGACGTTAAGAAGTCGGACCAGTTGACCATAGTTATAAGTAAACACTGAAAAGAGGTCTGGCCAACCCTATAAAAGAGGATTACTATAACTTAGAAGGGCACGACACGACGAAGTCGGCCCAAAACATAAAGTTATAGAAGTAATCCCTGAAAGAGACCTGTACAAGGTCCAAGAAAGAGGATTACAAAAATAACTTAGAAAGGCCCGACATAACGAAGTCGGCCCAGAACGTAAAGTTATAAGTAATCCCTGAAAGAGACCTGAACAAGGTCCAAGAAAGAGGATTACAAAAATAACTTAGAAGGGCCCGACATGACGAAGTCGGCCCAGAACGTAAAGTTATAAGTAATCCCTAAAAGAAACCTGAACAAGGTCCAAGAAAGAGGATTACAAAAATAACTTAGAAAGGCCCGACATAACGAAGTCGGCCCAAAACGTAAAGTTATAAGTAATCCCTGAAAGAGACCTGAACAAGGTCCAAGAAAGAGGATTACAAAAATAACTTAGAAAGGCCTGACATAACGAAGTCGGCCCGGAACGTAAAGTTATAAGTAATCCCTGAAAGAGACCTGCACAAGGTCCGAGAAAGAGGATTACAAAAATAACTTAGAAAGGCCGGACATAACGAAGTCGGCCCAGAACGTAAAGTTATAATTAATCCCTAAAAGAGACCTAAACAAGGTCCAAGAAAGAGGATTACAAAAATAACTTAGAAAGGCCCGACATAACGAAGTCGGTCCAGAACGTAAAGTTATAAGTAATCCCTGAAAGAGACCTGAACAAAGTCCAAGAAAGAGGATTACAAAATAACCTAGAAGGACCCGACATGACGAAGTCGGTCCACATAAAATGCTAAAGTGATAAAAAGTAATACCTGTCAGAGACCTCATGAAAGGTCCAAACAAAACAGGATTACTAGAAACAACTTCAAAAGCCTCAAAGGAATCAAAAGCCACAAATACAAAAGCAATCCAAAGAGGTCAAGCAACAAGTCTCCAACGCTACCAAAAACCCAAAAAAGGTACCAAGAAAGATAAAGACCGACATGATATTAAAAGCATGAAGTTATAATAAAAACAAGTTCAAAGAGGCTACCCAAATCAGCCCCAAGAACTTGGAAGCTATTTTTTGTTTTTCAAAACGAAGTTGCTAAACAAGCAACTGAAAAAGTGTCAACAGTCAGCAACATCACTTACAAAATAAAAAGTTTAAAAAAGCCCACAAGCCGGGCAATCTACACAAGCAGTTAGAAAATTCAGTTAACATCAGAAGACTTCTCGGCAGCATCAGCACGAGGTGAAGGAGGGCGAGTCTGAATGGGCACAGCATCCACGGTCCCATCATCCCGATTCAAGATTTGACAGTCAGGATCTGACACGGGATGACCGACCTCAGCTGAAGGAACTGCAGAAGTCGACACCACAGAGGCTTTGGGAGCAGGCACAGAGGGAGGTTCAACATCATCGTCATCAGGGTCGTCAGGGACAATCTTGCCATCCTTCACAACATTGTCCAGACTGAAGGAAGTAAGGTCGACCTCGGGTGCAAGAACTCGAACCTGCTCCTTCAAGTTCTCATAAGCAGCATTAACGCTGCCTACAAGGTGACCCTGGAGCTCGGCATAATCAGCCTGGGCCGATTCCAGTTCCTCCCTAAGACGCATTACCTCACGATAGGATGTGACATAGCTCTCCTTGTGCCTCAATGCTGTATCCTCAGCCAACCTCACTGAAGCCGCCAAGGCAATAGAACTAGCCTTTTCGCCCTCCAGCTCCTTCTCTAGTTTGGTCACCTTCACTTGAAGCTCCTCCTTCAAACCCTTCATCCTGTCAAACTCCTGCTTAGCCTCCTCCATAAAAGCTTTGAGCATAAAGAGGGAGGTCTTGGGCCGTGCGGTACAGGGCAGCTCCTATATGTGCCATCGTAACACTACTCCGAGTAATAAAATCCAGGTGGCGAAGGAGATAGACATCGTCGGTAGGGATGGTACCATAAGGACCAATCTGTTGATCTACAAACTCAACCGCGTCAAAGTCAGGGGCATCAAGGTTGAAAGGCTCAATTGTTTTTTGTTTGGAGGAGCACCAGAAGTAGCAACAGAAGCTTGAGGAGGATCAACCAAACGAGCCCGGGGAGTAGGGATTACCTTCCTCACCCCCGGTGAGCTCAGTACGGCCGGCTTCGAATGAACCTGGGACGATCCCTCCCCGGCCGCCTTTGCCGAGATGTTTTGGGTTGCAGTAGCTTTTCTTACCCTTTTGAAAGCCTTCATAGATTCATTATTTTTAATCATCTCTGCCAAACAAAACATCACAGCAGGAAACCAAGTTACAATTCAAAAAAGAGCTCGTAAAGAAATAAACTCGACAAAACAAGGAAAGCCAAAATTGAACACTACCCAGCTCATCTCGGAGGAGTGAGGGGTCCCCTGAGAATTTCTTGGTATCAAGATAGGGAGGCTCCCCCCAATTCTCCTCCAACACAATCACAAAGGCCTGCTCGACCTCGTCCAACATCTCCTAGGAATACCTCGACACAACAACGTTCTTTTGCCACTCTAAAGGAAAAGTGGGCTCATTCTCATCCAGAAAAAAAGGGACGAGCTCCTTCAACAGCTCGAACCTTGAAGAAATAGTTCTTAAAATCACGAAACGACTCGTCATACATAGAAAAAACTTTCTTCCCTTGCGAGCTCGGAAAGAAACCCAGGCAACCTTTTTCTTCACCACCCCAGGTTTGTCAAGACAAACAAATAAAAGAAAATGGATTGCGAAGTAGGGACGTCAAATTCACGACACAGCAATTGAAAGATCTTTATAAAACCCCAAGAATTGGGGTGAAGTTGGGATGGAACTACATTGCAAGACCACAACAGGTTGGTCTCAAAAGGAGTAAAAGGAATGGTGATATTCATCTGGCCAAAAAAAATCGTATGCATAGAAAAAAGGACGGTCTCCAGCAACTTGAGTAGAGAAACAAACTCTCTCTTCAGGAGTGGGGTACAAGCTCATAATTTTTTTCCTCACTACCACTACTACAAACCCTATGAAATTTCCTAAGCTGCTGACAAAATTCGGAATCAACCAAAGAAACACACAAAAGAACCATGGAATCCACCCAATCAGCCATGCCCTCAGGGACTTGGGAAGATGTCTCAACAATGTTCTTGCGAGAAGACATGAGGTCAACTAGTCCTACAGCAAGAAAAGAAGAAAATAAATTACTAACCCAAACATCTCGGATAAAGTAAAAAACAAACCATATCAGAACAGCGTGGACAAGCATGACACAGAGCAATACAAGCAACAAAAGAAAACCCCAGGACCCACACTAAAGATCCAGGGGCACCTTTTGGAGGCAAGTTATGGAACAAGGACTCAGGGAAACCTACAAGTCTACATCACTACATGTCTTAACAGGAAGACAACACTCTGAGAAGAAAGCCACGAGCTACAAATCAAATAAAGTCATCAAAATAACTACCTCCCAAAATTCACAGTCGCAGACGGGACTACCAAGTAACGAAAATACCAAGAAGAAGTCATCAAAGACGCCACCCTTTTTAGAAAATAAACACCCCAAACAAACAAAGTTCACGAAGAAAATCAAAATGAGCCACTAGAAAATATCGTTACTTTTGATGAGCGGATAATTTATACGCTTTTTGGCATTGTTTTCAGTATGTTTTTAATATATTTTAGGTAGTTTTATTATGTTTTTATTAGTTTTTATTTAAAAATCACATTTCTGGACTTTACTATGAGTTTGTGTGTTTTTCTATGATTTCAGGTATTTTCTGGCTGAAATTGAGGGACCTGAGCAAAAATCTTATTCAGAGGCTGAAAAAGGACTGCAGATGCTGTTAGATTCTGACCTCCCTGCACTCGAAGTGGATTTTCTGGAGCTACAGAAGCCCAATTGGTGCGCTCTCAATTGCGTTGAAAAGTAGACATCCTGGGCTTTCCAGAAATATAATAGTCCATACATTGCCCGAGATTTGATGGCCCAAACAGGCATTCCAAGTCATCTCAAGAAATCTGGCATTTAACGCCAGAACTGGCACAAAAGCTGGAGTTAAACGCCCAAACGGGAACAAAAGCTGGCGTTTAACTCCAAGAAAAGTCTCTACACATGGAAGCTTCAATGCTCAGCCCAAGCACGCACTAAAGTGGGCCCGGAAGAAGATTTCTGCATTAATTACTTATTTCTGTAAACCCTAGGCTACTAGTTCTCTATAAATAGGACCTTTTACTATTGTATTTTCATCTTTGATAAGTCTTATGCTATCTTAGACGCTTTTGGAGGCTGGCCTCATGGCCATGCCTAGATCTTGTTCTTATGTATTTTCAACGGTGGAGTTTCTACACACCATAGATTAAGGTGTGGAGCTCTGCTGTTCTTCATGAATTAATGCAAAGTACTATTGTTTTTCTATTCAACTCAAGTCTATTTCTTCTCCAAGATATTCATTCGCACCCAAGAACATGATGAATGTGATGATTATGTGACACTCATCACCATTCTCACCTATGAACGCGTGCCTGACAACCACTTCTGTTCTACATGCAAACAAGCTTGATTGTGTATCTCTTGGGTTTCTAATCTAAGATTAGAACCTTCGTGGTATAGGCTAGAATTATTGGCGGCCATTCCTGAGATCCGGAATGTCTAAACCTTGTCTGTGGTATTCTGAGTAGGATCTGGGAACGGATGACTGTGACGAGCTTCAAACTCGCGATTGTTGGGCGTGTGACAGACGCAAAAGGATCAATGGATCCTATTCCAACATCATCGAGAACCGACAGATGATTAGCCGTGCGGTGACAGCGTGCGTTGAACATTTTCACTGAGAGGACAGGAAGTAGCCATTGACAACGGTGATGCCCAACATAAAGCTTGCCATGGAAAGGAGTATGAATGATTGGAAGAAGGCAATGGGAAAGCAGAGGTTCAGGAGGAACAAAGCATCTTCATACGCTTATCTGAAATTCCTACAATTGAATTACATAAGTATCTCTATCTTTATTTTATGTTTTATTTATCTTTTAATTATCAATTCTCCATCACCATCTGAATTCGCCTGACTGAGATTTACAAGGTGACCATAGCTTGCTTCAAGCCGACAGTCTTCGTGGGATCGACCCTTACTCACGTAAGGTTTATTACTTGGACGACCCAGTGCACTTGCTGGTTAGTTGTGCGGAATTGTGACAAAGTGTGATTCACGTTTGAGAGCTCCAAGTCCTTTGGTGCCATTGTTGATGATCACAATTTCGTGCACCAAGTTTTTGGTGCCGTTGCCGGGGATTGTTCGAGTTTGGACAACTGACAGTTCATCTTGTTGCTTAGATTAGGTAATTTTATTTTATTTTTATTTTTGAAAAATTCAAAAATACAAAAAAATTGTTTTTTTCTATTTTGTTCTTCAGAGTTTTTAAGAATGAATTCTAGAGTTTCATGATGATTTGTTGAAGTCTGGCTGGCTGTGAAGCCATGTCTAATCTTATTGGACCGAGGTTTCAACTTATCATCACAAGAGCTTATTAATTTCTATCAATTTTGCTGTTGTTAGCAATGCTCTGCTAAAGCTTGGCTGGCCATTGGCCATGTCTAGTATTTTGGACCGGAGCTTTCATTGAAAGCTTGGCCGGCTAGTAAGCCATGTCTAATTCCTGGACCGGAGTCTTAGACTAGCATTGCAATGATTCCTGGAATTCTTATTAAAAATTTTGAATCCCTTTATTCTCTTTTCCACTCAATTTTCGAAAAATCACAAAAAAAATTTATAAAACCATAAAAATCAAAAATATTTTATGTTTCTTGTTTGAGTCTAGTATCAATTTTTAAGTATGGTGTCAATTGCATGACTTTCTTCTTCTTGCATTTTTCGAATATATGCATATTATTCTTCATTGATCTTCAAGTAGTTCTTGATGATTTCATTGCTCTGATCTTTAAATTCTCTTGTTTTGTGTGTTTTGTTGTTTCTCATGTGCATTCTCAATTTGTTAGTATCTCTTATATGAAAATTTTTTAAGTTTGGTGTCCTGCATGCATTGTTTGTTTGATTTGAGTTTCCTAAGATTAGTTGTATTTTGATTGTTTCTCATCATTGAAAAATTCAAAAAAAAATTCAAAACTATGTCTTTTCAAGTCAATAATACAGAGAATTGAAGACTCAGAACATTCAGCAGAGGAATCAAACAGAAAAAACTGGGCGTTCAAAACGCCCAGTGAAGAAGGAAAACTGGCGTTTAAACGCCAGCCAGGGTACCTGGCTGGGCGTTAAACGCCCAAAAAGGTAGGATTTTGGGCGTTAAACGCCAGAATGGATGCCATTCTGGGCGTTTAACGCCAGGATGACACTAGAGGGAAGATTTTGTTTTTAATTCAATTTTTTTTCAAATCTTCATAATTTTTCAAAATCAAATCTTTTTCAAATCATATCTTTTCAATCATATCTTTTCAAAATCAATTTCTTTTCAATTTTTTTATTTATTACTATTTTCGAAAATCCTTGCTATAATTAATAATTTAATTCAAAATTTTCTAGTTGTTAATTGCCTATTAAGAAAGGATCAAAAGTTTTAGTTCTAGAATCATATCTTCTAATTTCTTGTTAGTCAAGTAATCAACTTTAATTTTAAAACTTTCTCTTTTTAATTTGATTTTCAATCATATCTTCTCAATCATATCTTTTCAATCACATCTTTTTCAAAATTAAGTTTCAATCATACCTTTTTGATTTCTAATTTCAAAATCTTTTTCAAAAATCACTTAATTTCTTTCCCAATCTTAGTTTTCGAAAATCTCAATCAAATTTTCAAATTTCTTTTTATTATTTCAAAATCTTTTTAATTTATTATCGAAAATTCTTCCCCTCTTCTCACATCCTTCTATTTAAGGGACTAACACTCCTCCTCAAGGTGCAATTCGAACTCTATCCCTCTTGATAAGTTTGAATTCTCCTCTGTCTACCTCCTCCTTCTATTCTTCTTTTCCTCTGACACCTCAAGGAATCTCTATACTGTGACATAGAGGATTCTCTACTTTCTTGTTCTCTTCTCTTTCATATGAGCAGGAGCAAAGATAAAGGCATACTTGTTAAGGCTGATCCTGAACCTGAAAGGACCTTGAAGAGAAAGCTAAGAGAAGCTAAAGTACAATTCTCTCTAGAGGGCCTAACAGAGCTTTTCAAAGAAGAAGAAGCCATGGCAGCCGAAAATAACAATGCCAACAATGCAAGGAAGGTGCTTGGTGACTTTACTGCACTTACTCCTGACTTCTATGGGAGAAGCATCTCAATCCCTGCCATTGGAGAAAACAACTTTGAGCTTAAGCCTCAATTAGTTTCTCTAATGCAACAGAATTGCAAGTTTCATGGACTTCCATTGGAAGATCCTCATCAGTTCTTAGCTGAATTCCTGCAAATCTGTGATACTGTCAAGACCAATGGGGTTGATCTTGAGGTCTACAGACTTATGCTCTTCCCTTTTGCTGTAAGAGACAGAGCTAGGACATGGTTGGACTCACAACCTAAAGAAAGCCTGAACTCTTGGGAAAAGCTAGTCAATGCCTTCTTGGCGAAGTTTTTTCCACCTCAAAAACTGAGTAAGCTTAGAGTGGAAGTCCAAACCTTCAGACAGAAGGAAGGTGAATCCCTCTATGAAGCTTGGGAAAGATACAAGCAATTGATCAGAAGGTGCCCTTCTGACATGCTTTCAGAATGGAGCATCATAGGTATATTCTATGATGGTCTGTCTGAACTATCCAAGATGTCATTGGATAGCTCTGCTGGAGGATCTCTTCATCTGAAGAAGACGCCTGCAGAAGCTCAGGAACTCATTGAAATGGTTACAAATAACCAATTCATGTACACTTCTGAAAGGAATCCTGTGAATAATGGGACAAATCAGAAGAAATGAGTTCTTGAAATTGATACTCTGAATGCTATATTGGCTCAGAATAAAATATTGACTCAGCAAGTCAATATGATTTCTCAGAGTCTGTCTGGAATGCAAGCAACAACAGGCAGTACTAAGGAAGCTTCCTCTAAAGAAGAAGCTTATGATCCTAAGAACCCAGCAATGGAAGAGGTGAATTACATGGGAGAACCCTATGGAAACACCTATAATCCTTCATGGAAAAATCATCCAAATCTCTCATAGAAGGATCAACAGAGACCTCAACAAGGTTTCAACAACAATAATGGTGGAAGAAACAGGTTTAGCAATAGCAAGTCTTTTCCATCATATTCTCAGTAACAGACAGAGAATTCTAAGCAGAGCTCCTCTGACTTAGCAACCATAGTCTCTGATCTAATCAAAATCACTCAAAGTTTTATGATTGAAACAAGGTCCTCCATTAGAAATTTGGAGGCACAAGTGGGTCAGCTGAGTAAGAAAATTACTGAACTCCCTCCTAGCACTCTCCCAAGCAATACAGAAGAGAATCCAAAAAGAGAGTGCAAGGCCATAACCACAACCCACATGGCCGAACATGGAGAGGAGGAAGAGGCAGTGATCTCCACTGAGGAAGACCTCAATGGACATCCACTGGCCTCCATGGAGTTCCCTGATGAGGAACCATGGGAATCTGAGGCTCACACAGAGACCATAGAGATTCCATTGAATTTACTTCTGCCATTCATGAGCTCTGATGAGTATTCTTCCCTTGAAGAAGATAAAGATGTTACTGAAGAGCAAGTTGCTAAGTATCTTGGAGCAATCATGAAGCTAAATGCCAAGTTATTTGGTAATGAGACTTGGGAGGATGAACCCCCTTGCTCATCAAAGAACTGGATGACTTGACTAGGCAGAGATTACCTCTGAAGAGACAAGATCCTGGAAAGTTCTCAATACCTTGTGCCATAGGCACCATGACCTTTGAGAAGGCTCTGTGTGACCTAGGGTCAAGCATAAACCTCATACCTCTCTCTATAATGGAGAAGCTAGGGATCATTGAGGTACAAGCTGCTAGAATCTCACTGGAGATGGCAGACAATTCAAAAAAACAGGCTTATGGACTTGTAGAGGATGTCTTGGTAAAGGTTGAAGGCCAATACATCCCTGCTGACTTCATAATCCTAGAGACTGGGAAGTGTATGGATGAATCCATCATCCTTGGCAGACCCTTCCTAGTCACAGCAAAAGCTGTGATTGATGTTGACAGAGGAGAATTGATCATTCAAGTGAATGAAGACTCCCTTGTGTTTAAATCTCAAGGATATCCCTCTGTAACCATGGAGAGGAAGCATGAAGAGCTTCTCTCAATACAGAGTCAAACAGAGCCCCCATAGTTAAACCCTAAGTTTGGTGTTGGGAGGCCACAACCAAACTTTAAGTTTGGTGTTGAACCCCCACATTCAAACTCTAAGTTTGGTGTTGGGAGGTTCCAACATTGCTCTGAACATCTGTGAGGCTCCATGAGAGCCCACTGTCAAGCTATTGACATTAAAGAAGCGCTTGTTGGGAGGCAACCCAATTTTTACTTATCTATGTTAAATTTCTATTTTCTTTTGTTAATTTATGTTTTCTGTAGGTTGATGATCATGTGAAGTCACAAAAACAATTGAAAAAGCAAAAACAAAATGAAAAATAGAATTAAAAATAGAACACCCTGGAGGAGAAACTTACTGGCGTTTAAACGCCAGTAAGGGTAGCAGAATGGGCGTTAAACGCCCAGTCTGGCACCATTCTGGGCGTTTAACGCCAGAAATGGGCACCAGACTGGCGTTTAACGCCAGGAATGGGCAAGAAGCTGGTGTTAAATGCCAGAAATGGGCAGCAGCCTGGCGTTTAACGCCAGGATTGGCAGAAAGGGGCATTTTTACACGCCACTTGGTGCAGGGATGAGAAATCCTTGACACCTCAGGATTTGTGGACCCCACAGGATCCCCACCTACCCCACCTCTCTCTCTCTTCTTCACTCATTCACCAATCACCTCAATACCTCTTCCCCAAAAACCCCTCACCTATCAAATCCCACCATTCTCTTCACCACTCACATCCATCCTTCATAAAACCCCACCTACCTCACCATTCAAATTCAAACCACTTTCCCTCCCAAACCCACCCATAATGGCCGAACCTTACCCCCTTCTCCACTCCTATATAAACCTATCTTCACTCCTTCATTTTCACACAACATAAACACTACTTCTCCCCCTTGGCCGAAACACTAAGCCCCTCCATCTCCTCTATTTCTTCTTCTTCTACTCTCTTCTTTCTTCTTTTGCTCGAGGACGAGCAAACCTTCTAAGTTTGGTGTGGTAAAAGCTAAAGCTTTTTGGTTTTTCCATAACCATTTATGGCACCAAAGGCCGGAGAAACCTCTAGAAAGAGGAAAGGAAAGGCGAAAGCTTCCACCTCCGAGTCATGAGAGATGGAGAGATTCCTCTCAAGGGTGCATCAAGACCACTTCTATGAAGTTGTGGCCAAGAAGAAGGTGTGGAGCTCTGCTGTTCTTCATGAATTAATGCAAAGTACTATTGTTTTTCTATTCAACTCGAGTCTATTTCTTCTCCAAGATATTCATTCGCACCCAAGAACATGATGAATGTGATGATTATGTGACACTCATCACCATTCTCACCTATGAACGCGTGCCTGACAACCACTTCTGTTCTACATGCAAACAAGCTTGATTGTGTATCTCTTGGGTTTCTAATCTAAGATTAGAACCATCGTGGTATAGGCTAGAATTATTGGCGGCCATTCCTGAGATCCGGAACGTCTAAACCTTGTCTGTGGTATTCTGAGTAGGATCTGGGAAGGGATGACTGTGACGAGCTTCAAACTCGCGATTGTTGGGCGTGTGACAGACGCAAAAGGATCAATGGATCCTATTCTAACATGATCGAGAACCAACAGATGATTAGCCGTGCGGTGACAGCGTACGTTGAACATTTTCACTGAGAGGACGGGAAGTAGCCATTGATAACGGTGATGCCCAACATAAAGCTTGCTATGGAAAGGAGTATGAATGATTGGAAGAAGGCAATGGGAAAGCAGAGGTTCAGGAGGAACAAAGCATCTTCATACGCTTATCTGAAATTCCTACCAATGAATTACATAAGTATCTCTATCTTTATTTTATGTTTTATTTATCTTTTAATTATCAATTCTCCATCACCATCTGAATTTGCCTGACTGAGATTTACAAGGTGACCATAGCTTGCTTCAAGCCGATAGTCTCCGTGGGATCGACCCTTACTCGCGTAAGGTTTATTACTTGGACGACCCAATGCACTTGCTGGTTAGTTGTGCGGAATTGTGACAAAGTGTGATTCATGTTTGAGAGCTCCAAGTCCTTTGGTGCCATTGTTGATGATCACAATTTCGTGCACCAACTTTCTACAAAGGTTCATCAGTAAAATCATCAACATAGCGAAAACCATCAAAAGGAGCAACCTTTTGGGTAAAGTAAACAGGTTCATAAAAACCAGAAAAACATGCAGCACAGCGACAAGCGAGCACGACGACACAAAAAGATTCAAGCTTTCCAAAACATGCATTCAAGCAAAACCAAAACTTTACCAAGAACCGAAGGCAAAGCAAAAGAAGTAAAAAAGCAAAAAGAAGAACCAACCTGGAAAAAGGAGAAAGCTTTGAAGGAGATCGAGGACGGAAAGATAGAATCCAAAATCGCCTTTCAGAACAAAGAAAGCACCAACAATCACCAAGCGACGTCACAAAGAGAAACGCGAAAAGGCAAATTTCAGACGAAAACAGAAAGTGAGAAAGAAAGGGGGAAGTTACAGCAAAAACACAGATAAAAGAAACCGTTTTTGTGAAAAGTTCAAAATAAACGAGGAAACGGAGCACTTAAAGAATTAATGAGGTTATTAAACCCTCGCGCATTCTCAAAGCAAGGAGACGCGCGTTTTCAAAAGAATAAAATTCAAAAGAAAACGTTCCGCATTCAAAGGAGAACTCTACAAAAGAAGAAGTCGACAAAATGCTCGAGTTCGGCTTCACTAGAGAAGGATCAAAGTCCTAAAACTAAGAATCGACCTCAAGAGAAAGACCGAGCTCGAGCAGGGGCACTGTTCATACCCTGGGTCAAGCTGTTCGACCCGGGATGTGTAGCGACAAGACAACCGACCTCTTCAGGTCAGACTACCCGACCTCTTCTTAAAGAGCTCGGCCAAATTACCAGGAAAGCCCAGTAAAGGGCCCAAATAGAGGAACACAACCCAAATCCAAAGGCAGTCCAAGCCTATAGAGATAAAGGCGGTTCCCTTGAAGATAAGCTGACCTCACCCAAAGATAAGATAAGATAAAATAAGATAAGATAACTAACTTATCTTATCTAAAAAGGTCACTCCACACCATTATAAATACACTGGAGCACCCAGGTATAACTCATACTCTGATTCTACTAAAAACCTGCTTAATACCCTTGCTAACTTAAGCATCGGAGTCCCTTGCAGGTACCACCACCCTCCGGTGACAAAGGATCAGAAGCATAGCCAGTCCAACAAGTCGAACACGACAGCTCCGACCGCCGCCCACCAGCCGGACACATCATCTTCGGCCAGTACAGAAGATCTCGTCCGAGATCGACCTACAGTTTCAGGTAACCCTCGGAACAGTATCCATTCTGGCGTTTAACGCCCAAAACACCCCTTACTGGTGTTTTTGTGCCAGTGAGCTCCTTTTCTCTACTTTATGCTCTGAATCCTTCTGTAACTCTGTGAACTCCTGCAATTGATAATTAACCTTGAAGATAATTTATATCAAACTCCTATAATTATTATTTAAATAACAAATAAACTTTACTAATGGCTGGGTTGCCTCCCAGCAAGCGCTTCTTTATTATCTTTAGCTGGACTTTACTAAGCTTTAATCTAGTCTCAGTTTTGAGCATTCTTGCTCAACATTTCTTTCAAGATAATACTTTACTCTCTGTCCATTAACAATGAACTTTTTGTCATAGTCAATATCCTGAAGCTCTACATATCCATATGGTGACACACTTGTAATCACATATGGGCCCCTCCACCGGGATTTTAATTTCCCAGGGAATAATCTGAGCCTAGAGTTAAACAGCAAAACCTTTTGTCCTGGCTCAAAGACTCTGGATGACAGTTTCTTGTCATGCCACCATTTTGCTTTCTCCTTGTAAATTTTTGCATTTTCGAAAGCATTGAGTCTGAATTCCTCTAGCTCATTCAACTGGAGCAATCTTTTCTCTCCAGCTAACTTGGCATCAAGGTTTAGGAATTTGGTTACTTAATAGGCTTTATGTTCTAGTTCCACTGGCAGGTGACAGGCTTTTCCATACACAAGCTGGTATGGAGAGGTCCCTATAGGAGTTTTGAATGCAGTTCTGTATGCCCATAGAGCATCATCCAGACTCCTTGCCCAATCCTTTCTACGGGAACTTATAGTCCGTTCCAAGAATCATTTTAGTTCTCTATTTGAGACTTCAGCCTGCCCATTTGTCTGTGGATGATATGGAGTTGCCACTTTGTGGTTAATTCCATATCAGGTCAGAGCAAAGTCAAGCTGTTTATTGCAGAAATGAGTCCCTCCATCACTGATTAGTATTCTAGGGACACCAAATCTGCTGAAGATATGCTTCTGGAGGAACTTCAGCACTATCTTAGTATCATTAGTGGGTGTGGCAATTGCCTCTACCCATTTAGATACATAGTCCACTGCCACCAGGATGTAAGTGTTTGAGTATGATGGTGGGAAATACCCCATGAAGTCAATATCCCATACATCAAATAACTCAATCTCTAAGATCTCTTGCTAAGGCATGGCGTAACCATGAGGCAGATTACCAGCTCTCTGGTAACTGTCACAGTTACGTACAAACTCTCGGGAGTCTCTATAGAGGGTAGGCCAGTAGAAGCCACATTGGAGGACTTTTGTGGCTATTCGCTCACCTCTGAAATGTCCTCCATATTGTGATCCATGGCAATGCCATAGGATCTTCTGTGCCTCTTCTCTAGGCACGCATCTGCGGATTATTCCGTCTGCACATCTCTTAAAGAGATATGGTTCATCCCACAAGTAGTACTTTGCATCAGAAATTAATTTTTTCGTTTGCTGTCTACTGTACTCTTTGGGTATGAATCTCACAGCCTTATAGTTTGCAATGTCTGCAAACCATGGTACTTCCTGAAAGGCAAATAGTTGCTCATCTGGAAAGGTCTCAGAGATCTCAGTAAGAGGGAGGGATGCTCCTGCTACTGGTTCTATCCGGGACAGGTGATCAGCTACCTGGTTCTCTGTCCCTTTTCTGTCTCTTATTTCTATATCAAACTCTTGCAGAAGCAACACCCATCTTATGAGCCTGGGTTTTGAATCCTGCTTTGTGAGTAGATATTTAAGAGCAGCATGGTCAGTATACACAATCACTTTTGATCCTACTAAATAGGATCTAAACTTGTCAATGGCATAAACCACTGCAAGCAGCTCTTTTTCTGTGGTTGTGTAATTCTTCTGTGCGTCATTTAGAACACGACTAGCATAGTAAATGACGTGCAGGAGCTTGTTATGCCTTTGTCCCAATACTGCACTAATAGCATGGTCACTAGCATCACACATTAGTTCGAATGGTAATGTCCAGTCTGGTGCAAAGATAACTGGTGCTGTGACCAGCTTAGCTTTCAGAGTTTCAAACGCCTGCAGACATTCCGTGTCAAAGAAAAATGGCGTGTCTGCAGCTAACAGATTACTTAGAGGTTTTTCAAATTTTGAAAAATCCTTTATAAACCTCCTATAGAATCCTGCATGCCCCAGAAAGCTTCTGATTGCCTTAACATTGGTAGGTGGTGGTAATTTTTCAATTACCTCTACCTTAGCTTGATCCACCTCTATTCCCTTATTTGAAATTTTGTGCCCAAGGACAATTCCTTCAGTCACCATAAAGTGACATTTTTTCCAGTTTAAAACTAGGTTAGTCTCTTGGCACCTTTTCAGAACAAGTGCTAAATGGTCAAGACAGGAGCTGAAGGAGTCTCCAAATACTGAGAAGTCATCCATGAAGACTTCCAGAAATTTTTCCACTATATCAGAGAAAATAGAGAGCATGCATCTCTGAAAGGTTGCAGGTGCATTGCACAGACCAAAAGGCATCCTTCTGTAGGCAAATACTCCAGATGGACATGTGAATGCTGTTTTCTCTTGATCCTGAGGATCTACTGCAATTGGGTTATAACCTGAATAGCCATCCAAAAAGCAGTAATAGTCATGACCTGCTAGTCTCTCTAGCATCTGGTCTATGAATGGTAAAGGAAAATGATCCTTTCTGGTGGTTGTATTGAGCCTTTTGTAGTCAATACACATACACCACCTGTAACTGTTCTTGTAGGAACTAGTTCATTTTTTTCATTATGAATCACTATCATACCTCCCTTCTTTGGGACGACTTGGACAGGGCTCACCCAGGGGCTATCAGAGATAGGATAAATAATCCCAGCCTCGAGTAATTTAGTGACCTCTTTCTGTACCACTTCCTTCATGGCCGGATTTAACCGCCTCTGTGGCTGAATCACTAGCTTAGCATCATCCTCCAATAGGATCTTGTGCATGCATCTGGCTGGGCTAATGCCCTTAAGGTCACTTATGGACCACCCAAGAGCTGTCTTGTGTGTTCTTAGCACCTGAAGTAGTGCTTTCTCTTCCTGTGGCTCTAAGGCAGAGCTTATGATCACAAGAAAAATGTCATTCTCTCCCAGAAACACATATTTCAGGGATGGTGGTAGTGGTTTGAGCTCGGTTTTAGGAGGCCTCTCCTCTTCTTGAGTAGTTTTCAGAGGTTCTTCCGTTTCCTTTGGTTCCTCCAGATCAGGCTGAACATCTTTAAAGATGTCCTCTAGCTCTGATTCAAGACTCTCAGTCATATTGATCTCTTCCACCAAGGAGTCAATAATATCAATGCTCATGTAGTCATTTGATGTGTCTGGATGCTGCATAGCTTTGACAGCATTTAACTTAAACTCATCCTTATTGACTCTCAGGGTCACTTCCCCTTTTTGTACATCAATGAGAGTTCGTCCAGTTGCTAGGAAGGGTCTTCCTAGAATGAGAGTTGTATTCTTATGCTCCTCCATTTCCAGCACTACAAATTCAGTGGGAAAGGCAAATGGCCCAATCTTGACAATCATGTTCTCAATTATGCCTGATGGATATTTAATGGAGCCATCAGCAAGTTGGAGGCATATTCGGGTTGGTTTGACTTCTTCAGTCAAGCCAAGCTTTCTGATAGTGGATGCAGGTATTAAGTTTATACTTACCCAAGGTCACATAGAGCTGTCTTGGTACAAGCACCCTCTAATGTGCATGGTATCATAAAGCTTCTGGGATCTTTAAGCTTCTCTGGTAAGCTTTTCAGAATGACTGCACTGCATTCTTCAGTGAGGAAAACTTTTTCAGTTTCTCTCCAATCCTTCTTATGACTTAAGATCTCTTTCATGAACTTAGCATAAGAGGGTATTTGCTCAAGTGCCTCTGCAAACAGGATCTTTATTTCAAGAGTCCTGAGATAGTCTGTAAAGCAGGAAAATTGTTTATCCTGTTCCGCTTGGCGGAGTTTTGAGGATAAGGCATTTCGGCTTTATATTCTTCAACCTTAGTTGCTGCAGGTTTATTTCCTACAGAGGTAGGTTGAGAAGCCTTTTTGAGGGAGTTATTATCAGCACTTGCAGGTGTCTGATCCCTCATTGGCGTTTGAACGCTAGGATAGGGAGATGAATGGGCATTTAACGCCAGATTCCTACCCTTTTCTGGCGTTTGAACGCCAGAACTGGACATGGATTAGGCATTTAATGCCAGATTCCCTCCCTTTTCTGGCGTTTGAACGCCAGAAGTGGGCATTCACTGGGCGTTTAACGCCAATTTTTCACCCTTTTCTGGCGTTTGAACGCCAGAATTTTTCCTCTCTGGGCTCTTACTGTCCTCAGAGGGACTTTGGGTTGTGGTTTGGTCATCCTCTATCAGTTGTTCCTTTCTTGGCTTTCTGCTACCTTGAGCTGAATTATTCAATGTCTTTTCACTCCTTAGTTGAACAGCTTGGAATTCTTCTATTATCTATTTAGATAGCTGTTGTCTTGTCTGATTCAATTGTGCTTCCATATTCTTGTTAGCATTTTTAGTGTCTTAGAGCATCTCTTTAAATTCTGCTAACTGTTTTGTCATAAGAAGCAATTGCTGACTGAGTTCAACAACTTGTTCTTGAGGACTAGGATCAGTAGATGCTGCCTTAGCCTCTTCTTTCATGGAGGACTCACTGCTTGAGTACAGATGTTGATTTCTAGCAACTGTATCAATGAGATCTTGAGCCTCTTCAATTTTCTTTCTCATGTGTATAGATCCACCAGCCGAGTGATCTAGAGATATTTGAGCTTTTTCTGTAAGCCCATAGTAGAAGATGTCTAACTGTACCCACTCTGAAAATATTTCAGAGGGGCATTTCCTTAACATTCCTCTGTACATCTCCCAGGCATCATAAAGGGACTCATCATCCTCTTGTTTAAAGCCTTGGATGTCCAGCCTTAGCTGTGTCATCCTTTTTGGAGGGAAATATTGATTCAGGAACTTGTCTGATAACTGTTTCCATGTTCTTATACTTGCTGTGGGTTGGTTATTTAACTACCTTTTAGCTTGATCTTTTATAGCAAATGGAAATAGTAATAATCTGTAGACATCCTGATCTACTTTCTTGTCATGTACTATGTCAGCAATTTGCAAGAACTGTGTCAGAAACTCAGTAGGTTCTTCCTGTGGAAGACCGGAATACTGGCAATTTTGCTGCACCATGACAATGAGCTGAGGATTTAGCTCAAAACTGCTTGCTTTGATGGGAGGTATACAGATACTAGTCCCGTATGCAGCGGTAATAGGGTTAGCATATGACCCCAGAGTCCTTCTGGACTGTTCATTTCCACTTAGGTCCATGATGGAGAAAAGGGGATTGATATGAATTGCAAACAAATTATATTTTTATTTTTATGTTATTTAATTAAAAACAACCGACTAAATAAAAAATAAAGCAGAATAACTGGAAAATAAAATAAAAGTTTCGAAAACTAAAATAATTGACTAATTAAGAAAATTTTGAAAACTTTGGATATGGTTTTAAAAAAAAAAGATTTTGAATTTCAAAATTTTAAAACTAAGATAGGATAAAATAAAAATTTCAAAATAAAAATCTGAAAATTTTTTTTTGGAATTTTTGAAAATTCAGTTAACTAGAGAGAAAAAATATTTTTGAATTTAATTAGGAAAGAGAAAAATAATAAAATGATACCAAACTTAGAATTTTTAGATCAAAATAAAGAAAACAAATTGGAAAACTTTGAATATTAAGATGAACACCAAAAGCAACTTTTGAAAAATTTTTAAGAAAATTAAAACACAAATGACACCAAACTTAAAAATTTTTATACTTTGAACACTAAAAATTCGAAAAAAATGAAAGAAAAATAAACTTATGCAATTGACACCAAACTTAAAATATAAAACTAAACTTAAACGGAAGACTCTAAACCAAAAAGAAAAATTTTCCTAATCTAAGCAACAAAATAAACCGTCAGTTATCCAAACTCGAACAATCCCCGGCAACGGCGCCAAAAACTTGGTGCACGAAAATACAATCACACTTTTGCAATTCCGCATAACTAACCAGCAAGTGCACTAGGTCGAACAAGTAATACCTTATGTAAGTAAGGGTCGATCCCACGGAGATTGTCGGCTTGAAGCAAGTTATGGTTATCTTGTAATTCTTAGTCAGGATATCAGTAATGATTCTTAGTTTTAATTGTAAAAAGTAAAAGAACATGAAATAAATACTTGTTATGCAGTAATGGAGAACAGGTTGAGGTTTTGGAGATGCTCTGTCCTCGGGATATCTACTTTCTTACTGTCTTCTTTTTCATGCACGCAAAGCTCCTTTCATGGCAAGTTGTATGTTGGTGGATCACCGTTATCAATGGCTACCATCCATCCTCTCAGTGAAAATGGTCCGGCTGCGCTGTCACCGCAGGGCTAATCATCTGTCGATTCTCACTCAGGTTGGAATAGGATCCATTGATCCTTTTGCGTCTGTCACTACGCCCAACACTCGTGAGTTTGAAGCTCGTCACAGTCATCCCTTCCCAGATCCTACTCGGAATACTGCAGACAAGGTTTAGACTTTCCAGATCTCAGGAATGGCCATCAATAATTCTAGCCTATACCACGAAGGTTCTAATCTTAGATTAGAAACCCAAGAGATATGCACTCAAGCTATTGCAGATAGAACGGAGGTAGTTGTTAGGCATGCGTTCATAGGTGAGAATGATGATGAGTGTCACGGATCATCACATTCATCAGGCTGAAGTGCGAGTGAATATCTTAGAATAGAGACAAGCGTGATTGAATGGAAAATAGTAGTAATTGCATTAATTCACCGAGACACAGCAGAGCTCCTCACCCCCAACCATGGAGTTTAGAGACTCATGCCGTAGAAAATACAAATTCTGATGTAAAATGTCATGAGGTACAAAATAAATCTCTAAAAGTAGTTTTTATACTCAACTAGTAACCTAGCTTTACAGAAAATGAGTAAGCTAAGATAGATAGTGCAGAAATCCACTTCTGGGGCCCACTTGGTATGTGTTTGGGCGGAACACTGAAGCTTTCACGTGCATAGGCTATTCCTGGCGTTGAACTCCAGGTTTTGTGCCAGTTTGGGCGTTTAACTCCAACTTTTATGCTAGTTATGGCGTTTAACGCCAGAAAAGGGTAAGGAGCTGGCATTTAAACGCCAGTTTGCGCTACCAAATCTCAGACCAATTATGGACTATTATATATTTCTGGAAAGCCCAGGATGTCTATTTTCCAACACAACTGAGAACGCACCAATTAGGCTTCTGTAGCTCTAGAAAATCTATTTCGAGTGCAGGAGGGTCAGAATCCAATAGCATCTGCAGTCCTTTTTCAGCCTCTAAATCAGATTTTTCTCAGGTCCCTCAATTTCAGCCAGAATTTACCTGAAATTACAGAAAAACACACAAACTCATAGTAAAGTCCAGAAATGTGATTTTTGAATAAAAACTAATAAAAATATAATAAAAAGTGACTAAAACATACAAAAAACTATGTAAAAATAATGTCAAAAGGGTATAAATTATCCGTTCATCACGTACGCGTCCCTGACGCGTTAGTGCACGAAATTGGGATTCACACTTTTCACAACTCTGCACAACTAACCAGCAAGTGCACTGGGTCGTCCAAGTAATACCTTATGTGAGTAAGGGTCTATCCCACGGAGATTGTCGGCTTGAAGCAAGCTTTGGTCATCTTATAAATCTCATTCAGGCGGATTCAAATGGTTATGAGGTTTTGATAATTAAAATATAAATAAAACATAAAATAAGATAAGGTTACTTATGTAATTCATTGGTGGGAATTTCAGATAAGAGTTTGGAGATGCCTTGTTGCGTCTGAACCTCTGCTTTCCTATTGCCTTCTTCCAACCATGCATGCTCCCTTCCATGGCAACCTGTATGATCCTATCGGATGAAAAATACCAGGTACGATCTCTGCACGGCTAATCAACTATCGAATTTCTCATCTCGGATGAAAAATACCATGTACAGCTACCGCATGGCTAATCATCTGTCGGTTCCCACTAGCGTCGGAATAGGACCCTTATCCTTTTGCACACTGTCACTGCGCCCAATTTTTGTAGGTTTGAAGTTCGTCACAGTCATCCCTTCCCAGATCCTACTCGAAATACCACAGACAAGATTTAGACTTTCCGAATCTCAAGAATGCTGCCAATAATTCTAGCTTATACCACGAAGACTAATCTCACGGACTCGGTTCGTGTATTAGATATCGAAGAGAATATACTCCGGCTGTCGAGAAAAGTATTGACTATTATATATTGCTAGAAAGCTCAGGATGTCTACTTTCCAACGCAATTGAGAGCGCGCCAATTGGGCTTCTGTAACTCAAGAAAATCTACTTCGAGTGCTGGAGGGTCAGAATCCAACAGCATCTGCAATCCTTTTTTAGCCTCTGAATCAGATTTTTGCTCAGATCACTCAATTTCAGGAAGAAAATATCTGAAATCACAGAAAAATACACAAACTCATAGTAAAGTCCAAAAATGTGATTTTTGAATAAAAACTAATAAAAAATATAATAAAAAGTAACTAAAACATACTAAAAACTATGTAAAAATAATGCCAAAAAGGGTACATCACAACACCAAACTTAAATTGTTGCTTGTCCCCAAGCAACTAAAAACAAAATAGGATAAAAAGAATAGAATATACAATAAATTCTAAACTTATCAATGAACTTAGTTTCAATTAGATGAGCGGGACTTGTAGCCTTTTTGCTTCTGAACAGTTTTGGCATCTCATTTTATCCTTTGAAGTTCAGAATGATTGGCATCCATAGGAACTCAGAATTCAGATAGTGTTATTGATTCTCCTAGTTCAGTATGTTGATTCTTGAACACAGCTATTTTATGAGTCTTGGCCGTGACCCTAAGCATTTTGTTTTCCAGTATTACCACCGGATACATAAATGCCATAGACACATAGGGTGAAACTTTTCAGATTGTGACTCAGATTTGCTAGAGTCCCCAGTTAGAGGTGCCCAGAACTCTTAAGCACACTCTTTTTGCTTTGGACCACGACTTTAATCGCTCAGTCTCAAACTTTTCACTTGACACCTTCACGCCACAAGCACATGATTAGGGACAGCTTGATTTAGCCGCTTAGGCCAGGATTTTATTCCTGTGGGCTCTCCTATCCATTAATGCTCAAAGCCTTGGATCCTTTTTACCCTTGCCTTTTGGTTTAAAGGGCTATTGGCTTTTTCTGCTTGCTTTTTCTTTTTTTCTTTCTTTTTTTTTCTTTAATTTTTTTTCGCCATTTTTTTTTGCAAGCTTTTGTGTTCACTGCTTTTTCTTGCTTTAAGAATTAATTTTATGATTTTTCAGATTATCAATAATATTTCTCATTTTTTCATTATTCTTTCAAGAGCTAACAATTTTAACATTCATAAACAACAATATAAAAAATATGCACTGTTCAAGCATCCATTCAGAAAATAAAAAGTATTGTCACCACATCAAAATATTTAAACTAATTTCAAGATAGAATTCAAAATCATGCACTTCTTATTCTTTTGCAATTAAAAACATTTTTCATTTAAGAAAGGTGAAGGATTCATAGGACATTCATAGCTTCAAGACATAGACACTTAAACACTAATGATCGTATAATAAAGACACAAACATAGACAAAACATAAAGCATAGAATTTGAAAAACAGAAAAATAAGAACAAGAAAATTAAAGAACGGGTCCACCTTAGTGATGGCGGCTAGTTCTTCCTCTTGAAGATCTTATGGAGTGCTTGAGCTCCTCTATGTCTCTTCCTTGCCTTTGTTGCTCCTCCCTCATGGCATTTTGGTCCTCTCTGATTTCATTGAGGATAATGGAGTGCTGGTGCACGAAATTGTGATCTCTGGTAATGGCTCCAAAAAACTTGGTGCTCTAATCTCAATTCATAATTTGTCACAACTTCGATACAACTAACCAGCAAGTGCACTGGGTCGTCCAAGTAATACCTTACGTGAGTAAGGGTCGAATCCCACGGAGATTGTTGGTATGAAGCAAGCTATGGTCACCTTGTAAATCTCAGTCAGGCGGATATAAAATAGTTATGTAGTTTTCGAAATGTAGTAATAAAAGAAGGATAGAAATACTTATGTAAATCATTGGTGAGAAATTCAGATAAGCGTGTAGAGATGCTTTCGTTCCTCTGAATCTCTGCTTTCCTGCTATCTTCATCCAATCAATCTTACTCCTTTCCATGGCAAGCTTTATGCAAGGGCATCACCGTTGTCAGTGGCTACATCCCCTCCTCTTGTGAAAATGGTCCAAGATGCCCTGTCACGGCACGGCTAATCATCTGAGGTTCCCGATCATGCTGGAATAGGATTCACCCTCCTTTTGCGTCTGTCACTATGCCCAGCACTCGCGAGTTTGAAGCTCGTCACAGTCATTCAATCATTGAATCCTACTCGGAATACCACAGACAAGGTTTAGACTTTCCGGATTCTCTTGAATGCCGCCATCATTCTAGCTTACACCACGAAGATTCTGATTAAGAGATCTAAGAGATACTCATTCAATCTAATGTAGAACGGAAGTGGTTGTCAGGCCCGTGTTCATGGGGAATAATGATAATTGTCACATTCATCACATTCATGTTGAAGTGCGAATGAATATCTTAGAAGCGAAATAAGATGAATTGAATAGAAAAACAGTAGTACTTTGCATTTAATCTTTGAGGAACAGCAGAGCTCCACACCTTAATCTATGGAGTGTAGAAACTCTACCGTTAAAAATACATAAGTGAAAGGTCCAGGCATGGCCGAATGGCCAGCTCCTATGATCTAAGAAGTAGGCGTCCAAAGATGTCTAATACAATAGTAAAAAGTCCTATTTATAATAAACTAGCTACTAGGGTTTACAGAAGTAAGTAATTGATGCATAAATCCACTTTCGGGGCCCACTTGGTGTGTGCTTGGGCTGAGCTTGAATGTTACACGTGCAGAGGCTCTTTCTGGAGTTGAACGCCAGGTTGTAACGTATTTCTGGCGTTCAACTCTGGTTTGTGACTTGTTTCTGGCGTTTAACTCCAGACAGCAGCGTAGAACTGGCGTTCAACGCCCTTTTATGTCATCTAAACTCGGCCAAAGTATAGACTATTATACATTGCTGGAAAGCCCTGGATGTCTACTTTCCAACGCAATTAGAAGCGCTCCATTTTGAGTTCTGTAGCTCCAGAAAATATATTTTGAGTGCAGGGAGGTCAGAATCCAATAGCATCAACAGTCCTTCTTCAACCTCTGAATCTGATTTTTGCTCAAGTCCCTCAATTTCAGCCAGAAAATACCTGAAATCATAGAAAAATACACAAACTCATAGTAAAGTCTAGAAATGTGAATTTATCATAAAAACTAATGAAAACATCCCTAAAAGTAACTAGATTCTACTAAAAACATACTAAAAACAATGCCAAAAAGCGTATAAATTATCCGCTCATCACAACACCAAACTTAAATTGTTGCTTGTCCCCAAGCAACTGAAAATCAAATAGGATAAAAAGAAGAGAATATACTATAAATTCCAAACTATCAATGAAACATAGCTCCAATTAAATGAGCGGGACTTATAGCTTTTTGCCTCTTGAATAGTTTTGGCATCTCACTTTATCCATTGAGGTTCAGAATGATTGGCATCTATAGGAACTCAGAGTTCAGATAGTGTTATTGACTCTCCTAGTTCAGTATGATGATTCTTGAATACAGCTTGTTTTATGAGTCTTGGCTGTGGCCCTAAGCACTTTGTTTTCCAGTATTACCACCGGATACATAAATGCCACAGACACATAATTGGGTGAACCTTTTCAGATTGTGACTCAGCTTTGCTAAAGTCCCCAATTAGAGGTGTCCAGGGTTCTTAAGCACACTCTTTTTTTTTGCTTTGGACCTTGACTTTAACCGCTCAGTCTCAAGTTTTCACTTGACACCTACACGCCACAAGCACATGGTTAGGGACAGCTTGGTTTAGCCGCTTAGGCCAGGATTTTATTCCTTTAGGCCCTCCTATCCACTGATGCTCAAAGCCTTGGGATCCTTTTTATTTGCCCTTGCCTTTTGGTTTTAAGGGTTATTGGCTTTTTGCTCTTGCCTCTTGGTTTTAAGAGCTTTTGGCTTTTTCTGCTTGCTTTTTCTCTTTCTTTCTATTTTTTTTTTGCCTATTTTTTTTTCTGCAAGCTTTGTTCTTTGCTGCTTTTTCTTGCTTCAAGAATCATTTTTATGATTTTTCAGATTATCAAATAACATGTTTCCTAGTCATCATTCTTTCAAGAGCCAACATATTTAACATTCTTAAACAACAACTTCAAAAGATATATGCACTGTTCAAGCATTCATTCAGAAAACAAGAAGCATTGTCACCACATCAATATAATTAAACTAAGTTCGAGGATAAATTCGAAACTCATGTACTTCTTGTTCTTTTGGAATTAAAACATTTTTCATTTTAAGAGAGGTGATGGATTCATAGGACATTCATAACTTTTAAGACATGGTTACTAACTACTAATGATCATGTAATGAAGACACAAACATAGATAAGCACTTAACATAGAGAAAATGAAAAACAGAAGAAATAAGAGCAAGGAATGGGTCCACCTTAGTGATGGTGGCATTTCCTTCTTGAGGAACCAATGATGTCCTTGAGCTCTTCTATGTCTCTTCCTTGTCTTTGTTGCTCCTCCCTCATTGCTTTTTGATCTTCTCTAATTTCATGAAGGATGATGGAGTGCTCTTGATGTTCCACCCTTAATTGTCCCATGTTGGAGCTTAGTTCTCCTAGGGAGGTGTTGATTTGCTCCCAATAGTTTTGTGGAGGAAAATGCATTTGAGGCATCTCCGGGATCTCATGGTGATGAGCTTCATGCGCCTCTTGAGCTCCATGAATGGGCTCTCTTGCTTGCTCCATCTTTTTCTTAGTGATGGGCTTGTCCTCTTTAATGAGGATATCTCCCTCTATGTCAATCCCAGCCGAATTGCATAGGTGGCAAATGAGGTGAGGAAAGGCTAACCTTGCCATAGTGGAGGACTTGTCAGCCACCTTGTAGAGTTCTTGAGGTATAATCTCATGAACTTCCACCTCTTCTCCAATCATGATGCTATGGATCATGATGGCCCGGTCTATAGTAACTTCAGACCGGTTGCTAGTGGGAATGATTGAGCATTGAATAAACTCCAACCATCCTCTAGCTACAGGCTTAAGGTCCAATCTTCTTAGTTGAACCGGTTTGCCTTTTGAGTCAATCTTCCATTGAACTCCTTCTACACATATGTCCATGAGGACTTGGTCCAACCTTTGATCAAAGTTGACTCTCCTTGTGTAGGGGCGTGCATTCTCTTCCATGTTTGGCAAGTTGAACGCCAACCTCACATTTTTCGGACTAAAATCTAAGTATTTCCCGCGAACCATGGTGAGATAATTCTTTGGGTTCGGGTTCTTACTTTGATCATGGTTCCTAGTGATCCATGCATTAGCATAGAACTCTTAAACCATTAGGATGCCGACTTGTTGGATGGGGTTTGTTAGAACTTCCCAACCTCTTCTTTGAATTTCATGTCGGATCTCCGGATACTCATTTCTTTTGAGTTTGAAAGGGACCTCGGGGATCACCTTCTTCTTGGCCACAACATCATAAAAGTGGTCTTGATGGGCTTTGGAGATGAACTTTTCCATCTCCCATGACTCGGAAGTGGAAGCTTTTGTCTTCCCTTTCCCTTTTCTAGAGGATTCTCCAGTCTTAGGTGCC
Organism: Arachis hypogaea; assembly: GCF_003086295.3. Taxonomy (NCBI): domain Eukaryota; kingdom Viridiplantae; phylum Streptophyta; class Magnoliopsida; order Fabales; family Fabaceae; genus Arachis; species Arachis hypogaea. The sequence goes on along the minus strand of NC_092046.1, from coordinate 64,722,253 downwards.
ATCAATGGTAATGGAAAAACAAAAAGCTTATGCTTTTACCACACCAAACTTAGAATTTTGCTCGCCCTCGAGCAAGAGAAGAAAGAATAGATGAAGAAGAAGAAGAAATGGAGGAGAGGGAGAAGGGGTTGTGTTTCGGCCAAGAAGAGAAGAGAGGGTTGTATTGTGTGAAAATGAGGAAGAATGGAAGGCTTTATATAGGGAAGGGAGGGGGGTTAAGGTTCGGCCATTTATTTAGGGTGGGTTTGGGTGGGAAATTGATTTTGAATTTTGAAGGTAGGTGGAGTTTATGAGGTAGGTTTATGGGGAAGAGTAGATGGATGTGAGTGGTGAAGAGGTGATGGGGAAGAGAGATTGAGGTGATTGGTGAAGGGTTTTGGGGAAGAGTGTTTATGGGATTGTGTGAAAGAGGGGTGAGAAGAAGTGAGTGGAGGTAGGTGGGGATCCTGTGGGGTCCACAGATCCTGAGGTGATCCTGTGGGGTCCACAGATCCTGAGGTGTTCAAGGATTTACAACCTTGCACCAAATTAGGCATGTAAAATGCCCTTGCACACAACTCTGGGCGTTCAGTGCCAGGTTGGTGCTTGTTCTGGGCGTTGAACGCCCATTTGTAGCCTATTTCTGGCGTAGAACCATGCTTGTTCTGGGCGTTCAACGCCAGCTCTCCTCCAGGGTGCATTTCTGGCGTTCAAACGCCCAGATGCTGCCCATTTCTGGCGTTCAGCGCCAGAACCATGCTCTGTTCTGGCGTTGAATGCCAAAAACATGCTTCTTACTGGCGTTTAAACGCCAGTAAGGTCTTCCTCCAGGGTGTGATTTTTCTTCTACTGTTTTTGATACCGTTTTCAATTTTTATATTTATTTTGTGACTCCACATGATCATGAACCTAATAAAACATGAAAAACAAAAATAAAATTAGATAATTAAACATTGGGTTACCTCCCAACAAGCGCTTCTTTAATGTCAATAGCTTGACAGTGGGCTCTCATGGAGCCTCATAGATGTGCAGAGCTTTGTTGAGACCTTCCAACACCAAACTTAGAGTTTGGATATGGGGGTTTGACACCAAACTTAGAGTTTCGTTGTGGCCTCCCAACACCAAACTTAGAGTTTGACTGTGGGGGCTTTGTTTGACTTTGCTTTGAGAGAAGCTTTTTATGCTTCCTCTCCATAGATGCAGAGAGAGATCCTTGAGTTGTAAACATAAGGTTGTCCTCATTTAATTGAAGGATCAATTCTCCTCTGTCCACATCAATCACAGCTCTTGCTGTGGCTAGGAAAGGTCTTCCTAGAATGATGGATTCATCCTCTTCCTTTCCAGTATCCAGGACTATGAAATCAGCAGGGATGTAAAGGCCTTCAACCTTTACTAACACGTCCTCTACTTGTCCATAAGCCTGTTTTCTTGAATTGTCTGCCATCTCTAATGAGATTTTAGCAGCTTGTACCCCATAGATTCCCAGTTTCTCTATTACAGAGAGGGGCATGAGGTTTATCCCTGAACCAAGATCACACAGAGCCTTAAAGATCATGGTGTCTATAGTACAAGATATTATGAACTTTTCAGGATCCTGTCTCTTCTGAGGCAATGTCAGTTGATCCAGATTACTTAGTTCATTGGTGAACAAGGGAGGTTCATCTTCCCAAGTATCAATGCCAAATAATTTGGCATTTAGCTTCATGATTGCACCAAGGAACTTGGCAGCTTGCTCTTCAGTAACATCCTCATTCTCTTCAGAAGAGGAATACTCATCAGAGCTCATGAATGGCATAAGGAGGTTCAATGGAATCTCTATGGTCTCTAGATGAGCCTCAGAGTCCTTTGGTTCCTCAGAGGGAAGCTCCTTATTGATCACTGGACGTCCCAGGAGGTCTTCCTCCTTGGGATTCACGTCCTCTCCTTCCCTTACAGGTTCGGCCATGGTGCTTATGTCAATGGCCTTGCACTCTCCTTTTGGATTCTCTTCTGTATTGCTTGGGAGAGTACTAGGAGGGATTTCAGTGATCCTTTTACTCAGCTGGCCCACTTGTGCTTCCAAATTTCTAATGGAAGACCTTGTTTCATTCATGAAACTTACAGTGGCCTTGGATAGATCAGAGACTAAGTTTGCTAAATTAGAGGTATTTTGTTCAGAGTTCTCTGTCTGTTGCTGAGTGGATGATGGAAAAGGTTTATTATTGTTAAACCTGTTTCTTCCACCATTATTAAAGCCTTGTTGAGGCCTTTGATCCTTCCATGAGAGATTTGGATGATTTCTCCATGATGGATTATAGGTGTTTCCATATGGTTCACCCATGTAATTTACCTCTGCTATTGCAGGGTTCTCAGGATCATAAGCTTCTTCTTCATAAGAAGCCTCTTGAGTACTATTGGATGCAGCTTGCATTCCATTCAGACTCTGAGAAATCATATTGACCTGCTGAGTCAATATTTTGTTCTGAGCCAATATGGCATTTAGAGTATCAACTTCAAGAACTCCCTTCTTCTGAGGCGTCCCATTACTCACAGGATTCCTCTCAGAAGTGTACATGAACTGGTTATTAGCAACCATGTCAATGAGTTCTTGAGCTTCTGCAGGCGTTTTCTTTAGGTGAATGGATCCACCTGCAGAAGTATCCAATGACATCTTTGATAGCTCAGATAAACCATCATAGAATATATCCAGGATGGTCCATTCTGAAAGCATGTCAGAAGGACACTTTTTGGTCAGCTGTTTGTATCTTTCCCAAGCTTCATAGAGGGATTCACCTTCTTTTTGTCTGAAGGTTTGAACATCTGCTCTAAGCTTGCTCAGCTTTTGAGGAGGAAAGAATTTGACTAAGAAAGCCGTGACCAGCTTATCCCAAGAGTTCAGGCTGTCTTTGGGTTGAGAATCCAACCACACTCTAGCTCTGTCTCTTACAGCAAAAGGGAAAAGCATGAGCCTGTAGACTTCAGGATCTACTCCATTAGTCTTAACAGTATCACATATCTGCAAGAATTCAGTTAAGAACTGAAAAGGATCTTCAGATGGAAGTCCATGAAACTTGCAGTTCTGCTGCATCAGAGAAACTAGCTGAGGTTTCAGCTCAAAATTGTTTGCTCCAATGGCAGGAATGGAGATGCTTCTTCCATGTAAATTGGAATTAGGTGCAGTAAAGTCACCAAGCATTCTCCTTGCATTATTGTTGTTGGGTTCGGCTGCCATCTCTTTTACTTGTTCGAAATTTTCAATAAGGTTGTCTCTGGATTGTTGTAATTTAGCTTCTCTTAGTTTCTTCTTCAGAGTCCTTTCAGGTTCTGGATCAGCTTCAACAAGAATGCCTTTTTCTTTGTCCCTGCTCATAAGAAAGAGAAGAGAACAAGAAAAGAAGAGGAATCCTCTATGTCACAGTAAAGAGGTTCCTTATTGTTAGTAGAAGAAGAAAAGGAATAGGGGTGAAGAAGAATGAAGAATCCAAACACAAAGGTGATGATAGGAGCATAGATGTGAGATGAAGAGAAGTGTTAGTAGATGAATACATAAAATAGAGGGGGATGAGAGAGGGAGAGAATTTTCGAAAATTATTTTTGAAAAAGAGTTAGTGATTTTCGAAAATAGTTTTAGAAAAAGGTTAGTAATTTTCGAAAATTAAAATAAAAAATTAAAATAATTAGTTAAATAAAAAAAGAAATTTTGAAAAAGGGGGAAGATATTTTTGAAAATTAGAGAGAGAGAGTTAGTTAGGTAGTTTTGAAAAAGATAAGAAACAAACAAAAAGTTAGTTAGTTAGTTGAAACAAATTTTGAAAAGATAAGAAGTTAGGAAGTTAGAAAAGATATTTTGAAATCAAATTTTGAAAAAGATAAGATGAGAAGATATTTTTGAAAAGATATGATTGAAATTGGTTTTGAAAAAGATTTGATTTTTAAAATCACAATTAATGACTTGATTCACAAGAAATCACAAGATATGATTCTAGAACTTAAAGTTTGAATCTTTCTTAACAAGTAAGTAACAAACTTGAAATTTTTGAATCAAAATATTAATTGATGATGTTATTTTTGAAAATTATGATATAAAATTAAGAAAAAGATTTTTGAAAAATATTTTTATAATTTTCGAAAATAACTAAGAAAAATGATAAAGTTTTGATTTTTGAAAAAGATTTTGAAAAAGATAAGATTTTTAAATTGAAAATTTGATTTGACTCATAAAAACAACTAGATTTTAAAAATTTTTGAAAAAGTCAAATCTAATTTTCGAAATTTTGAGAGAGAAAAATGGAAAGATATTCTTTTGATTTTTGAATTTTTATGATGAGAGAGAAAAACAAAAAAAATGATGCAATGCATGAAAGTTATGGATCAAAATAATGAATGCATGCAAGAATGCTATGAATGTCAAGATGAACACCAAGAACACTATAAAGATCATGATGAACATCAAGAACACATTTTTGAAAAATTTTTAATGCAAAGAAAACATGCAAGACACCAAACTTAGAATTCTTTAATGCTTAGACATAAAGAATTCAGGAATGCATATGAAAAACAAGAAAAGACACAAAACATGCAAATGCAAAGATCAAACAAGAAGACTTACCAAGAACAACTTGAAGATCATGAAGAACATTATGAATGCATGATTTTTTTTTCAAAAAATGCAAGATGCACATGCAATTGACACCAAACTTATAACATGACTCAAGACTCAAACAAGAAACACAAAAAAAAAAATTTTTTTTTTATTTTTATGATTTTATGATTTTTTTTGTATTTTCTTTTAATTTTTTTTTCGAAAATCATTTTGAAAAAGAAAAATAAGGATTCCAAAATTTTTAATATGAATTCCAGGAATCTTATGCTCTTTAAACTAAAGCTCCAATCAAGGGGTCAGGCATGGCTTAATAGCCAGCCAAGCTTTAGAATGGAATTACATCCATTGAGGTGATTAGTTGAAGACCAATCCCAAAGGAGTTTGGATATGGCTTTACGGCCAGCCAGGCTTCAACATGCTTCATGAAACACTAGAGTTCATTCTTAAAAATTCTGAAGAAAAATATATTTTTGAAAATATTTTTTTTTTAATTTTTTGAAAACAAAGGAGAAATTTTTTGAAAGATTTTTTTTTGAAAGATTTTTGAAAACTTTTTGAAAAGAAAACGAAAAGAAAGTTACCCAATCTGAGCAACAAGATGAACCGTCAGTTGTCCAAACTCGAACAATCCCCGGCAACGGCGCCAAAAACTTGGTGCACGAAATTGTGATCTCTGGTAATGGCTCCAAAAAACTTGGTGCTCTAATCTCAATTCATAATTTGTCACAACTTCGATAAAACTAACAAGCAAGTGCACTGGGTCGTCCAAGTAATACCTTACGTGAGTATGAGTCGAATCCCACGGAGATTGTTGGTATGAAGCAAGCTATGGTTACCTTGTAAATCTCAGTCAGGCGGATATAAAATAGTTATGTAGTTTTTGAAATGTAGTAATAAAAGAAGGATAGAAATACTTATGTAAATCATTGGTGAGAAATTCAGATAAGCGTGTAGAGATGCTTTCGTTCCTCTGAATCTCTGCTTTCCTGCTGTCTTCATCCAATCAGTCTTACTCCTTTCCATGGCTGGCTTTATACAAGGGCATCACCGTTGTCAGTGGCTACATCCCCTCCTCTTGTGAAAATGGTCCAAGATGCCCTGTCACGGCACGGCTAATCATCTGAGGTTTCCGATCATGCTGGAATAGGATTCACCCTCCTTTTGCGTCTGTCACTATGCCCAGCACTCGCGAGTTTGAAGCTCGTCACAGTCATTCAATTATTGAATCCTACTCGAAATACCACAGACAAGGTTTAGACTTTCCGGATTCTCTTGAATGCCGCCATCATTCTAGCTTACACCACGAAGATTCTGATTAAGAGATCTAAGAGATACTCATTCAATCTAATGTAGAACGGAAGTGGTTGTCAGGCACGCGTTCATGGGGAATAATGATGATTGTCACGTTCATCACATTCAGGTTGAAGTGCGAATGAATATCTTAGAAGCGAAATAAGATGAATTGAATAGAAAAATAGTAGTACTTTGCATTTAATTTTTGAGGAACAGTAGAGCTCCACACCTTAATCTATGGAGTGTAGAAACTCTACCGTTAAAAATACATAAGTGAAAGGTCCAGGCATGGCCAAATGGCCAGCCCCTATGATCTAAGAACTAGGCGTCCAAAGATGTCTAATACAATAGTAAAAAGTCCTATTTATAATAAACTAGCTACTAGGGTTTACAGAAGTAAGTAATTGATGCATAAATCCACTTCTGGGGCCCACTTGGTGTGTGCTTGGGCTGAGCTTGAATGTTACACGTGCAGAGGCTCTTTCTGGAGTTGAACGCCAGGTTGTAACGTATTTCTGGCGTTCAACTCTGGTTTGTGACTTGTTTCTGGCGTTTAACTCCAGACAACAGCGTAGAACTGGCGTTCAACGCCCTTTTACGTCGTCTAAACTCGGCCAAAGTATGGACTATTAACATTGCTGGAAATCCCTGGATGTCTACTTTCCAACGCAATTGGAAGCGCTCCATTTTGAGTTCTGTAGCTCCAAAAAATCCATTTTGAGTGCAGGGAGGTCAGAATCCAACAGCATCAGCAGTCCTTCTTCAACCTCTGAATTTGATTTTTGCTCAAGTCCCTCAATTTCAGCCAGAAAATACCTGAAATCACAGAAAAATACACAAACTCATAGTAAAGTCCAGAAATGTGAATTTAGCATAAAAACTAATGAAAACATCCCTAAAAGTAACTAGATTCTACTAAAAACATACTAAAAACAATGCCAAAAAGCGTATAAATTATCCGCTCATCAAGTGCTCTTGGTGTTCCATCCTTAGTTGCCCCATGTTGGAACTCAATTCTCCTAAGGAGGTGTTAATTTGCTCCCAATAGTTTTGTGGAGGAAAGTGCGTCCCTTGAGGCATCTCAGGGATTTCTAGATAAGGAATTTCCTCATGCTCTTGTTGAGGTCCATGAGTAGGCTCTCTTGTTTGCTCCATCTTCTTTTTAGTGATGGGCTTGTCTCCTTCAATAAGGATATTTTCCTCTATGACAATTCCAGCTGAATTGCATAGGGTATAAATGAGATGAGGGAAGGCTAACCTTGCTAAAGTGGAGGGCTTGTCCGCCACCTTGTAGAGTTCTAGGGATATGATCTCATGAACTTCTACTTCCTCTCCATTCATGATGCTATGGATCATGATAGCCCAGTCTATTGTAACTTCAGACTGGTTGCTAGTAGGTATGATAGAGCGTTGGATGAACTCCAACCATCCCCTAGCCATGGGCTTGAAGTCAAGCCTTCTTAGTTGAACCGGCTTGCCTTTTGAGTCTCTCTTCCATTGAGCTCCTTCCACGCAAATGTCCCTAAGGACTTGGTCCAACCTTTGATCAAAGTTGACCCTTCTAGTGAAAGGATGAGGATCTCCTCTCATCATTGGCAAGTTAAATGCCAACCTCACATTTTCCGGACTGAAATCCAAGTAATTCCCCCGAACCATTTGACGATTGGATTTTTGATGGTATAGAATTTCACAAATGAATTCTCGTTGCAAGTATAGCTTCTAAACCAATCACTAATCCTTTCATACAAAAAGTTGTTTGTCACTAGTACAAACCCCTAAAATTTATAAACCGAAGTATTGGACCTCGGGTCGTTCTCCCTAGGAATTACAATAAAGTGTTTTGTTATTGGTTATGAGTTATTTTGGGGTTTTGGATAAGAAGCATGAAAAGTAAATGGCAATGAAAATAAACTAACAACTATAAAAAGTTCTTGGCAAGATGTGAGAACTAGAAGTCCTATCCTAGTTATCCTTCTCAATTATGATGAGAATTGTTCATTTCTCCCACTTAGTTAACCTCTAACCATGGAGGGAAGTCAAGTGGATGGATCAATTTGATTTCTTAAGTCCTAATCAACTCCTAAAGGAATGACTAGCTTTAGAGGCATTCAAATCAATTAGCAACTTCTAATTATCAATCAACAAAGGAATTAGATAACTCAAGAGTCACTAATTACTCTACCTAGGCCAAGAGGAACAAAACCTACTCTAAAATCCAAACAAGCATTTTATCAAACACTTGGTAAGCATAAAAGAAAAACATAGTAAACCAACAACAAGAATGAAATCTAACAACAATTATTGAAAGGAATTAACAACAACAATCAAAAGAAACACATTTATTATGAATTGCCTTTATTGAATTGAAAGAGAGTAAAAGGAACAATACTAGATCTATAACAAAATACAAGAACAACATAAAGGAAATTGCAATAAAAGAATGGAAGAAGAATGAATGTAACTACAAGGAATTGAGATGTAGAAGTAGAAGAACATGAATCTAAATCTAGACCTAAGAACTAAACCTAATCCTAATTCTAGAGAGAAGGGAGAGCTTCTCTCTCTAAAACTCTAAAACTAATCCCCTCACTAAAAACTAATGACTAAAAATGATTATTGGTCAAAGAGTGATGATGATGATGCCTTTCCCTCAATCCTTCATCCTTTTATTTCCTTTCCTTAGCAATTTTGGCGCCAAAAATGGGTTCAGAAAACCTCTCAAATCGCCAGGCACGTGTTGCATTAATGAGGTCATGTGCCATCATCGGCGCGTGCGCGCATGGTACGCGTGCGCGTCCCTGGTCGATTCTGCAATGTGCGCGCGAGCGCCTTGTGCGCGTGCGCGTGCTTGGTTGACTTTGCTTCTTTGACTTTTTATGCTACTTTCCACTTGTATGCTTCCTTTCCTTTCTTCCTTTGATCCATGCCTAGCCTATTTCAAAGAAGAACTAGAATTCATCAAAATAAGGCTTAAAAAGCATGTTTTTACACTTAAGCACAAATATGGGAGAGACAACAAAATCATGCTAATTCCTAGGTTAAATGTGACAAAAGGTTATCAAAATACTCTAAATTCAATGCAAAACAAACCGTCAAATTGGGGTTTGTCACCATTGTAAGCCAATTCTTTGGGTTCGGGTTCATACTTTGATCATGGTTCCAAGTGATCCATGCATTAGCATAGAACTCTTGAACCATTAAGATTCTGACTTGTTGGATTGGGTTGGTGAGAGCTTTCCAACCTCTTCTTTGAATCTCATGTCGGATCTCTGGATATTCACCCTTTTTTAGCATGAAGGGGACTTCGGAAATCACTTTTTTCTTGGCCACAACTTCATAGAAGTGGTCTTGATGGACCTTTGAGATGAATCTCTCCATCTCCCATGACTCGGAGGTGGAAGCAATTGCCTTCCCTTTCCTCTTTCTAGAGGTTTCTCCAGCCTTAGGTGCCATTTATGGTTATGAAAAATAGAAAAGTAGAGATTTTTCCACACCAAACTGAAAAGGTTTGCTTGTCCTCGAGCAAAAGAAGAAAGAAAGGAGTAGAAGAAGAAAAAATGGAGGAGATGGAGGGTAGTGTTGGTTTCGGCCAAGGGGGAAAGAATTGTTTGTGACGTGTGAAAGTGAAGGGAGTAAGGAGGGGTATATATAGGGTAGGGGAGAGAGGGAATCCGTGTGAGAATGTGGGGGTTTGGGAGGGAAATGGTTTGAATTTGAATGGTAAGGTAGGTGGGGTTTATGATGGATAGATGTGAGTGGTGAAGAGAATATGGGGAAGAGGGTAGGATTTGATAGGTGAAGGGTATTTAGGGAAGAGTTATTGATGGGATTGGTTAAGGGTATTTGGGGAAGAGTGTTATGGAAAGGTGTGAAGAGGAGAGAAGAAGAGGTGGGGTAGGTGGGGATCCTGTGGGGTCCACAGATCCTGAGGTTTCAAGGAATTCTGCTCTCTGCACTATTCTGGCGTTCAAACGCCCTCTGTGTGCCAATTCTGGCATTAAACGCCAGCTCTGCTATCTTTCCTGGCATTAAACGCCATCCAGACACCCTTTTCTGGCGTTAAACGCCAGTCTGTTTGTCATTTCTGACGTTTAACGCCAGCCAGACGCCAAACACCCTTTTATGGCGTTAAACGCTCAGAGTGCTGCCCATTCTGGCATTTAACGCCCAGAATGCTGCTAGGCTGGGCGTTAAATGCCCATTCTGCTATCCTTACTGGCGTTTAAACGCCAATAAGCCTATCCTCCAGGGTGTTTTGTTTTTGAGGCTGTTTTTCATTTTGCTTTAATTTTGCAGCTGTTTTTATGACTTCACAAGATCATCTACCTAAAGAAAACATAGAATAAAAATGGAATATAAATAAATATAATTAATTAACATTGGGTTTCCTCCTAATAAGCGCTTCTTTAATGTCAATAGCTTGACAATGAGCTCTTAGAGAGCTTCACAGAGACTCGGAGCTTAATGGTGGCCTCCCAACACCAAACTTAGAAGTTGAGTGTGGGGGCTCTGTTTGACTCTATACTAAGAGAAGCTTTTCATGCTTCCTCTCCATGGTTACAGAAGAAGATCCTTGAGCCTTAAACACAAGGTAGTCCTCATTCAGTTGAAGGACTAACTCTCCTCTGTCCACATCAATCACAGCTCTTGCTGTGACTAGGAAGGGTCTTCCAAGGATAATGGATTCATCCTCATTCTTCCCAATATCTAGGATTATGAAATCAGCAGGGATGTAAAAGCCTTCAACCTTCACTAAGACATCCTCTACAAGTCCATAAGCCTGTTTCCTTGAATTGTTTGCCATCTCTAGTGAGATTCTTGTAGCTTGTACCTCAAAGATCCCTAGTTTCTCCATTACAGAGAGTGGCATGAGGTTTATACTTGAACCAAGGTCACACAGAGCCTTCTTAAAGGTCATGGTGCCTAAGATGCAAGGTATTAAGAACTTTCCAGGATCCGATTTCTTCTGAGGTAATTTTGGTTGAACCAAGGTATTTAGTTCATTGATGAGCAATGGAGGTTCATCCTCCCAAGTCTCATTACCAAATAACTTGGCATTCAGCTTCATGATTGCAACTAGATATTGAGCAACTTGCTCTTCAATAATATCTTCATCTTCTTCAGAGGAAGAATACTCATCAGAGCTCATGAATGGCAACAGTAAGTTCAGTGGAATCTCTATGGTCTCTATATGAGCCTCAGATTCCTTTGGTTCCTCAATAGGGAACTCCTTAGTGGCTAGTGGACGTCCATTGAGGTCTTCTTCATTCGAAATCACTGTCTCTTCCTCCTCTCGAGGTTCGGCCATGTTGGGTATATTGATGGCCTTGCACTTTCTCTTTGGATTCTCTTCTATATTGCTTGGGAGAGTACTAGGAGGGATTTTAGTGACTCTTTTACTCAGTTGACCCACTTGTGCCTCCAAATTTCTGATGGAGGACCTTGTTTCAGTCTTGAAACTTAGAGTGGTCTTAGATAGATTAGAGACTATGGTTGCTAAGTTAGAGAGGCTCTGCTTAGAATTCTCTGTCTGTTGCTCAGAAGATGATGGAAAAGGCTTGCTATTGACAACCCTATTTCTCCCACCATTATTATTATTAAAACCCTGATTAGGCTTCTGTTGATCCTTCCATGAGAGATTAGGATGATTCCTCCATGAAGGATTAGAGGTGTTTCCATAGGATTCTCCCATGTAATTCACCTCTTCCATTGCAGGATTCTCAGGGTCATAGGCTTCTTCTTTAAAGGAAGCTTCTTTAGTACTGCCGGGTGTAGCTTGCATTCCAGTCAGACTCTGAGAAATCATATTGACTTGCTGAGTCAATATTTTATTCTGAACCAATATTGCATTCAGAGTATCAATCTCAAGAACTCTTTTCTTTTGAGTCATCCCATTATTCACAGGATTTCTTTCAGAAGTATACATGAACTAGTTATTTGTAACCATCTCAATGAGTTCCTGGGCTTCTGCAGGCATTTTCTTCAGATGAAGAGATCCACCAGCAGAGTGATCCAATGATATCTTGGACAATTCAGACAGACCATCATAGAATATAGATAAGATGCTCCATTCTGTAGACCTCGGAATTAACCCCATTGGTCTTAACAGTGTCACAGATTTGCAAAAATTCAGCTAAGAACTGATGAGGATCTTCCAATGGAAGTCCATGAAACTTGCAATTCTGCTGCATTAGAGAAACTAATTGAGGCTTAAGCTTAAAGTTGTTTGCTCCAATTGCAGGAATTGAGATGCTTCTTCCATAGAAGTCAGAAGTGGGTGCAGTAAAGTCACCAAGCATAATGGGTTGAGGGAATAGGCATTGTTAGTGGAAAGGAAGTAATTAATTGGGGTTTATCAGGACCGATGCTTCGGGCTTCTGGAATATAATGGGATCTGCGTAAAGTTGAAAATTATGAGTGTTAAAACTAATTTCAGTTAAAAATAACTTTTGATAAAATATATCCATGTTCTCTTCAAAATAACTAGTTTTTTGAATACTAGAAAGAAGGAGACCATGAATCTTATTTATCCAAATATCATCTTTTTTTATAAGTTTTATTATTAATTAAGGATAACAAAAAATTGTCCATTCGGCCACAACAGGGTTCATTCAAGAAAGGATCATATAGTTTAGGTAAGTTTTTTGTTTGAGTCTCTTCATTGCATAATCTAATTCGTTTTTGGAATATATCCAATGGCATAAATTCCTTATCTAGAACTTCCGACCTGTTTAGAATTTCATTGCTTAGTTTTTTTTTCTTCATTTTGAGAGTTCCAATAATTATTCAATTCATCATAGAAGACTTGCATCTCCACCATTGTTGTTATTTTTGGCTGCCATGTCTTCTTCTTTTTCAAAAATTTTTGTTAGGTCCTCTCCAGAGTGTTGTGCTTTAGCTTCTCTTAGCTTCCTCTTCAGAGTCCTTTCAGGTTCAGGATCAGCTTCAACAAGAATGTTCTTATCCTTATTCCTACTCATATGAAAAAGAAGAGAACAGAAAAGAAGAGAAATCCTCTATGTCACAGTATAGAGATTCCTTTATGTGAGTACAAGAATAGAGGAATAGAATGAAGAAGGGAGAAGAAGAAGAATTCGAACACAGAGAGAGAGAGAGGGTTCGAATTATAAGAAGAAGAGAAGTGTTAGTAATTTAAATAAATAAATAAATAGAAAGAGATGAGAGAGAGAATGTATTCGAATTTTTAATTAAAAAGAAAAGAAAAATATTTTTGTTTTTATTTTAATTATTAGTTAGAATTCAAATTTAAGAAAAGAAATAAAATAAAATTAGAATTTAAAACAATTAGTTAATTAAAAAGAATTTTGAAAAAGAGGTTAGTGATTTTCGAAAATTAGAGAGAGAAAAGTAGTTAGGTGGTTTTGAAAAAGATAAGAAATAGTAAACTTTTAAAATTAAAACAAAAAGTCAAGTAGTTAATTGAAAAAGATTTGAAAATCAATTTTGAAAAGATAAGAGGTTAGAAAAAGATTTGAAATTAAGTTTTGAAAAAGATATGATTGAAATCTATTTTGAAAAAGATTTGAAAAGGAAATTAAAAAGATTTAATTTTTGAAATTAAAGTTGATTACTTGACTAACAAGAAACTAAAAGATATGATTCTAGAATTTAAAGATTGATCCTTTCTTAATAGGCAAGTAACAACTTAAAAATTTTTTAATCAAAACATTAATTGTTAGCATTAATTTCGAAAATCATGCAAGAAAAATAAGAAAAAGATTTTGAAAATTAATTTTTCGGAATTTTCGAAAAACATGAAAGAAAAATGAAAAAAGATTTGATTTTTGAAAAAAATTTGAAAAGATAGAAATTTTTTTTAATTTGAAATTTTGACTTGACTAACAAGAGACAACTAAAATTTTTAAAAATTTTTGACCAAATCAATTCAAAATTTCAAAAATTATGAGCAAAATAAGGGAAAGATATTATTTTTCATTTTTTTTGAATTAATGTAGAGAGAAAAAACAAAACAATGACACAACCTAAGAAATTAAGATCAAAACAAATAATGCATGCAAGAACACTTTGAATGTCAAGATGAACACCAAGAACACTTTGAAGATCAAGATGAACATCAAGAACATATTTTTGAAAATTTTTAAGAAAAGAAAGATATGCAAGACACCAAACTTAAAAATTTTTAAACTTTAGACACTAATAATTTGAAAATGCATAAGAAAAACAAGAAAAGACACAAAACAAGAAAAAATAAAGATCAAACAAGGAAAATCATCAAGAACAACTTGAAGATCACATGATGAATTTTCGAAAATTTAAAGAAAATTAAAAGCATGCAATTGACACCAAACTTAAAATTTGACACACTACTCAAACAAGAAACACAAAATATTTTTGGTTTTATGATTTTATTAATTTTTTTGTAATTTTTCGAAAATTATTTGGAAAAAGAAATAAAGAGATACAACATTTTTAATAAGAATTTCAGGAATCTTGCAATATTAATCTAAAGCTTCGGTCCAAAAGAATTAGACATGGCCAAATGGCCAGCCAAGCTTTAGCAGAGCATTACATACAACAGCGAAATTGATGGGAACCAAAAAGCTCCTGCAAAGATAAGTGGAAATCCCGGTCCAAAAGATTAGACATGGCTTAATAGCCAGCCAGACTTCAACATATCTTATGAAACTCTAGAATTCATTCTTAAAAATTCTGAAGAACAAATATTTTTTTATTTTTTTCAAAAATAAAATTAAAAAGCTTAAACATAAAATAAAATTACCTAATCTAAGCAACAAGATGAACCGTCAGTTGTCCAAACTCGAACAATCCCCGGCAACGGCGCCAAAAACTTGGTGTACGAAATTGTGATTCACACTTTTCACAATTCCGCACAACTAACCAACAAGTACACTGGGTCATCCAAGTAATACCTTACGTGAGTAAGGGTCGATCCCACGGAGATTGTCGGCTTGAAGTAAGCTATGGTCATCCTGTAAATCTTAGTCAGGCGGATTCAAATGGTTATGAGCTTTTGATAATTAAAAGATAAATAAAACGTAAATTAAAATAAGATACTTATGTAATTCATTGGTGGGAATTTCAGATAAGCGTTTGGAGATGCCTTGTTGTGTCTGAACCTCTGCTTTCCTATTGCCTTCTTCCAACCATGCGTGCTCCCTTCCATGGCAAGCTGTATGATCCTCTCGGATGAAAAATATCATGTACAGCTACCGCACGGCTAATCATCTGTCGGTTCCCGCTAGCGTCAAAATAGGACCCTTATCCTTTTGCACACTGTCACTGCGCTCAACATTCGTAGGTTTGAAGCTCGTCACAGTCATCCCTTCCCAGATCCTACTCGAAATACCACAGACAAGGTTTAGACTTTCCGGATCTCAGAAATGCTGCCAATAATTCTAGTCTATACCACGAAGATACTAATCTCACGGACTCAGTCTGTGTATTAGATATCCAAGAGAATATACTCTGGCTGTCGTCCAATGACTACGTTGAACATCATGTAGACCGCTTTGTGGTTGTCAGGCATGCGGATCTTGGCTAAGCGAGTAACGAAGATTGGGTGATTGTCACGGGTCACCCCTTCATTCTGACTTAACTGAATTAAGTACGAGAGTATATCCTGGAGAAGAAGTAGGCGTGAATTGAATAGAAAAACAATAGTACTTGTATTAATTCATGAAGAACAGCAAAGCTCCACACCTTAATCTATGGGGCGTAGAAACTCCACCGTTGAAAATACATAAGTGAAAAAGGTCTAGGCATGGCCATGAGGTTAGCCCCCAAAACGTGAACAATGGTCTCCAAAGTATTCCAAAGATCTAAAGTGATCAAAAGATATAAAATAAATCTCTAAAAGTAGTTTTTATACTGAACTAGTAACCTAGGTTTACAAAAAATGAGTAACTAAGTGCAGATAGTGCAGAAATCCACTTCTGGGACCCACTTGGTGTGTACTTGGGCTGAGCATTGAAGATTTCACGTGCATAGGCTGTTCCTGGAGTTAAACGCCAGCTTGGGTGCCAGTTTGGGCGTTTAACTCCAATTCTAGTGCCAGTTTGGGCGTTTTATGCCAAGATGTTTTAGGCTGGCTTTGGACACCAGTTTGGGTCATCAAATCTCGGGCAAAGTATGGACTATTAAATATTGCTAGAAATCCCAGGATGTCTACTTTCCAACGCAATTGAGAGCGCACCAATTAAGCTTCTGTAACTCCAGAAAATCCACTTCGAGTGCAGGAGGGTCAGAATCCAACAGCATCTGCAGTCCTTTTTCAGCCTCTGAATCAGATTTTTGCTCAGGTCCTCCAATTTCAGCCAGAAAATACCTGAAATCACAGAAAAACACAAAAACTCATAGTAAAGTCCAGAAATATAATTTTTGAATAAAAACTAATAAAAAATATAATAAAAAGTAATTAAAACATACTAAAAACTATGTAAAAATAATGCCAAAAAGGGTATAAATTATCTGCTCATCACGCGTGCGCGTCCTTTTGCTTCCAAGACCACCCACGCGTACGCGTGGGCGACGCGTACGCGTGGGCGACGCATACGTGTCGCATGGCGAATACAGTTCTCACGCGCACGCGTGCCTTGCGCGCGCGCGTCGCGTCCCGCTTTTCATTCCCTTCTCCTTTCTTCCTTCATTCTTCTTATTGCATTTAATTACTTTTCTTTCTTCAATTTTTCTCTTTCATGCTTAGCTATTTATGGTTTCTTTTTCATTCTTTTTTTTTCTTCATGCATTTTTATGTTGGTGTTGGAGCTTTATTTGGGTCTTATATTGTTATACTTGAGCTTGTGGATATCGTCAAGAGTGATTTGATAATTAATATTAATTTTTGGATTGCATGCATGTTAGAGTTCTTACTTTCCTTAACATATTTTACATGCATACCAAGTGTTTGTGAAAAGCCCGTATAGCATTATGAATTCTTACTTATTCTATCCTTTCACTCTAATGCCTATTTTTCACAAAACCCTTCCAAAATTTTATTAATATAATTGTCAATACAAACGTTATTGTTAGTTTGTTACGACTGATAATACATTTTGGCTTTTAATGCTTGATCTACACTACTCATGCCTTTGCCAACATGCCAATAAACATCTTGCATTTAATTGCCTCAATATATCATGCTATGTTTCCATTGATGTCCTAATTACATGGAGTCGCGACCATGTGTTAACGACATTCTTCTTTACCTTGGCATGATTATCACTCGTATTGCCCTCTTCCTTGCTCTATCCCTTTGAATTCATGCCCTTTTCTCTTCTCCCTTTTCAGGATGGCCACCAGAAAGGGTGCAGAGAGAACCTCTAACAAGTCACCGGTAAGGAGGAGAACGAAAAGTACAAGCATCTCCAACAAATCAGGTGCTCCTTCAGATACTTCAGAGGTTGGACCGGCTTGACCGGCAGGCAAAACAAATTGAGCGCCGTAACAAGTGCCGATTTACATACCTCAAGGAGATGATTGTTGGCAACCACCCACCTGAAGAAGAACCAGACACTCCAAACTCCAACTTACCTACCAGCACCGGGAGCCATGACAATCCCGACTGTGGAGATGCTGTTACCAACCCCCCTTTGTTCCTGACTGATGACACCGAGGATGGTGCCAAGCTTTAAGTGTGAGGAGGTCGGTCAGTACCTGACTTCTGGAGGTAATTGTTTTTCTCAATACCAATAGGTTATTTTTCTTTTGTTAGGATAGGATAGATTGCATAGTAATAAGTGTTTGCATGTATGTTCTACTTGGTTGAAAAATAATAAGTTTCTTTTTAAGACCCTATTTTTGAAAATAAAAAATTTCACTAATTCAAATTAAAATTTTGTGTTAAATTTGTTTGAAGACTATAAATTGGAACATAAATTATAACAAAGAACACACAACCTGTGAGATTTGAGCTTAATTATATGGTTACATTATTTAACCATAATATTTTATTCTTGTGTGTTTTCTTCTCTATGGCTGCAATCTTTACTTTGTTTCATTCTATATGTCCAATGTTTAGTGTATTTACATGTTTGCATATGATTGAGGCTATTAATTGTTATTAGCTCACTTATCCCAAACAACCTACCCTTTCAATCACCTTTGTTTGCCACCTTGAGCCTTTTAATCCCCGTTTATTCTATATTTTACCACATCATTAGCCTTAAACAGAAAAACAAATTAATTACTCCAAATTGAATCTTTGGTTAGCTTAAGTTAGAGATTGTATCAATTAAGTGTGGGGAACTGTGGAAATTGGGTTGATGAAAATGTATAATGTTTCATTGACAAAATATTAGGAATTTGGGTACCTACTCATGTGAGACCAGAAAAAATTAAAAATCCATGTGCATTGATATGTTATGTTTACTTTTATATTTTTAATCAATAGAAAAAAAAAGAAGAAAAAAAAGGAAAAAGAAAAAAAAAAAAATAATAATAATAATAATAATAATAATAATAATAATAATAATAATAATAATAATAATAATAATAAAATATTCAATTAAATAAATAAATAAGGGGACAAAATTACCCCAATGTTAAGCTAATGAAAAATCAATGCATAGGTGATACAAATTAAAAGAAGAGTTGATGCATGAGTATGTAATGCAAAAGTGGGAATTTTAGGTAGCTAGGTATAATTTTAGAAGTTATATAGAGTGTGTATAGGTGAGAGCTTAGGTTAATCAAAGATTCATATTTTAGCTCACTTGGCCATACATGTACCCTTACCTTTACCGTAGCCCCATTACAACCTTGAAAAGACCTTATGATGTTTGTATTGGTATAATAAATATTTGTTGATTGGTTAGATGAAGAATAAAGTTTAGAAAGCATGATTAGAGAAGAGTAGAGTGATTCACCTTAGACACTTGAGATATTAGAGTGCATATACACTACAAGTGAGGGTTCAATGCTTGATTCTATGTTCCCTGCTTTCATGAGCTATCTTCTTACAATTTTACTTGTCTTTTATTGTATAATTTGAATTAGTGAAATCTGATTTATGTTTGTCTTGGAGAACTTATTTGCTTTTAACCAAGTAGACAGAATCATCATAGCATATAGTTGCATTCATAGGTTGCATCTCATGAGTCTTACTTTCCCCATTCATTCTTTATAGCTTCTCTTGAGCTTAGCATGAGGACATGCTAATGTTTAAGTGTAGGGAGTTTGATAAACCACTATTTTATGGTATATCTTGTTCTAATTTAAGTGGTTTTTATCAACTCTTTACTCACGTATTCATATAAATTACATGGTTTTACATTTTTCTTCCTAATTTTGTTCTATAATTGGAAACTGCTTCCCAAGCCTTTAAATTACCAAAAATTAATTCCCCTTTATACTATTCGATGATGTGATATGTGTGTTAAGTGACTTCAGGCTCTATAGGGCAGGAATGGCTTAGAGGATGGAAAGGAAGCATGCAAAAGTGGAAGGAATACAAGAAGTTGAAGGAGTTGCTAAGTTGTCCAACCTGACCTCTTTGCATTCAATCGACCATAACTTGAGCTACAGAGGTCCAAATGAGGTGGTTTTAGTTGCGTTGGAAAGCTAACATCTGGGGCTTCGAAATGATATATAATTTGCCATAGTTTCTCTGAATATAAGTGATGTGCACGCGTGAATCCACGCGCACGCATGGATCTGCGCAAATCCAGCGACCTGTACGTTTCTGAATTCGCCCCCAGCGATTTCTGGGCTGTTTCTGACCTAGTTTTTGGCCCAAAAAACACAGATTAGAGGCTATAAAGTGGGAAAATCTATTCATTCATAAAGACAACATCAATTATTCACAATTTTTTATTTTAGATGTAGTTTTCTAGAGCGAGAGGTTCTCTCCTCTCTCTAGGTTTTAGGATATAGGATGTAGGATTTCTCTTAATTTTAGGATTGCTTCTTCTCAATTCCAGGTTTAATGTTCCTTTAATTTAACTTCTCTTCTACATTTATTTGTTCTAGTACTCTGGTTTATTTATTTTTCTTATTAATTCTCTTCTTATCCAATTTGTTTTATGAACCTTCCAATGTTAGATTTGATTTTATATTTAATGCAATTTGAGGTATTTCAGATTTATGATTTTAATTTATCTTTTTACATTCTTAGCTTTGGTTGAGTAATTGGTAACACTTGAGTTATCAAACTCCCTTGTTGATTGATAATTGGGATTTGCTGGTTGATTTGGATTCCTCTAAAGCTAGTCTTTCTTTAGGAGTTGACTAGGACTTGAGGAATCCCATTGATTAGTCCACTTGACTTTTCTTTATTTAGTAAGGGTTAACTAAGTGGGAGTAAGGAACAATTCTCATCACAAGTGATAAGGATAACTAGGATGGGATTTCCAGTTCTCATACCTTGCAAGGGTTTTCATGATTGTTAATTTACTTTCTTGCCAATTTATTTCCTCATTCCCTAATTCAAAAACCCAAAAAGATACTTTTCCATAACCAATAATAAATCATACCTCCCTGCAATTCCTTGAGAGACGACCCGAGGTCTAAATACTTCGGTTATCAATTTTATTAGGGGTTTGTTACTTGCGACAACCAAATTTTTGTACGAAAGGATTCTTTGTTGGTTTAGAAACTATACTTTCGACGAGAATTTATTTGTGAAATTTCTTTACCGACAGAAATCAGTTCGTCAGCATCTCCTATTTAAAGAGGAGATCACCTAGGTCTAGGGGACGTACAGAATATTACTTTTAGACCTTAGTTTTCTTTGTAAATTATAAGTAACTAAACCTCATAGGTTAAGGTTAGGAGTTCTGATGATTCCTATGGATTAATAATATTACTATTTCTATTTCAATATATGCTTGATTCCATTCTATTATGTATTGTCGTTCTTCATCCAAATGAGATTAGGTATGTCCCTTATTCTACATGAGTTCTTGTGATACCCAGAAAAGTTCACTTGAGCTAAAGCTTGAGAATACATCACCTGAACCAATAATTCATATGGGCTAATCGAGGATATGTGACATATAATCTGGTTAGTTATGGATGATGAGGTTTCTGTGGCGCTAAGACTAGAATCATTGAGCTTCATTCTTTGATCTGGAAGATCTGACCTTGTCTGTGGCGTTATGAGTAGGATCACAAAGGAGAATGAATTGCATGAGCTTCACCCTCATTCATATTGAATGACCATTGACAACGGCATTTGATATGAATTAGAGCAGATTAACTTGATGAGAGGCAAGAATTAAGCACTTACAGCTTTGCCATAGAATGAATCATTCATTGTTAAAGTAGTCTATAAGAAGTATTAATCCAGAAAGATAAAGCATCTCTAAAGCCTTAACTGATTTCTTGTTATTGTTTCTATGTTAATTCATTATTTCTTTCCTTACTATTTATTTTATACGCCTACAACAACAACCACTATCTTTCTATTCGCCTGACTAAGATCTACAGGATAACCATTGATTGCTCAATCCAACAATCCTTGTGGGATCGACCTCACTCACCTAAGGTATTACTTAGACGACCCGGTGCACTTGCTAGTGAAGTTGTGCGAGTTCAATTTCGTGCACCAGGGGGGTTGTATTACGTACACTTCTCTATTAATAAATCTATTCAAAAAGACACACTTAACATTCATTTGGAAAAGCTTAAACCTTTTGTGAGCTGCATATGCAAGTAATAACATTATTACTTCCATTCTAGCAACCGGAGCAAATGACTTATCAAAGTCAATGCCCTCTTCTTGGTCATACCCTTGATTTACTAGTCTAGCTTTGTTTCTAACAACACTACCATCTCACCCAATTTTTTTAAAGATCCATTTAGTATTTGTTACCTTCTTACCATTCGGATTAGGCACCAAAGTCCAAACCTCATTCTTTTCAAATTGGACCAATTCTTCTTCAATTGCCTTGATCCAAGAAGGATCATCAAGGGCTTCCTTCTCATTTTGGGGTTCCACTTGTGATATGAGAGCAAGATTATTGAGTTCCGCCCTTTTTCTACTTTAGGATCTTGTGGTAACTCTATGAGATGGATCTCCAATAATAAATTCATATGGATAGTTCTTCAAGAACTTCTATTCTCTGGGTTTTGGTGAAGTAATCTCAGGTTGGGTATGATTGAGTTTTGCAATGTTGAGATTTCTAGAATTCTCTACTTCTGTAGGAGACAAAACAGAATTATCCCCTGCATTTTGTTCTATAGAATCAGGAACAACATTTTCCAATGTGGGTTCTGATTTGTCTTCACTTTGATTCTTTTCAGAGCTTCATTCAGTTTTAATTCCTGCATCATTTTCCTCAATAATACTTGAAATAGAGTTAGAGTCACAAAATGTAACATGTATAGACTCCTTTATGATTCTATGTTCCTTGAGGTAAACCCTATATGCTTTACAAGTGGTTGAATAACCAACAAAAACCCCTTCAAAAGATTTTGGATCAAACTTTCCAAGATTGTCTTTAGTATTTAAAACAAAGTATTTGCATCCAAAAATATGAAAATACTTAAGGTTGGGTGGTATTCCTTTCCAAAGCTCATATGGTGTTTTCTTTAAAACTTTTCAAATGATGGTGCAGTTTAAAATATAACAAGCAGTGTTTACTACTTTAGCCCAAAGGAATTTTGAAATTTTATTTTCACAAAGTATTGCCTTAGCCATTTTTTGAAGGCTTCTATTTCTCCTTTCAACAGCCTCATTTTGTTGAGGTGTTCTAGGACATGAAAAATTATGAGAAATACCAAAATCATCACAAAATGATTCAAAATCTTGGTTTTCAAATTATTTTCCATGATCACTTCTTATGGAAATTATTTCCAAATCTTTTTCATTTTGAATCTTTTTGCATAGGGTTGAAAAAGCAAAGAAAGCATCATTCTTATGAGCTAAGAAAAGAACCCATCCAAATCTAGTATAATCATCAACCATTACCAAACCATGGTGTTTACCACCTAGGCTTTGAGTCCTAGTAGGACCAAAGAGATCAATATGTAGCATTTCTAATGGTCTTTTGGTCAAGATGTCATCCTTGGGCTTAAAAGAGCTTTTGGTCTGTTTATCCAATTGCCAAACATCACAGGAAATGTCTTTGTCAAATTTAATCTTTGGAAGACCTCTAACCAAATTCTTTTTCAAAATCTTAGAAATTTGAAACATGCTAGCATGTCCCAATTTTTTATGCCATAACCATTTTTCAGATTCAATGGAAGTAAAACATGATACATTTTGTTCTTTTAGTTCCTCCAAGGCGAGTCCATACACATTATTGCATCTTTTAGTTATAAACATAGTTTCACTAGAATTTTCATACACAACTAAGCATTCCAATCTTTTGAAAATAACCAAATAACCTAAATCACATAATTGGCTAATGCTCAGAAGATTATGTTTTAATCCATCAACTAAGAATACATCATTAATGAAGGTGGAGAAACTCTTACCAACCTTACCTATGGCTATAATCTTTTCTTTTCCATTGTCACCGAAAGTCACAAAGCCTCCATCATATTTGTCAAGCTTGATGAAGAATGTGGATCTTCCGGTCATGTGTCTAGAACATCCGCTATCTAAGTACCACATGTCATTCTTCTTCTTAGATGCTAGCCAAAACTGCACAATACTTTAAGTGACCTTAGATATCCAAATCATTTTGGATCCTTTAATGTTAAACCTTCTTTGTTTCCCAAGAGCATTGTATTTGCTAATCACTTTGTAAACTTTATCACCAATTTTTCTTTCAAAAATGAAATATTGAATCGATAAATGACCAACATTATTGCATGTATGACATAAATTTTTGCTTGTAGATTTTTTAATGTGATTAGGGTTTTGAAAGCTCAAATTTTTGGATGTTGAGGCTTCATTTTCAAAGTATGATTTTTCAAAAACATATTGAGATTTTCCTTTATACCCTAATCCAGCCTTCACAAACAAAGGTCTTTGACTAGTTAATAATTTATCCAAATTTTCATAATTTTGGGCAAATTTATCTAGTATTGATTTAATCCCTTAATCATATTATGCAATTTTTTATTTTCTTCAATGCAATTTAAGTAGGCAACAACAGAATTCTTTCCATCAAGACTTTTGATTTCAGATTTAAGCTGCTTGTTTTCTTCAACAAGATCAACTGTGGTTTCGGCTTCTCTTAATTTTCTTTGGGAAAAGCATTTTCTGCCTTTAAGATGTCATTTTCATATTTAAGTTCATGGCATTGATTCAAAAAAAATTTTTATTTTCTCAATAAGATCATCAATTATAAGATGGAGTTCTTCATTAGAGGGTTCAAGAAAGATTACCTCATTGTTGTGACTGTGGTCCGCCATTAAACATGCTTGAGAGTTGTTGTCTGATTCTTTATCCTCCTCAATGTCATTTTCCAGATTTTCCCAAGAAGCCATGAGTCCTTTCTTCTTGTCCCTTCGAGACTTGTCTTCCTTCTTGAGCTTGGGATAGTCATATTTGTATTGTCCTGCTTCTCTGCAATTGTGGTAAATGACCTTGCTAATGTCCTTCCTTGGTTCCTTTGAGCTACTTCCTCTGTTTCTTCCTTTTTGTCCATCAGCCTTTTAATTTTTCTAGCAAAAAACACAATCTCGTTATCTGATAAACAGTCACTGAATTCATCAACCAATGATTCAGTACAAGATAAGAGCCACTTCTTTCTTTTTTTTGTATTATTTTTTATGTGAGTGGTTTTCATAAGCTAGTAACTTTCCTCCCAGCTCATCATAGGTCATTTGACTTAGGTTACTGCTTTCAGAGATAACAGTAGCCTTAGTTTTCCACTCTTTAGTCAAGTTTCTCAAGACTTTCCTCACCAGCACTTGTCCAGAATGAGTAATTCCCATAGCATCCAAGCTATTAATGATGATAGAAAACTTCTCAAACATGTCATCAATTGATTATCTTTCCTTCATAGAAAATATTTCATATTCTTTGCTCAACATGTCAATCCTTGTTTCCTTTACTTGTATGATGCCCTCATGTGTAACCTAGAGCATATCTCAGATTTTCTTTGTTGTTTTACATCTTAAAACCTTCTGGTATTCCTCGAAACTGATTGCACAATTTATCATGTTGACTGTCTTAGCATTGAGTTTCACCTTTTTTGTCATCTTCATTCCACTCTGCTTTGGATTTGGGAGTAACAACACCATCGGTACTTGTTTTGGTTGGAATCTAAGGACCATTCATGATTATATTCTGGATATTGTAATCTATTGATTGAATAAAGAACTTCATTATTTTCTTCCAGTAGTTGTAGTTTTTCCTGTTAAAAAATAGAGGTCTGTTGTTTGATTGCTCTTAAGTCAGAGTATAAGCCACTGTGTCAGATCCCTTGTTGTTGGCCATCCAGATCTTTTCTCTAAGCTGTGAAGCTTGATTTCTTTGAGACCAAGTTCTGATACCAATTGATGGATATCAGTGGCTAAAAGAAGAGGGGTTGAATCTTGGCCTCTTTTGCTTTTTGCTTTCAAACTAGGATTCTGTTAAGATATTTTGAGTAAGAAACAATAAACACTTTGGTTTTGTCTCTTGACGCGATAGGAGCCAAAACAGAATTATGAGCAAGGTGTATTATAGTGAAGTATAGCTGGATAGAAGAATTAGGAGATATTTTTGTTTTGTCTCCTAAAGTGCAGAACCAGAAACAGAGAAGAGAAGAAGAAGTAACACGGCCATATATCTCGGTTCGGCTACTTAGTGCAATGTAGCCTACATCCAGTCTCCATCACAACAATGACGGAATTTCACTATCTTTCAACAAGATTACATTCACTAATTCTCCCTAGGATTCTATTCAATCCTATTTGGGACAAATCCAGTTTCTAACCCAAACTAGACTTGACTAGGAACATACCCTAGCTTTCAATAGCAAAGTGCTAACCCAAGTTGCAAGGAAATTCCCTCAGGATCATGACAACAAAATAGAAAAACTTACAAAGGATTTCTAAAATAAACATAGGCTTTTCTCCAAATCTAAGTCTCTTGCCATTTTCACTCAATGGCTTTTTCATACAATCCTCACTGTATTGCCTTTTTCCATTGAAAATAAAGAAAGACTAGACTGAGAAAATAAGATATTCAACGAGAACCATGAAGGAGAAGAATAAACAGCTCAGTGAGCTATGGGAATCTAAACGTTGTGCTCTCACTCCTTGCTCTAATATGTGGCTGCTCACCCCTTTAATAAAGGAATGAAGCTTCATAGGCTTGAAAGATGTCTTCAACACTTTGTTTGACTTCTTCCCCAAAATTAGTAGTAGCAGCGGCATTCACAGAGGTGAGATAGAGTATAAGTAGTTATTAGACAATGCATGCAACAATACTAATGAGCGGATAATTTATACCCTTTTTGGCATTGTTTTTACATAGTTTTTAGTATGTTTTAGTTACTTTTTATTATATTTTTATTAGTTTTTATGCAAAAATCACAATTCTGGACTTTACTATGAGTTTGTGTATTTTTCTGTAATTTCAGGTATTTTCTGGTTGAAATTGAGGAACCTGAGCAAAAATCTGATTCAGGGGCTGAGAAAGGACTAGTAGCTTTTTGCTCATCATATCATATCATCAAACTTAAATGGTTGCTTGTCCCCAAGCAACTAAAAACAAAATAGGATAAAAAGAAGAGAATATACAATAAATTTCAAAAATATCAATGAAGATTAGTTTCAACTAGATGAGTGGGACTAGTAGCTTTTTGCTTTTGAACAGTTTTGGCATCTCACTTTATCCTTTGAAGTTCAGAATGATTAGCATCCATAGGAACTCAGAATTCAGATAGTTTTATTGATTCTCCTAGTTTAGTTTGTTAATTCTTGAACACAGCTACTTTATGAGTCTTGGCCGTGACCCTAAGCATTTTGTTTTCCAGTATTACCACCGGATACACAAATGCCACAGACACATAACTAGGTGAACCTTTTCAGATTGTGACTCAGCTTTGCTAGAGTCCCCAGTTAGAGGTAACCAGAGCTCTTAAGCACACTCTTTTTGCTTTGGACCATGACTTTAACCGCTCAATCTCAAGTTTTTCACTTGACACCTTCACGCCACAAGCACATGGTTAGGGACAGCTTGATTTAGCCGCTTAGGCCAAGATTTCATTCTTTTGGGCCCTCCTATCCATTAATGCTCAAAGCCTTGGATCCTTTTTACCCTTGCCTTTTAGTTTAAAGGGTTATTGGCTTTTTCTGCTTGCTTTTTCTTTTTCTTTCTTTTTTTCTTTATTTTTCACTTTTTTTTCGCAAGCTTTGTGTTTTTCACTGCTTTTTCTTGATTCAAGAATCAATTTTATGATTTTTCAGATTATCAATAACATTTCTCTTTTTTCATTATTCTTTCAAGAGCCAACAATTTTAACATTCATAAAATTTACTATAAAAAATATGCATTGTTCAAGCATTCATTCAGAAAACAAAAAGTATTGCCACCACATCAAAATAATTAAACTAATTCCAAGATAAATTTCGAAATTATGCACTTCTTGTTCTTTTGCAAATAAAGACATTTTTTATTTAAGAAAGTTGAGAGATTCATGGAATTATTCATAGCTTTAAGAGATAGACTCTAAACACTAATGATCATGTAATGAAGACACAAACATAGTCAAAACATAAAGCATAAAAACTGAAAACAGAAAAGAAAATAAATAAGGAGATTAAAGAACGGGTCCACCTTAGTGATGGTGGCTTCTTCTTCCTCTTGAAGAACCAATGGAGTTTTTGAGCTCCTTTATGTCTCTTCCTTACCTTTGTTGCTCCTCTTCCTAGAGGTTTCTCCGGCCTTAGGTGCCATTAATGGTTATGGAAAGCAAAAAGTTGAGCTTTTCCACACCAAACTTAAAAGTTTTGCTCGTCTTCGAGCAAAATAAGATAGAAGGGAGTGGAAGAAGAATGATGGAATTCGTTTTTCTGAACGCCCAGAATGCTGCCCATTCTGGAGTTTAACACCCACTAGACACCCCTTTCTGGCGTTAAATGCCAGTCTGTCTGCCAATTCTGGCATTTAACGCCTAGAATGCTGCCAGACTGGGTGTTAAATGCCCATTCTTCTATCCTTACTGGCATTTAAACGCCAGTAAGCCTGCCCTCCAGGGTGTGCTGCTTTTAATGCTATTTTTGATTCTGCTTTAATTCTGCAGCTATTTTTATGACTCCACATGATCATCAGCCTACATAAAATAACAATAGAAAACATATAAATATAATAAAATTGGGTTGCCTCCCAATAAACGCTTCTTTACTGTCTTTAGTTGGACTTTTACTGAGCTTTTAATTTAGTCTCAGTTTTGAGCATTCTTGCACAACATTGCCTTCAAGATAATGTTTGACTCTCTGTCCGTTAACAATGAACATTTTATCAGAATCAATATCCTGAAGCTCTACATAACCATATGGTGACACACTTGTAATCACATATGGTTCTTTCCACTGGGATTTCAATTTCCCAGGGAACAATCTGAGCCTGGAGTTAAACAACAAGACCTTCTGTCCTGGCTCAAAGACTCTAGATGACAGCTTTCTGTCATGCCACTTTTTTGCTTTCTCTTTGTAAATTTTTGCATTTTCGAAAGCATTGAGTCTGAACTCCTCCAGCTCATTCAACTGGAGTAATCTCTTCTCTCCAGCTACCTTAGCATCAACGTTTAGGAACCTGGTTGCCCAGTAGGCCTTGTATTCCAGTTCCACTGGCAGATGACAGGATTTTCCATACACAACCTGGTATGGAGAGGTCCCTATAGGAGTCTTGAATGCAGTTCTATATGCCCACAGAGCATCATCCAGACTTCTTGCCCAATCCCTTATACGGGTACTTACAGTCCGTTCCAGGATTCGTTTTAGTTCTCTATTTGAGACTTCGGCTTGCCCATTTGTCTGTGGATGATATGGAGTTGTCACTTTATGGTTAATTCCATATCGGACCAGAGCAGATTCAAGCTGTTCATTGCAAAAATGAGTGCCTCCATCACTGATCAGTATCCTGGGGACACCGAACCTGCTGAAGATATGCTTCTGGAAGAACTTCATCACTGTCTTAGTATCATTAGTGGGTGTTGCAATTGCCTCTACCCATTTAGATACATAGTCTACTGCCACCAGAATATAAGTGTTTGAGTATGATGGTGGGAAAGGCCCCATGAAGTCAATACCCCATACATCAAACAACTCAACGTCTAAGATCCCTTGCTGAGGCATGGCATAACCGTGAGGCAGATTACTAACTCTCTGGCAACTGCCACAGTTACGTACAAATTCTCGGGAGTCTCTATAAAGAGTAGGCCAGTAGAAGCCTGATGGGATATTTTAGCGGAGAAACGAATTTCTCCAAAACACTCAAACTTAACCGGCAAGTGCACCGGGTCGCATCAAGTAATAATAACTCACGGGAGTGAGGTCGATCCCACAGGGATTGAAGGATTGAGCAATTTTAGTTTAGTGGTTGATTTAGTCAAGCGAATCAAGATTTGGTTGAGAGATTTGTGATTTGCAGAATTTAAATTGCATAGAAAGTAAAGGAAATGGGTGAATTGCATGAAATTAAAGAGAACTGGAATTTAAAGTGCTGAATCTTAAAGAGCAAGAAATTAAATGGCAGAAACTTAGAACGCAAGAAATGTAAATTACAGAATCTTAAAGTGCAAGAAATGTAAATGGCTTGAATTGTAAAGGGAATTGGGAGTTGGATTTGCAAAAATTAAACAAGGAAAAGTAAATTGCAACAAACAGAGAAGTAAAGGATGTCTTGAATCAAACCGGATCTTAAAACAGAAATGTAAATAAGCATGAAAACAGTAAACAGAGGATGTAAATGGGAAATCCGGATCTCAGGACCCAAGAGACTAGAAAACCAAGTCTAGATCTCAATGCCTTCCTAGATCCAACAAGAACAATTGCAAAGGAAATTGTAAATTGCAAAGAAAGTGGATGAAGAACAATGAACCGAAACTGAAATTCAATTAAGCAGAAAATTAAACAAGATCCCAAGGTGAGATTGAAACAGAATTTCTTCAATTCTCCACCCAAAATCCAAGACAAGAAAAGTAAAGAGTGCTGGGCAAGAACAAGGAAGAAGAGAGATCAATTCTCCTCCCAAATTCTCTTGAATTAGAACAACAATGCTAAGAAATGTAAAAGTGAGCTCTCCGAAAACTCTCTATGAAAACTCCAAAGGAAAGCTCCTTTAAAACTTAAATTCTAATCTATTTATACACTTTCTTCAAATGGTCTTCAAGCCTTCAATTGGGCCTTTTCTCTTGGTGGAATTGGGTTGAGAGAGGCCTTGGTTAATTGCTCTTGGAGTTTGGAGAAGAACCGATTTGAACCGGGTTGGAATCATGAAAGCTTGAGTAAAAGTTGGAGTAAAAGTTAGGGTCTAACTTTTGCTCCAACTTTTCACATCAGCACCCTTGTTTTGCTGATACCAACGTTGGGGCAAAAGTTAGGGGTCTAACTTTTGCTCCAACGTTGGCCTCCCCTTAGTTATTCATGGCGCCAACGTTAGCCAGAAAGTTAGGGGCTAACGTTGGCGTAAACTTTTGCTAGCCCAGGGAGTTTTTCAGGCGCCAACGTTAGCCAAAAAGTTAGGGGTCTAACTTTTGGTCCAACTTTTGCCCAAAAGTTAGCTAGAAAGTTAGGGGCTAATTTTTGCTCCAGCTTTTGCCCAAAAGTTAGCCAAAAAGTTAGCCAAAAAGTTAGGGGCTAACTTTTGGTCCAGCTTTTGCTTCCTGGTTCATAATTAATCCAAGACTCAAGTCATTCCTCCTAGCCATTCCTTCTTGCATCAACCTTTCTCCAAGCTTTCTTCACCTATCATTAATCAACCAAACACATCAAAGCTATGCTCAAAATCATGAGATATTCATTCTTTCATAATATATGACAATTATAGCATAAAACCTCATGAAATAGCATGAATTCATACATGGTTGATTAAATCAAAGGAAACATGAAAATCTACCCAATTGGCTTGCTTTTGGCTCAAGAAAGTGCATAATTCAATTGAAAACAAAAGAAAAAGGCTAGTGAAACTAGGCTAAGATGACTTGTCATCACAACACCAAACTTAAAGCTTGCTTGTCCCCAAGCAAGAAATGATTTATTGAGAAGAAAGAATGAAATGGGAGAGGATGTTCATGCTAGTAGAGTGTTATTGATAGTTCATGGGATTTTATGTGGATATGTACACACTCACCTCTTATTGACTCTTAAGCCTAGAAAGCCTCTTCCAAGCTTCAAGTAACATACTGCTATGACCTCTCATTATTCCTTTATCCTTGGCTATTATCTTGTTCATGAGCTTTATTTGAGTGTCATGTGTAGCAAGTTCATTTCCTTTTCTTTATACTTGACACATTATTCACTATAGACACTTGGCTCACATTCCTTCTTAGAACATTGATGCCCAACACCTCTTTGGGCTACTAAATGCCTTGTAGTTAGGTTGCTCTTGATAGTGGACTTTCAGCTGATGATCCCGGGTTAGTTAACCCAAGTCATCAAGTGTTGATGCACTCCAAAGAGCTTAATAATCCAAGCAGATCCTAATACAAAGACACCACAGGCATATATTCTAAGGTTCAAGCTATTGGTGTCTAGCTTTGTTTCTTTTTGTTTTTCTTTTGTTCTGCCACTTCTTGGCTATTTCTTTTTCTCCCCTTTTTTTCTTTCTTTTTGTTTTTCTTTCTAACCAAGGATTTTTTTTCAATTGAGATTCATAGACAGTAGCTACTTTCTACTTAAGAGGAGACATCCTAGTGTTCTTATTCATTAAAAGTGAGCTATCATACAATCACACATACATACCACCACTTACTTTTATTGTACTTCTATCTAACAGAGAACTATCTCACTTCACATTCAAACATTTCTTTTATTGAATTGAAAATGCAGGGGACAAAGCATGCTTTTTGTTAAGTGAAAGTGAACACACAAGCACACACTTAAGCTAGCATACTTATTTCAACTAGAACACTCAAGATGCAAAATGACTAAACTAACAGTTACTGTTGCAATGGTAACACTCAAACTTCCAAATTAAAATAGTTCAATGCTGATAGAATTAAGTGACAATACAACCTCTTGGTGGCTTCTTCTTCTTACTCTCAGCTGATGGTATGTAACCCTTCCAAGAGAGTGATTGAATTCCTATAAAGTTCATGGAAGTTGCTTGTTTCTCAAGCCCTTAGGTAACTTGTTAGTGTGCAGGATTTTCTTGTAGGCTTTTGAACTTACTTTGGTGTGTGAACACCAAACTTAGTTCCTTGCCACCTTTCTCATGCATCAAAATAACTATATGTGAAATCCTCCTATCTTTGTTAAAGACAATAAAAACTAGAAAAACTAAAAAGGAAACAATTGGTTAATTAGTTTATCTGATTACTTGGAGCTAGCAGCCATGTATGTAGAAGGTGAGAATGTGCTTTTAAATGAGAATTTGGTGGAACACCAAACTTAGAATCTTTCATTCTCTCTTAATTTATTTTAGTGTGCAACACCAAACTTAGCTCCTTGCAATATAGATAAGTCTAATTAACCCTTTTATTGAAATAGCTATGAAAAGTGAACTACCTCAGGTTGGGTTGCCTCCCAACAAGCGCTCTTTTAATGTCATTAGCTTGACATCTTGTTCTTTGATCATGGAGGTTGAAAATCATAGTGCCTCAGCTTTTCTCCTCTTACTGTGAACTTTCTTCCAGTCTCCTCTTTGATGATCTCTAGGTGTTCAAGTGAAAGGATCCGGTTCACAGTATAGTATTCAGATGATTGTGGGGACACCTTCATCGGTTGGGTGTTTAACACTACTTTATCCCCTGGCGAAAAGCCTTCAGTAGGGATCTTCTTGTTTCTCTACCCTCTTGGCCTCTTCTTCTTTTCTTTCTTAAAAGATACTCCCTGCCTTGGTGGTTCTTTATCTGGAGTGTTGAGGTTCTCATCTGGGGGTTTTGGATCTATTCCCTCCTTGATTTCTTTAGTCTGTTGCACCATCTCTACTTCTTTCAAGCATGGATTTAGAAGTCTTTGAGTTAACTCATTGAATGCCTCCTTCAAGCTTTGATCCCTGGCTTTATCCTCCATACAATCTTCTTCTTGAGTGGGCTCATGCAGAGTTTTAAAAACATGGAATGCTAGGTGCTCATCATGCACTCTCAGCAACAATTCCCCTTTTTCAACATCTATCAATGCTCTGCCCGTAGCCAGGAAAGGCCTCCCTAGAATGATGGGGGTGTTAGGGTCCTCCTCCATATCCAGGATGACAAAATCAGCTGGGAGAAGGAATTTCCCCACTTTTACCAGTACATTCTCTACAACTCCAACTGCTTGCTGGATGGATTTGTCAGCCATTTGAAGGAGTATTCGTGTGGATTTCAGTTCACAAATTCGAAGTTTCCTCATTAGAGACAAAGGCATCAAGTTTATGCTTGCACCAAGGTCACAGAATGACTTTTCAATTGTTATGTCTCCTATGGTGCAAGGTATATAAAAACTCCCAGGATCATCTTTCTTCTCTGGTAACTCTCTTTGGAGAATAGCACTACATTCTATTGTCATCTCAACAATTTGTCCTTCTTTTAGGGACTTTTTCTTTGTCAGCACTTCCTTCATAAATTTAGCATATACTGGCATCTGTTCAAGTGCTTCTAAGAAAGGAATATTGATGCTGAGGGTCTTGAATATGTCCAGGAACTTTGAGTATTGCTTATCCTCATTCTCTTTTTTGAACCTCTAAGGGTATGGAAGTTTGGGGATATGTGGCTTCACCCTTTCCTTCTTCTCTTGTAGTTGTGTTTCAAGGATGTCCTTATCTCTCTTTGAACTTTTTGCATTCTTGATTTTCTGATCCTCTTCACTTCTCTCTTCTGTCTCTTCTTGTGGAACTTTTCTGTTGTGTTCTTCCTGATTGATGGCTTTCTTCTCACTTTCCACTATGATTGCTTTGCACTCCTCCCACTTTGTAGCTTTTCCTTTGTCCTTTGGATTGGAGATTGTATCACTTGGGAGAACATTGGTTGGCCGTTCATCTTGTTTGGCCAATTGTCCCACTTGTCGTTCAAGGCTCTTCATGGTAGCTTTATTTCTCTCTTGCACTTTGACCAAGCTTTGAGTGGACTGAGCAATTGCTTGTATGGCTGCCTCAAGACTTGAAATTCTACTTTCATGATGGTCTATTGGTGGTATGATGGGGGTGGAACGTGGTTGCTGGAAGTTATTTGTAGGGTTGTTTTGTGGATGGAATGTGGATGTGGAAGGTGGTTGTTGGTTGTTTTGGTTAGTGACTGAATTATTGGGTGGATAATAGCTGGAATTTGGGTGGTCATTTTGGGGTTTTCTATATGGATTGTGGGTTATGTTTTACTGGTTGTTGTTCTGGTTGTTTCTTGAGTTGTTTTGGTTTGAATTCCTTTGCCATGGTTGTTGGTTTTGAGTGTGGTTATCTCCCCATCTGAGATTTGGATGGTTCTTCCAGGATGGATTGTAGGTGTAACCATAAACCTCATTTTGGCCTGAGCCTTGGTTGTGCACATATTGAGGTTGTTCCTGCTGCTGATTTTCTTGGTTTTCTTCATTTTGTCCCCATGTGGTTGATGGTTGGCTTGTATTCACTGCTGCAACTTGTAAACTATCAATCTTTTTAGCCATCTGCTCAAATTGTTCTTGAATCTGCTGCTGCATTATCTTGTTTTGAGCTAGGAGGGTGTCAACCCCTTCCATTTCTAACACTCCTTTCCTTATTGATGGTTGGTGTTGTCTCTGATGGCCAAAGAAATATTGGTTGTTAGCCACCATGTCAATGAGGTTCTGAGCTTCTTCAGCTGTCTTCATGAGTTGCATTGAGCCTCCTGCTGAATAGTCAAGTGCCTCTTGAGCCTTTAGAGTGAGTCCTTCATAGAAGTTCTGTAGCTTGTCCCACTCAGTGAACATTTCTGGTGGACATTTCCTCAGCAGAGCCTTGTATCTCTCCCATGCTTCATACAGATTTTCAGCATCCAATTGTGTGAATGTTTGCACCTCAGTTTTCAGCCTGATGACTCTTTGGGGTGGATAGAATTTGGCTAGAAATTTAGTCACCAAATCATCCCAGCTAGTGATGCTTCCTTGAGGAAAAGTTTCAAGCCATTGTGCTGCCTTGTCCCTTAATGAGAACGGGAACAGCAGAAGCTTGTAGGTCTCAGGATTCACGCCATTGGTCTTCACTGTGTTACATATCCTCAGGAAGGTGGATAGGTGTTGGTTTGGATCTTCCAAGGGGCCTCCTCCATAGGAACAGTTGTTCTGTACCAAGGTGATGAGTTGGGGCTTCAATTCAAAGTTATTTGCATCGACATTTGGGGTAAGGATGCTACTCCCACAATGCCTTGGATTAGCAAATGTATATGAAGCCAAGACTCTCCTCTGGGGTTGACCATTGTTGTTGGCCATTCTCACTGGTGGATTTGTTGGATTTGTTGAGTGTTCCTCCAATTCATGATATTCTTCATCTGATTCTTCCTCTCCAGCAACATTTTTTTCTCTTGCTTCTCTTCTTAGCCTTCGGAGGATTCTTTCGTCAGTTTCATGAAAGGTAGGGATCTCCCTTCTTGTATCTGACATACAAGCAAAACACAAGAATCACACAATACCAGAAAAGCAATAACACTTCAATCCATGGCTGAAGTGAAATATTAGTTAGCTTAGGCAAAAATTCAAACAGTTAGCGTGTTAGTCAAAAGTTAAAGAAAAAGAAAAGAAAAAGTGCTTGATCTAAATCACCACCTCACTTAATCATTGTCAATCTAATCAATCCCCGGCAACGGTGCCAAAAACTTGATGGGATATTTTAGCGGAGAAACGAATTTCTCCAAAACACCCAAACTTAACCGGCAAGTGCACCGGGTCGCATCAAGTAATAATAACTCACGGGAGTGAGGTCGATCCCACAGGGATTGAAGGATTGAGCAATTTTAGTTTAGTGGTTGATTTAGTCAAGCAAATCAAGATTTGGTTGAGAGATTTGTGATTTGCAGAATTTAAATTGCATAGAAAGTAAAGGAAATGGGTGAATTGCATGAAATTAAAGAGAACTGGAATTTAAAGTGCTGAATCTTAAAGAGCAAGAAATTAAATGGCAGAAACTTAGAACGCAAGAAATGTAAATTGCAGAATCTTAAAGTGCAAGAAATGTAAATGGCTTGAATTGTAAAGGGAATTGGGAGTTGGATTTGCAAAAATTAAACAAGGAAAAGTAAATTGCAACAAACAGAGAAGTAAAGGATGTCTTGAATCAAACCGGATCTTAAAACAGAAATGTAAATAAGCATGAAAACAGTAAACAGAGGATGTAAATGGGAAATCCGGATCTCAGGACCCAAGAGACTAGAAAACCAAGTCTAGATCTCAATGCCTTCCTAGATCCAACAAGAACAATTGCAAAGGAAATTGTAAATTGCAAAGAAAGTGGATGAAGAACAATGAACCGAAACTGAAATTCAATTAAGCAGAAAATTAAACAAGATCCCAAGGTGAGATTGAAACAGAATTTCTTCAATTCTCCACCCAAAATCCAAGACAAGAAAAGTAAAGAGTGCTGGGCAAGAACAAGGAAGAAGAGAGATCAATTCTCCTCCCAAATTCTCTTGAATTAGAACAACAATGCCAAGAAATGTAAAAGTGAGCTCTCCGAAAACTCTCTATGAAAACTCCAAAGGAAAGCTCCTTTAAAACTTAAATTCTAATCTATTTATACACTTTCTTCAAATGGTCTTCAAGCCTTCAATTGGGCCTTTGCTCTTGGTGGAATTGGGTTGAGAGAGGCCTTGGTTAATTGCTCTTGGAGTTTGGAGAAGAACCGATTTGAACCGGGTTGGAATCATGAAAGCTTGAGTAAAAGTTGGAGTAAAAGTTAGGGTCTAACTTTTGCTCCAACTTTTCACATCAGCACCCTTGTTTTGCTGATACCAACGTTGGGGCAAAAGTTAGGGGTCTAACTTTTGCTCCAACGTTGGCCTCCCCTTAGTTATTCATGGCGCCAACGTTAGCCAGAAAGTTAGGGGCTAACGTTGGCGCAAACTTTTGCTAGCCCAGGGAGTTTTTCAGGCACCAACGTTAGCCAAAAAGTTAGGGGCTAACGTTGGCGCAAACTTTTGGTGCATCCAGGGAGTGTTTTTCATGCCAAAAGTTATCCAAAAAGTTAGGGGTCTAACTTTTGGTCCAACTTTTGCCCAAAAGTTAGCCAGAAAGTTAGGGGATAACTTTTGCTCCAGCTTTTGCCCAAAAGTTAGCCAAAAAGTTAGGGGCTAACTTTTGCTCCAGCTTTTGCCCAAAAGTTAGCCAAAAAGTTAGGGGCTAACTTTTGGTCCAGCTTTTGCTTCCTGGTTCATAATTAATCCAAGACTCAAGTCATTCCTCCTAGCCATTCCTTCTTGCATCAACCTTTCTCCAAGCTTTCTTCACCTATCATTAATCAACCAAACACATCAAAGCTATGCTCAAAATCATGAGATATTCATTCTTTCATAATATATGACAATTATAGCATAAAACCTCATGAAATAGCATGAATTCATACATGGTTGATTAAATCAAAGGAAACATGAAAATCTACCCAATTGGCTTACTTTTGGCTCAAGAAAGTGAATAATTCAATTGAAAACAAAAGAAAAAGGCTAGTGAAACTAGGCTAAGATGACTTGTCATCAAAGCCACATTGGAGAACCTTTGTGGCTGTTCGCTCACCTCCAAAATGTCCTCCATATTGTGATCCATGGCAATACCATAGGATCTTCTGTGTCTCTTCTCTAGGCACACATCTACGGATTACTCCGTCTGCGCATCTCTTAAAGAGATATGGTTCATCCCACAGGTAGTACTTTGCATCAGAAACCAGTTTTTTCATTTGCTGCTTACTGTACTCCTTGGGTATGAATCTCACAGCTTTATAGTTTGCAATGTCTGCAAACTATGGTACTTCCTGAATGGTGAAGAGTTGCTCATCCAGAAAAGTTTCAGAGATCTCAGTAGGAGGGAGAGACGCTCCTGCTACTGGTTCTATCCGGGACAGGTGATCAGCTACTTGGTTCTCTATCCCTTTTCTGTCTCTTATTTCTATATCAAACTCTTGCAGAAGCAACACCCATCTTATGAGTCTGGATTTTGAATTCTGCTTTGTGAAGAGATATTTTAGAGCAACATGGTCAGTGTAAACAATCACTTTTGATCCTACTAAATAGGATCTGAACTTGTCAATAGCATAAACCACTGCAAGCAACTCCTTTTCTGTGGTTGTGTAATTCTTCTGTGCGTCATTTAAAACATGGCTAGCATAATAAATGTCATGCAGAAGCTTGTTATACCTCTGTCCAAATACTGCACCTATGGCATGGTCACTGGCATCACACATTAGTTCGAATAGTAATGTCCAGTCTGGTGCAGAAATGACTGGTGCTGTGACCAGCTTAGCTTTCAGAGTCTCAAACGCCTGCAGACACTCTGTGTCAAAGACAAATGGCATGTCAGCAGCTAGCAGATTGCTCAGAGATTTTGCAATTTTTGAAAAATCTTTTATAAACCTCCTATAGAATCCTGCATGCCCCAGAAAGCTTCTGATTGCCTTAACATTGGCAGGTGGTGGTAATTTTTCAGTTACCTCTACCTTAGCTTGATCCGCCTCTATTCCCTTGTTCGAAATTTTGTGCCCAAGGACAATTCCTTCAGTCACCATAAAGTGACATTTCTCCCAGTTTAAAACCAGGTTAGTCTCTTGCATCTTTTCAGAACAAGTGCTAGATGGTCAAGACAGGAGCTGAATGAGTCTCCAAATATTAAGAAGTCATCCATGAAGACTTCCAGAAATTTCTCTACCATATCAGAAAAGATAGAGAGCATGCACCTCTGAAAGGTTACAGGTGCATTGCACAGACCAAATGGCATCCTTCTGTAGGCAAACACTCCAGATGGACGTGTGAATGCTATTTTCTCTTGGTCCTGAAGGTCTACTGCAATTTGGTTGTAACCTGAATAGCCATCCAAAAAGAAGTAGTATTTATGGCCTGCTAGTCTCTCTAGCATCTGGTCTATAAATGGTAAAGGAAAATGATCCTTTCTGGTGGCTGTATTGAGCCTTCTGTAGTCAATACACATACGCCACCATGTAACTGTTCTTGTAGGAACCAGCTCATTCTTTTCATTATGAACCACAGTCATGCCTCCCTTCTTGGGGACAACTTGGACAGGGCTCACCCAGGGGCTATCAGAAAAGGGATAAATAATCCCAGCCTCTAGTAACTTAATGACCTCTTTCTGCACCACCTCCTTCATGGCTGGATTTAGCCGCCTCTGTGGTTGAACCACTGGCTTAGCATCATCCTCCAATAGGATCTTGTGCATGCATCTGGCTGGGCTAATGCCCTTGAGATCACTTAGGTAGCGTTTGGTAGAGAGACAAAGACCGAAAGACTGATACTGAGAGACAGAGACTTAGAGACAAAGACTGAAATAAATCTCAGTATTCTGTTTGGTGTAAAATGGGAGACAGAAATTGAAACGAGAATGAAGCTCTAATTTAATTTGTACAAAGGGTAAAATTGGAATTAATTAATTGAAATAGGGTATTTTAGGTATAAAATGTTATTAAAGTTTCAGTTTTCATCTCTAAAAATTTTAGTCTCCTATGTCCCCACTTTTTGGAGGTACTGAAATACTAAAATTTTAGGGACAGAGACAAAAATTTTAGTACCAGTCTCTGAACCAACAAACATGATATTGAGTCTCAATCTTCCAGTCTCTGTCCCAGTACCTCAAAACAAACACTACATTATGGACCACCCAAGAGCTGTCTTGTGTATCCTCAACACCTGAATTAGTGCTTTCTCTTCCTGTGGCTCTAAAGCAGAGCTTATGATTACTAGAAAAGTGTCATGTTCTCCCAGAAATGCATATTTCAGGGATGGTGGTAGTGGTTTGAGCTCGGATTTAGGAGGCTTCTCCTCTTCCTGAGAAGTTTTCAGAGGTTCTTCTGTTTTTTCTGGTTCCTCCAGATTAGGCTGAACATCTTTAAAAATGTTCTCTAGCTCTGATTCGAGACTCTCAATCATATTGACCTCTTCCACCAGGGAGTCAATAATGTCAGCGCTCATGCAGTCCTTTGATGTGTCTGGATGCTGCATAGCTTTGACAGCATTCAACTTAAACTCATCCTCATTGACTCTCAGGGTTATCTCCCCTTTTTGGACATCAATGAGGGTTCGTCCAGTTGTTAGGAAAGGTCTTCCTAGAATGAGAGTTGCACTCTTGTGCTCCTCCATTTCCAGCACTACAAAGTCAGTGGGAAAGGCAAATGGCCCAACCTTGACAATCATGTCCTCAATTACGCCTGATGGAATCTTAATGGAGCCATTAGCAAGTTGGAGGCATATCCGAGTTGATTTAACTTCATCAGTCAAACCAAGCTTTTTGATAGTGGATGCAGGTATTAGGTTGATACTTGCCCCAAAATCACGTAGAGCTGTCTTAGTACAAGCACCCTCTAATGTGCATGGTATCATAAAGCTTCCGGGATCTTTAAGCTTCTCTGGTAAGCTTTACAGAATGACTGCACTGTATTCTTCAGTGAGGAAAACTTTTTCAGTTTCTCTCCAATCCTTCTTATGACTTAAGATCTCTTCATGAACTTAGCATAAGAGGGTATTTGCTCAAGTGCCTCTGCAAATGGAATCTTTATTTCAAGAGTCCTGAGATAGTCTACAAAGCGGGCAAATTGTTTATCCTATTTCGCTTGGTGGAGTTTCTGAGGATAAGGTATCTTGGCTTTATATTCTTCAACCTTAGTTGCTGTAGGTTTACTTCCTACAGAAGTGGTTGGAAAAGCCTGCCTAAGGAGGTTGTTATCAGCACTTGCAGGTGTCTGATCCCCCATTGGCGTTTGAACGCCAGAATTGGGTGCTGTATGGGCATTTAACGCCAGATTGCCACCCTTTTCTGGCATTTGGACGCCAGAATTGGCCATCTACTGGCCGTTTAACGCCAACTTTTCACCCTTTTCTGGCGTTTGAACGCTAGAATCATTCCTCTCTGGGCTCTTACTGTCCTCGGAGGGATTTTGGGCAGTGGCTTCGTCATCCTCTATCAGTTGTTCCTTTCTTGACTTTTTGCTGCCTTGAATTGAGACATTCAATGTCTTCCCACTCCTTAAATAAACAGCTTGGTATTCTTCTGTTATCTGTTTAGATAACTACTGTCTTGTCTGATTCAATTGTTTTTCCATATTCTGGTTAGCATCTTTGGTTTCTTGTAGCATCTCTTTAAATTATGCTAACTGTTTTGTTATAGAAAACAGTTGCTGATTGAGTTTAATAATTTGTTCTGGAGGACTAAGTTTAGTGGATATTGCCTCAGCCTCTTCCTTCACTGAGGTCTCACTACTTGAGTACAGGTGCTGATTTCTGGCAACTGTATCAATGAGCTCTTGAGCCTCTTCAATTGTCTTTTTCATATGTATAGATCCACCAGCTGAGTGGTCTAGAGACATTTGGGCCTTTTCTGTAAGCCCATAGTAAAAAATATCTAACTGCACCCATTCTGAAAATATTTCAGAGGGGCATTTCCTTAGCATCTCTCTGTACCTCTCCTAGGCATTATAAAGAGATTCATTATCCTCTTGTTTAAAGCCTTGGATGTCCAGCCTTAGCTGTGTCATCCTTTTTGAAGGGAAATATTGATTCAGGAATTTGTCTGATAACTGTTTACATGTTCTTATGCTTGCTGTGGGTTGGTTATTTAACCACTTCTTAGCTTGATCTTTTACAGCAAATGGAAATAGTAATAATCTGTAGACATTCTGATCTACTTCCTTATCACGTACTGTGTCAGCATTTTATAAGAACTGTGCCAGAAACTCAGTAGGTTCTTCCTGTGGAAGACCGGAATACTAGCAGTTTTGCTGCACCATCATAATAAGCTGAGGGTTTAGCTCAAAATTGCTGGCTCTGATGGGGGGTATGCAGATCCTACTTCCATATGAAGCAGTAGTGGGGTTAGCATATAACCCCAGAGTCCTTCTGGATTGTTCATTTCCACTTAGGTCCATGATGGAGAAAGGGAGATGATGTGGATTGTAAATAAAAATTTTATTCTCTCCTTTTTTTTTTTTGAATACCGAAATTAAAAGAAAATAAAATAAAATAGAATAAATGAAACATCGAATATAAGTGGGTGAGGATTTTCGAAAAAATGAAGAGAGAGAAAGTGGTTAGGAAGTTTTGAAAAAGATATGTCTTAAAATTAAAGATACTTGTAAGAAAATAAATAAAGGAAAAGATTTGAAAAAGATATAATTTTAAAAATTGAGATTAGAAAAGATAAGATAAGTTAGGTAAGAGAAGATAAGAAATTTAAATTAAAAAGTTTTGAAATTTAAATTTTAAATTTGAAAATTAAATTAAATTTTAAATTTTGAAATTTGAAATTTGAAATTTAAAATTTAAAATTTGAATTTTGAATTTTAAATTTTGAATTTTGAAATTTGAAATTTAAAATTTGAATTTTGAATTTTGAAAAAATCAACAATATAAGATAAAGATTTGAAAAAGATTTAAATTTTGAAAAGGTTTGATTTTTAAAATTTTAAAATTTAAATTTTGAAATTTGAATTTTGAATTTTGGAATTTAATTGAAATTTGAAATTTGAATTTGAAATAAGATAAGATATGATTTTGAAAAAGATATGATTTTTGAAAAAGATTTGAATTTTGAAATGTAAAACTAAGATAAGATAAAAATTTTAAAATAAAATCTGAATTTTTATATGTAAATTTTGAAAATTCAATTAAAATAAAGAGAAAATATATTTTTTATTTTTTTATTTTTTTGAATTTAATGAGGAAAGAGAAAAACAATAAAATGACACTAAACTTAGAATTTTTAAATCAAAACAAAGAAAACAAACAAAAAAACTTTGAATGTCAAGATGAACACCAACAACGCTTTGAAGATCAAGATGAACACCAAGAACAAATTTTGGAAATCTTTAAGAAAATAAAAGCACAAAGGACACCAAACTTAAAAATTTTTATACTTTGGGCACTAATAATTCGAAAATGTATAAGATAAACAGCAACAGACACCAAACAATAAAATTTAAAGATCAAATAAGGAAAATTATCAAGAACAACTTGAAGATCAAGAAAGAACAAGGAACATAAAACTCGAAAATATGAAGAATAAAAAGAGCATACAATTCAAAAAAAATTGAAGGAAAATAAAAAAACATGCAAATGACACTAAACTTAAAACATGAAACTAAACTCAAACAGAAGACTCAATTATTAGTTTATTGATTTTTATCTATTTATTAAAATTTTTGAAAAAAAATCTAGAAAAAGAAAACAAGGATTTTAAAATTTTAACAAAAAAAATAATAATAGAAGACTCAATTTTAGTGACTCTAACCCAAAAAGATAAAATTTTCCTAATCTAAGCAACAAGATGAACCGTCAGTTGTCCAAACTCGAACAATCCATGGCAACGGCGCCAAAAACTTAGTGCACGAAATTGTGATTACACTTTTCACAACTCCGCACAACTAACCAGCAAGTGCACTGGGTCGTCCAAGTAATACCTCACGTAAGTAAGGGTCGATCCCACGGAGATTGTCGACTTGAAGCAAGTTATGATTTTCTTGTAAATCTTAGTCAAGAGATTAATGATAAAAATGATTTTGTTTATGAAAAGTAAATAACATAAAATAAATGGTACTTGTGATTCAGTAATGAGGAACAAGTTGAGGTTCCGGAGATGCTTTGTCGTCTGAATCTCTGTTTTCCTACTATCTTCTTCTCCAAACACGTATGGCTTCCTTCAATGGCAAGCTGTATGATCCTCTTGGATGAAAAATACCAGGCACGGTTTCTGCACGGCTAATCAACTGTCGGATTTCTCGTCTCGGATGAAAAATACCAGGTACAGCTACCGCACGGCTAATCATCTGTCGGTTCTCACTAGTGTCAGAATAGGATCTCTCTATCCTTTTGCACACTGTCACTGTGCCCAACATTCGCGAGTTTGAAGCTCGTCACAGTCATCCCTTCTTAGATCCTACTCGAAATACCACATACAAGGTTTAGACTTTCTGAATCCCAGGAATGTTGCCAATTGGTTCTAGCCTCTACTACGAAGGTTCTAATCTCACGGACTCGGTCCATGGATCAGAGACCTAAGAGATACGCACTCAAGCTGTCGCCCAATGACTACGTTAAGCTCAGATAAAATGGGAGTGGTTATTAGGAACGCCTTCATAGATTTGAGAATAATGATGAATGTCACGGATCATCATATTCCCTATATTGAAGT
This sequence comes from Arachis hypogaea, assembly GCF_003086295.3. Classification (NCBI taxonomy): domain Eukaryota; kingdom Viridiplantae; phylum Streptophyta; class Magnoliopsida; order Fabales; family Fabaceae; genus Arachis; species Arachis hypogaea. Next base: position 64,678,095 of record NC_092046.1, on the reverse strand, counting down.
ACGAGTGAGTATCTTAGAATAGAATCAAGCGTGATTGAATAGAAAACAGTAGTAATTGCATTAATCCATTGAAACACAGCAGAGATCCTCACCCCCACCTATGGGGTTTAGAGACTCATGCCATAGAAGATACAATATGAAATGTAAATTGTCATCAGTTACAAATTGAATCCCTAAAAGGAGTTTTTATACTAAACTAGTAACTTAGGTTTACAGAAAATGAGTAACTAGGTGTAGATAGTGCAGAATTCCACTTCCAAGGCCCACTTGGTGAGTGTTTGGGCTGAGCTTTCAAGCTTCCACGTGCATATGCCTCAAATTGGAGTTAAACGCCACCCTGGGTGCCAAAATGGGTGTTTAACGCCAAGAAGTGTGCCAGTTCTGGCATTTTACGCCAGAAAGTTTTTGGCTGGCGTTTAACGCCATTTTGGGCCATCAAATCTCGGCAAAGTATGGACTATTATAAATTGATGGAAAGCCCAGGATGTCTACTTTCCAACTCAATTGAGAGCGCGCCAATTTGTCTACTGTAGCTCCAGAAAATCCACTTCGAGTGCAGGAGGGTCAGAATCCAACAGCATCTGCAGTCCTTTCTCAGCCTCTGAATCAGATTTTTGCTCAGGTCCCTCAATTTCAGCCAGAAAATACCTGAAATTACAAAAAAATACACAAAATCCTATTAAAGTCCAGAAATGTGATTTTTGCATAAAAACTAATAAAAATATAATAAAAAGTAATTAAAACATACTAAAAACTATGTAAAAACAATGCCAAAAAGGGTATAAATTATCCGCTCATCAACCTTCGTGGTATAGGCTAGAACCAATTGGCAGCATTCCTAAGATCCGGAAAGTCTAAACCTTATCTGTGGTATTCCGAGTAGGATTTGGGAAGGGATGACTGTGACGAGCTTCAAACTTGCGAATGTTGGGTGCAGTGACAGTGTGCAAAAGGATAGAGAGATCTTATTCCGACGCTAGTGAGAACCGACAGATGATTAGCCGTGCGGAAGCTATACCTAGTATTTTTCATCCGAGACGAGAAATTCGACAATTGATTAGCCGTGCAGAAACCGTATCTGGTATTTTTCATCCGAGAGGATCATACAGCTTGCCTTGGAAGGGAGCACGCATGATTGGATGAAGACAATAGGAAAGTAGAGGTTTAGAAGCAACAAAGCGTCTCCAAACTCTTATCTGAAATTCCCACCAATGAATTACATAAGTATTTTATTTTATTTTATGTTTTATTTATCTTTCAATTATCAAAACCTCATAAACATTTGAATCCTCCTGACTAAGATTTACAGGATGACCATAGCTTGCTTCAAGCCAACAATCTCTATGGGATCAACCCTTACTCACGTAAGGTATTACTTGGACGACCTAGTGCACTTGCTGTTTAGTTGTGCGGAGTTGTGAAAAGTGTCATCACAATTTCGTGCACCAAGTTTTTGGTGCCGTTGCCGGGGATTGTTCGAGTTTGGACAACTGATAGTTCATCTTGTTGCTTAGATTGGGTAATTTTATTTTATGTTTAAGCTTTTTATTTTCAATTTTGAAAAAAAAATTTATAGTTTTCAAAAAAATTTGTTCTTTAGAATTTTTAAGAATGAATTCTAGAGTTTCATGAGATATGTTGAAGCCTGGCTGGTTGTTAAGCCATGTCTAATCTTTTGGACTGAGGTTTCCACTTATCATTGCAGGAGCCTTTGGATTCCTATCTATTTGGCTGTTGTATGTAATGCTTTGCTAAAGCTTGGCTAGCCATTTGGCCATGTCTAATTCTTTTGGACCGAAGCTTTAGACTAACATTGCACGAATCCTGGAATTCTTATTAAAAAATTTGAATTTCTTTATTTTCTTTTTCCAAACTAATTTCGAAAAAATACAAAAAAATTAATAAAATCATAAAACCAAAAAAATTTTGTGTTTCTTGTTTGAGTCTAGTGTCAAATTTTAAGTTTGGTGTCAATTACATATTTTTTTATTTTATTAGAAATTTTCGAAAATTCATGCATTGTATTCTTCTTTGATCTTCAAGTTGTTCTTGATGATTTTCCTTGTTTGATCTTTAATTTTTCTTGTTTTGTATCTTTTCTTGTTTTTCATGTGCATTTTCGAATTATTAGTGTCTAAACATTAAAAAGTTCTAAGTTTGGTGTCTTGCATGTGTTTCTTTTCTTAAAAAAATGTCAAAAATATGTTCTTGATGTTCATCATGATCTTAAAGTGTTCTTGGTGTTCATCTTGACATTCAAAGTGTTCTTGCATGCATTATTTGTTTTGATCTTAAATTCTTATGTCTTGTGTCATTTTGTTGTTTTTCTCTTTCTTCATTAATTCAAAAAAATAAAAAATAATATATTTTCCTTATTTTACTCATAAATTTCGAAATTTTGGGTTGACTTAGTCAAAAAATTTTAAAATTTAGTTGTTTCTTGTTAGTCAAGTCAAATTTTCAATTTAAAAATTTTATATTTTCAAATCTTTTTCAAAAATCAAATCTTTTTCATTTTTCTTCTTAATATTTTCGAATTTCTTAAATAAATTTTTCAAAATCTTTTTCTTATTTTTATTTCACATTTTCGAAAACTTTACTAACAATTAATGCTTTGATTCAAAAATTTCAAGTTTGTTACTTTCCTGTTAATAAAGGTTCAATCTTTAAATTCTAGAATCATATCTTTTAGTTTCTTGAGTCAAGTCATCAACTTTAATTTTTAAAATCAAATCTTTTTAAATTTATTTTTCAATTCTTTTTCAAAATAAATTTCAATCATATCTTTTTAAAATTTTAATTTCAAAATATTTTTCTAACTTCTTATCTTTTCAAAATTTATTTTCAAATCTTTTTCAATTAACCACTTGACTTATTTATTTTAATTTTAAAAAGTTTACTATTTCTTATCTTTTTTCAAAACCACCTAACTACTTTTTCACTTTTAATTTTCGAAAATCATTAACCACTTTTTCAAAATTCTTTTTAATTAACTAATTGTTTTAAATTCTAATTTTGTTTTGTTTCTTTTCTTAAATTTCGAATTCCAACTTAATTAATTAAATAAAAATAAAAATATTTTTCTTCTCCCTCTTTTCAAAATTCGAATACTCTCTCTCTCATCTCTTTCTATTTATTTAATTATTTACTAACACTTCTCTTCTACTCATAATTCGAACACCCTCCCTCTCTCTGTGTTCAAATTCCTCTTATTCTCTCTCTACTTCATTCTTCTATTCTTCTTTTCTTATACTCATATAAAGGAATCTCTATACCGTGACATAGAGGATTCCTCTTTTTTTCTGTTCTCTTCTTTTTCATATGAGCAGGAACAGGAATAAAAATATTCTTGTTGAAGCTGATCCTGAACCTGAAAGGACTCTGAAGAGGAAGCTAAGAGAAGCTAAAGCACAACACTCCGGAGAGGATCTTACAGAAAATTTCGAAAAAGAAGCAGACATGGCAGCCAAACCCAACAACAATGGTGGAGATGCAAGGAAGATGCTTGGTGACTTTACTACACCAACTTCTGACTTCTATGGAAGAAGCATCTCAATTTCTGCAATTGGAGCAAACAACTTTAAGCTTAAGCCTCAATTAGTTTCTCTAATGCAACAGAATTGCAAGTTTCATAGACTTCCATTGGAAGATCCTCATCAGTTCTTAGCTGAATTCTTGCAAATCTGTGACACTGTTAAGACCAATGGGGTTAATCCCGAGGTCTACAGACTTATGCTTTTCCCCTTTGCTGTAAGAGACAGAGCTAGGATATGGTTGGACTCACAACCTAAAGAAAGCCTGAAGTCTTGGGAAAAGTTGGTCAATGCTTTCTTGGCCAAATTCTTTCCACCTCAAAAGTTGAGCAAGCTTAGAGTAGAAGTCCAAACCTTCAGACAGAAGGAAGGTGAATCCCTCTATGAAGCTTAGGAAAGATACAAGCAATTGATCAGAAGGTGTCCTTCTGACATGCTTTCAGAATGGAGCATCTTATGTATATTCTATGATGGTCTGTTTGAATTGTCCCAAATGTCATTGGACCACTCTACTAGTGGATCTCTTCATCTGAAGAAAACCCCTGCAGAAGCCCAGGAACTCACTGAGATGGTTGCAAATAACCAGTTCATGTACATTTCTGAAAGAAATCCTGTGAATAATGGGATGACTCAGAAGAAAGGAGTTCTTGAGATTAATACTCTGAATTCCATATTGGCTCAGAATAAAATATTGACTCAGAAAGTCAATATGATTTCTCAGAATCTGACTAGAATGCAAGCTGCATCTAGTAGTACTAAAGAAGCCTCCTCTGAAGGAGAAGCTTATGACCCTGAGAATCCTGGAATGGAAGAGGTGAATTACATGGAAGAATCCTATGGAAATACTTACAATCCTTCATGGAGGAATCATCCTAATTTCTCATGGAAGGATCAACAGAAGCCTCAACAAGGCTTCAATAATAATAATGGTGGGAGAAATAAGTTTGGCAATAGCAAGCCTTTTCCATCATCTTATCAGCAACAGACAGAGAATTCTAAGCAGAGCCTCTCTGACTTAGCAACCCTAGTCTCTGATCTATCTAAAACCACTCTCAGTTTCATGACTGAAACAAGGTCTTCCATCAGAAATTTGGAGGCACAAGTGGGTCAGCTGAGTAAAAGAGTTACTGAAACTCCTCCTAGTACTCTCTCAAGCAATACAGAAGAGAATCTCAAAAGAGAGTGCAAGGCCATAAATATATCCAAAGAGGCCAAACCTAGAGAGAGTAAAAAGGCAGTGATTTCCGTGAGGAAGACCTTGCTGGACGTCCACTGACCAATAAGGAGTTCTATTGAGGAACCAAAGGAATCTGAGGCTCATATAGAGACCATAGAGATTCCATGAAACTTAATGCTGCAGTTCATGAGCTCTGATGAAGATTCTTCCTCTGATGAGGATGAAGATATTGTTGAAGAGCAAGTAGCTCGGTATCTAGGAGCAATCATGAAACTGAATGCTTTGGTTCAACTGAAATTACCTCAGAAGAAATCGGATCCCAGAAAGTTCTTAATACCCTGTACTATAGGCACCATGACCTTTGAGAAGGCTCTGTGTGACCTGGGGTCAAGAATAAACCTCATGCCACTCTCTGTAATGGAGAAACTAGGGATCTTTGAGGTATGAGCTGCAAGAATCTCACTAGAGATGGCAGACAAATCAATAAAACAGGCTTATGGACTTGTAGAGGATGCCTTAGTGAAAGTTGAAGGCATGTACATCCCTGCTGACTTCATAATCCTAGACACTGGGAAGGATGAGGATGAATCCATTATCCTTGGAAGACCCTTCCTAGCTACAGCAAAGGCTGTGATTGATGTGGACAGAGGAGAGTTAGTTTTTCAATTGAATGAGGACTACCTTGTGTTTAAGGCTCAAGGATCTTCTTCTGTAACCATGGAGAGGAAGCATGAAAAGCTTCTCTCAATACAGAGTCAAACAGAGCCCCCACACTCAACTTCTAAGTTTGGTGTTGGGAGGCCACCATTAAGCTCTGAGTCTCTGTGAAGCTCTCTAAGAGCTCACTGTCAAGCTATTGACATTAGAGAAGCGCTTATTGGGAGGCAACCCAATGTTATTTAATTATATTTATTTTTTATAGACATTTGTTTTCGATTGCCATGATTAAGTTTTCTTTAGGTTGATGATCATGTGGAGTCATAAAAACAGCTGCAGAATTAAAGCGAAATCAAACACAGCATCAAAAACAGCACACCCTGGAGGACAGGCTTACTGGCGTTTAAACGCCAGTAAGGATAGCAGAATGGGCGTTTAACGCCCATGCAGGCAGCTTTCTGGGCGTTCAGAAAAATGCCCAGTAAAGAAAGATTCCTGGCGTTTAACGCCAGCCAGGGTATCTGGCTGGGCGTTAAACGCCCAAAGAGGCAGTCAAGTGGGCGTTAAACGCCAGAATGGATAGCATTCTGGGCATTTAACGCCAGGATGACACAAGGGAGGTAATTTTGTTTCCAATTCGATTTTTTTCAATTTTTCATGTTTTAATTCATAATTTTTTTTGCATCAAACATATTTTAAACGTTCATCTTTCAATTTCTATTTTCAAAAATTAGTAATCTTTTCAATTTTTTTAATTCTTCTTCAATTCTTTTCAATTCCTTCCAAAACGTTTTCAAAACTTACATATCTTTTCAAATTCTTTTCAACCCTTTTTAATTTGTCTTGTATACAGTAATAAGTTTTCAAAATTAATTGCATCATTCTTCTTCTACTCCCTTCTATCTTATTTTGCTCGAGGACGAGCAAAGCTTTTAAGTTTGGTATGGAAAAGCTCAGCTTTTTGCTTTCCATAACCGCTAATGGCACCTAAGGCCGGAGAAACCTCTAGGAAGAGGAAAGGGAAGGCAGTTGCTTCCAACTCCGAGTCATGGGAGATGGAGAGATTCATCTCAAAAGCCCATCACTAGAAAGAGGATGGAGCAAACAAGAGAATCCACTCATAGACCTCAACAAAGGCAAGGAAGAGACATAGAGGAGCTCAAGCACTCCATAGGATCTTCAAGAGGAAGAACTAGCCGCCGTCACTAAGGTGGATCCGTTCTTTAATTTCCTTGTTCTTATTTTTCTGTATTTTATTTCTATGCTTTATGTTTTGTCTATGTTTGTGTCTTTATTACATGATCATTAGTGTCTAGTGTCTATGTCTTAAAGCTATGAATGATTCCATAAATCTTTCACCTTTCTTAAATGAAAAATTTTTTCCGAAAAAGAAAAAGAAGTACATGAATTTTTAATTTTATCTTGAAATTAGTTTAATTATTTTGATGTGGTGGCAATACTTTCTGTTTTCTGAATGAATACTTGAACAGTGCATATTTTTTATAGTGAAGTTTATGAATGTTAAAATTGTTGGCTCTTGAAAGAATAATGAAAAAAGAGAAATGTTATTGATAATTTGGAAAATCATAAAATTGATTCTTGAAGCAAGAAAAAGCAGTGAAAAAATACAAAGCTTGCGAAAAAAATGGCGAAAATAAAGAAAAATAAAAGAAAAAGAAAAAGCAAGCAGAAAAAGCCAATAACCCTTTAAACCAAAAGGCAAGGGTAAAAAGGATCCAAGGCTTTGAGCATTAATGGATAGGAGGGCCCAAAGGAATAAAATCCTGGCCTAAGCGGCTAAATCAAGCTATCCCTAACCATGTGCTTGTGGCGTGAAGGTGTCAAGTGAAAAGCTTGAGACTGAGCGATTAAAGTCGTGGTCCAAAGCAAAAAGAGTGTGCTTAAGAGCTCTGGGCACCTCTAACTGGGGACTCTAGCAAAGCTGAGTCACAATCTGAAAAGGTTCACCCAGTTATGCGTCTGTGGCATTTATGTATCCGATGGTAATACTGGAAAACAAAATGCTTAGGGTCACGGCCAAGACTCATAAAGTAGCTGTGTTCAAGAATCAACATACTGAACTAGGAGAATCAATAACATTATCTGAATTCTGAGTTCCTATGGATGCCAATCATTTTGAACTTCAAAGGATAAAGTGAGATGCCAAAACTGTTCAGAAGCAAAAAGCTACTAGTCCCGCTCATCTAATTGGAACTAAGCTTCATTGATATTTTTGAAATTTATTGTATATTCTCTTCTTTTTATCCTATTTTTTTTTAGTTGCTTAGGGACAAGCAACAATTTAAGTTTGTGTTGTGATGAGCGGATAATTTATACCCTTTTTGGCATTGTTTTTACATAGTTTAGTATGTTTTAGTTACTTTTTATTATATTTTTATTAGTTTTTATGCAAAAATTACATTTCTGAAATTTACTATGAGTTTGTGTATTTTCTGTAATTTCAGACTGGCTGAAATTGAGGGACCTGAGCAAAAGTCTGATTCAGAGGTTGAGAAAGGACTGCAGATGCTGTTGGATTCTGACCCTCCTGCACTCAAAATGGATTTTTTGGAGCTACAGAAGCCCAATTGGCACACTCTCAATTGCGTTGGAAAGTAGACATCTTGGGCTTTCCAGAAATGTATAATAGTCTATACTTTGCCCGAGATTTGATGGCCCAAACTGGCGTCTAAACGCCATCCAAAGACCTTTTTCTAGCGTAAAACGCTAGAACTGGCACCAGAACTGGAGTTAAACGCCCAAACTGGCATCCAAGCTGGCGTTTAACTCCAAGAATAGCCTATGCACGTGAAAGCTTCAATGCTCAGCCCAAGCACACACCAAGTGGGCCTCGGAAGTGGATTTCTGCACTATCTGCACTTAGTTACTTATTTTTTGTAATCCCTAGTAACTAGTTTTAGTATAAATAGCACTTTTTACTATTGTATTCATACCTATTATCATCTTGGAATTTATCTTATGTTACAATTGGGAGGCTGGCCATTCGGCCATGCCTAGACCTTTTTCTCTTATGTATTTTCTACGGTGGAGTTTCTACACCTCATAGATTAAGGTGCAGAGCTCTGCTGTTCTTCATGAATTAATGCAAGTACTATTGTTTCTCTTTTAATTCACGCTTACTTCTTCTCCAAGATATACTCTCGTACTTAATTCCGTTAAGTCGGAATGAAGGGGTGACCCGTGACAATCACCCACTATCTTCGTTACTCGCTTAGCCAAGATCTGCGTGCCTGACAACCACAAGCGGTCTACATGATGTTCAACGTGGTCGTTGGACGACAGCCGGAGTATATTCTCTTGGGTCTCTAATCCACGGACCGAGTCCGGAGGTTAGAACCTTCGTGGTATAGGCTAGAACCAATTGGCAGCATTCCTAAGATCCGGAAAGTCTAAACCTTGTCTGTGGTATTCCGAGTAGGATCTGGGAAGGGATGACTGTGACGAGCTTCAAACTCGCGAATGTTGGGCACAGTGACAGTGTGCAAAAGGATAGAGAGATCCTATTCCGACGTTAGTGAGAACCGATAGATGATTAGCCGTTCGGAAGCTGTACCTGGTATTTTTCATCCGAGACGAGAAATCCGACAATTGATTAGCCGTGCAGAAATCGTACCTGGTATTTTTCATCCGAGAAGATCATACAGCTTGCCATGGAAGGGAGCATGCATGATTGGATGAAGACAATAGGAAAGCAGAGGTTCAGAAGCAACAAAGCATCTCCAAACGCTTATCTGAAATTCCCACCAATGAATTACATAAGTATTTTATTTTATTTTATGTTTTATTTATCTTTCAATTATCAAAACCTCATAAACATTTGAATCTGCCTGACTAAGATTTACAGGATGACCATAGCTTGCTTCAAGCCGACAATCTCCGTGGGATCGACCCTTACTCACGTAAGGTATTACTTGGACGACCCAGTGCACTTGCTAGTTAGTTGTGCGGAGTTGTGAAAAGTGTAATCACAATTTCGTGCACCACATACCTTCCATCTTCTCTTTCATCCTTTGTCATCTTGCCTCTTGAATCTGAGTCGTGCAATTGAACTTTGGCTCCAAGTAATTTTTCTGAGCGTTGATTCACAACAGAGCTTCATTGTCTCGTTTTTCCATATCGATGCTTGTAACACAGAGGATTTCTTCAGCAACCTTCAACGAAGCACAAATGTGAAAACTCCTTTTTGTGATTTGACCTTCTGATTTAATTTTGCCTTTTTGCTTTAGCTTCTTTGACCTCCTCTTCTTGCTAGGATTTGGTAACTTGCTTTTTGTTTTTCAATTTTTCCTAACTCAGAGCTTCCTTTTTCTTTCTTTTTCTTCAGAGACTTCACGAGGGTGATGTGAATGAAAAGAGAGAGAAGAGAGAGTTTGGTTCGGTGGTGTGATGTGGTTCAAATGAAATAAAAAATGAATCACTTAGTTAGAAACTAAGTTGGAAGATTGGATTTGGATATGGACCACCAATTTTGGGCTTAGGTTTGATCTTGGGCCAATTCGCTTCCTTCCCTTCTTTCTTATAGTTCAGCCACTCAATCTTTGAATCAAGAGTAATGGTATGAATACTTTGTTTAAGCTAAACCACTCTTGGGCTTGTATTCATGCTTCTTAGGCCTGGTGTGATTAAATTATTTTCTGCACATTAAATAAAATAAATCACTCATACAATTGGCTTTTAACCCAATAATGTTTAGTTATCATCTTGATATTATAGTTCTTTAAACTCAACACGACGAATTTGATAGATTGAGAATTGATGATGGTTATGATGAGTTTAGAACTTGGAAAAAAATGATGAACTTGTTGGATACTGAAAGTGAATCACTGAGCTGTGTAATATTTATGATTTGTTATGATTTGGTAAGACACTATGTGCCTGGCAAGGACAGTAGTTAATCCTGCTTGTCGAGGTTGCGGCACCGGCGTAAGGATAATGATTAATCTCGCTTACATTGAGATGTGAGGTCTGAGGCAGAGTATCCTGCTCGCATCTTTTCTAGTCACAAGAGTGTGCTCGTGCACTATATCCCGTAAGAGTGTGCTAGGGTACTATATCCCATGGGCCATATATAAACACATGACAGAAACGTGACATCCCGAAGGGATATGTCAGGTTGGTAGTCGAACCAACACGTGATATCACGGCCAATAGGACAGGCATTCATCATGTGCATCTTCTATGTGTTTGCTTGCTATGCCAAATTGCATCTATTGCCTAAATGTATAACATGCTTACTTGCTTCTTGAATTTCCTGTTATAAATGTATATTACTTGTGCTTTACTTGCGTGCATTACCTGTGTTTTCTGCTGGGATTGAGGAGGTTCGGTAGGTGATGGCGATGGAATCGCATGGAGGATAGGTTGGCGAAGGCTGTAGGACAGCGGCGTTTCTGTTGGAGTAGAAATCACTTAAGTTAGATTACTCAGTTTATGGTTTATTATATGTTTAAGCTTGATTACTTGTGTCGATGTGAAGTTTTAGGATTCCCTTCGGCTTCCCAGAACCTTATATCTTACCTATTGGGCACTATTACTATACTGAGAACCTCCAGTTCTAATACAATATGTTGTTGTTTTCTTAGATGCAGGTCGCCACCTACCTCGGTAACTTTGCAGATGGTGACAGAGTGGAGGAGACTTGCTTTTGTATTTTGTATATTTTGCTTTAGTATTCTCTCACTTGTGTATATTGTACTTGTTGCCTTAGGGGCTTAACTTTGAGAGACAGGATGTATCTGTTTTCAACTTCAAAAACTCTATTGTATTCTATTTGAGCTAGCTGACCTAAACTCCATGAGCTGTGTCTAATTCACTTTTGTATACTATATAGGTGTGTGTGTGTGTATATATATCTACTCTTGTTTATCTTGTATCTATGATCTATTTTCTTATCTTTATGTGTTTAGTTATTGCATGTGAACACTTCGCGCTTTTATATCTCTATTTTCTGTATCTTTGAGCTTCATTCCTTTATCAGGCTTCTAGTATATTATATTCTTTGATCATATATTATAATATGAGCTTTAGAACTATCGTGTCACTTTGTCGCCCTTTGCTTTACGGCTAGAGGTAAAGCTTAGGGTGATAGGATGTTACATACAACATCCCAGGTCCTGACCTGTTCAAGAAGTCCCTAAGCTGGCACCCAGGATAGCCTAAACTCTATACTCGCCTAGTCGTTTTAAACTACAAAAGTGAGGGAAAGTACATTCTAGGTCTTCAAAACTCGGGTCATGTTAAATGTCATCAAAAGGCAAAACATCATCTACTACTCCTTTGGATGATCATACGTCGTCAAAGAGCATCTCTCTAGTACTTCATTGAGTGGCAACATAACAGCAACATCGTACGGAGGACTGATGAGTGGATAATTTATACGCTTTTTGGCATTGTTTTTAGTATGTTTTTAGTAGGATCTAGTTACTTTTAGGGATGTTTTTATTAGTTTTTATGTTAAATTCACATTTCTTGACTTTACTATGAGTTTGTGTATTTTTCTGTGATTTCAGGTATTTTCTAGCTGAAATTGAGGGACTTGAGCAAAAATCAGATTCAGAGGTTGAAGAAGGACTGCTGATGCTGTTGGAGTCTGACCTCTCTGCACTCAAAATGGATTTTCTGGAGCTACAGAACTCAAAAGGGCGCGCTTCTAATTGCGTTGGAAATTAGACATCCAGGGCTTTCCATCAATATATAATAGTCTATACTTTTCCCAAGTTTAGATGACGCAAACTGGCGTTCAACGCCAGCTCTCTGCCCAATTCTGGCGTCCAGCGCCAGAAACAAGTTGCAAAGTGGAGTTCAACGCCCAAAATGGCACAAAAGCTGGCGTTCAACTCCAAGAATGACCTCTCCACGTGTAGACTTCAAGCTCAGCCCAAGCACACACCAAGTGGGCCCCGAAAGTGGATTTATGCATCAATTACTTACTTCTGTAAACCCTAGTAGCTAGTTTATTATAAATAGGACTTCTTACTATTGTATTAAATATCTTGGAACATCTTTGGACGCCTAGTTCTTAGATCAGAGGGGCTGGCCATTCGGCCATGCCTGGACCTTTCACTTATGTATTTTTAACGGTAGAGTTTCTGCACTCCATAGATTAAGGTGTGGAGCTCTGCTGTTCCTCAAAGATTAATGCAAAGTACTACTGTTTTTCTATTCAACTCAACTTATTCCGCTTCTAAGATATTCATTCGCACTTCAACCTGAATGTGATGAACGTGACAATCATCATCATTCCCTATGAACGCGTGCCTGACAACCACTTCCGTTCTACATTAGATTGAATGAGTGTCTCTTAGATCTCTTAATCGGAATCTTCGTGGTGTAAGCTAGAATGATGGCGGCATTCAAGAGAATCCGGAAAGTCTAAACCTTGTCTGTGGTATTCCGAGTAGGATTCAATGATTGAATGACTGTGACGAGCTTCAAACTCGCGAGTGCTGGGCGTAGTGACAGACGCAAAAGGAGGGTGAATCCTATTCCAGCATGATCGGGAACCTCAGATGATTAGCCGTGCCATGACAGGGCATCTTGGACCATTTTCACAAGAGGAGGGGATGTAGCCACTGACAACGGTGATGCCCTTGCATAAAGCCAGCCATAGAAAGGAGTAAGACTGATTGGATGAAGACAGCAGGAAAGCGGAGGTTCAGAGGAATGAATGCATCTCTATACGCTTATCTGAAATTCTCACCAATGATTTACATAAGTATTTCTATCCTTCTTTTATTACTAAATTTCAAAAACTACTTAACTATTTTATATCCGCCTAACTGAGATTTACAAGGTGACCATAGCTTGGTTCATACCAACATTCTCCATGGGATTCGACCCTTACTCACGTAAGGTATTACTTGGACGACCCAGTGCACTTGCTGGTTAGTTGTATCGAAGTTGTCACAAATTATGAATTGAGATTAGAGCACCAAGTTTTTGGAGCCATTACCAGAGATCACAATTTTGTGCACCAAGTTTTTGGTGCCGTTGCCGGGGATTGTTCGAGTTTGGACAACTGACGGTTCATCTTGTTGCTCAGATTAGGTAATTTTCTTTTTATTTTATTTTCAAAAATTTTTCAAAAAAAATCTTTCAAAAATATATTTTTCTTCAGAATTTTTAAGAATGAATTCTAGTGTTTCATAAAGCATGTTGAAGCCTGGTTGGCTGTAAAGCCACAACTGTAGGGCATGTTAGGCGTGTCATGTCTGATTTACATGCTAGAGCTTAGCTGGCTATTAAGCCATGCCTGACCCTTTGATTGGAGCTTTAGACAAAAGGAGAATGCTAGATTCCTGGAATTCATATTAAAAATTTTGGAATCCTTATTTTTGTTTTTCAAATAATTTTCAAAAAAAATACAAAAAAAATTTAGAAAATCATAAAAATCAAAAATATTTTTTGTGTTTCTTGTTTGAGTCTTGAGTCATGTTATAAGTTTGGTGTCAATTGCATGTTTATCTTGCATTTTTCAAAAAAATTCATGCATTCATAGTGTTCTTCATGATCTTCAAGTTGTTCTTGGTAAGTCTTCTTGTTTGATCTTTGCATTTGCATGTTTTGTGTCTTTTCTTGTTTTTCATATGCATTCCTGAATTCTTTATGTCTAAGCATTAAAGAATTCTAAGTTCGGTGTCTTGCATGTTTTCTTTGCATTAAAAATTTTTCAAAAATGTGTTCTTGATGTTCATCATGATCTTCATAGTGTTCTTGGTGTTCATCTTGACATTCATAGCATTCTTGCATGCATTCATTATTTTGATCCATAACTTTCATGCATTGCATCATTTTTCTTGTTTTTCTCTCTCATCATAAAAATTCAAAAATAAAAAAAAATATCTTTCCCTTTTTCTCTCTTAAAATTTCGAAAATTAGATTTGACTTTTTCAAAAAATTTTAAAATCTAGTTGTTTTTTTGAGTCAAATCAAATTTTCAATTTAAAAAAATCTTATCTTTTTCAAAATCTTTTTCACAAATCAAATCTTTTTTTCAATTTTTTTTAGTTATTTTCGAAAATTTCAAAAATATTTTTCAAAAATATTTTTCTTAATTTTACATCATATTTTCGAAAATAACATCATCAATTAATGTTTTGATTCAAAAATTTCAAGTTTGTTACTTACTTGTTAAGAAAGATTCAAACTTTAAGTTCTAGAATCATATCTTGTGATTTCTTGTAAATCAAGTCATTAATTGTGATTTTAAAAATCAAATCTTTTTCAAAAACTAATTTCAAAAATATCTTTTTATCTTATCTTTTTCAAAAATTTGATTTCAAAATATCTTTTCTAACTTCCTAACTTCTTATCTTTTCAAAATTTGTTTCAACTAACTAACTAACTAATTTTTGTTTGTTTCTTATCTTTTTCAAAACCATCTAACTCTCTCTCTAATTTTCGAAAATATCTCCCTCTTCTTCAAAAATTCTTTTTAATTAATTAATTATTTTAACTTTTGATTTTAAACTTTTCAAAAAAATTACTAACCTTTTTTAAAAATTATTTTTCGAAAAATTACTAACTCTTTTTCAAAAATTATTTTCGAAAATTCTCTCCCTCTCTCATCTTATTCTATTTATTTATTCATCTATTAACATCTCTTCCTCACATCACTCACCAAATTCGAACCTCCTTTTCTATCTGTGTTCGAATTTTTCTTCTTCTTTTCTTCTTCTACTAACAATAAGGAACCTCTTTACTGTGACATAGAGGATTCCTCTTCTTTTCTTTTTCTCTTCTCTTTCTTATGAGCAAGGACAAAGAAAAAGGCATTCTTGTTGAAGCTGATCCAGAACCTGAAAGGACTCTGAAGAGAAAACTAAGAGAAGCTAAATTACAACAATCCAGAGACAACCTTATTGAAAATTTTGAACAAGTAAAAGAGATGGCAGCCGAACCCAACAACAATAATGCAAGGAGAATGCTTGGTGACTTTACTGCACCTAATTCCAATTTACATGGAAGAAGCATCTCCATTCCTGCCATTGGAGCAAACAATTTTGAGCTGAAACCTCAACTAGTTTCTCTGATGCAGCAGAACTGCAAGTTTCATGGACTTCCATCTGAAGATCCTTTTCAGTTCTTAATTGAATTCTTGAAGATATGTGATACTATTAAGACCAATGGAGTAGATCCTGAAGTCTACAGGCTCATACTTTTCCCTTTTGCTGTAAGAGACAGAGCTAGAGTGTGGTTGGACTCTCAACCCAGAGATAGCCTGAACTCTTGGGATAAGCTGGTCACGGCTTTCTTAGCCAAGTTCTTTCCTCCTCAAAAGCTGAGCAAGCTTAGAGTGGATGTTCAAACCTTCAGACAAAAAGAAGGAGAATCACTCTATGAAGCTTGGGAAAGATACAAGCAGTTGACCAAAAAGTGTCCTTCTGACATGCTTTCAGAATGGACCATCCTGGATATATTCTATGATGGTTTATCTGAGCTATCAAATATGTCATTGGACACTTCTGCAGGTGGATCCATTCACCTAAAGAAAACGCCTGCAGAAGCTCAAGAACTCATTGACATGGTTGCTAATAACCAGTTCATGTACACTTCTGAGAGGAACCCTGTGAGTAATGGGACGCCTATGAAGAAAGGAGTTCTTGAAATTGATACTCTGAATGCCATACTGGCTCAGAAAAAAATATTGACTCAGCAAGTCAATATGATTTCTCAGAGTCTGAATGGAATGCAAGCTGCATCCAACAGTACTCAAGAGGCATCTTCTGAAGAAGAAGCTTATGATCCAGAGAACCCTGCAATAGCAGAGGTAAATTATATGGGTGAACCTTATGGAAACACATATAATCCATCATGGAGAAATCACCCAAATCTCTCATGGAAGGATCAAAAGCCTCAACAAGGCTTTAATAATGGTGGAAGAAACAGGTTTAGCAATAGCAAGCCTTTTCCATCATCCACTCAGCAACAGACAGAGAACTCTGAACAAAATACTTTTAATTTAGCAAACTTAGTCTCTGATCTATCCAAGGCCACTGCAAGTTTCATGAATGAAACAAGGTCTTCCATTAGAAATTTAGAAGCACAAGTGGGCCAGCTGAGTAAAAGGATCACTGAAATCCCTCCTAGTACTCTCCCAAGCAACACAGAAGAGAATCCAAAAGGAGAGTGCAAGGCCATTGACATAAGCACCATGGCCGAACCTATAAGGAAAGAAGAGGACGTGAATCCCAAGGAAGAAGACCCCCTGGGACGTCCAGGGATTAATAAGGAGCTTCCCTCTGAGGAACCTAAGGAATCTGAGACTCATCTAGAGACCATAGAGATTCCATTGAACCTCCTTATGCCATTCATGAGCTCTGATGAGTATTCCTCTTCTGAAGAGAATGAGGATGTTACTGAAGAGCAAGCTGCCAAGTTCCTTGGTGCAATCATGAAGCTAAATGCCAAATTATTTGGTATTGAAACTTGGGAAGATGAACCTTCCTTGTTCACCAATGAACTAAGTGATCTGGATCAACTGACATTGCCTCAGAAGAGACAGGATCCTGGAAAGTTCATAATACCTTGTACCATAGGCACCATAATCTTTAAGGCTCTGTGTGACCTTGGTTCAGGAATAAACCTCATGGCCCTCTCTGTAATAGAGAAACTGGGAATCTATGGGGTGCAAGCTGCTAAAATCTCATTAGAAATGGCAAACAATTCAAGAAAACAGGCTTATGGACAAGTAGAGGACGTGTTAGTAAAGGTTGAAGGCCTTTACATCCCTGCTGATTTCATAGTCCTGGATACTGGAAAGGAAGAGGATGAATCCATCATCCTAGTAAGACCTTTCCTAGCCACAGCAAGAGTTGTGATTGATGTGGACAGAGGAGAATTGATCCTTCAATTAAATAAGGACAACCTTGTGTTTACAACTCAAGGATCTCCCTCTGCATCCATGGAGAGGAAGCAGAAAAAGCTTCTCTCAAAGCAGAGTCAACCAAAGCCCGTACAGTCAAACTCTAAGTTTGGTGTTGGGAGGCCACAACCAAACTCTAAGTTTGGTGTCAAACCCCCATATCTAAACTCTAAGTTTGGTGTTGGGAGGTCTCAACAAATCTCTGCACATCTGTGAGGCTCCATGAGAGCCCACTGTCAAGCTATTGACATTAAAGAAGTGCTTGTTGGGAGGCAACCCAATGTTTATTTATCTAACTATATTTTTCTTAGTTATATGTCTTTATGGGTTCATGATCATGTGGAGTCACAAAATAAATATAAAAATTGAAAACGGAATCAAAAACAGCAGAAGAAAAATCACACCCTGGAGGAAGACCTTACTGGCGTTTAAACGCCAGTAAGAAGCATGTTTTGGGCGTTCAACGCCAGAACAGAGCATGGTTCTGGCGCTGAACGCCAGAAATGGGCAGCATCTGGGCGTTTGAACGCCAGAAATGCACCCTGGAGAAGAGCTGGCGCTGAACACCCAGAACAAGCATGGTTCTGGCGTTCAACGCCAGAAATAGGCTACAAATGGGCGTTCAACGCCCAGAACAAGCACCAATCTGGCGCTGAACACCCAGAGTTGTGTGCAAGGGCATTTTGCATGCCCAATTTGGTGCAAGGTTGTAAATCCTTGAACACCTCAGGATCTGTGGACCCCACAGGATCCCCACTTACCTCCACTCACTTCTTCTCACCCCTCTTTCACACAATCCCATAAACACTCTTCCCCAAAACCCTACACCAATCACCTCAATCTCTCTTTCCCATCACCTCTTCACCACTAACATCCATCCACTCTTCCCCATAAACCTACCTCATAAACTCCACTTACCTTCAAAAATTCAAAATCAATTTCCCACCCAAACCCACCCTATATGGCCGAAACTTACCCCCCTCCCTTCTCTATATAAAGCCTTCCATTCTTCCTCATTTTCACACAACACAACCCTCTCTTTCTCTTCTTGGCCGAAACACACCCCCCTCCTCTCCATATTTTCTTCTTCTTCTTCATCTATTCTTTCTTCTCTTGCTCGAGGGCGAGCAAAATTCTAAGTTTGGTGTGGTAAAAGCATAAGCTTTTTGTTTTTCCATTACCATTGATGGCACCTAAGACCGGAGAATCCTCTAGAAAAGGGAAAGGGAAGACAAAAGCTTCCACCTCCGAGTCATGGGAGATGGAAAGATTCATCTCCAAAGCCCATCAAGACCACTTCTATGATGTTGTGGCCAATAAGAAGGTGATCCCCGAGGTCCCTTTTAAACTCAAGAGAAATGAGTATCCGGAGATCCGACATGAAATTCAAAGAAGAGGTTGGGAAGTTCTAACAAACCCCATCCAACAAGTCGGCATCCTAATGGTTCAAGAGTTCTATGCTAATGCATGGATCACTAGGAACCATGATCAAAGTAAGAACCCGAACCCAAAGAATTATCTCACCATGGTTCGGGGAAAATACTTAGATTTTAGTCCGGAAAATGTGAGGTTGGCGTTCAACTTGCCAAACATGGAAGAGAACTCACGCCCCTACACAAGGAGAGTCAACTTTGATCAAAGGTTGGACCAAGTCCTCATGGACATATGTGTAGAAGGAGCTCAATGGAAGATTGACTCAAAAGGTAAACCGGTTCAACTAAGAAGACTGGACCTTAAGCCTGTAGCTAGAGGATGGTTGGAGTTCATTCAATGCTCAATCATTCCCACTAGCAACCGGTCTGAAGTTACTATAGACCGGGCCATCATGATCCATAGCATCATGATTGGAGAAGAGGTGGAAGTTCATGAGATTATACCTCAAGAACTCTACAAGGTGGCTGACAAGTCCTCCACTATGGCAAGGTTAGCCTTTCCTCACCTCATTTGCCACCTATGCAATTCGGCTGGGATTGACATAGAGGGAGATATCCTCAGTGAAGAGGACAAGCCCATCACTAAGAAAAAGATGGAGCAATCAAGAGAACATAGAGAAGCTCATCATCAAGAAATCCCTGAGATTCCTCAAGGGATGCACTTCCCTCCACAGAACTATTGGGAGCAAATCAACACTTTCCTAGGAGAATTAAGTTCCAACATGGGACAACTAAGGGTGGAACATCAAGAGCACTCCATCATCCTTCATGAAATAAGAGAAGATCAAAAAGCAATGAGGGAGGAGCAACAAAGACAAGGAAGAGACATAGAAGAGCTCAAGGACATCATTGGTTCCTCAAGAAGGAAACGCCACCATCACTAAGGTGGACTCATTCCTTGTTCTTACTTTCTCTGTTTTTCATTTTCTCTATGTTAAGTGTTTATCTATGTTTGTGTCTTCATTACATGATCATTAGTAGTTAGTAACTTTGTCTTAAAGTTATGAATGTCTTATGAATCCATCACCTCTCTTAAATGAAAAATGTTTTAATTCAAAAGAACAAGAAGTACATGAGTTTTGAATTTATCCTTGAACTTAGCTTAATTATATTGATGTGGTGACAATGCTTCTTGAAACCAAGAGGCAAGAGCAAAAAGCCAATAACCCTTAAAACCAAAAGGCAAGGACAAATAAAAAGGATCCCAAGGCTTTGAGCATCAGTGGATAGGAGGGCCTAAAGGAATAAAATCCTGGTCAAAGCAGCTAAACCAAGCTGTCCCTAACCATGTGCTTGTGGCGGGAAGGTGTCAAGTGAAAACTTGAGACTGAACGGTTAAAGTCAAGGTCCAAAGCAAAAAAAGAGTGTGCTTAAGAACCTTGGACACCTCTAATTGGGGACTTTAGCAAAGCTGAGTCACAATCTAAAAAGGTTCACCCAATTATGTGTCTGTGGCATTTATGTATCCGGTGGTAATACTGGAAAACAAAGTGCTTAGGGCCACGGCCAAGACTCATAAAGAAGTTGTGTTCAAGAATCATCATACTGAACTAGGAGAATCAATAACACTATTTGAACTCTGAGTTCCTATAGATGCCAATCATTCTGAGCCTCAATGGATAAAGTGAGATGCCAAAACTATTCAAGAGGCAAAAAGCTATAAGTCCCGCTCATCTGATTGGAGCTATGTTTCATTGATAATTTGGAATTTATAGTATATTCTCTTCTTTTTATCCTATTTGATTTTCAGTTGCTTGGGGACAAGCAACAATTTAAGTTTGGTGTTGTGATGAGCGGATAATTTATACGCTTTTTGGCATTGTTTTTAGTATATTTTTAGTAGGATCTAGTTACTTTTAGGGATGTTTTCATTAGTTTTTATGTTAAATTCACATTTCTGGACTTTACTATGAGTTTGTGTATTTTTCTGTGATTTCAGGTATTTTCTGGCTGAAATTGAGGGACTTGAGCAAAAATCAGATTCAGAGGTTGAAGAAGGACTGCTGATGCTGTTGGAGTCTGACCTCCCTGCACTCAAAATGGATTTTTTGGAGCTACAGAACTCAAAAGGGCACGCTTTCAATTGCGTTGGAAAGTAAACATCCAGGGCTTTCCAGCAATATATAATAGTCCATATTTTGTTCAAGTTTAGACAACGCAAACTGGCGTTCAACGCCAGCTCTCTGCCCAATTCTGGCGTCCAGCGCCAGAAACAAGTTACAAAGTGGAGTTCAACGCCCAAAATGGCACAAAAGCTGGCGTTCAACTCCAAGAATGACCTCTCCATGTGTAGACTTCAAGCTCAGCCCAAGCACACACCAAGTGGGCCCCGGAAGTAGATTTATGCATCAATTACTTACTTCTGTAAACCCTAGTAGCTAGTTTATTATAAATAGGACTTCTTACTATTGTATTAAATATCTTGGAACATCTTTGGACGCCTAGTTCTTAGATCAGAGGGGCTGGCCATTCGGCCATGCTTGGACCTTTCACTTATGTATTTTTAACGGTAGAGTTTCTGCACTCCATAGATTAAGGTGTGGAGCTCTGCTGTTCCTCAAAGATTAATGCAAAGTACTACTGTTTTTCTATTCAACTCAACTTATTCCGCTTCTAAGATATTCATTCGCACTTCAACCTGAATGTGATGAACGTGACAATCATCATCATTCCCTATGAGCGCGTGCCTGACAACCACTTCCGTTCTACATTAGATTGAATGAGTGTCTCTTAGATCTCTTAATCGGAATCTTCGTGGTGTAAGCTAGAATGATGGCGGCATTCAAGAGAATCCAGAAAGTCTAAACCTTGTCTGTGGTATTCCGAGTAGGATTCAATGATTGAATGACTGTGACGAGCTTCAAACTTGCGAGTGCTGGGCGTAGTGACAGACGCAAAAGGAGGGTGAATCCTATTCCAGCATGATCGGGAACCTCAGATGATTAGCCATGCCGTGACAGGACATCTTGGACCATTTTCACAAGAGGAGGGGATGTAGCCACTGACAACGGTGATGCCCTTGCATAAAGCCAGCCATAGAAAGGAGTAAGACTGATTGGATGAAGACAGCAGGAAAGCGGAGGTTCAGAGGAATGAATGCATCTCTATACGCTTATCTGAAATTCTCACCAATGATTTACATAAGTATTTCTATCCTTCTTTTATTACTAAATTTCGAAAACTACTTAACTATTTTATATCCGCCTGACTGAGATTTACAAGGTGACCATAGCTTGCTTCATACCAACAATCCTCGTGGGATTCGACCCTTACTCACGTAAGGTATTACTTGGACGACCCAGTGCACTTGCTGGTTAGTTGTATCGAAGTTGTGACAAATTATGAATTGAGATTAGAGCACCAAGTTTTTGGAGCCATTACCAGAGATCACAATTTCGTGCACCAAGGACCTAGGTTAAAGTTCATATATAAACGAGGTGAAGATGTTGGCTGGTCTTATGGTATATACATATAAACAGAAAATGAATCTCGCTCTAGACTCAGAAGACTATCCAGAGCAGAATCCTTTTGTAGAATGACCACCAGTGGGTTACGAAAAAATATTCCTGCCTCCATCTGAAGGGGAAGAGGAGAGGGTAAGAACTGGAAAGTTCATAGTAGAGTCAGGCTAATTAGTCATGTTAATCACTTTCGTCGTGCTTATCAGTCAGTAATATATTTTACAGTAAATAGAAGAAAACATAGAGAATAGATAAATAGAGAAAACTAAGAAATAGAATATAAATAGAAAAACACAAGATAATAGCACACAGTAAACATAGAGAATAGAATACAAACAGAAAAAACATACATTCATATAAAAATCATAACAAAGAGAATGTGCAACCAAGTATGATGCATGTTTGTCCTATGCAGGCCATGAGCTCACGTGTCAGTTTACATCCTGCAGCCCGACATTACCTAGGAACTAGTCCTAGATATGGTTTTCCATTGCATCTTTCGTGTATACGTGTCGGTGGTTAAGAATACCACTCCTTCTTGACTACTGGCAGTCAGCGCAAAGCTCGACGCCATAATATACACACAAGGGAAACAGCGATCCCCAGTTCATGGACATCCCCAAAATCAACACACAACAAAATAGTGATCCTCAGTTCATGGGCTATCCCCGAGATCAACACACAACAATTTATGGGTTATTCCTGTAATCGATGATTATCAATTCGTGGGTTATCCCACATTTTAACATTTTTCTTTATCTTTTCTAAATCTCAACAATTCATGTAATACCTAACGCTAAACACAATCAAGCATTAATTATGTTGCTCCTAGGTTACTACCTTAATCGACATTCATCTTTGCCTTTAAAACTTTTGCCGGCTCTTTCTTCGATTTTTATCTTTTCTTCAATATTTTATCTTTCTTTTATCTTTGCCTCATTAATATATTATTACCACTCCCTAAGTGTTTTATGAAGGTAATTATGAGATTCTGAACTTAAAGTTGACTTCCTAAAACTTTTAGAAAAAATTGCCTTTTCACTGTTATTTTATTTTTTTAATAAAATATTATTATTAATTAAATAATATTATTTAATATTTTATTATTATTTTCAAAAATTTACTAATTCACCCCAAAATTTTATTAATTTGCATTTTGACCCCTGTAATTTTTAATACTTATACTGTAACCCCCTAAACTTTTAATATTTATACTCTTACTCCCAAAAACATAAAAATATTTTCACTTTAGCCCCTTTCAAGATCAAAGGGTTGTTCTTCAATGTTTTTGACCAAACTCAAAGTGTTCTTCGTGTTGTTCATAAATTCTTCAGGTTCTTTCTTTGATTTTTACTTGTTTTTCTATCTTTTCGGTAACCGATTTTTACCATAATTCAAAATAAAATAGCAGCCACCAAAACTCCTTAATTTCAACTTGATTTCAACACAATTTCAACCCTAATTTGAGGGTTATGATTTTGAATTTCCATCTGCCCAAGAACACAAGTTCATTAAGTTGAATTTTATCAAATTTCATCAAATTTTTACCAAAATTTTACCAAGAATCACTCATGTAAACAATCAATTTCAAGCATAAACAAACCATACAATAATCACACAACTCAAACACAATTAATCAAGATTAATTCCATCAAACCCTACCTTGATTTACAGCTCCTAATTTGACTATGCTTCAAGGTGTTCCTAGAGCAGTTTTTTCCTCCTAAATCACATCAAGAACAACTTTAAATCCTCAGAATCTGAGCTGACTGAACCTTCAATCACAAGTTAGGATGAGATTCCTCACCTTAATATTGCTAGAAGAACATCAAGAAAATACATGTTTATGCATGTGTTCTTGAAACCAAAACAAAAGGAAGGGAGAACAGCCATCTCACCTTATTTTTAGCCTTGATAAGTCACATGGTTTTGAAGAGAAAGAAGAAAGGGTCACTTTGATTAGTTCAGAATTTTGATTTGACTTTTAGTTCAGAAGAAATTAAGCTTTGAAGTTCAAGAACCAAGAACTTTTCTCTCTTGCAAATTTTTTGCCACAATGAGGAAATGAAACAGCCTTGGAGGTCTCAGGGGTGAGGGGTGAGCTGTGATTGGCTAGTATGGGTGGTGGATTAAAATAATATTAAAATATCCCAGGTGTATTCCACAAGGAAGTCGGCCAAGTATTGCACCTTGATGGTCGTCCGAACTGCATACTTCAAGTCGAATTCGGACAGCTCCACAACCTGTTGTAGATCCACCCTGCAATATCCATTTTTTGTAGGATTTGTTTCATGGGTTGATTAATTCAGGCTTTGATGATGTGAGCTTGAAAGTTGGGGCACAATCTCCGGGATGCCAGGACCAAAGCACATGTACCTTGCTCAATTTTTTGATAATTGAGTTTAGCTTCTTGTAGTATTTTATTGGAGAAGTAGGCGAGCTTTTTCTCAACATCATCTTTGCTAAATAGTGCAGCGGCTACTGCTTTTTTAGTCACAGCTAAATATAGGACGATCTCTTCTCCCGTTTGAAGCCAGGTAAGAATTGGATGTTGAGACAAAAATTTTACGAATTTTTTGAAGAACTTGTTCACATTCCTGGGTCCATGTGCAGTCATGCCTTTTTTGTAGTAAAACAAAGCTAGAGTTGCATGTCTACCATTTAATTGAACCTCCTTTCAAGCAGGTCGGGCTAGCTTCAATGCCCATTTTGAATGAGCATGAACTTCAAAAAATTTTCTGCTTCTACTGCGAAGGTGCATTTTGTAGGATTTAGCCTCATCCTGTGATGCCTTATGGTCTAGAATGCTTCTATCAAGTCGGTTAACAAGTCGTCTTCATTCTTTTCCAAGGAGGCTTTAATTGTTCTATCTTCAGAAAGTCCTCTTGTGATAACGTGAACACGCCGATCCAGAGTTTTTATAGACTTTTGGTGATCTTTCTCTGTATTTGCACTCCTATATTCTTTTATGGTTGGTGCACGAAATTATGATCTCCAGGCTCGAACAAATCCTGGTAATGGCTCCAGAGCTTGGTGCTCTGATCTTAATTCATAATTGTCACAACTTCGATACAACTAACCAGCAAGTGCACTGGGTCGTCCAAGTAATACCTTACGTGAGTAAGGGTCGAATCCCACGGAGATTGTTGGTATGAAGCAAGCTATGGTCACCTTGCAAATCTCAGTTAGGCAGATATACATTGATAATGGTGTTTTCGAATAATAAATAATAGAATAGGGATAGAGATACTTATGTAATTCATTGGTGAGAATTTCAGATAAGCGAATGGAGATGCTTTTCGTTCCTCTGAACCTCTGCTTTCCTGCTATCTTCATCCAGTCAGTCTTACTCCTTTCCATGGCTGGCTTTATGTGATACATCACCACTGTCAATGGCTACTTTCGGTCATCTCTCGGGAAAATGATCCAATGCCCTGTCACGGCACGGCTAATCGTCTGGAGGCATCACCCTTGTCAATGGCTTCATCTTATCCTCTCAGTGAATAATATGCTCACGCACCCTGTCACGGCACGGCTATTCATCTGTCGGTTCTCGATCATGCTGGAATAGGATTTACTATCCTTTTGCGTCTGTCACTAACGCCCTGCAATCGCGAGTTAGGAGCACGTCACAGTCATCCAATCATTGAATCCTACTCGGAATACCACAGACAAGGTTTAGACTTTCCGGATTCTCTTGAATGCCGCCATCATTCTAGCTTACGCCACAAAGATTCTGGTTAGGAGATCTAAGAGATATTCATTCTAGCTTATTTCATGTAGAACGAAAGTGTTTGTCAGGCACGTGTTCATAGGGGAGAATGGTGATGAGCGTCACACATAATCATCACCTTCCTCACGTTCTTGGGTGCGAATGGATATCTTAGAAGCGAAATAAGATGAATTGAATAGAAAACAGAAGTACTTTGCATTAATCTTTGAGGAACAGCAGAGCTCCATACCTTAATCTATGGAGTGTAGAAACTCTACCGTTGAAAATACATAAGTGAAAGGTCCAAGCATGGCCAAGATGGCCAGCCCCCTTGATCTAAGAACAATGCGTTCAAAGATGATCCTAAGATCCTAAGATGATCAAAAGATGCCTAATACAATAGTAAGAGGTCCTATTTATAATAAAATAGTCACTAGGGTTTACATGAGTAAGTAATTGATGCATAAATCCACTTCCTGGGCCCACTTGGTGTGTGTTTGGGCTGAGCCTGAGTGTTGCACGTGCAGAGGCCATTTGTGGAGTTGAACGCCAGTTTCTGTGCCAGTTTGGGCGTTCAACTCTGGTTTTGGATCCTTTTCTGGCGCTGGACGCCAGATTTGGGCAGAAGGCTGGCGTTGAACGCCAATTTACGTCGTCAATTCTTGGCCAAAGTATGGACTATTATATATTGCTGGAAAGCCCTGGATGTCTACTTTCCAACGCAATTAGAAGCGCGCCATTTCGAGTTTTGTAGCTCCAGAAAATCCACTTTGAGTGCAGGGAGGTCAGAATCCAACAGCATCAGCAGTCCTTCTTCAACCTCTGAATCTGATTTCTGCTCAAGTCCCTCAATTTCAGCCAGAAAATACCTGAAATCATAGAAAAACACACAAACTCATAGTAAAGTCCAGAAATGTGAATTTAACATAAAAACTAATGAAAACATCCCTAAAAGTAACTAGATCCTACTAAAAACATACTAAAAACAATGCCAAAAAGCGTATAAATTATCCGCTCATCACAACACCAAACTTAAATTGTTGCTTGTCCCCAAGCAACTTAAAATCAAATAGGATAAAAAGAAGAAAATATACTATAAATTCCAAACTATCAATGAAACAGAGCTCCAATCATATGAGCGGGACTTATAGCTTTTTGCCTCTTGGATAGTTTTGGCATCTCACTTTATCCATTGAGGTTCAGAATGATTGGCATCTATAGGAACTTCAGATTTCGAATAGTGTTATTGACTCTCCTAGTTCAGTATGATGATTTTTGAACACAGCCTCTTTATGAGTCTTGGTCGTGGCCCTAAGCACTTTGTTTTCCAGTATTGCCACCGGATACATAAATGCCACAGACACATAATTGGGTGAACCTTTTCAGATTGTGACTCAGCTTTGCTAAAGTCCCCAATTAGAGGTGTCCAGGGTTCTTAAGCACACTCTTTTTTTGCTTTGGACCTTGACTTTAACCGCTCAGTCTCAAGTTTTCACTTGACACCTACACGCCACAAGCACATGGTTAGGGACAGCTTGGTTTAGCTGCTTAGACCAGGATTTTATTCCTTTAGGTCCTCCTATCCACTAATGCTCAAAGCCTTGGGATCCTTTTTATTTGCCCTTGCCTTTTGGTTTTAAGGGTTATTGGCTTTTTCTGCTTGCTTTTTCTTTTTCTTTCTATATTTTTTTTTCGCCTATTTTTTTTTTCTCTTTTTTTTTTCTGCAAGCTTTGTTTTTTGCTGCTTTTTCTTGCTTCAAGAATCATTTTTATGATTTTTCAGATTATCAAATAACATGTCTCCTAGTCATCATTCTTTCAAGAGCCAACATATTTAACATTCTTAAACAACAACTTCAAAAGACATATGCACTGTTCAAGCATACATTCAGAAAACAGGAAGCATTGTCACCACATCAATATAATTAAGCTAAGTTCAAGGATAAATTCGAAACTCATGTACTTCTTGTTCTTTTGAATTAAAACATTTTTTCATTTAAGAGAGGTGATGGATTCATAGGACATTCATAACTTTAAGACAAAGTTACTAACTACTAATGATCATGTAATGAAGACACAAACTTAGATAAGCACATAACATAGAAAACGAAAAACAGAGAAAGTAAGAACAAGGAATGAATCCACCTTAGTGATGGTGGCGTTTCCTTCTTGAGGAACCAATGATGTCCTTGAGCTCTTCTATGTCTCTTCCTTGTCTTTGTTGCTCCTCCCTCATTGCTTTTTGATCTTCTCTTATTTCATGAAGCATGATGGAGTGCTCTTGATGTTCTACCCTTAGTTGTCCCATATTGGAACTCAATTCTCCTAGGGAGGTGTTGATTTGCTCCCAATAGTTTTGTGGAGGAAACTGCATTTGAGGCATCTCCGGGATCTCATGGAAATGAGCTTCTTGCGCCTCTTGAGCTCCATGACTGGGCTCTCTTGCTTGCTCCATCTTTTTCTTAGTGATGGGCTTGTCCTCTTTGATGAGGATATCTCCCTCTATGTCAATCCCAGCTGAATTGCATAGGTGGCAAATGAGGTGAGGGAAGGCTAACCTTGCCATAGTGAAGGACTTGTCAGCCACCTTGTAGAGTTCTTGAGGTATAATCTCATGAACTTCCACCTCTTCTCCAATCATGATGCTATGGATCATGATGGCCCGGTCTATAGTAACTTCAGACCGGTTGCTAGTGGGAATGATTGAGCATTGAATAAACTCCAACCATCCTCTAGCTATAGGCTTGAGGTCCAATCTTCTTAGTTGAACCGGCTTGCCTTTGGAGTCAATCTTCCATTGAGCTCCTTCTACACATATGTCCATAAGGACTTGGTCCAACCTTTGATCAAAGTTGACTCTCCTTGTGTAGGGGCGTGCGTTCTCTTCCATGTATGGCAAGTTGAACGCCAACCTCACATTCTCCGGACTAAAATCTAAGTATTTCCCCCGAACCATTGTAACATAGTTCTTTGGATCCGGGTTCTTACTTTGATCATGGTTCTTGGTGATCCATGCATTGGCATAGAACTCTTGAACCATTAGGATGCCGACTTGTTGGATGGGATTTGTTAGAACTTCCCAACCTCTTCTTTGAATTTCATGTCGGATCTCCGGATACTCATTTCTTTTGAGTTTAAAAGAGACCTCAGGGATCACCTTCTTCTTGGCCACAACATCATAGAAGTGGTCTTGATGGGCTTTGGAGATGAACCTTTCCATCTCCCATGACTCGGATGTGGAAGCTTTTGTCTTCCCTTTCCCTCTTCTAGAGGATTCTCCGGTCTTAGATGCCATCAATGGTAATGGAAAAACAAAAAAGCTATGCTTTTACCACACCAAACTTAGAATATTGCTCGCCCTCGAGCAATAAACAAAAGAATAGAAGAAGAAGAAGAAGAAATATGGAGAGGGAGAGGGAATTGTGGTTTCGGCCAAGAGGAGTGTAGAGGGGTGTGTTGTGTGAATTTGAAGAAGAATGGAGGGCTTTATATAGGGTAGGGAGGTGGGGTATTGGTTCGGCCATATGGGTGGGTTTGGGTGGGAAATTGGTTTTGAATTTTGAAGGTAGGTGGAGTTTATGAGGTAGGTTTATGGGGAAGAGTGGATGGATGTGAGTGGTGAAGGTTTAGTGGGGGAAGAGAGATTAAGGTGATTGATGAGGGGTTTTTGGGGAAGAGTGTTTATGGGGTTGTGTGAAAGAGAGTGGTGAGAAGAGGTGAGTGGAGGTAGGTGGGGATCCTGTGGGGTCCACAGATCCTGAGTGGATCCTGTGGGGTCCACAGATCCTGAGTGGATCCTGTGGGGTCCACAGATCCTGAGGTGTTCAAGGATTTACATCCCTGTACCCATTAGGCATGTAAAAATGCCTTTGTACCCAACTCTGGGCGTTCAGCGCCAGGTTGGTGGCCATTTTGGGCGTTCAACGCCCATCTGTGTGCCATTTCTGGCGTTGAACGCCAGAACCATGTCTGTT
Organism: Arachis hypogaea; assembly: GCF_003086295.3. NCBI lineage: Eukaryota > Viridiplantae > Streptophyta > Magnoliopsida > Fabales > Fabaceae > Arachis > Arachis hypogaea. The sequence goes on along the minus strand of NC_092046.1, from coordinate 64,648,264 downwards.
CTGGCGTTCAGCGCCCAGAAGCTGCCCATTTTGGGCGTTCAGCGCCAGAACCATGCTCTGTTCTGGCGCTGAACGCCAGACAGATGCTCCTCCAGGGTGTGATTTTTCTTCTGCTATTTTTGATTCCGTTTTCAATTTTTATATTTATTTTGTGACTCCACATGATCATTAACCTAAGAAAATATGAAAAACAAAAATAATAGAGTTAGATAAATTAACATTGGGTTGCCTCCCAACAAGCGCTTCTTTAATGTCAATAGCTTGACAGTGGGCTCTCATGGAGCCTCACAGATGTGCAGAGCTTTGTTGAGACTCTCCAACACCAAACTTAGAGTTTGGATATGGGAGTTCAACACCAAACTTAGAGTTTGGTTGTGGCCTCCCAACACCAAACTTAGAGTTTGACTGTGGGGGCTCTGGTTGACTCTGCTTGGAGAGAAGCTTTTTCTGCTTCCTCTCCATGGTTGCAGAGGGAGATCCTTGAATTTTAAACACAAGGGAGTCCTCATTCCATTGAAGGACTATTTCACCTCTGTCAACATCAATCACAGCTCTTGCTGTGGCCAGGAAAGGTCTTCCTAGGATGATGGATTCATCCTCTTCCTTTCCAGTATCCAGGACTATGAAATCAGTAGGTATGTAAAGGCCCTCAACCTTTATTAATACATCTTCTACTTGTCCATAAGCCTGTCTTCTTGAGTTATCTGCCATCTCTAGTGAGATTTTAGCAGCTTGCACCCCATAGATTCCCAGTTTCTCTATTACAGAGAGGGGCATGAGGTTTATTCCTGAACCAAGGTCACACAGAGCCTTAAAGATCATGGTGCCTATGGTACAGGGTATTATGAACTTTCCAGGATCCTGTCTCTTCTGAGGCAATGTCAGTTGATCCAGATCACTTAGTTCATTGATGAACAAGGGAGGTTCAACTTCCCAAGCATCAATGCCAAACAATTTGGTATTCAGCTTCCTGATTGCACCAAGAAACTTGGCAGTTTGCTCTTCAGTAACATCCTCATTCTCTTCAGAAGAGGAATACTCATCAGAGCTCATGAAGGGCATAAGGAGGTTCAATGGAATCTCTATGGTCTCTAGATGAGCCTCAGAGTCCTTTGGTTCCTCAGAGGGAAGCTCCTTATTGACCACTGGACGTCCCAGGAGGTCTTCCTCCTTGGGATTCACGTCCTCTCCTCTCCTCACAGGTTCGGCCATGGCGCTTATGTCAATGGCCTTGCACTCTCCTTTTGGGTTCTCTTCTGTATTGCTTGGGAGAGTACTAGGAGGGATTTCAGTGACCCTTTTACTCAGCTGGCCCACTTGTGCTTCCAGATTTCTAATGGAAGACCTTGTTTCATTCATGAAACTTACAGTGGCCTTGGATAGATCAGAGACTAGATTTGCTAAATTAGAAGCATTTTGTTCAGAGTTCTCTGTCTGTTGCTGAGTTGATGATGGAAAAGGCTTGCTATTGCTAAACCTGTTTCTTCCACCATTATTAAAGCCTTGTTGGGGCTTTTGATCCTTCCATGAGAAATTTGGATGATTTCTCCATGTTGAGTTATAGGTGTTTCCATAAGGTTCACCTAAGTAATTTACCTCTGCTATTGCAGGGTTCTCTGGATCATAAGCTTCTTCTTCAGAAGATGCCTCTTGAGTACTGTTGGATGCAGCTTGCATCCCATGCAGACTCTGAGAGATCATATTGACTTGCTGAGTCAATATTTTATTCTGAGCCAATATGGCATTCAGAGTATCAACTTCAAGAACTCCTTTCTTCATAGGCGTCCCATTACTCACAGGATTCCTTTCAGAAGTGTACATGAACTGGTTATTAGCAACCATGTCAATGAGTTCTTGAGCTTCTGCAGGCGTTTTCTTTAGGTGAATGGATCCACCTGCAGAAGTGTCCAGTGACATCTTTGATAACTCAGACAGACCATCATAGAATATATCCAGGATGGTCCATTCTGAAAGCATGTCAGAAGGACACTTTTTGGTCAACTGTTTGTATCTTTCCCAAGCTTCATAGAGGGATTCACCTTCTTTCTGTCTGAAGGTTTGAACATCAGCTCTAAGCTTGCTCAGCTTTTGAGGAGGAAAGTACTTGGCTAAGAAAGCCGTGACCAGCTTATCCCAAGAGTTCAGGCTGTCTTTGGGTTGGGAATCCAACCATAATCTAGCTCTGTCTCTTACAGCAAAAGGGAAAAGCATGAGCCTGTAGACTTCAGGATCTACTCCGTTAGTCTTAACAGTATCACATATCTGCAAGAATTCAGTTAAGAACTGAAAAGGATCTTCGGATGGAAGTCCATGAAACTTGCAGTTCTGCTGCATCAGAGAAACTAATTGAGGTTTCAGCTCAAAGTTGTTTGCTCCAATGGCAGGAATGGAGATGCTTCTTCCATGTAAATTGGAATTTGGTGCAGTAAAGTCACCAAGTATTCTCCTTGCATTGTTGTTGGGTTCGGCTGCCATCTCCTTTACTTGTTCGAAATTTTCAATCAAGTTGTCTCTGGATTGTTGTAATTTAGCTTCTCTTAATTTTCTCTTCAGAGTCCTTTCAGGTTCTGGATCAGCTTCAACAAGAATGTCTTTTTCTCTGTCCCTGCTCATAAGAAAGAGGAGAGAAAAAGAAAAGAAGAGGAATCCTCTATGTCACAGTAAAGAGGATCCTTATTGTTAGTAGAAGAAAAGAAGAAGAAATTCGAACACAGATAGAAGAGGGGGTTCGAATTTGGTGATGATGTGAGGAAGAGATGTTAGTTAATGAATGAATAAATATAATAGGATGAGAGAGAGGGAGGGAATTTTCGAAAATTATTTTTGAAAAGGAGTTAGTGATTTTTTTGAAAATTGGTTTTTGAAGATTTGTTAGTATTTTTTTCGAAAATTAAGATTTAGAAATTAAAATAATTAATAAATTAAAAAGAAATTTTTGAAAAAGGGGGAAGATATTTTCGAAAGTGAGAGAGAGAGAGTTAGTTAGGTGGTTTTGAAAAAGATAAGAAACAAACAAAAAGTTAGTTAGTTAGTTGAAACAAATTTTGAAAACCAATTTTGAAAAGATAAGAAGTTAGGAAGTTAGAAAAGATATTTTGAAAAGATATTTTTGAAAAAGATAAGATAAGAATATATTTTTGAAAAGATATGATAAAATTAGTTTTGAAAAAGATTTGATTTTTAAAATCACAATTAATGACTTGATTCATAAGAAATCACAAGATATGATTCTAGAACTTAAAGTTTGAATCTTTCTTAACAAGCAAGTAACAAACTTGAAATTTTGAATCAAAACATTAATTGTTTATGTTATTTTCGAAAATTTGATATAAAAATAAGAAAAAGATTTTTGAAAAATATTTTTGGAATTTTCAAAAATAATTAAGAATTTTGAAAAAGATTTGATTTTTGAAAAAGGTTTTGAAAAAGATAAGATTTTCAAATTGAAAATTTGATTTGACTCATGAGAAACAAATTGATTTTTTAAAAATTTTTGAAAAAGTCAACTCAATTTTCGAATTTGATGAGAGAAAAAGGGAAAGATATTTTTTTTATTTTTGAATTTTTATGATGCAAGAGAAAAACACTAAAAGGATGCAATGCATGAAATTTTTAGATCAAAACAATGAATGCATGCAAGAATGATATGAATGTCAAGATGAACACCAAGAACACTATGAATGTCAAGATGAACATCAAGAACATAATTTTGAAAAATTTTTAATGCAAAGAAAACATGCAAGACACCAAACTTAGAATTCTTTAATGCTTAGACACTAAGAATTCAAGAATGCATATGAAAAACAATAAAAGACACAAAACAAAAAATCATCAAGATCAAACAAGAAGACTTACCAAGAACAACTTGAAGATCATGAAGAACACCATGAATGCATGAAATTTTCGAAAAATGCAAGATGCATATGCAAAAGACACCAAACTTATGATGTGACTCAAGACTCAAACAAGAAACAGAAAATTATTTTTGTTTTTATGATTTTCTAATTTTTTTTGGATTTTTCGAAAATTATATGAAAAAGAAAAAATAAGGATTCCAAAATTTTTAATATGAATTCCAGGAATCTTGCATTCTTAGTCTAAAGCTTCAGTCCAGGAATTAGACATGGCTCACTAGCCAGCCAAGCTTTCAATGGAAGCTCCGGTCCAAAACACTAGACATGGCCAATGGCCAGCCAAGCTTCAGCAGGTGATCATGGATCAGCAGCAGGTGGATGAGCAACAACTAATTTGCTCTTGATAACAAATTGCAAGCCTCAGTCCAAATGAATCTAGACATGGCTTTACAGCCAGCCAGGCTTCACATGCTTCATGAAACACTAGAATTCATTCTTAAAAATTTTGAATAAATTTTTGAAAAAATTTTTATTTTTTTCGAAGACAGATGAGAAAATTTTTGAAAATATTTTTGTAACATTTTTGAAATGAAAACGAAAAGAAAGTTACCCAATCTGAGCAACAAGATGAACCGTCAGTTGTCCAAACTCGAACAATCCCCGGCAACGGCGCCAAAAACTTGGTGCACGAAATTGTGATCTCCAGGCTCGAACAAATCCTGGTAATGGCTCCAGAGCTTGGTGCTCTGATCTTAATTCATAATTGTCACAACTTCGATACAACTAACCAGCAAGTGCACTGGGTCGTCCAAGTAATACCTTACGTGAGTAAGGGTCGAATCCCACGGAGATTGTTGGTATGAAGCAAGCTATGGTCACCTTGCAAATCTCAGTTAGGCAGATATACATTGATAATGGTGTTTTCGAATAATAAATAATAGAATAGGGATAGAGATACTTATGTAATTCATTGGTGAGAATTTCAGATAAGCGAATGGAGATGCTTTTCGTTCCTCTGAACCTCTGCTTTCCTGCTATCTTCATCCAGTCAATCTTACTCCTTTCCATGGCTGGCTTTATGTGATACATCACCACTGTCAATGGCTACTTTCGGTCATCTCTCGGGAAAATGATCCAATGCCCTGTCACGGCACGGCTAATCGTCTGGAGGCATCACCCTTGTCAATGGCTTCATCTTATCCTCTCAGTGAATAATATGCTCACGCACCCTGTCACGGCACGGCTATTCATCTGTCGGTTCTCGATCATGCTGGAATAGGATTTACTATCCTTTTGCGTCTGTCACTAACGCCCTGCAATCGCGAGTTAGGAGCACGTCACAGTCATCCAATCATTGAATCCTACTCGGAATACCACAGACAAGGTTTAGACTTTCCGGATTCTCTTGAATGCCGCCATCATTCTAGCTTACGCCACAAAGATTCTGGTTAGGAGATCTAAGAGATATTCATTCTAGCTTATTTCATGTAGAACGAAAGTGTTTGTCAGGCACGTGTTCATAGGGGAGAATGGTGATGAGCGTCACACATAATCATGACCTTCCTCACGTTCTTGGGTGCGAATGGATATCTTAGAAGCGAAATAAGATGAATTGAATAGAAAACAGAAGTACTTTGCATTAATCTTTGAGGAACAGCAGAGCTCCACACCTTAATCTATGGAGTGTAGAAACTCTACCGTTGAAAATACATAAGTGAAAGGTCCAGGCATGGCCGAGATGGCCAGCCCCCTTGATCTAAGAACAATGCGTTCAAAGATGATCCTAAGATCCTAAGATGATCAAAAGATGCCTAATACAATAGTAAGAGGTCCTATTTATAATAAAATAGTCACTAGGGTTTACATGAGTAAGTAATTGATGCATAAATCCACTTCCTGGGCCCACTTGGTGTGTGTTTGGGCTGAGCCTGAGTGTTGCACGTGCAGAGGCCATTTGTGGAGTTGAACGCCAGTTTCTGTGCCAGTTTGGGCGTTCAACTCTGGTTTTGGATCCTTTTCTGGCGCTGGACGCCAGATTTGGGCAGAAGGCTGGCGTTGAACACCAGTTTACGTCATCAATTCTTGGCCAAAGTATGGACTATTACATATTGCTGGAAAGCCCTGGATGTCTACTTTCCAACGCAATTGGAAGCGCGCCATTTCGAGTTTTGTAGCTCCAGAAAATCTACTTTGAGTGCAGGGAGGTCAGAATCCAACAGCATCAGCAGTCCTTCTTCAACCTCTGAATCTGATTTCTGCTCAAGTCCCTCAATTTCAGCCAGAAAATACCTGAAATCACAGAAAAACACACAAACTCATAGTAAAGTCCAGAAATGTGAATTTAACATAAAAACTAATGAAAACATCCCTAAAAGTAACTAGATCCTACTAAAAACATACTAAAAACAATGCCAAAAAGCGTATAAATTATCCGCTCATCAATGGTCCAGCGTCATTGTAGCAAGGAAGACTTATATTTATGTTGTCCCCAATTTCACTGTACTTGTTTGGTTGTGCGATTGCATTTTTTGTTTTAGTTGAGTTTCTTTCTAGTTGAACATTCTTTTTGTTAGTTGCATTGGCTTTCAAGTTGATTTTGGTTTGCTTTCTACAATGATCTTGGGACGGTGATTTCTTTTTCTTTAGTTTTTTGGAGGGAATCCACCTTTAATGGAGTACAAATAGCATCAAATTCTATAGCACGACCATTTTTTCTTCATTTTCTTGATTTTTTATTGATTGACGCTTATTCAATTTGTGAATAACTAAGGAAAGATGTGCCCTGAGTATCTCTAATTAGGTTGCATTCAAATTGGATGATGTTGCATTTTCTAGCGTGAACATAAGTTGGGAAAAAATGTTTCATTATTTTTACCAACAATGCTTTCCATTCTTCCTTCAGTTACAGACCCAATATGGGACATTTTATTTATTTATTTATTTTCACAATGCTTATGTATTTGGAACATGCAATTGCTCTATTACCATGGTGGATATCTGTAGTTGATTTTCTCGCCTGATGTGTAAGTAGAGATTAGTACCCATGATTAGAAAAGATGATGTCAGCATTAGAAGCCCTGTAGATATGACTTGGAGGACCTTGAGTCAGCAGCGGTCAAAAGCTCCATCATGATTCTTCCCAAAGTTGTAACGTCGGCACAGTAGCAAATTCCAAGCTTGAGAAGAAAACCAAGTTTTATGTCGTTACGCATCCTATTGCGTGAGAAGCAGTAGTTTACCATGAATAGTGGAAGAACAGGTGCAAGAGAGAGTGGAAGCTTTGATTCTGCGGCCACCATGGAAAGGTCAGATCCATCGGAAAATTCGGAATTGATTCACACATCTTTGTTGCAGAAAAATCATTGTATGTCAATAGTGCATTGATGGAGGATAAATGTCGGTCTAGAATTCTCACAAAAATAATTTTGTCGAAGTATAGATCCAAATCAACAATTAATCCTCACATCAAAGTTTAATTTGTTTGTCACTAGTACAAACCCAATAAAAATCGAGAGTATTTAAACCTTGGGTCATCTCTCAAGGAATTGTAGGAAAGTGTTTATATTATTGGTTATGGGTTGTATATTTTTGGATTTTGGGTTGATAGACAAGAAATGTAAATAACAAGAAAGTAAATGACAATTAACTAATAAAGGCAAAGAAATTCAAATGGTAAAAATGTCTTGGCAAGGGTTGATGGTTAAGGATTATTATCCTTGTTACTAACCATAATATGATAATTGCAAGGATCAATCCTATTTAGTCATCCTCTAACAATTGAAGGAAAATCAAATGAGTTTCATCAATCCCAATCCATAAGTCCTAGCTGCTCACTAATTGAATTAGTGAAGACTAATGTCAATGGACACCAATTATCAATCACTTGAATATTAGCAACTCAATGTCACCCAAGTTACCAACTCAAGCCAAGAAAAACAAAATCTACTCTAAAATCCAACCAAGTATTTTATCAAACACTTGGAAGAAATAAAAGGAAAGCATAGTGAAATAGCAAGAGATGTAAAATCTACAACTACCCAAAGAAAGAAAATAACAATAACAAAGCAATTAAATAATAATAACATCAAACATAAATTGCATTAATAGAAAGCGAAGGAAACAAGAATGCATAAATAATAAAGTAAACAAATACAAGAAATAACAAATAAAGACAAAAGAGACAAGATGCTAGAATAAGAAATAGTAAGGGAAACTAAATCAAAACAACAATTAAAACCTAGATTTAAGAGAAATTAACCTAAATCTAACCTAATTCTAGAGAGAAGAGAGAGCTTTTCTCTCTAGAAATCTATCCTAAAACATGATGAAAACTAAACTATGACTACTTGGTTCATCTCCCTCCAATCCTTGGGTTCAATAACATCAGAAATAAGTTGGATTTGGGTCTGGATGGCTCAGAAATTGCCCCCAGCATATTGCCTTTAAGTTGGTTACGTGCCTCTTATCACGCGTACGCATCGGTCAGGCATACGCGTCGCCTGGCAAGTGACCTTATCACACGTATGCATCGGTCACGCGTATGCGTCGCCATGAATCCTCCAAATGCTCATTTCTTCATGAATTCACTTTACATGCTTTTCTTTTCGCTTCTTCTACCCAATCCTTGCCTTATGAACCTGAAATTACTAAACAAACACATTAAGACATCAAATGGAATTGAAGTGAATTAAATTTAACAATTTTAGGGCCTAAAACGCATGTTTTCACTCTTAAGCACAATTTTAGAAAAATTCATAAAACCATGCTATTTCATTAAATAAATATAAAAAAAGTTGATAAAATTCACCAAATTCAATTCAAAATAAACCATAAAATTATGGTTTATCACGCACCTTCTAATATTTGTTTATAAAAAATGCCTTGTTTTCCTGTGGAATTTAGTTCTTCATAAAAACTTTGAATTCTTGTTAAACAAAAAAAGAACTAATAATCAAGCTATTTGAACTAGATGCATGGGAAAGCCAACACGTATATTGTTGAGGAAATGATTATAATGTACCAATGATATTCATGCCACTAACCTTTGGATGTTTAAAAAAGGAAGAATATTTTTTCTTTAAGCCAACCATTTCGGGTACTGGATTATTTTAAAATAATTGTGCCACTAATTTTAATATTTTTGTATCCTATTCATTTCAAGCGGTTGGCTAACCATTTTATTGATCATCCACTATTATCAAGGGTTGATGAGTTCCCCGACAATAGTACTAATGTTCCGAGAGTTACTTAAAATGAATGGATTTGAGTCTAAACGTGAAGTCCAGACTCCTTTTAGAGTAGCATCTGATATCTTCTGGTGTTGAGATGCTACTGTCCAAGTTTCTCGTGAGGAGGTTAGGGTGGTACTTGCAAAGAACTCTGATACTTAAGTTGTCAAGGATTTCAAGCAGGTTTTTAGTATATTGAAGTTCGAAGAATACCTGAAGGTGTCAGAGTATTTATAAGTGTAGACGTAGAGTCAATAACTACCTTTGGAAATAGTTTCACCTTTGATGGTGGATTTGTTATTCTCTTTTGTTAAGAAAGTTGCTGAGATATTCTTTTTAGATGAGTAGGAGAGATTGTAAAAGTTGGTTGAGATTTATTTTTTTGAATAAGTCAAGTCAAGTTGGTGTCGCGTGGACTCACCTTTATGAAGTCAGATATAGAGGTCAGATAGATCTCAAAATGTGATCTGAACTCTTATTCTGTAGACTAAATTTTTAATCATGTTAGCCTAATTCTCATAATGGACCAGTGTATGAATAAAAGTTTTGTTTATTTAAGAGAAACTTGTTAAACTAAATAGGTTAGTTTGTTTATTTTTTATTTTTGTCTAAATAGACAATTTTTAATTAAAAAGGCAAAAAAAAAATTCTTGGACGACTAAAATAGCCATTTTTTGTCTTTTTAATAGATTATTAAACTAAAATTTAAAATATTTTGATTAGAACTTGAGATATTTAGATTGGATAGTAAAAAAAAAAGTAAGAAATAGAAGAAATAATAAGAAAAAATTAAATCGCTAAACGGGTCATCTTGCATATCTTTTAGGTTCCAAGTTCCAACACGTTTATTTCGTGAATTAATGGAGCTAAACCCGTTAAACGTCTTATTTTTCACGAATTTAAATTTAGAGTGAAAAAACTCACCTACCGTTTAATCACAGTCATTTTTGTGGTTTGATAACTTTAATGCACATCTAAGGTATGATATTTGTATGGAGTATGTAGCTGTATCCCCTAATACTAAAATACAATTCAAATAAATTATAAAAAATTAAGTTACATAAATACCAACAACTATCATATATAAGATTTTTTTACCAAAAGAACAATATTATATAACTAGCAAATATTATTATTTTTAGTCAATATTTAATTAACAATAATTTATATTTATATTTATAGATATTTTACATATAAAAATATGTAATTTATATTTTTATTTATTAGAATTTTATATTCATAAATCAATATATTTTATACTTATAAATTAATATAATTTATATTTATATTTTTTAAAATTTATACACATAAATGAATAAAACAATAATTTAATATTTATATTGGTTAAAAATATTAAAAATTGTTGTTCCAAAAATTTCTCTTTACCAAAATAATAAGTCCTTCTTTCAGTAAGGGTGAATTTAAATTAAAACCTAGGCATATATAATCGATAAAGAATATGAAAAAAAGTCTTCTATATATGCATGTGAGAGAGAGGCTTTCTCTTAACATACAATGTATGTGTTTGCATTATTATTCATGCTCATGTGAGAGATGGATGTGATCAGCACTTAAGTCAGCGCACTTGTTTTCCTAAATGGCCTTTTCTTGCTCAGAACAAAAAAGAAGGTTCAACAGAATCACATAATTAACCCTCCCTTTTAATTTGTCTATTTTATTTTCCATCCATTGCAATCAAATGCTTTTGATCTGTTCTGTGATACAATTAAAATCGACCAAAGTGGGTTATTACATGTGCACACACATAATCATTAATCAATGCAACAAAGCATGTGCATGTATTTGTTTGTGATACATTATTCTGTGAACCCTAAAGATATATAATGCATACTTTTTCATAGCAACTCCATTGGGAGTGAAGTTTCGTCTAAGTTGAAAGAATAATAAGACATAGATTGACACGTTTGTTTACTAGGCTGGACCTTACATGATATAATCATGGCACGTAAGCTCAATTAGGTTTTAATATAGAGGTAGCCCTAGAGGGTCTAGAATTGGTTTCAATTGTTTAATTGTAATTTTGTCAACATTGTCATTTGCAAAACTTTTTTTATTTTTAGGGTAATGTTAGGGAGATAAAAAAAATAGACAGAATTTGCTTTATTTAATATTTATTAATTGTCACAACAATTAATGAATACTAAATAAGACAAATTATGATTATTTTTTGCTGATTTTTTTTTTTTTACCAAACATTTTCGTTATTTTTATTATATCAACGGCAATATGTAGCGGGCCGGCGTGGCTTCAAATCATGAATATTTTATTGATCTTTGGTGGGATTCTACATTTTATTGCAACAAAACTCATGTTTCTTGCTTAATTATGTTACCTATGCTAATTAATGATGTCTCACAAAGGAAAGGAAAATCATTGGTGCTTTGACATATTAAAGTAAGAAATTCTACTTTATATTGAAATCACTAACTACCGTTGAAGAGAAGTGGCTAGCAGTCTAGCACAATGTGAAAGAAAACATTGAAAGCTTAGGAGCGATTAATTAATTAGTTAAAGATATTGATATATATGAAAGAGAAAGTTTTGATTTATTTTTTGGTACCTTTTTTCATATATGGGTAATAAATATTATATTATAAAATTATTTTTTTTTTTAATTTAAACGTATGTTTAAGAGAAACAATAACAAAACCTTTTTTCATATATGGGTAATAAATCTAAGATAGAGAAATAAATTCATTAAATTAAGGAAAAAAAAGAGAGTAATAGATTTGATAATTAAGTTAATTAAAATGAAAGTAAAATTGGAGTAATTAAGTCACTAGAAATGGTCCAATATATAGCAAGGAGATTGAATAATATACCATGTGGAATAGAATAAAATTGAATAATTAAGTCACTAAATTTATAGAATGCATGATTTTCGATTCATTTATTATTACACAATGGTGTTGTTATGATAATATTACGGTTCATTTTTTAACAATTTTGAATTCAATGGAATAGAATACAATTGAATAAAGTAATAATAAATAATTTCATCCTTCTTTATTAAAATCAGTATTATTTATAAATTAGAATTTGGATAAAACGAAGGAATTTCTGAGTTTATAGAATGCACAATTTTCAGTTCATTTATTATTATACAATAATATTATTATAATAATATTTTAGTTCATTTGTTAATATGAAATATGTTTGGCTACGATTAACTTAAAGAATGTGCAGTTCTTTTTTGTACTAGAGATTCAAACGGTCTTTTAACTTTCATGATCCTTATCAATTACACATGATATGTCATAAGTCATATGTCAAAGTTGATTGTATTTAATTATAAGATGAATAAATAAACCATATTTTAAGCTGCAATTAAGGAAGATTAGAAGAATCAAAAGTGGAATGATTGGTAGGACGCACTCTAATAAAAATTATTTTTAGCGATAAATTTTTAGCGGCCATAATACAATGGCTACTATTTTTCTTATTTAACATAAGTTTTTGTGACCATTATACATTTGTTATTATTAATATATGTTATAATGTTATTATTATTGCCACTAAATTATTATCTTTTTACTTTTATTTTTAATTTTTTCAAAATTAATAACAACCATTATTATAATTGCCGGTAAAAGGTGTTTCTAAATTAAATTGATTGAAAAAGAGAAAAAAAAAAGCGTTATGTTCATGTTCCTGGGTAAAAAGTTCATGCCCTGGGTAAAGCCACAAAACATACTCTCATTCTCTTCCGTTGAACTCTCTTCCTTCCATCACCGATTACCGCCGCTGATTACTCTTTTCCACACATTCAAACCGCATCTCGATTTCTGTTTTGTCTGTTTTCCACCTTAGATCTGCAACATTGTCTCAGATCCACCATCGCCAACGTCCTCTAGTTCCGGGCCCTCTGTTGCTGCATCATCCTTCTGAGTGTAATTGCTGACAACTTGTAGCTGTGGATTCTGAAAACAACTACACCTTCTCTAACTACTCCGAAAGCGGTGGAGATCATAGCTTCACGTCGCAATTGTTCGTCGTTTTCAGGTTGAAGCTTAGTGAGCAGTCAAATTTGTTAAGAAATTAGGTTATAATAACGTGAATCTTTCTAATTATTTTGATTTTTTATATTTTTATTTGTTCTCTTTTTCTCCAGTGGCAGCTCCTTTTACTACTCCATTCTTGCCGATTTCTTCTTTTTCTTCTAGTTGCTGTTTGAGCTTACCATATCACTGCTGGCACTATTCTCTTTTCTCACACATGTTTATTACTATTGCTCCACCGAATGTTTTTGTTTGTTATATTTTTGAATCTTAGTTTGAGTGGAATGACAACTAAGGAAGATTTTGAGGTGAGGGAGAAATTAAAAATAAAAATGAAAAATAAAGAAAAAAATCAGCTTTTAAAAGAAATAGGTAAACATGTAATTTACATGCATTTTAGCTAGCATAAAATTGTTGGATGAAGAGGAGTACCTTGACTCAGGGGACTTTCCATAATTCTGTTTGACTTTGATCAACAAAGAAAGAAAAAAAGAGAAAGAGAAAAAGGAAGGAATAACATTTTTCTTTTTCTTTTTTTTCCCAGCTCAAGGTGGTTCAACTTAGAAGAAGCTTAAAGATTCAGTAGCTTTTTGAAATAGGATGAAAAATTACTATGTATGTATATATATGTTGAAGACTTTACTCGAGTTGCATTTCTGGAGTTGTTGGGTAACTATCTTGACTCTGAAATCAGATAAGAAAATAGATGCTAAGATAGTAATAGATAGGGTATTATTTTATATGATTATGAAAAAGTGAGGTTTTTAGCATGTGTCATGTGTGTTTGTGTTTTCACTTTTACTTAAACTATGTTTGGATTAATGAAGTTACATATTCATGCGTGATGTTTGTCTCTGATGTTTCATTAGCTTTAAATGCAAAATTTAAGGTTGTTGGTGCCATTAGTTTTGGTTATTAGTATATGAGATCACCTACCAAAAGTTTTTTTGATTTAATGAAATAGTTTTAGATTTGATGAAATTTTATTTGGTTGTTTATTTTTTCTGTGCTTACTTTATCCTGCAAAATGTTCATGAAGTTAGTGCCATCCGAAAATTAAGTACAGAATTGATAGAATATTTTATTGTAATGGCTTGATACAAAATAGAAGATCATATTAGGTCGTAGTTTGTATTGAGATAAACAATTTTGTTGTTTGTTCCGTTTGATTTATAGCAAAATTTTAAGTTTTTAAGTGCATTATTTGTAACCGTGCTTTGGTTAATAATCAATTTATATGATACCCTTTTTTTTCTTTGAAGCCAACAAGAAGACGAACGTTAAATTATCTCTGATGGAGTATCTTCAGTGACAAGTTATTAGTCTCTTTCATTTCACCTTATGCTACTTTTAAAACCCCAATCTCTTCTTTTTTTTTTTTTCCAATTGCATCCTAGTTATATTGTAGGTAATTTGTTTTCTCTGATATTTGTTCTATTTTGGGTTTGAGCAAAGTAACTTGCTTTTTCAGAAGACAAAGTGATTGATGATATGTCTGAACTGGCTCTGTCATTAACCTTGTGACCATTGTTAGCATTGGACTCCTGTTTCTTTAAATTTGATTAATTTATTGATTTGGTGTATTCTTTTAATTCTTTAGGCTATTTGCATCTTAATAGTGAAGATTAACAAGGTAAAAAAATAGAGCTTTAGCCCGAGAAGTGGAACAAATGTTCTATACTATTGTAGTATTGTTGACTCAATATTAGTCATTGCCAGGTGGAATTGTAGTATTGGAAAAGTTTGATGCTCTGCACATCGGTCATCGAGAACTCGCAATTCAAACATCAAGGGCTAGTCCTCCGTTTCTTTTATCATTTGTTGGAATGACTAAAGTACTTGGATGGAATCTAGGTATGGTTTAGTATTTGTTTGTATAGAGCCATCCATGCATTCATAAGATAATCTTACACTTTTGGCTAATTGCTTCAACCGAAAATCGATTTCTTCCAAGATTTTGCTAATAGGTGAACTTTTCATTATAGATTGAAACAAGTCAAGCATGAAATGTGATTTAGCATAGGATCATAGCATAGGTGAACCCTTTTGCGGCTCTCAGCTCTTCCACATATTTCATCTTTAGCTATGGAGCACATGCAAGGTCCACTATTGGAAGACTTTCTAGGACAATCATTGTTTTTTTTATTTTGAAAATGGATCTGGCAAAAATCCTGACATAGAAATTATTAGCAGTCAAGAGGAATTGAAATTCTATTACCAGGTAATAACAAGTGTACTTCTGTGTTCTAGGGACTTAACGGATAAATGCATTGGATGTAATTTATTATAGTAATTTTTATTGCATTGTATATGTTTGTGCAACATTTTGTTAATTGCCGATTGAAAGCCATATAACTGATCAAGAGCTTTTCCGTTGCAGGAAAAATACAGAGGCAAAGCAGTGGAATGGACCTCCGATCAATGTAAAAAGACTTGATTTTTATCTACTGTTGACGAAAAGAAAAATAATTTACTTCCAAAATTAGTTTAATTATATCATTATGACTAAATCTTTCTGCTCTCAGGGGGGCTGAAGGATCATGTAATCCTCCTAAGATTCGTCAAAATGTGTCTGCCTCCGCAAATATTAGTAGCATTGCCTTGCAAAGCAATTCTACAAATTCAGGTTGCCTCAAGAAAACATCTAAAAACATTGATAGTTATTAGTTTATTTGACTTTGACTTACTTGTTGCTAAGTATCTCATTGAGATGTAAAAAACTATTGGTTCTCTTTTATGATTTCTTATATCTTTCAATTTCCTCTTCAGCTCCTCTGAAGCGCACAACCAGCTGGTCTTTTGATGAGAAGCTTCTTATACAGACCCTTTGCAAGGTAATGTTACTTTTGGTTGGATACAATTTTTCAAATTAAACAAAGCTCGACTTCATATCCACCATTTCACTTGCAGGTTTTGCTTTAACAAATTCTAAATTCAGGTTCTTGTAGCTTAATTTGTCACGGCCTTTGCTCAAGGCTTGTGAGGCCTTGGGGTATGCTAAACCAACGCCAATTCAGGTTTACTTTTACCTTGTGTTATTGTTTATCTTTGAATCTTTACATTTTGAATCTTTAATTTATCATAATCATCCTGCTTTTCTATTTTGCAAATCTTACATTAAAAGTTTAATGATAGATGATTAAGAGATTTCTATCCCTTTATTCTTTCTAAATGAGAATATAAAGTCCTTCTTTCATTTTTAGAGAGCTAATTATGACCAATGAAGATGATAGATATAGATAAGTAAGTTATCACACTGGGGCCTGGGAATTTTTTTTTCTCCAATGCAAACTTGTATCAATTGGTTATTTTTGACTTGATATTGATGAGGTTTCAATAGCATCAGGTGAATTTTTGCTAAGATTAAGGTTTTTGTATGACATTCAATGCCTGGTTTTGTTGATCTCATATGTAAATCCTGCATTATTACTACTACTTTCTTTTGATTCTCCAAATAAACTTTATTGGAGAAGAAAATTTTGTAGCATGAGTGCCAAAATCCTAAGTTGAATATTTCAATTGCATCATGTGCTTAATTGAGGCTCAAAATCAGCAAGAATAGGCGAGATAGTCACATATTTAACTTATATTTACTGCACAACTCTTGATGCATTTGTACGGTATTTCACAAATGTTTTTCCTCATGCCTTCTATTTTCTCCACTTAACTTGATGATTTATCAACTGTTCAACAGATATTTTCATCGTGCATCAGGAGAGATGTATGTCATATCACGAGCCTTGGCTAAATTTGTATCAATAAACAGGTTGGTACCAGTTTTAACTGTGAAAATTCTTAGCTACCATCCAACTGTTTACATAACTAAATCTTGTTCCCATTATGACTTGACAGATTTGTTCTCTGAACCCATGCCCAAGATGACGTTAGTGCTGGATCTTGGTTAATTAAAAATTGGGAACTTTGCTTCATTCTCTCTGCTGTATTATTGTATTGCATCTGTGCTAGGCTCTATTTGTTTACTTTTGATCATTAATTATGTGCTAATCATTGATATAACATCGACTTATAGTATTTGTGTTGTTTAAATTTGTATTATACTTTATTACTTTTTAAGAGAATTTTGTGTATAAATATTTAATTAAATTTAATAAAATATTTTATTTTGTAGTAACTAATTTTAGTATATTTATATTTTGTACAATAATAATAATTGTTGATAAAAATAATTTAAAATTTTAGAAAAATGATAGGTTGCTATTTCTAAAAGAGTGAATATAATTAAAATAATCTTAAAATTTTATCAGAAATAGTAATGGCAAGTAAAAGTGAATATTACTATTTTAGAATTATTTTTAGTAGCCATATAAATTACCGGTAAAATGGGTTTTGGCGGAAATAGTAATGGCCGGTAAAAGTGAATTACATTGCAATCTTAGAATTACTTTTGGTGGCCATATAAATTGCTAAAAAAATGGCCGTTAAAAGTTATATACTTTTTGCGGCCATTAAAAAAATCTTTACCGGCAAAAGTTATAATTGCCACTAAAACCTTTTAGCGACAAAGTATAAGACGGCTAATATCTAATTGCCGGTAAATGTATTAGCGGCTATTTTTATTGCCTCTAAAAGCAAAATAAGGCCGCTAAAAGTGACTTTTCTTGTAGTGACGTGGTAATAGTGAGGTTGTACGCATGGCCCATTGCATTATCAAATATTCAAGAATGGTGCGAATGTGAATGTAAATTTGATGCACTCACCAATCACCATTTTAGGTGTGTTATTGATGAATAATTTGTCTTAAAGATTGGGATAATTTTTAAGATAATTGAATGAAATAGAATCTAATGCAATTGAAAAAAGTGATAATGAATATTTTCATTCTTCTTTGTTAAAAAATTTGGTCAATACTTATCAGTAGCATCGAGTGAACTTCAATTAACACACAAATAAACCGAAATTAGTTCAAATTTGAACAAACAGTCAAAAAGACTCAATCATCAACAAAAACACATCGAATTTATTTGTGGATCCAAATAAACATCAATTAAACTAAGAAATGAACTAAAATTACTTAAGGAATAAAAAATTTGGTCAATACTTATCAGCAGCATCAAGTGAACCTCAATTAACACACAAATGAATCGAAATTAGTTCAGATTTGAATAAGCATTCAAAAAGACTCAATCATAAATAAAAATACATCATTTTCATTTCTAGATCCAAATGAATCTCAATAAAATAAGAAACCAAAATTACTTAAGGAATAAAAAATTTGGTCAATACTTATCAGCAACATTAAGTGAACCTCAATTAATTCACAAATAAATCAAAATTAGTTCATTTTTGAACAAGCAGTCAAAAAGACTTAATCATCAACAAAAGATATCAAATTCATTTCTGGATCCAAATGAACATCAATTAAACTAAGAAATGAACCAAAATTACTTAAAAAATAAAAAATTTGGTACCTCAATTAACACACAAATGAACCGAAATTAGTTCAGATTTGAATAAACAGTCAAAAAGACTCAATCATAAACAAAAATATATCGAATTCATTTCTAAATCCAAATGAATCTCAATAAAATAAGAAATAAACTAAAATCTCTTAAGGAATAAAAAATTTGGTTAATACTTATCAGCAACATCAAGTGAACCTCAATTAATTCACAAATAATAAACCGAAATTAGTTCATTTTTGAACAAGCAGTCAAAAAGACTTAATCATCAATAAAAATACATCAAATTTATTTCTGGATCCAAATGAAATGAAATTATTTAATAATGGCACTAGAAAAAATCAAAACCAATAAAAATGTTAGTAAAATATTGTTGTTATTGGTGATGACGATAACGAATGAGAAAGATAACAAAAAAGAAAAAGAAGAAGAAAAAGACACAACCAAGAACTTGCGTGTCAAATTTGAAAGAAGAAGAAGAACGGTTTTTCATATTAAAGTGTGAAGAGTAACGTTTGTTTGGGAGATTTCGAGCGCGTGTACACGCTCTTTTAATAAGAGTGGTTTTTGTTGGTGTTGGGTCTACTTGGTTAGACTTGGATGTGTAGCAGATCTGTATGTTTTAAAAGACAATATTTCATAGTTAATAATATAATCAATATTTAATAAAAAAAATCAACATTTTTTAAAAATAAAAACATTCAAAATTTAATTAAAAAATTATTCAAAATCAAATTCATCAAAACGTTTATTTTTAGTGGGTTTCATACTAAACTTACTTAATAACCTAATATAATATTGGTTAAAATTATCTCTAATATTATTAGTTCTGATCTGGCCCTATAACCAGAACATCTAAATATAGCTCGGCACACAAAAGGCAATTTACGCTACACAAGTTAGCCCTAAGACTTTGTCAACAAATAAAAACCCTACTTTGTAGCAACTAGCCAACTACTGAAAAACATGATTAGCCAAATATCTCAAAAACTGAAGATAAGCTAGCAACAGTTAAATTGCTCAGGTATAATTTAATTTTTATATAATACAACAAGGTACAAGGTAAAGATGTCATCTAAAACTCATAAAAAACTCGTATTCACTTATCACTTTCTTGAAATATTTTCTGACTTGTGCGTTGGAATACTTTTACAGGTACCTACACCACTCGGTGATCTTAAATATCCGAAATATACCTCATCCGATCCAGAAATAGTAAAAGGAGACTTCTCACTATTCACGATCGAGCTATACCTCGGCTATATCTTGCATATAGAAATATTTAGTGCCCATCGTTGGGATGAATTTAATATAACTCCATCATTTGTATATGCATTTTCCTTTTCTCTTTTTTGCAAGATTCTAACAATGGTAGATGAACAAAATCCTCCCCCTCCTCTTCTGACTTAGGTTGAGTTATTGGCTCTGAACGTGGCACTACAAGTAGAGGTCCAAAGGGTGACCAAGATGTTGAACCACCTGCAACAAAATAGCATAGACGAAGAGGAAGACAGGAAGAACGCCAACAATGGTAACAACTGCGATGACCATACTTTGGAAACCAATAACTGGTAGAGGTGTAGAAAGTAACGAAACAGGCAAACCCCTTATCACAAGAAATTATGAACTTTCAAGTGTCGAAAAAATTTACCTTATCAATGACATTAAAACCTTACGACGGCCTTGGTAACCTTAATATATATGACACAAAGTTCCAATCCATGATGTTGTTGAACGGTGTCTCTGACCTAATACTTTGTCATTTATTTCATACTTTTCTAGAAGGTGCTGCTTTGATTTGGTTTTCCTCTTTGTCTACAAGGTCTATCTCGAGCTTTGATGAGTTTGCCGACCTATTTGTCAACAACTTCGTGGAATCAAATATCTAAGTACATGACTCTAACTACCTCGGTACAATCAAACAAGATCAACATGAAAGTCTCAAAGATTATATGACCATGTTCACTAAAATAGCCATGGAGGTTCCAACCTCAACCTAGACATACATTTACATGCGCTGAAGAGTGGCTTCCGACATGGAAAGTTTCAGGAAGCTATAGTTGTGGCCAAGCCAAAGACCTTGGTTGAATTCAAAGAGAAGGCAATAAGATAGATGGAAATCAAAGAACTATGCGAAGCTCAAAAACTAGAAAAGCAACCCCAGACCAAGACAAGGATAGACATGGTAGACATAAACCAAATCGAGGTGACAAAAAGCCATTTAAGTTGACACCCCATTTTGACTCTTACACTTGATTCAATAATAAAATAGAATATATGATCAAACCTCCGACAAAAGTTGGCACTTACCATGATCAAAAGCATGCCGATAAATTAAAATATTATTCATTTCATTAGAAATGTGGCCACACTATCGACGCCTGTGTGGTAGCTAAAGTCCTACTAGAAAAACTAGTTTGGTAGGGCCTCCTCAATAACTATATAATAGATCAAACACATCAAACACCTAATTATTCCACAGCTCGGGGGACATGCACACCTAAAACAAGCAAGGATAGAGGAAAAGAAACCAGTGTGCCAATGCAGGTGAGAGGTAAAATTAATTGTATTTCAGGCAATTTTGTTTGAGGAGGTTGCACAAACTCGCCTAGGAAGTGTTCATACAGGACAATGCTCGCAGTGGAGGACAGTTTAACCCAACAAGGCACTCAGATCGATACGTGTTCAATCATTTTTGGAGTATTCGATTTCAAATCACCACACAAAAACCTGGATGACCCTGTCATTATATCTGTCATCACTAGAGATTTCTTAGTTAAAGTACTTCTTGACCCTGGTAGTAGTGCCGATTGGGCTACACACGGATCTTATATGGCACAAAATTTTAATCGAATCGTAACTTTACAGATAAAATTGGATCGGATATCAGATATATCTGATTGAAAAAATAAGAAACAAAAAATATTCCAAAAATTTGAAAATAATAAAGAAAATAAAAAATGTTTCGAAAATTCAAGAAAATATTCAAAATAAAAAAGAATTAACAAAATTAAAGAAAATAATATTAGAACCTTAAATTAAAACTAAACATCAATATTTACATCAAAATAAATCAATTATAGCCACCACAACACTACATTCCAAAAATTAAGAACAAAAAAAAATCAACACATCAGACAGAAGGAATACAGTGAAGTACACAGGAGAACAACGTAAAAAACAAAGACGAAAAGTGAATAACAGAAGCAGATCAAAGGCAACCATATTTGATGAGCTAGGCAACCAAATCGAAGGCAAGCAGAACAGAGGACAAGAACAGAGAAGTGCAAGGAATCGGCGAGGAACACATATGAGAATGGATAGGAAGGGAACACCAGAAGGGAAGAAGAACAACAGAAAAGCTGAAGCAGACAAATGAGAGAACCAAATCAAAAATTGACTAGGCAAGAAGAATGAGATCCCCGGTGTAGTGGCACAGAGGAGATGGAGGTCGGTGAGAAAGAGAAGATGAACGGTGAGGAAGAAAAGAGGATGAGAACCAGTGGATAGCGCTTCATCTTTGGCGTGGTAGCGCAGATGATGGACGACGGTGGTTAATCAGTAATGAGGTCTGAGAAGTGAGAAGAGAGATGGAGGGAGACTCAGATGCGCAATGCTAATGAGAAATGGGATTTACGGTTTCTAAAAGACTCATAAAGCTAATTATATATTTATTTATTTTGTGTGCAAATATGCGGATCAAATTAGCAGATATAAGGGTGATATCCACGATTTGATCCCACTAAAGTGAGGATCGGATAATATTCACAATTTGCAGATCGAATATAGATAAATACCACAAATATGCAGATATTATCTGATCCATATTCACCTCTTAGTGCCGACGTTCTTTTCTACTTCACCTATCAGAAGATAAAGATGCATGATAAAGCATTACAACTATCAACAAAGGAACTAGTAGCCTTTTCTAGAGAACGAGTACCAATCATAGGATACGCTTGGCTAAGAACTACATTAGGAGAGCACCCACATATTATGGCAGCCGACACTTAGTTCCTGGTCATCGACAATCACAGTCCGTACAACATCACCCCAATTAGACCTTCTCTTAATTCATTTGGTGGCATAGTATTCACTATTCACCTTAGTGTCATGTTTCCTATGTAGGACAATGTTACGGCCACTATGCACACCAATCAACGAGAAGCAAGACAACATTACAACATTGGCAAGTCTAAAAGCAACCTCACCTTGGCTTCAATCCCTTCCAACCCCGATAGAAAGTTTGGAAAAGGTAAATATGTGTGCTGATAACAATAAATTCACATATATTTGTAATGCTTTGGATGCAGGTCAAAAGGGACAATTGATCACGCTACTTCGCACAAATGTCAACCTCTTCGCATGGATGCCAACAAATATGCCTGGTATCGACCTGAACATAATCTTCCTTAGGTTAGCCATTAATCCATTCATCCAACCAATAGCTAAAAGAAGAGGAATCTAGGCACAAAAAAGAAGGTAGCAGCTCTACAAGAGACCCATAAGTTTCTTAATGGAGGCTTTATACGAGAAATCAGATTCACCACCTGGTTTGCCAATGTGATCATGGTTAAGAAGAATTCAAAGTAGTGGCACACGTGTATTAATTTCACTGACTTGAACAAAGTTTGCTCCAAAGATACATACCCGCTATTATGCATTGATAAGTTGGGCAATAGTACCTCAGGTTTTACTACTTTAAGCTTTATGGATGTCTACTTAGGCTATAATCAAATATTAATGCACCACAATGACTAGGATAAAATAATATTCATCACCGAAATGGTAACTTTTGTTATAAGATAATGTCATTTCTTCTTAAGAATGCAGGTGTGATATATCAACGCCTCTTAGATAAGATCTTTTAGAACAAGATCGGCCGAAACATAAAAGTATACATCAATGACATAGTAACCAAAACCTTGATCGAAGTTCGTCATTGTGAGGACCTCGCTAAACATTTACCTAGCTGTGCCACTTCAACATGTGATTTAATTTAGAAAAAAGTGCATTTGGTGTCCAGAGGGAAAATTTCTAGGCTTTATGCTCACTTCTAGAGGCATTGAAACGAATTCAGACAAGTGCTAAGCAGTGCTAGAGATGCAAAGTCCCAAGACAATCAAAGAAGTTCAACAATTAACAGGTCGGCTGGCAACACTCTCAAAATTCCAGCCAGGGAAACAAAATAGTTTGACTGGATTGAAAGATGTGAAGAGACCTTTCAAAAATTTAAGATGATACTTATCACACCTCCTATTCTACACAAACCAAGAGCTAGTAAAATAGCTAGGTGTGGAAACCCAAAAATACTACATTGAAATTACATTCTCATCACATTAAGTGCAAAGCCATTGGATGAAATTAACATATTTGGCACAATCTGACTAGCTATAATCTACCTCTCTTCAATCTTCCCTATACATATTGTATATTTTATGACCACCGAAGATTTGCACTATGTTTTTGGCAAAATTATGGTGAAAGCTCCTTTGTCATTGTAAAAAAAGTTTTACACTAACATCTAATTATGTGTTTTCACATTAAAAAAGAACTGTTTTTAAATTTATTATTTAAAAATTCATTAAAATACATAAATTTAATTAAATAATTAACACAATAATGTTATAATATTGTTATATTATATGTGGTGTAGATGTCAAGTTTGGAGATGCCTTGTGCATCATACCAAACTAATTTAATTTCAAATATGATAACTCAATTTGTCTATAAAAAGCCATCATGTAGCAAGAACATATACAATACAATATCATATAAAAGAAGTTTAAACAAGAGTGCTTCTTTAGTGATACTAATCTTAAACCTGTGCGATGTACGGGCTTATATTTAAATTTAACATGGTTGGTAAAATAACATTTCATAATCATAAATTTTTCGAGTTTAGTATAATACTATTATCGTCATTATATAACAAACGTACTGAATATGCTGTTTTATCTTTATTCTAAGTAAAATACAAATGGAATAGTTTAAAGCCATAATATTCTTGAACTATAAGGAAAGAGACCTGGAAAAATAAGAACATATATAACTGTATAAGTAGCATGTCAATTTTACACTAAACTTTATATCAAAAGGCTAAAAATTTATCAACAACCTAGTACTTTACTAACCTAATTAGAAAAGCAATTAGCATCTGATATTGTGCTTCCTGTTACATATTTCATCTCAAGTCTAAAAGCTGAGTTATAGATAAATTAGTTATATCTACAGTAAACATTCGTACAAAACTGTAAATCATAATGTTATTAAAATGAAAATACTATTTTTCTTACCAAAATATTATTAAAAACTTCTTTAAACACAACATTTATTGTTGATGACTTTGGATTGCTGTCTTCGTCCAGAATTAGAACCTTGAGGCCATTGCAACTCTTAACTGTTGACAAAACAACATAAAATTAGGCTTAAACTTTAAGAAAACAAACAAACCTAAAATTTATCTTTTTGAATAAATACTTTGGCACCTTCTTCTTTGTCCCCTTCAATGACCGAGGATGTCTTTGAGGTTGGAAGCAAATCATCAATATAGTCAACATCTTGAGATTACAATTAATTATCAATTATTTTTTATAAATTAGATACCACTAATGATCAAGAAATCAAAAAGTTAATTGGTTTTTAATAAAAATTATAAGAGAAAAAAACAAATAGGTCCCTGACCTTTTATCCCGCGGACATTTTCGTCCCTGACCATTGAAAAATACTTTTAAGTCCCTGACGTCCTTAAAAGTTGGACGGATCAGTCCCTCCGTCCAAATGCCTCCGTCAGACTCAACGGAAAAGTCTGACGTGGCTACCGTTCTGCTTACCTGGCATTACGGCTGTCCACGTGGGACGTTAGTCAAATGGAACTTTTGAAAAATAGACAAAGAAGTCCCTGTCTCTCAATGCTCTCAATGCGACGTCGTTACCCCACCACCACCTACCAAAGCCACACTTTCCTCATTCCCTCTCCCAAAAACTCATTACACATCAAGTTCATCATGTTCTTCAACTTCAAGAAGATTCAGAGTCAGGGCCTACAACAACACCAGCAAGTTTAGAAATTTTCTCAACTTGAAGCCTGCCCATCAACCTAAACCCTTGGATTTTGATCTCCCATGGTGCCATCCTTCTGATCAATCTCGTTTTGATGTGATCATCATTGGATCTGGTCCTATAGGCACTCATCTAGCAGATCAAGTTTCGCGCTATGGAATTAAGGTTTGTTGTGTTGATCCTGACCCTCTCTCCATGTGGCCTAACAACTACGGTGTGTGGTGGATGAGTTTGAGAGTATTGATCTTGAGGATTGCTTGGAGGATGTGTCTCCAATGGGGTTAAATTTCACAAGGGAAAGGTATGGGGAATGAGCCTTACTTGAGAGCTAATAATTCCAAGTTTTCTACTTTTTTGTATGCAATGCCTTTCAGTTTCAATATGATATTTCTTGAGGAAACTTCCCTTGTTAGCCGTCCGTTTTTGTCTTACATGGTGGTGAAGAAGAGGATGGTTGCAAGGCTAAGGCACTTGGGAGTCAGAGTGAAAAAGATATTGGAGGATGAGAAACAGACATGCATCCACACACAACTTATGTAAAGAAAGTTTGATTCTTTTGACCGCAAGTGTGCCTTTTTCTAATAGTGATAGTATTCTTTATGCATATGATAGGCTTAATCATGTTTTCTCCTATAACGAAGTTCTAAATAAAAGAAATTTTAGATTAATTACCTTACATTATATAGATGCATCTATAAACAACACGAATAATTTTGAAACTAGTGCATTGCTACAACTAACTACAGCCTGAAGAGAAAAAGAACAAAAGGAAGCACGAAACAAGAAAATGGCACATATACCACAGAAACAGAAAGAAAATGTAGCACAACAAAAAATGGGTGGGCTAGATAATGGAGTGGTTGAAATTTCATAGGCGAGTAGTGAAAACGCTGAGGATGGTCATGCTTTGGTGGTAAGGTATGATTTGGTTTGGTTGGTGAAATCTGAGGTACTGTTGGAGGGGCCTTAAGCACTGGCGAATTCTGCTGAGTGATTCTCTGAGCTGGTGCTGGTGCATGCGCCTCTCTTCAAAGATTTGTCGTCGGGGAAGGTGTTGAGAGCAAGAGTTGGTGGGGTTGGGAGGGAGGAGGCAGTGGTGGCGGATATACTCTTGGAAGAGACAGGGACTTCTATGTCCATTTTTCAAAAGTTCCATTTGACTGACGTGCCACGTGGGCAGCCGTAATGCCAGTTAAGCTTAACGGTAGCCACGTCAGATTTTTTCGTTGAGTTTGACGGAGGCATTTGGACGGAGGGACTGATCCGTCCAACTTTTAAGGACGTCAGGGACTTAAAAGTATTTTTCAATGGTCAGGGACGAAAATATCCGCGGGATAAAAGGTTAGGGACCTATTTGTCCTTTTCTCAAAATTATAATTATAACTGCACCCACAATTTGAATAGGGTGAGCCTCTTTGAATTTATTTATGAGGTCTATATCGTCAGTCATCTTCCAAACTTTATAAGGAGAAAAATGTTAATTATCATATATTTGGACTTCAACAATAAAAAAGAAGGTCTTGTCAATTAGGTTGAGCAAAAGTATAGGTGTATCCGATAGATTTTCTTTCTACAGGGTATCATTTGACATATTAATAATAAAAAAAGTAAAGTATCGTCTTTGTCCGCAATATTTGGGGTAAGTCATATTTGTGTTTCTAACGTTTAAATCGTTCTATTTGTATCTCTAACATTTGTAAAAGTGATTCAATGTTATCCTACTATCAATTACACATCATGAGCTTTAGTTGGAGTTCTAAAAATCTATTCTTGAAGTTAGAATACAAGTGTCTGGGATAGAACCGATGATCCACTCCAGATAATAGCTCATCAAAAGTTAAAACTAATCCTTGCAATATTTACATAATTCACTTTCTTACATAATTGAATCTGAACACAAATAGTGGATACAATATTGAAATTGAACACATCTAAGTTAGACCTAATTGAGAATGAATATATCCAAGTCAGAATAATTGAAAAATACAATCTGATCTGTTAGTATAATTGACAGCAAGATAACATTGAATCACTTTTATAAACGTTGGGAATACAAATGTGACGATTTAAACGTTAGGAACAAAAATAGGAATTACCCCAAACGTTGGGGATAAAAACGATACTTTACTCTAATAAAAAATATAAAAACTATCATTAAAAATACTTTCACTAATTTTTTTAGAAATAAATATTGGTTGAAACTTACCAATTGGAGTAGATCAAGTATCTCTACACAACTCTTTCTCAAAACTTATTTTACCTCCTTATCAAACTACAAAACATACATTGTTATAGACATCAATGACACCAAACTTAATTCGGTACTTGCTTAATAAAAAAATCATCATAAAAAAAGTTAAATATAGACTTATTCAATATCTATTGCGCTGTGATTAGACTTTAAATTAAAAGATAAATTAAAAAAAATGTTGAAATTAGGGATAAAAGGAGACGACCACAACTTGAACATTTGAAAATTTTTGTAATAGCCTAGGTAAATCTATTGCATTCACATTGGTCATACCACCAGTCTGGAATATCCATAATATGATTTATGGTAGCCAAGACAACAGAAACAATATTCTAAAAAAATTTACTGATTTGAATCCCCTATATGTGGTGAGTTTTTAAATATAAAAGATGCAACTAAATAAATAAGATGAATAAATAAATATAATTTATGTGCAACGTATTGAAATTACTTTTTTTTAATAAAATTACCATATCTAATTCTTTTAACTGTTTAACAGTTTTGTCTTGATAAATTTTTAAGAATACCTCATTTAAAATTTTACTGATATTACTCCTAGGTCTTTTAGATCTTACAAAATTAAATAAATAAAACGAAAAATTATGTTAGATAACACACATAGTCTTAAACTCAAGAATTAAAAGAAAAAACATCCATACCTATTTTTAAATTGGACCACATTTCCATATTTAATATTGAAGAACATCTTTGTGCCATACATAGAATTTTATAAAACAATCTTCCTTAAAAAATTTAATTTAATATGAAATGAGTAAAAACTCATAAAAAATTCAAATTGTGGACCTCATTTAATTAATATGTATAGTTGTCAAAAAATATACACTCTATTATATTTTATATCAAATAGAATATTTAATAAATATATTTTTTTAATTAACAATTAGATACATAGAACTTAAAATTATAATTAAAACAAAAACTAATTACAACTTAAAAACTAACCACCAATAAAATAGTACCAAATTATATACATATTTTATATTTTTAAATTTAAAAATTAATAATAAGTTAAAATTTTAAACATAATTTAAAAAATTAATAATTAATTATTTCATAAAAATTGAACGACGACGTAAAGAATTTTTTTTGTAAACTATATTCAATTAGTGTTTGTTAGAAAAAACATTTTAATTTTTTTTAAAATACTAAATTAGTCCAATTTTGTCAGAATAACATTAGAAACAGAATTAAGTATAAAAGAATGTTAAATTAATTTTTTTTAAATAACATAAATAACCTCACATTTTAATAAAATTAGTAATTCTATTTAATTTAATATAATCTTTTGTAGTTAGCATATTTGCTTATAAATTATATAAATTTTTAAAAAATATTCTTAAACACATTTGGTTACTTAAAAATTAAAAAAAAAATTACATTTTAAATTTACATTTAAAATTTTAAACATAGTACTTTAATTAAAATTAGAATTAGAATTTTTTTAAATAAGTACACGTTAAAAATTAATAACTAATTTAGTTGTATCAACAATAATTCATGTGAGAAATTTATAATTTTATGACATTAAATATTAAATTAGAAATTAACAAAATATCAACGGTGTAAATCGAAATGGAAAATAAAACTACAAGTAATAATCAAATAACTTTAACTTATATTAAAAAAAATTCTAAATCCGAAACATAATAAAAAAGAACCAAAATAAAAATAACAACTCAAGAAAAAATAATGTTTCCACTAAAACAAACATATGTTTTCCATTATTTTATTAGATAGACTCTAGGGATGTTCATGGCTCGGCCCGACCCGAAGATCCAGTCCGGTTTCGAACTTTTTAGTGGCTAATTTGGTGTGATTTCACCGGGTCTAGGGTCGGGTAAGGGTCTCAAAAATAGACCCGGTAATTATTTCGGGTCCGGACCATAGCTCGGGTCATCCGAAGTCGGTCCGGTGGCCCGTTCATCAAAGACAATTAATATTTTGTGTTATTAGTGATGGATGATGGCTATTCTTATGTGGAATTTAAGTATTGTAAACCTTAATATTTTGTGTTATTAGTCATTATAAGACTATAAGTTAATATTTTATTTAAAATGTATAAGACTTTAGACTAATAGATAATATTGTGTTATTTGTATTGATTTAAATATTTGGTGTATGTTATTAGACAATATTAGTATTGATTGTAGTTATGCTTTAATTTTATGGAAGGGTTGGTTCTTGTTATATTTTTCTAAGTGAATTTTATTATGTCAAATAATGGTTGGGGTTTTAGAAATTTGGATATTTTTACATGTCAGCTTATAAGAAAGTAATGTTAACGGTCTGGTTTTTACCCGATTTTTACCCGGTATAATCGTGGCCCGAAAGTGTGTAAGTTTCATCGGGTTTAGGGCCGGGTTTGGGTCTAACAAATAGACCCGGTATATATTTCGGGACGGATCTCTGGGTCACATCAAACCTGGTTTCACCCGACTCATGAACACCCCTAGACTCTAAAAAGGGATTCCAAAATATGTGCATCCAAATTCTCAATTTTCATTCTCAATCTTGATCTTCTTGCAAGTTGAGATATCTTCTTCTACCCCCGAATAATCTTCCGACTCCGAAAATAGTCGCTTGGTTAGTGTAATAGTATTTTTCAACAGTTCAGATTCACCATTATCTGCAATTTCATTGGAGAATTCAAGCAATAAATTCTGTACAAAATACTACGTTAAATTAAAGGCATCCTTCTTTTGATATTAACTCAATAATATTTTTTGAATAAAATTAGGCTCTAACTTTAAGAAAACAAACAAATAAAAAATTTATTTTTTGAATAAATACCTTGACACATTCTACTTCTTCTCTTTCAATGACTGAAAATGTCTTTGAGATTGGAAGCAAACCACCGGTGTAGTCAATATTTTGAGATTACAATTAGCTATTAATTATTATTTATAAATTAGATACTATTAATGACCAAGAAAGCAAAAAGTGAATTAAATTTTAATAGAAAGTACACTTATAACTGTACCCATAATTTGAATAGGGTGAGCCTCTTTAAATTTATTTATGAGGTCCACATTATTAGTCATCTTCCTAACTTTATAAAAATGTAAAAAATGTTGATTATCAGATATTTGGACTTTAACGATGAAGAACAAGGTCTTATCCATTAGGTTGAGAAAAAGTGTAGGTATATCCGATAAATTTTATTTTGCAGGATATCATCTAACATATTAGTAATAAAAAAATATAAAAATTATCATTAAAAATAGCTCCACTAATTTTTTTTAGAAATAAATATTGGTTGAAATTTATCAATAGGAGTGGATCAGGTATTTCTACACAGCTCTTTTCCAAAATTTATTTTGCCTCTTACTAAAATCTACAAAATATGCACAGTCAGAATCACCAATGACACCAAACTTGATTCGGTACCAAAATTAACAATTAAGTTAAAATTTCAAATACAATTTAAAAAAATTAATAATTAATTAATTACTCATTTTAAATTCATAAAAATCAAACGACGAAAAGAATATTTTTTTTGTAAATTATTCTTATTATTTATATTTATAATATTAACATGAAATTATAACTTAAAAACTAACCACCAATAAAATAGTATCAAACTATATATATATTTTTAAAATTTAAAAATTAACAACTAAGTTAAAATTTTAAACAAAATTTTAAAAAAATTAATAATTACTTAATCATTTTAAATTCATAAAAATCAAACGATGTAAAGAATGCTTTTATTTTTGTAAATTATGTTTATTATTTATATTTTTAATATTAACAAGATTATAACTTAAAAACTAACCACCAATAAAATAGTATCAAATTATATACATATTTTATATTTTTAAAATTTAAAAATTAGTAATTAAGTTAAAATTTCAAACATAATTTAAAAAATTAATAATTAATTAATTAATTATTTTAAATTCATAAAAATTGAATGACGTAAAGAACGCTTTTTGTTGTGAATTATACTTATTATTTTAATATTAACATGCCGATAATAACATTTTACATAAAAATATTTAGAAAATATCTCTTCACCGATAACAAAGTTTTTTCAATAAATTAAAATCCTTAAGCGAAAAAAAAAAAGTTTAACATATTACAAAAATATTCATAATAAAATAAGTTGAAATAACAATTTAAAAAGATGAAAATAAACTTTTAGATTTTGTTTTATTCATATATTATGTGTAAGTGTTTATATTTATAAAAACAAATATATGATTGGTGCGTGAAATTAGAACTCGCACAACTGAACCGACAAGTGTACCGGGTCGTCCAAGTAATACCTCAGATGAGTGAAGGTCGATCCCATGAGGATTGTTGGATTGAGCAAGCTGTGGTTATCTTACAGATCTTAGTCAGCCGAATAAAAAGATAATTGTTGTTGTTGTAGGCGCATAAAACAAAACAATAAAGAATTGATATAGAAACAATGATGGAAAATCAGTTAAGGCCTTGGAGATGCTTGTTCTTCTGGATTAATACTTCTTACTGACTACTTTAACAATGAGTGATTCATTCAATGGCAAGGCTGTAAGTGATTAAAGTCGGGGCTAGTGGTCATTAATCTCCTCTAATTCAAATCACACGCCGGTGCTAATGGTCATCCAATCTGAACGAGGGTGAAGCTTGCGCAATTCAATCTCTGGTGATCCTACTCAAAATGTCACAGACAAGGTCAGATCTTTCGAATTGGAGAATGATGCTCTGTATTCTAGCCTTAATGCCACAGAGACCTCAATTATCCATGACTAACGAGATTTTATGTCACGTGTCCCAATTAGCCCAGATACTCTCTTAGAACCTGTGATGTACTCTCAAGCTGTATCTTAATACTATCCGGCTAAGGCTTCGCAAGAGCTCATGTAGAATAAGGGGTCATACTCTCGTTCTACCCCAGATTCATGAAGATGAAGAACGACAATACATCATAGAATGGAATCAAACATATATTAGAGTAGAAGAAGTAATGATATTAATACATCGGAATAAGCAGAGCTCCTATCCTTAACTTAGAAGGTTTAGTTGCTCATACTTTACAAAAATAATGTGTGATAAGTTCTGAGAGGCTGAAGATCTTAAACATGGGTAATCTTCTCCTATATATACTAATCTAATAATTAAAAATGATAAAAATGAGATAAACTAAGTAAAAGGTGCGAAAATCCACTTCTGAGCCCACTTAGTGAATGTTTGGGTTGAGCTTGATGAGTGGGTGTTGAATGCGCACTAGGGAGTGTCCACGCTGCCTTGTGCTCCCTTGGTGGCGTTGAACGCCAGTTTTGAGCGTTCGACGTTGGCCTTGGTCCTTCTTAGGAATTGAACGCCAGAAAGGGGGTAAGTTGGGCGTTCAACGCCCGTTTTAGGCAGTCCTTTACAAAGTAAAGTATATACTATTATATATTGCTGGAAAGCTCTGAAAGTTAGCTTTCCAACGTCGTTAAGAGCTCATCAATTGGACCTATGTAGCTCAAGATATTTTTGTTGGAATGCACGGAGGTCAGGATTTGATAGCATCTGCTATCCTTTCTTTGCATCTAAATCAGAGTTTGCCAAAACTTGCCATTTTCATCCAAAAATCATCTAAAATCATAATAAAAATACAAAAACTCAAAGTAACATCCAAATGGAGAATTTTGCACTAAAACTTTATAAAATGTAACTGAAAATACTAAGAAAATGATACTAAAAAGGGTATAAAATATTCGCTCATCAATGATTACCCATCATCGACCTTTAATTCAACAATATTGTACTTGGTAGATTTGCCATCATTTTTAAGAGTCCTTTCACTCTCAATTCCAGCAAAATATTCAATATACTCATGATGTGTAGTCTTGAAGTTACCTATATTGAGCCCAACATCAAAATATCTTATTTGATAAGATATTTCTTCTCTTAATAAATTCACGAATCGAGACACAAGAGTCTTCTTAAGTGAGGTGTATATTTTTTCTTCCTAGAATTGATAAACAAAAATAAAAAAATAATTAAATAGGGATAAACAAACACATTTAAAATATGAATAATATAAATGTAATATTATTTAAAAAATTGGTAGAAAACTCACGTCTTTATCGAGACAAACCATCTCAATTGAATATGATAATGGAGAATTTTCATAACTTGATAGTGTCCATAACCTTATTACTCGTATACGTACACACAAATTCTCAACTATAGGACTCATCTCAGCAATTTTGTGAACATAAACTACGATTGAAAAAAGATAGAAAAATTTTAAATAATTAATTGTATTGATCAAGGAGACAGTGGACTCATAGTTAGGATTTTTTAAAATCTAATTGGCTTTGATTTCAATAACTAACTATTTAAAACGCTTTTGAAATTTAGTTTTTACCGTAAAAATGATTTAAACCAATTAAGTTAGATTTTAACTTTTCAAAAAATTATAACCACAATTTAAAAGAATGAAATTAGTTTCTAACATGCATGTTGACATGTTGACGGTTTTAAAATAAAAACTATTTAAAACACTTTCACATGTGAACGAATTTGAAATACAACTACTTAAAACACTGATTTTTAATTTGAATGATGAAAACTTTAATAATATGAAGTTAGTTTCTAACTTTTGAAAAAATTATAACCACAATTTTTGTGTGTACTATAATTTATAAATTTTAAAAGTAACAATCTAAATAAATAATTTATAAATAAATTTTTTAAATTAGTTCAACAATATTAAAAACTAAATATTAACGACTTAAGAAAATATATTTAATTTAAAAATAAAAAAATAATAACCTAAGCAAATAACTTAACCTAAGCAAAATAATCTAAATAAATAACTTAAAATTAAAAGTAAAAATTAAAAAATTTCTGGTGATTAAATTTACAAATAAAATAATATAAACTTATTATTAGTCAATTTTTTAAAAGAGTAATATTGTCAATAAAATAAATTTTATAAATAAAATGTAACTAAAATTTAAAAATTTAAAAAATAACCATCTAAACCAATAATTTTTAATTTATAAATATTTTTTTAAATTAGTTTAACAATATTAAAAAGTAAATATTTAATAATTTAAGAAAGCATATTTTAAAATTTAAAAAGTAACAACTTAACCAAATACTCTATTAGTTGATAAAAAAAAATTTAAAAATTTTTAGTGACGACATACACTTAAACAAATAAATTTTCAAATTTAACGTATGTGCGCCACGTCAGCATAAAAGCTCCTCATTTTTATTACTATTACTATTACTATTAATATACATATTATATAGTGATATATTATTATTGAAAGTATCTTATAAAATCTCAATTATAATGAGATACACATATTAAAGAGTATTAATAAAGATATCTTATTTCTTTTTGTTTTATTTTTATATTTATTTCTCTTCTCTATTTCTTTATTTATTTTACAATAAAATAAAATTTTTTATCTCAAAATTAAACTCTATTTATAATGAAAAACAACCCAATATTTTTTTTTGAATTTTATAAATATTATATTATTTAAAATATTATTTATACACTAAAATTTGTCATTATATATGTATATATAAATTAAATATATTATTTAATTTTATTTTTAATGTACATTTTATATTAATAACTGATTTTGGTCGCATTTTAGTAAGAGTATATATATATATATACTGTCCCGTTATTATTGATTGGATACCCTAATCCAACATGAGATTATAAGTAAGGTTTTGAAAATTGGACCAATTATTAAATCGTTTTAGTTACTTATTTACTGATTTATTAGTCTAATTGATTCAATTATATTTAACAAAATAAATAAATTCTCTAAAATATACTTATAGTCTAACTTTTACGGTGGCTTAGTGGCTTGCTGGATACAATTAGGAAATAATCCGATTTAGTTTCAGAATATTATATCAATTACTAGTCTATGCAAAGAGTATTAAGATAACATATCCAATTACTAATTCCATGTTTCATTAATGGCATAAAATCTCATTCCTAAAGAGATTTTCTTTAACAGAAAAGCTCCGCAGGCTTGTATGCTTTACAAGTTCATTAAGTAATAAACCCAAAAAACGCGCTGCTACACATACGTGGAATACACGCGCTCTATAAATATCATGCGTATATATAACTACCAAATTTAAAAGATTTGTTTCCTTTTTTGTTCTCCTTATTTTTAGATTTGGTCGTTCTTCTTCTCGCTCCTCTTCCTCCTTCTTCTCGATCGTTCTTCTCTACTCCTTTCTCACTGGTATGTTCTTTGTCATTTACGTTAGTTTCTCTCTCTGCAACTCCATCTTCGTTTTCTATTCGATTTCTGAAATCAAAGTTTGAATTCGTTTTTGAAGATAATGGATGATTCAACCTCAGATTGTCAGCTGAATCCAGGCGAAGTGAACTATGAATTTGAATCTGACGAAGTTCCTGAGATTTGAATGTAATGTATTAGTTTTGATTAATTATCTGGAATTTATAGCAGACGCTCGGGTGTATATCAGACCTTTTTTGGGTATATTTTTGCTAGAAGTGTGGGTGTATTTACACTTTACTGCTTTTTTGTTATTTTAATTGAGTTGTTGTTGTTCAGGTGTATTATATCAGACATGATTGGGTGTGTTTTTAGTTTTTGACATGGTGTATTCTGCAGCCTGTGTATTTATAGTTTATGGCTTTTATTGTCATTTTAGTTAGTTGTTGCGGTTCCGGTGTATCATATCAGACATGATTGGGTGTATTTGAATCGTATCTATGGGTGTATTTACAATTTTTGACATGGTGTATTCTGCAGCCTCTCTCGGTTGTTGATGACCAGCTTGTTCCGAAGGGTGGAATGACCTTTACCACCCTTGAAGATGCTGGAAAATTTTATAGGAACTACGCCAAGGCTGCAGGTTTCTCTACAAGAGTTCGGAGCACAAATAGGAAGGGAAACGAGATTAAGAATCAACTGATTACATGTAGCAGAGAGGGAAAATGGAAATCTAAAATATCTCCGACCGAGAAGACCAATCCAACAGCCGGTTTAAACTGTCCTGCAAGAATTTATATACACACATTGAAGAATGTCGGTGCTTGGATCATTTCAAAGGTTGTGCTGGATCATTCACACCCCTGCTGTCCAAGCAAAGCAGAGATGCTCAAACAGCACAGGGAACTAAGCATGTCCATTCGTCGTACAATACAGAATAACGAGGAGGCCGTTATCAGACCAAGCAAAACCTACCAATCATTTGTTGCGGCTGTCGGGGGTCACCGTGAGTTAAATTTTATCGAAAAGGACGTGAGGAATTACATTACCAGGGAAGTGCGGAATGTTTCCGAACAAGAAGATGCAAAGGAATTCAGAAAATATTTGTTAAGAATGAAAGAGAAGAATCCGAATTTCTTTTTTGAGCTCGAACTCGAGGAGGATCAATCGATTAAGCTGGCTTTTTGGGCCGATGCAAGAAGCAGAGCTGCCTTTGAATATTTCGGAGACGTCATTTCATTCGACACCACCTACAATACAAACAGGTAACAAACTGCCCCTGTTTATGATGCTAAATTAATGTATTTTTATGAATCCACAGCAGAGGTGTATATTGGCTGTTTCATTGGGTGTATACGAAGCATTTGTTGGGGTGTACCTAATGATTTTGCATTCTGGACTATGGTAATTTGTTTCAGGTATAATTTGGTCTGTGGTTCTTTTGTCGGGGTGAATCACCACGGTCAGTTAACACTTCTCGGATGCTCTTTGATGAAGAACGAAGAAATTGAATCATTCAAATGGTTATTTCAATGCTGGCTTCGTTGCATAGGAGGAAACGCTCCGAAAGGGTTTCTCACCGATCAATGCGCATCAATGAAAAGGGCTTTAGAGGCCTGTATGCCAACAACAATTCACCGTTGGTGTATTTGGCACATCATGAAGAAGATTCCAAGCAAATTAAACGGGTACAAGGGACATGCCGATATGGAACAAGAAATGAGCCAAGTTGTTTGGAACTCTCATAGCAAAGACTCATTCGATAGGAATTGGAATGATTTTCCGCTGAATTTTGGTCTTGCGGACAACAAGTGGCTTTCAGGTAATGTCTTTTTAAAATCTGCAGCAGAGGTGTAAATTGCATGTTTTCTCGGGTGTATTTACAGTCTGTGTTTGGGTGTATTATGCAGATCTGTATGAAGACCGTCATATATGGGTTCCTATCTATCTGGATCACCACTTCTGGGCAGGGATGAGAAGCACACAAAGGAGCGAGAGCATGCATTCATTTTTTAACAAGTTTATCACCCAAAACAGCTCGCTTATTCAGTTCGTCAAACAATACGATAATTGCCTCAGAAGCAGGGAGCAAGCAGAGAGAGAATCAGATGCTGCAGATTTTCATACGGTCATACTGTGTGCAACAAAATCCTCCATTGAAGCTCAGTTTCAAGATGCGTACACTCATCAAAAGTTTAGAAAAGTCCAAGCGCAATTCAGAGGAAAGGAGAATTGCATCACCAGATTAAAGAATTCCGCTCTAGGCTATTCAGTATACGAAGTCGGAGAACAAGTTTCCAGCTCAATATTCAACAAGTTCGTGGTTACTTACGACTCAGTTGCAGCCGAGGTAAAATGCCAATGCTTATTATTCGAGTCGAGAGGGATACTGTGCCGTCACGCACTAAGCGTGTTAAGCTTCGAAGAAGTAAGCCAAGTGTCACCTAGATATATACTAGAACGATGGAGCAAGAAGGTAAAGAGGCGACACACACACATCAAGAGCAGCCACGACGAGCCACTGATGGAGCCAAGAAGCAAAAGGTTCGACCAATTGGTTTTTCGTTCGCAAAATATTTGCGAATTTGCATCCGAATCGGAGGAGCTGACTGCAATTCTGCACCGTGCGTACGATAACGTCATGGCTGAGATGGAATCATTAAAAGCCAAAAGGAAGGGGACATCTTCTTTATCCCACGAAGATGCCAACTTGGAATATGTTAACGAGCTTCAAAGCCCGCCAAGGATTCGAACAAGAGGACGTCCAAAAAATAGGCTAGGTTCAAAGTTGGACAAACAGATTGCAAATGCCACAAAGAAGAAGAAAACGAAAGTTTTAAGCGAGGTAAAAGTAATGTTCTTTAAATTTGTGGGGATTGAGTTTGTTTTTCTCGTTAATAGTTTAGCTAATATGTGAGTGTTATATTCAGATAAACCTGTTTGATGCTGCATCAGCGGTGCATTCAAATTCCAGCCAATATCAAGGACATGTTATGAATTATCAGTTTAGGGTACCAGCAGCAGGGGATAACTCTTTGGGTGTATAGTTTTACAGAATATGGGTGTAAAAGCACTGTTCTTTTGGGTGTATTTTTGTTAATTCACAATTTACATATAGATACATATATATAATATTTGTGTTTTAGGGTTTACAGGTTAGGGGTAAGGGTTTAGGTTTTAAGTGTTTAGGTTTCAGGGTTTTAGTCTCAAAGCATCAGGGGGGATAAGGTTCAGGGTGTATATTCAACTTTATTTGGGTGTAAAAATTTGCAGGTTATGGGTGTATATTTGATTTAATGTTTTTCTTCATATTTTAGTACCTGTAATTCATACATTTTGAATACAGCACAGACAGTTTGGGTGTATATTTTATGCAATCTTGGGTGTATTATTAAACTTGTGTTGGGTGTAAAAGTTTATAATTTGCGTTTATATATGACTTTGATATTTTTCTTCATATTTTACCACCTGTAATACAGCTTTTGAATACAGCACAGATAGTTTAACTATGAAAAAAATTTCATTCAATAGAAGTTGTTTATAAATGGCAAATTTTTACAGCATTTGTTCAATGTACAAACTAGCTAGCAGTTGGATTACGCAGTTTCTATATCAGCAGAATTTATCTGACAAAACGGACTCAATAATACAGAGGATGGCTTCGACAGCCTTATTGCATTACTCTCTCTAATTGCCTGATCTCTCTCTTTATTCATTTCACTGAATAGTATCCGCGAAGTATACTCGACTCTATAGTGGTCCACCTCCTCCTACAATTAAAAAGTATATTCTGTTTAAACAGCAATATTAATTCAGTAAAGTAATACAGAGTTATATAGTTCTAAAGACAGTTACCTGTTTCCAATTATCCCATTCATACTTCCCCTTTTTAATGTTTTCCGGCTCAATTAACTTAAGCCACTTCATAACGTAGATACCGCAGTCATAGCTGAAAACGAAGAAAATAAATTACAAATCTCATTTAGGAAAGTTTAATGTTCAGAGTCACAAATTTATACCTTGATTTTTGGCCTGATATTTTAACATATGATGCTTTAATTTCCTTCTCCTTCTTGTCTTTCTGCAGAGGTTCCCCGCCAGCATATGCTCTTAATCTTGAAAATACATATCCCTTAAATACCAAAACAAATCAGTAATACACCCGAATGAATGCACAAGATACAACCAACTGAATGGACAATATACACCCAACACAACTAACGAAATACACCCAACTTGAAAAACAACATACACCCAACTTGATCAACAAAATACACTCAAATGGTTCCACAAAATACACCCAACTCGACAAAGAAATTACACCCAAAGGAGAACATAATTATACCCAAAGCAAAACATACATAAACCTTATATTGAACTGAAATAGACCTATCTATTAAAGTAAAGAACACAGAGGCAACTTACAATGAATTTATTAAGCTCCTTTCTCTCATCGCTTGGAGCTTTCTTGTGTAGCGGGTCAAGTATACGACATCTCCGCTTTCTTGTATCAATCACCCATAACCACCAATGGCCCGAGTAGCAAACAGGTGCAAAAATCTGAAGGATTGCCACATTTCAACAGTGTGTTATTTTATTTAGCATAAAAGTAAAGAACGGTACTAACAAATTTAGCAAATGAAAACTTACATATGGATGAGAAGTTAATTTTTTTGCATCTATGAAGGGAATAAAGCTCGGGTAGTCTTCCACCCTGAATTCTTTATTGGTTTTCAGTGATATGAATTCCCCCATTGGGTGCTTCGAAAGGGCCATGCTCTGCAACAATTGCGAAACAAAAAATGAAATACTGAAAATACACCCAAGTGAATACTTTAAATACACCCAAATGACTACACAACTTACACCCAATAGAACGTAAAAAATACACCCAAATTAATACAGAAAATACACCCAAAATTCGTAGAAGTAACACTTACCACAATATCGGGGGGGCAGACAGTATACTTGTTCTTGAAACTTTTTATCATTTTTCCAGTTGAGGATGTGGCACATGGCAGATACAATCTAGAAATATATGCCGAAATCAATTTACGTTAATAAACATTGTAGTAAACTTTGGTGTAAAACATTAATGTTATTCTAATATTACCTCAGATTCTATATAACTTTCTGCCTGGAGGGATGCAATGTGCATTCTAAATAAAATGTAATTATCTTGGGCAATCAGAGTGCACATGTGGTCATACTCATTAGTACTGCCATCTGCGTAAGTCTTCAGTCGTGTCCCCCAGATGTAGCACTTTTCTTTCATATCATCCGTAATCTGATTTATTCCCTCAGGAGTTTCAAACTTCCCAGAACTTTCTCCCCCAGTCTCCCTTTGAATTTGTGGACTTTTACTTTTTTCTTTTGCCGCACTGCTTGCTATTTTTTGTACCAAATCGTCTAATTGTTCTAGCAAATTTGCAGTTTCTGGAGATTTTGCCCTTTCTGTCTCCTGCGTTGACGCTCCCTCATGGCTTGAATTAGTCAAGCCAAGGCTGAATGATGGCACTGGATCTGTTTTAGGAACATAGGATGCTGTCCGTGCCATCATCATCAGGGTAGCAACGTCTTCTGCGGCTGGATGACTGCGTCATCATGTATAACGTATTATAAGAGTAAGAATATACGGATCATAAGCAAAGATTGATTTTAGTCTGATGAACTTACATTTTAGATGGAGCTGGGGGAAGCGAGGGTGTGGTTTCTTGAAGTTGTTGGGGGGGGTTCAGGAGTGCTACACAGTTACACAAAATTAATCATGGCGTAAAAAAAACTAATCAGGAACAATATACACCCAAACTGTTAGCAAATATACACCCAATCTCTAAACAAATATACACCCAATACTATTTCTTACGTTTCTGTAGTCCCTTCAATCTGTAGCAGAGGGGTTGGTTCAAAATCTGTCTCAGGTGTTTCTTGAAGTTCCGGCACATTGGTTGTTTGGGACGCCGGCACAAAAACTTGAATCGGGACTTTAAACAAGAAGAAAAATGAAAGGTTAACAACGCCTTTGAAAATAATAAGGTTATAAGATTGAAATATTCTTGGAAAACTCACATTGCAAGCACTTCCGACGGTGTCTGTTCCCTCACAACCATCATATTCGATCAGCCAGACTCAACCTAAAATACACCTAAAGAAAGTCAAAAAATACACCCGAACAATTCAAAAAGAAGACAGGCTTTGTTTTTTGAGAACTTACATACTTGCAGTTTTTGCTTTTTTTCTTGCCTTTTTTTTCTTGAATAAAATAATAAAGGGCTTTTTTTTCTAAAAAAAAATATATACAGAATTAGAAGTAGAAGGTAATAGAAGAACAAAAGTAACGGTTATTTGAAAGAGAAATTACATGCTCTCTGACGGCTGGTTTACACTACTCTGTTCTGTGCGTCCTTGAGAGGAAGGATCATCACTTCCCAAGTTCACAGCCGGTATTCTAAACAGATTTCATGTTATTCAGACAAAATAAGATACATGTATAAAATACACCCAAATGAATGCACAAGATACAACCAATCGAATGGACAATATACACCCAACACAATAAACGAAATATCCCAACTTAATAAACAACATACACCCAACTTGATCAACAAAATACACCCAAATGGTTCCACAAAATACACCCAAATCATGATAACAAGATTTTATTAAATAAAGCTTCTTACGTTTTAGAGGAGACATAGCGACCTTCTGTCGATCGCAGGTCAGCTTAGTTCTCCCTGCGAAACAAGAAACAATTATTAGCAAAGAAAACACACTAAAATCTGAAATAGACACCCCAACAAGACATACCCCTCTGCAGTAGATTTTTCAACGTTTTTCCTTAGCCATTCATCTAGTTCTTCACTTGATATTTCATATCTCTCACTACATGCATAAAAGAAGATGTTAACAAAAATAATTACGATAATAGACGGTAATATAGCTTACGAGGTACTGTACCCATCAAAGTATTGATCTTCTTCAGGAGATGAATCCTCTACAACAACTTTTTTCTTTTTTGATTGTGTTCTGGGTGGAAAAAAAAAGTATGAATCAGAAATAAAAAAGTAATTTTATCACAGAATATTTATCCAAAGAAGTGCTTACTTTTTTGGTGTTGTTTTTGTCTTTTTCTTTTTCTTTTCCTTCTCCGCCGGTGATGATTCTTCGCTTCTATAAGTTAATAAGAGACACTTCAGTTAATACATGAAATCTTTATAATGAAGCCAAAAGAAAGGAGTAATAATTTCAGAATATTACTCATCACTTGATTCAGATTCAGATTCTGAATCAGAATCTGACTCCTCTTGACTCTTCTTTCTTTTTCTGGAGTCCATTCTGGAAGGCAAACAATCATTATTTAGAATATACTAAAGATATAAAATACACCCAAATGAATGCACAAGATACACCCAACTGGATATACAATATACACCCAACGCAGCAAACGAAACACACCCAGCTTAATAAACCACACACACCCAACGTGATCAACAAAATACACCCAAATGGTTCCACAAAATACACCCAACTCGAAAAAGAAATTACACCTAAGTATGGTACTTACTTTTTCCCCTTTTTGCTGGGGTGTTTTCTTGCTGAATCCTCTGAGTCTTCTTGAGTCTCAGACTCAGAGGTAGAACTGTCACTGTCAGTAGTTGTTTCTGTCTCCGAAGAGGATGTTAAACTTGCCTTTCTTTTTTTTTTTGTTTTTTTGATTTCTTGTTTTTTTTCTTTTTTTCTCTATTTTTTTCATTTTCTCTCTTGTTTGCGCCAACTTTACAATCCCCTGAAACATCAGATAATTTATTTAGCAGCATTCAGATAAATAAAATACACCCAACATATTATGTTCACTTACCAAAAGTTCCTCTGTTTTTGCAGTCATTCTTTCCACCAACTGCTCCTTACTCCAGTTGGCAATCCATGGTTTTGGTGGTCTTTCAGCCCTCTTCTTGCCTTTGTTTTTTGAAAGATGAAAGTAAATTATCATCAGGGCAAAGAGGCAGCCATCAATTGCCTTCTTCTTTTTCTCCTTGTAGTCTGTGATGCCCTTGACGATGAAGGTCAAAACATGGCCCCCCCAGTTTCGCTCTGAGATGCCGTCCATCTCAAAAATTGGGGCCAGGTGCACAGGTGAGATTTTGTTTATTGTCATTGTCATTAGGCGTTCCTCTTCGTTACCAACGCCGATATCCATCATCTCATCGGTAAGACTTTTGAGGGTCTTACCCTGGAATCTTCTAAAAATTATTTTGTCATCCTCAGAAAGTTTCTTATACTCGACTTTCTGAGGAAATAGATCTCCTACAAAAAGGAAAACAACAAAGTATCAAAGTCGGTTCAAATACACCCAAGCATCAACTTAATATACACCTATAATTTTGAGCTAGTTACCTG
Organism: Arachis hypogaea; assembly: GCF_003086295.3. NCBI lineage: Eukaryota > Viridiplantae > Streptophyta > Magnoliopsida > Fabales > Fabaceae > Arachis > Arachis hypogaea. The sequence continues at coordinate 64,603,814 of NC_092046.1, read as the reverse complement.
TTGCATTGATGCCAAGCGCATGACCTATCTTTCTTGGGGTTATTTTGAAAGAACCATATCCTGTTTCCAGTCTGTTCTCCCCAAGTTTGAAGTTGTTTGCCATCTCCCTTAACAGTTGGTGATGCACCCTTAGTGGTGGGATGTGCATCAACCCACCGAATCCTAGATCCCTCACAATCGCCTTCTTCTCCTCAGTCATGTTTCTGAATTTATCACTTAGGAGATGTGTGGCACACTTAAGGTCTTTTGTTTGGTTTCTTGCTGCCATTTTCTCTGAAATAAAAAATACACCCATATATATGAGTCAGATACACCCATTGATAACAGTGAGATACTCCCATAGTGAGATACATCCATATATATCAGTCAGATATCACTCAAACATGCTTCAATATCAAGCAACATTACAAGGTCAAGCAATATACACCCCCAATCTACTGAATATACCCCCAAAAATCAGTTACCAGAAGATGTAGAACAATAAGAATAACAGGAGAACCTAGAACAACAACGTAGAAGAACAGTATAACAAAGAAGCAAGAATAACAGTAAACCCTAGAACAACAACGTAGAAGAAAAGTAAAACCTAGTTCGTAATCTGGAAAATATACAGGAATCGTAATGTAACGTACCTTGAGTATTGTTGCTTTGTTTTCGCTTGAGATTCTTGATGGAGAGTTTGATGGTGTGTTGATGGAGGTTTCGAAGGTTAGCGACGAGTTGTATATTTTGATTTTCGATTTTCGCTCGAAAATGGAAGGGTTGCGTTTTCTTCGAATTGCTTTGAGAAGTGGAAGAAGTGGAAGAGTCTGCCATTACTCGACGTGTACGTAACCATTTTGAGTGGGAGCACATGAATGTTACGCTCCATTCAATCTCTCTTCATGCGCGTGAATTGTTTTTGGGCTGGGCCAACTTGTAAAGCTTGTAACTCGTTTTTGCTTGTATGTGTAGCAGGCCCGTTTCTTTAAAAATCTAAAATTTATATTGAAAGCTTGGTTTAGTGTAAGTCCGTGTAAATTGAAAATTGAAGCTGAAGAGAAACCATATCCAAAAATTTAAATGAAAATGTAACAAAGCCAAAGTCCAAGTTTAAAATCAGTAAAATTATGAACCTAGTCAAAACATTCTAAATTTCAAATAATAATCACAAACAAACTAACAAATTATGAAAACAGAAAATATAGATATTCAATTAGAGCGTTCAAATTTGGAGGTAACAATCCTCATCAATTTGACTAAGACAGTCACAATCTAATCATAATTAAGCCACAAAAGTACAAAGAACAGCAGGACAGCAGCATATTTACAATGAATAATTACAAACAGTAGTAAGAGTTAATCAGTAATCAATTAATCAATGAATAAAAAACTAAAAACACAAATCATTCAAGAATAATTCAAGGATCAATAACTCTTATGAACAGAGCAAAAAAAAAACGAAGAACAACATCATTACACTATTACAGTGAGCCACAAACAGAGCATTAATCTTTGAAGAAGGCAAATTGTAAACCCTGAATAATTAGTAAATAATTAGCCAATAAATTAATTACTATTTACAAAAATTAGAAAATTAAATTTTATAGTTTAATGAAGTAGAAATAATTAAAATATAAATTTTAACACTAATTTTAAAGGTTTTTGCCCAAAATTAGGCCAAACAGACCAAATTGGTTGGATCGAGTTCAAACCGAGCCCACGGCCCAATATATATATAAGGCCATTTTAGCTTTCTTCTTCCTCATAATCATATGAGGCACGCTGGTAGGACAAAAGGAAGAAAAAGAAAACCCTAAACTCTAGTTTCAATTTCAATTCACCGTAACTTTCAATCCGGAGCTCCGATTGACGATCTGTCAGTGGCCACGCGTTCGTCTTGAAATTCTCTATAAAACCCACTAAACAATTTGGTAAGAAAATTACATTTTCTCACCCACTTATTCCCTTTTCAGTTCGTGATTTAGGTTTTGGAAATTGAAAATTTTTGTGATTTTGATGGTTTAGGGGTACTTTAACGGTGGATAATTGTTGGGTTTCACCCTAATTTTGAGTGGATAAGGTAAAAAACCACTTAATTCTCTATGAATCGTTAATTATAAACTCTATGTTAATTATAGTGAATTTAGATTGTATTAGATTGAATTGGGTGTTTTGGAGTTAAATTGGTGAATATTAGAAGCTTGAAATTGAATCCTGGGAGTTGAAAATTCAGTTGGTGAAGAGTTTGAGCTTTGGAGGTTGAGAAACAGTGGATGATTGAGGCGTTTCGAGCTTAGGGAGGAATCAGCTAAAGTATGGTTTTAGTTTCTCATAACTAAAATATAATGTGTCATGAAAATGGAGGTTAGTTGACCCTAAGATAGGATTAGATTATTGATGTTGTGAGGATTGATATTTGTTGGTATTTATGAGGCTTGGTGATTTTGAGGTTGATGATTATTAATATGTATGATTGGGTTTTGTATTGTTGGTATGATATTGATTGATGATGATGTATGTTTAGAATGAGCATAATTGGAATTGTTGTATTTGAATGGGAATTATTGAATAAAGATTCAGAAAGGGGAGTTTGAATAATGTTTAGATGATGAAAAGGCTGGAGAGTATTTATTATAGTATGGAAATGCTTGATATTGATTTTGAAATAATTTGATACTGGAAATGATTTGAATGACTGAGAGGCGTTTGATTTGGTGGTTGGGACCCTTGAGGGGTGGCAAAAGTCCAAATTTTAGAGGAGATGCTACTGAAATTTTTTTGAAAATAGGAGGTTTCGATTGAAGTGGTTATTTAGAAAGATTTAGATTTTTAAGGATTTTATAATTTGATTTTGAGTTATTAAGAAAAGGAATTACGTTTTGAATTTGATTCATTTAAAAAAGAATGAATTATATTTTAAGTTTGAATTATTAATGAACAGAATGAGAGGAATGATGATGATTGAAAAAGCATGAAGAATGATCAAAATATGATTTAAAGTATGATTTTTGAATGAAACTAAATGATAATTGAGTGAGAGATTGAGTTTGAATGAAGGATAATGAGGATTGATATTGAAGTACGATATTTGAATGAATTGAATGATTATGAAATATTTGTGGCCCCGAGTAGTAGGCAGTGGCGATGTTCACTTCCTCCGGGTATGAGATGGGGAAGAAGAATTATGAAAAATGAGTTTAATTATAGAATTTTGAATGAATGTAAGGTTGTGATACCTGGGCAATAGCAAGGATTGTGGTTCATCCCGCTTGCTCCAAGTCAGTGTTTGAGATTTGATAATAATGATGATTGATTTAGACGGAATGAATGTATGTTTGAGATCCTGGGCAGTAGCAAGGATTGTGGTTCGTCCCGCTTGCTCCAAGTAAGTGATTATGAAGCCTAGGTAGTAGCAGCAGTAGTGGATTATTCCATTTGCTCCAGGTTGAGCTTTTAAACACCCGCCTGGATAGTGGCAGCAGTAGTGGTTACTCCATTTATTCTGGGTTAAGCAAGTAGTAGCAAGGGGGTTGCAGCTCAAATCCACTTGCTCCGCAATGAGTGTTTCTGTCCATGGTTAGCTACCAAGATGTGTCGGGTTGGCTATATGACCGACATATGATATCATCAGCCATAGGATAGGCATACATCATATGCATATATTTGTTTTGTATGAGTGTGCATTAATTGGACTTATGGTGCGGGGAATTAAACTTCGCACAACTGAACCAGCAAGTGCACTGGGTCGTCCAAGTAATACCTGAGTGAGTCAGGGTCGATCTCACAAGGATTGTGATTTAAAGCAAGCTATGGTTATCTTGTAGATCTTAGTCAGGTAGATAGAAAAGTTTTTTGATTGTTTAAGACACATAAAAAGAAAATAAATAAAACATTACTCAGTTGATGGTAAATGCAATGATATGGAGATGGTTAAGGCTTGGAGATGCTTTGTTCTTCTGGATCTATCTGGTCTTACTGTCTTCTTCAACTGTGAATGATTTCTTCTATGGCAGGCTGTATATGAGCAACGCCTTTCTTAAGAGATCGCCAATGCTCATCTAGATTTGAACCCCAAGGTTAGTGCGGATCCAGTCCGATTAAGGGTGAAGCTCCTGCAGTTCATCCTCCTTAGTAATCCTACTCAAAATGCCACAAACAAACTCGAATCTTCTGGATCAGAGAATGATGTGCCCTTGGTTCTAGCCTTTACCACAAAGACTCTAATCTTCCCGTACCTCGGCTTCACTGGTGTCTCGAGAAGTTCCCAATGAAGTCGTGGATTAGCCGTCTTAGAGATGTATAATCAAGCTAGTGGTTCATCATTATCCGATGAGAGATTCACTCTGAATCCATGTAGAATGAGATAACCTTGTGCTGGTTTAACGCATTCATAATGATGAAGAATGAATATACATCTTAGAATAGAGAATCAGACACGTATTGAGATAGAACATTAGTATTTTATTAATCCATAAAACTCAGCAGAGCTCCTCCCCTCAACCTACTAGGAGGTTTAGAAATTCATACTGATAGAAAATACAATCATAAACATGTAAAGTGTCAAAAGGTCCCTCAAGATTGTAAAAGTTCTTAAATAAATACTAGATTAATGACTAAGGATAACATAAGAAGGGTAAAACAGTCTTTTAGTGTAAAAATCCACTTCTGGGGTCCACTTGGTGAGTGTTTGGGCTGAGCTTGATTGAGATCCACATGTTAGGAGGCTCCTTGGGCATTGAACGCTGGCTAGAGGATCCTTTTTGGGCGTTGGACACTGGGCTCTTCTCCTTTGGGCGTTGGACGCTAGAATAGGGCAGGAGGCTGGCGTTGAATGCCAGTTTTGGGCCTTCAATTCTGAAGCAAAGTATGGACTATTATACATTTCTGGAAAGCTATAGATGTTAGCTTTCCATATCCGTTAAGAAAGCTTCATTTGGACTTCTGTAGCTCCAGAAAAGCTCTTTTGAGTGCAAGGATGTCAGATCCGGACAGCATCTGCAGCACTTTCTCTGTCTCTGAATCAGACTTTTGCTTCAACTCCTCAATTTTAGCCATCAAATATCTAAAACTGAATAAAAACAAACAAACTCATAGTAGAATCCAAAAATGTGAATTTTACACTAAAACCTATGAAAACTTAATAAAACTTAAACAAAACATACTAAAAACTATGTGAAAATGATGGCAAAAAGCGTATGAAATATACGCTCATCAGAACACTAAACTTAAACTGTTGCTTGTCCTCAAGAAACTAAAGACAAAGTAGGATAAAAAGAAGAGTAAGATACAATAAATCTCAGAGTTTTCAATGAAGCTCAGTTTCAATTAGATGAGCTAGACTTAGTAGCTTTTTGCTTCTGAATAGTTTTGGCATCTCACTATCCATTGAAACTGAGAAGTGTTGGCATCCTTAGGAACTTAGAATCCAGATGATATTATTGACTCTCCTAGTTTAGTTCTTTTTTATTCTTGAACATAGCTTTTAGAATCTTGGTCGTGACCCTAAGCACTTTGTTTTTCAGTATTACCACCGGATATATAAATGCCATAGACACTTAACTGGGTGAACCCTTTTGGATTGTGATTCAGCTTTGCTAGAATCCCTAGATAGAGGTGTCCAGAGTTCTTAAGCACACCCTTTTTGCTTTGGATCATGACTTTAACTGCTCAGTCTCAAGCTTTTTACTTGACACCTTCACACCACAAACATATAGTTAGGGACACTTTTCATTTGAATTGCTTAGGTCAAGATTTTATTCCTTTTATGCCCTCCTAACCATTGATGCTCAAAGCCTTGGATCCTTTTATCCTTGCTTTTTGGTTTAAAGGGTTATAGGCTTTTTGCTCTTGCCTTTTGATTTAAAGAGTTATTGGCTTTTTCTGCTTTTTATTTCTCTCTCTCTTTTTTTTTTCCGCATGCAATTGTTTTTCTTTCTATTGCATCTTGCTTTTTGCTGCTTTTTCTTTATTCAAGAATCAACTTTTGGGATTTTTCAGATTACCAATAATACTTCTTCTTTTTCATCATTCTTTCAAGAACCAACATTCTTAATTCCAATTTCAAATATGCACTGTTCATTCATACATTCAGAAAACAAAAGCAATGCACCACATCAAAATAATTGACTATTTTTATTATAAACTTGAAATTCATGTATCTTTCAATTCTTTTCAAATAAAATTTTCTTTTAAGCAAGGTGAAAGATATATAGAACATTTTATAACTTTAAGACATAGATAGAAATGATCATGCAAGAAGAACACGAGAACAGACAATAAAATATAACAGAAAACAGAAAAATAACATAAAAAAAAGGGATTAAGAGAACGAATCCACCTTAGTAATGGTGGCTACTCCTCCTCCTTGAGGATCCAATGTAGTGCTTGATTTCTTCAATGTCACACCCTTGTCTTTGTTGTTATTCCCTCATAGCCCTTTGATCTTCTCTTATTTCATTGAGGATGGTGGAATGCTCTTGATGCTCCATCCTCAATTGCTCCATTTTAGTGTTCAATTCTCCAAGAGAATTATGCAATTGGTCCCAATAGCCTCAAGGAGGAAATTGCATCCCTTGAGGTATCTCAGGAATTTCTTGCTGAGGTAGTTTCACAGGCTCATGTGCATGCTCTCTAGTTTGCTCCATCCTCTTCTTAGTGATGGGCTTGTCCTCCTCAATGAAGATGTTTCTCTCTATGACAATTCCAGCTGAATTGCATAGGTGACAAATGAGGTGAGGGAATGCTAACCTTTCTTTGGTGGAGGGCTTTTCAGCTATCTTGTATAATTCTTAAGGTATCACCTCATGTACTTCCACCTCACTCCCAATCATGATGTAATGAATCATGATGGCTTTGTCAATGGTCACTTCTGACCTATTGCTAGTAGGAATGATAGAGCGTTGGATGAATTCCAACCATCCTCTAGCTATGGGCTTGAGGTCAAGCCTTCTTAGTTGAATGGGGCTTGCCTTGGGAATCCCTTTTCCACTGTGCTCCTTTCACGCAGATGTTTGAGAGTACTTGATCCAGTCTCTGATCAAAGTTGACTCTTCTAGTGTAGGGATATGGGTCTCCTTGCATCAAAGGCAAGTTGAACGCCAACCTCACACTTTCCGGACTAAAGTCTAAGATTCTCCCTCGGACCATGGTGTTCCAATTCTTGGGATTTGGGTTTACACTAATGTCATGGTTTTTCGTGACCTATGCATTAGCTTAGAACTCTTGCACCATTAAGATCCCAACCTCTTGGATAGGATTGGTTAGGACTTCCCAACCTCTTCTCCGGATCTCTCTTCGGATTTTTGGATACTCATTCTTCTTAAGCCTAAAAGGGACCTCAGAGATCACCTTCTTCTCTGCCACTACTTCATAGAAGTGGTCTTGGTGGGCTTTGCTGATGAATCTCTCCATCTCCCAAGATTCGGAGGTGACGGCTACGACCTTTCCTTTCCTCTTTCTAGAGGGTTCTCCAACCTTGGGTGCCATAAGTGGTAATGGAAATAAAAAAGCAACGCTTTTCCCACACCAAACTTAAAAACTTTGCTCGTCCTCGAGAAAAAATAAATAAAAGAGAAGAATGGAGTATAAGAAGAAGAAAATAGATGGAGATGGAGGGACAGAAGGAATTCGGCCAAGGGGGCTTTGATGTGTGTGATGTGTGTGTATGAAGGGTTAGTAAGAGGGGGTATTTATAGGAGTGGGCTAGGTTAAGATGTTGTGGGACCCACTGGTCTTGAGAGGTTAGGGAATTCAGATTCTCTGCCCTCTGCATGGGCATTTGAAAGCCCAGCACTATGCTCTTGGCTGGTGTTCAACGCCAGCTTTGCTGCCATTTGGGGCGTTGAACGCCCAGCCAGTGCTCCCTGGCTGGCATTCAATGCCCAACCAGTGCTCCCTGGCTGGCGTTCAACGCCAGCAAGACACTCTATCCAGAGTGTTCTATTTTCATTGCTGAACCTTTCTGTCTCTGTTCCGACTGCTGCAAATGATCATGAACCTAAAGAAATAACTTAAATAAAATAAACTTAAGGAATTAAAAGAAATAGAAATTACTAGATAAGATTGGGTTGCCTCCCAACAAGCGCTTCTTTAACGTCACTAGCTTGACGGTTAGCTCCTTACGGAGATGGATATGGGCTCAGAATTTTGCCCCTTATAGTGAATTTTCTTCCTGTCTTCTCATGAATGAGCTCCACATGCTCTAGAGACAGGACACGACTCAATGTATGTGGTATGACTGGCTTCTTGGTGAAGACAACTCTCATGCCAGGTGAGAGGCCTTCAGTGGAGACTTTCTTGTCCCTCCAGCCTTTAGGTGCTTTCTTCTTAGTACTTTTGTTCTCAGTGCTTGTTAATGGCTATCCAACACCAAACTTAGGATTGGTGTTTGGGGGCTTAGTAAAGCTTTGTACTGAAAGAGATGGTTGGAACACTAAGTGTTGCACATTTATCTTTCTTCTTTTGGAGGGAGAGTCGTGGTGAGGCATCTTGAATAAGATATGATTCTCCCCTAGTTGTAGAATCAGTTCTCCCTTTGCTACATCAACGATAGCAATAACAGTGGCTAGGAAAGGTCTTCCAAGGATGATGAATTCATCATCATCTTCCCCAGTATCTAGGATTATGAAGTTTGCAGGAATGTACAAGTCTTCAACCTTTACCAATACATTAATGAAGGGAAATTTGATGGTATAGAATTTCACAAATAAATTCTCGTTGCAAGTATAGTTTCTGAACAAACAAACAATCCTCTCATGCAAAAATTTGGTTGTCACAAGTAACAAACCCTAATAAAAATAATAACCGAAGTATTTAAACCTTGGGTCGTTTCTCAAAGGAATTGCAAGGAAGTGTTCTTGATATTGGTTATGGGACAAGTATTTTGGGGTTTTGAATAAGGGACATAAAGAGTAAATGGCAAGAAAGTAAATGGAAACTCAAAGAATAAAAAGGTCTTGGCAAGGAATGATGGTCAAGGATCTTTATCCTTGTCACTAACCATAATATGATAATTGCAAGGATTAATCCCATTAAGTCATCCTCTAACGAGTGGAGGAAAGTCAAATGAGCTACATCAATCCTAATTCACAAGTCCTAACCATCTCACTAATTACTTTAGGGAAGGCTAGAGTCAATGGACACCATTTATCAACACTTGGACATTAGCAACTCAATTTCACCTAAATTACCATCCCAAGCCAAGAACACAAAAATCTATTCTAATATCCTTCCAAGCATTTAATCAAACACTTGGAAGGCATAAAAGAAAAGTAAGATAAAATTGTAAGAAAAGTAAATCTACAACTACCAATTGCAAGGAAATGATAACAACAATTCAAATCAACAATAAAAGAATATCAAACATAAAATTGCATTAAAAGAAAATAGAAGGAACAAGAGTGCATCAATATAAAAGTAAACAATTACAAGAAGTAAAATGCTAGACTAAGAAAGCAAAGGTAGAGGAACAAGAAATTGAAAAGGAAAAGTAAATCAAGGCATGAATTTAACCTAGATCTAAGAATTCCTAATCTACATCTAACCTAATTCTAGAGAGAAGAGAGAGCTTCTCTCTCTAGAAACTAACTAAAGCATGATCCAAACTCAACTATGTGCTCCCCCCCCCCCTTTGACTCTCCTCAATTCTGCATGTAATAGGCTCAGAAAGTGAGTTGGATCTGGGCCTGGGAGTCTCAGAAATCGCCCCCAACGTTTTTACTTTAATGAAGTCATGTGTGAACATCGACGCGTACGCGTGGGTCACGCGTATGCGTTGCTTGGCATTTTTGCTTTCCACGCGTACGCGTCGCCATGCGACTTCAATTCCACGCGTGGGCGTCTACTACGCGTGCGCGTCGTTGAATGCATCCCAAATCCTTGATTTTCCATGATTTCTCCACCTTGCATGCTTTTCTCTTCACTCCTTTGATCCATTCCTAGCCTTTTCAACCTGAATTCACTAACAAACACATCAAGGCATCTAGTGGAATCAAAGATGAATTAAAATTAGCTAATTTAAGGCCTAAAAAGCATGTTTTCACTCTTAAGAACAAATTAGGAGAAAGTCATGAAATCACGCTATTTCATTGAATAAATATGGGTAAAGTAGATAAAATCCACCTAAATTAAGCACAAAATATACCACGAAATATTGGTGCATCAAATCTCTCCACACTTAAACCAAGCATGTCCTCATGCTTAACCAAGAAATAGACAAAGGGTACTATCATTTATTCAATGTAAACTACCTAAATGCAACCTATCTATATGCAATCTATCTAAATGAATGCAACTACTTGGTCAAAATAAATCAATTCCCAAGAATATATATATATATATATATATGAGCATAACTGCTAAAGGTATTAACAACCAAGCCAAACCACAATTGAATTGAGTTATTAAAGATTATACAAACTTGCAAGAAAAGTGATGATTCTAGGTGAAAACATGTAACTGAGCATCAAACCCTCACCGGATATGTATCCGCTCTAGTCGCTCAAGTGTATAAGGTCGATCCACTCAATTCTCCCCTAATCATGCTCTCTAAGATTTATTTTTCTTCTAACAATCAATAGTTATTTCATGCATGCATACATTTATCATGAGAACTTTTCATAAGGTTGTAATGGGGCTAGGGTCAAGGTAGGATGTATTTGGTCAAGTGGACTAGAAATTTGAATCTTTGATTAACATAAACTCCCCACCTAACCTATATAGCAACCTATACAATTCAAAGCTAACCTAACTACCCATTCTTCACTTTTTCACACACTCATGCATTCTTTTCTTGATTACAACTCATATGCATTGATTATTAGTGAACTTCACTTTGGGGCATTTTGTCCCCTTTTATTGCTTTTCTTTTTCTTTCTTTTTTTATATTTTTTTCTTTTCATATATATATTTTTTCTTTCTTTTTATTTTCTCATTTTTTTTCTTTATTTTTTTTACTTTTTCGCAATAAAGTATATATAAAAATTTCATTGCATATGGTTTTATATTTAATTAACACATGAGTATGTACCCAATTCCCAATATCTTCAATAAAGATACAACACACACCTTTTACTCAACCAATGTCCCAAGTTTTTCCACACTTGAATGATACACACACTCACTAGCCTAAGCTAATCAAAGACCCAAATAAAGGACATTTATTGTTTTTTTGCTTTAAGGCTTGTAATATGCTAATATTAAGAACAAAGTGGGTTAATCGTAGGCTCAAAGTTGGCTAACAATGGAGATAAAAGGTAAGGCTATTTGAGGTAAGTGAGCTAATTGAAACAATAGCCTTAATCATATAAATGCATGTATACACAAAATAATGGACATAGAGAATCAAACAAATCAAAGATCACAATCATAGAAAGAGAATAATACACACAAGAAGGAAGATAAGTGGTTATATAATGTAACCACATAATTAGGCTCAAAATTCACAAGCTTGTGTTCTTAGCTTAAAACATATTCCACAAGATATAATTCAAGCAAGTTCAATGAAAAATTTTTACTCAAATCAATTGAGGTGCCCTATAGATAAATTTCTTGAAAAATCTGATTATTTTGACTAAGCTTATTCTATATATATGCAAAAATAAGAAAATGAAACTAAAAATCCTAAAAGACCTAAAAAAAATGAAATGCAAAAGTGTTGGATTAGAAACTTGTCACCCAAAAATGCCGACTGGTCGGATGGTGCACAAAATCGTGATCGTTCATTCCTTGGTAACGGCGCTGAAAACTTAATACGTACGTTCATAATCTTAGTTCTTCTTCACAACTTCGCACAACTAACCAGCAAGTGCATTGGGTCGTCCAAGTAATAAACCTTACGTGAGTAAGGGTCGATCCCACGGAGATTGTCGGCTTGAAGCAAGCTATGGTCACCTTGTAAATCTCAGTCAGGCGGATTCAAATGGTTATAGAGTTTTAATAATTAAAAGATAAATAAAACGTAAAATAAAGATAGAGATACTTATGTAATTCATTGGTGAGAATTTCAGATAAGCGTATAGAGATGCTTAGTTCTTTCTGAATCTCCGCTTTCCTACTGCTTTCATCCAATCCTTCATACTCCTTTCCATGGCAAGCTGTATGTTGGGCATCACCATTGTCAATGGCTACATCCCGTCCTCTCAGTGAAAATGGTCCAAAATGCGCTGTCACCGCACGGCTAATCATCTGTCGGTTCTCGATCATACTGGAATAGGATTCAGTAATCCTTTTGCGTCTGTCACTACGCCCAGCACTCGCGAGTTTGAAGCTCGTCACAGCCATCCCTTCCCAGATCCTACTCAGAATACCACAGACAAGGCTTAGACTTTCTGGATCTCAAGAATGGCCGCCAATAATTCTAGCCTATACCACGAAGACTCTGATCTCACGATCAGGAGGCTAAGAGATACACATTCAAGCTTGTTTGCATGTAGAACGGAAGTGGTTGTCAGACACGCGTTCATAGGTGGGAATGGTGATGAACGTCATATAATCATCACATTCATCATGTTCTTGTGTGCGAATGAATATCTTTGAGAAGAAATAGGCTTGAATTGAATAGAAAAATAATAGTACTTTGCATTAATTCATGAGGGACAGCAGAGCTCCACACCTTAATCTATAGTGTGTAGAAACTCTACCGTTGAAAATACATAAAAACAAGGTCTAGGCATGGCCAAATGGCCAGCCTCCCCAAATGGCATATGAATTCGAAAATAGGGAAAAAAGACCTTGAATACAATAGTAAAAAGTCCTATTTATACTAAACTAGTTACTAGAGTTTACAGAAATGAGTAAATGATGCAGAAACCCACTTCCGGGCCCACTTGGTGTGTGTTTGGGCTGAGCATTGAAGCTTCCACGTGTAGAGGTCTTCCTTGGAGTTAAACGCCAGTTTGTAACCTGTTTCTGGTGTTGAACGCCAGTTTGCGTCATCTAAACTCGGGCAAAGTATGAACTATTATATATTTTTGGAAATCCATGGATGTCTACTTTCCAACGCAATTGAGAGCGTGCCATTTGGACTCCTATAGCTCTAGAAAATCCACTTTGAGTGCAGGGAGGTCAGAATCCAACAGCATCTGCAGTCCTTCTTCAGCCTCTGAATCTGATTTTTGCTCAAGTCCCTCAATTTCAGCCAGAAATTACCTGAAATCACAGAAAAACACACAAACTCATAGTAAAGTCCAGAAATGTGATTTTTATTTAAAAACTAATAAAAATATACTAAAAACTAATCAAATCATACTAAAAACTATGTAAAAACAATGCCAAAAAGCGTATAAATTATCCGCTCATCATCGAACGACCTCCCTACACTTAAAAGTTTGCACCGTCATCGGTGCATCCAAAGATGAAAAAGGGGGTACGGCGACTCTCCGATTGCCACCTTCAGCTGGCGGATCAACCGATGCTGCGTGTTCTTCCTCCTGCTTCCATTTTTGCTTATAATAACTCATCCTGAAAATAGAAGGCAGGATAGAAAGAAAAGTAAATGCCAAAGCAAGGAAGCATACATTGTTGGAATGAGGTAAAACCCACTAGAATTGAGTGAGTGGATTAGTGTGACATTAATAAAAGTAAGTGTGCATTCTAACTTGCGTGCAGTTTAGAACACACACACCAACATAAAAAGCCATGCCACAGTTACACAAAAAAGAACATGTACTTCACTCATTCTAGTGAGCTTGAGATGCTCTAAACTTGTGGGTCAAAACAACCAAACAAGCAATAAAGAAGCATGAAAGCATTCAAGCCAAAAATATATGGATGCATATGATCAAGAAGCATAATGCATTAAGATAAATGCATGATGAGCGGATAATTTATACACTTTTTGACATTGTTTTTACATAGTTTTTAGTATGTTTTAGTTAATTTTTATTATATTTTTATTAGCTTTTATTCAAAAATCAAATTTCTGGACTTTACTATGAGTTTGTGTGTTTTTCTGCAATTTCAGGTATTTTCTGGCTGAAATTGAGGGATCTGAGCAAAATTCTGATTCAGAGGCTGAAAAAGGACTGCAGATGCTATTGGATTCTGACCCTCCTGTACTAGAAGTGGATATTCTGGAGCTACAGAAGCCCAATTGGTGCGCTCTTAATTGCGTTGGAAATTAGACATCCTGGGCTTTCCAGCAATATATAATAGTTCATACTTTGCCCGAGATTTGATGGCCCAAAATGGCGTCCAAAGCCAGCCTAAAACTTCCTGGCGTAAAACGCCCAAAGTGGCACCAGAATTGGAGTTAAACGCCCAAACTGGCACTCAAACTGGCGTTTAACTCCAGGAACAGCCTATGCACATGAAAGCTTCAATGCTCAGCCCAAGCACACACGAAGTGGGCTCCGAAAGTGGATTTTTGCACTATCTGCACTTAGTTACTCATTTCCTGTAAACCTAAGTTACTAGTTTAGTATAAAAACTACTTTTAGAGATTTATTTTGAGGATCTTTGACAGAATTCATCATCTTTTGACCATTGTTCACATTTGGGGAGGCTAGCCATTCAGCCATGCTTAGACCTTTTTCACTTATGTATTTTCAACGGTGGAGTTTCTACACCCCATAGATTAAGGTGTGGAGTTCTGCTGTTCTTCATGAATTAATGCAAGTACTATTGTTTTTCTTTCAATTCACGCCTACTTCTTCTCCAAGATATACTCTCGTACTTAATTCAGTTAAGTCAGAATGAAGGGGTGACCCGTGACAATCACCCAATCTTCGTTACTCGCTTAGCCAAGATCCGCGTGCCTGACAACCACAAAGTGGTCTACATGATGTTCAACGTAGTCATTGGACGACAGCCGGAGTATATTCTCTTGGATATCTAATACACGGACCGAGTCCGTGAGATTAGTATCTTCGTGGTATAGGCTAGAATCATTGGTAGCATTCCTGGGATCCGGAAAGTCTAAACCTTGTCTGTGGTATTCCGAGTAGGATCCGGGAAGGGATGACTGTGACGAGCTTCAAACCTGCGGATTTTGGGCGCAGTGACAGTGTGCAAAAGAATCAATGGACTCTATTCCGATGCTAGTGGGAACCGACAAATGATTAGCCATGCGGAAGCTGTGCCTGGTATTTTTCATCCGAGACGAGAAATCCGACAGTTGATTAGCCGTGCAAAAACCATAGAGGACCATTTTCACTGAGAGGATCTTACAGCTTGCCATGGAAGGGAGCACGCATGATTGGAAGAAGGCAGTAGGAAAGCAGATGTTCAGAAGCAACAAAGCGTCTCCAGACGCCTATCTGAAATTCCCACCAATGAATCACATAAGTATCTTTATCTTATTTTATGTTTTATTTATATTTTAATTATCAAAACCTCATAACCATTTGAATCCGCCTGACTGAAAATTATAAGATGACTGATAAACCACTATTTTATGATTTATCTTGTGCTCAATTGAGTGGTTTTCATTAACTCTTTACCCACTTATTCATACTATTTGCATGGTTTTACATTTGCCTTCCTAATTATGTGCTTTGATTGAAAACATGCTTCTTTGGCCTTAAGTTCCCTATGTTTAATCTTCTCTTATTACCATTAGATGTCTTGATATGTGTGTTAAGTGATTTTAGAGATTACAGGGTAGAAATGGCTCAGAGGATGGAAAGGAAGCATGCAAAAGTGGAAGGAATACAAGAAGTTGGAGAAATTGCTAAGCTGTTTAGCCTGACCTCTTCGCACTCAAACGGCTATAACTTTAGCTACAGAGGTCCAAACGACACGGTTTCAGTTGCGTTAAAAAGCTAACGTCCGGGACTTTGATTTGATATATAATATGCCATAGTTTTCCTAACGCTAGGTAACGCAAACGCACGCTCCACGCAGACACATCGCAGTGACGAAAAATCAGCGTGTTTGAATTCGCAACTAGCGAATTCTGGGCTGTTTCTGACCCAGTTTGCGGCTCAGAAAACACAGATTAGAGGCTATAAAGTGGGGGAATTCATTCATTCATGATTACAAGCTCATAATTCACAGTTTCATAATTTTAGATGTAGTTTTTAGAGAGAGAGGTTCTGTCCTCTCTCTTAGGATTTAGGATTTAGGATTCAACTCTTCATCAGGTTCAATATTCCTTTTACTTTATATTTATCTCTTATTTTCAGATACTTTAATGCTTGTATTAGTTATGTTGCCTAATTGGCTTATGAACTTTTCCATGTTAAGATTTGAATATTTTATTTAATATAATTGAGGTATTTCAGATTTATCACTTCTTCTATTGTTTGTTATTAATTAATGTTCTAAGTTGGATCCTAACTTGATTTTAGAGTTGATTAATATTCGGAGACCCTTGAGTTGAATTGCTCAAGAGTTAAATTGTAATTGGGTTTATCGTTGGCTGGCTCTCTAGCCACTAACACTAATCCTTCCCAAGGGAGAGGATTAGAACTTGTGAATAGAAGTAGACTTCCAACTTACTTGACTTTCTTTTACTTTACTTGGTAAATGATAACTAAGTAGAAGCAACCTTCAATTATCAATTGATCTTGAGAAAAATCCAACAAGGATAGAACTTCCGATTAATCTTCTCTGGGTCAAGGGTTTTAATTTAATTACATAAAATCTCTTATTTATTTTTATTGCTTTAATTTATAAATATACCTGTGCCCATTGCCCAAACTTCAAAACCCCCAATTTACAAGACTCATAACCAATAATAAGAACATACTTCCCTGCAATTCCTTGAGAAGACGACCCGAGGTTTAAATACTCGGTTATCAATTTTAAAGGGGTTTGTTACTTGTGACAACCAAAACGTTTGTAAGAAAGGTTGATTGCTTGGTTTAGTAACTATACTTGCAACGAGTGTTTACTATAACTTCTAAACTATCAATCTTCAGTTCTTCAAAATGGCGCCGTTGCCGGGGAATTGCAAACGTGTGCCTTATTATTGGTTATTGTAAATATTTGCTTTTTGCTTGTTTATTTGTTTTTATTTTTGTTTTTTTTTTTTGCCTTTTCATAAATTAAGAGGTTATTGGTTTTTATTTAGTTATTAAAAATTTTTCAAAAAATTTTTGTTCTTGGTGTTCATCTTGATCTTCGAGTTGTTCTTCGTGTTCATCTTGACCTTCAAGTTGTTCTTAGTTGTTTTCTTCGTTTGATCTAAAAATTTTAAGTTTGGTGTCATTTTATTGTTTTTCTCTTTCCTCATTAAATTCAAAAATTAAAAAATTTAAAATTCAAATTTCAAAGTTTCAAATTTCAATTTTCAAAATTCAAATTTAAAAATCTAAAATTCAAATCTTTTTTAAAAAAATCATATCTTTTTCAAAATCTTGTCTTATTTCAAAAATCAAATTTCAAAATTCAATATTTAAATTTCAAATTTCAAATTTCAAAATTTAATTTTCAAATTCAAAATTTAAATTTCAATAACCTTTTAATTTAAATTTGTTTTATTTTCGTTTTTAATTTTTATTAGCTACCATGAATTCTCACCCCTCTCGCTTTGAGTTTGGTTCTAAATCTGTTGAAAGGAGTGGAAGCTATAACATGAATATGCATTAAGGTCTAAGCAATCAAAGATGGATGGAGCCAAGAGGATCTGATCAACCCTTTAGGCAACAACACCCTCCAAGATATCATGGGCAAGGACCACTCTACAATGCATACCAAGCTGATAGATATGGTTGACCCCCTTGTAATTACCAACAAGCCCCACCCGGTGCTTATGAACCACCTCCCCAGCATACCTTTGAACCACCAAACTCACAAGCCTCTTTACACCATTTACCTCCATATGACCCTAACTCACATCCACCATACCAACCACCTTATGAACCGAATGAGCCATACATAGATCCACCCCAACCTCCATTGGATAATAATACACTCATCTCTAACATCATTGGTCTCACCTCTACACTCCAAAATCTTATATCCCGCATGAACTAACCCTCTACCTCCAATATTCAACCCTCAAGCTCTAGTGCACTTTCTTTTCAAACACATAATGATCTTTTCATCCCATCACCACCCTATATGGAAGAGCACCCACATCCATCAATCCAAGAGCAAGATGATCCCAATTATGCTATTGATATGGAACATGAAAGAAGGAATCATCTTCGCGAATCCATACTTCATAAAGAGCTAGAGGAGGCCCTACGAGTAAAGGTAGGAGAGACCCTTGAAGATGAAAGAGTAGTTAAAAGGAGTTGTCATGGAAAGAAAATCATTGAGGATGAGTACGATTTCATACTTAAACAACTGGACAAAGCAGCAATTATTAAAAAGAAAGAAGTGGTTGCAGACTTAAGAGATGCTATACCTCCATTGGAAAGTCCAGTCACAGAGCCTCCTTCCACGGTGTTTGATGTTGATGTTGAGGAGAGCGTACAACCTCCAAGGCAGATCATGGTTGAAGACTTTGTAGAGGTTGATCAAGAGATGGAGATTAAAGAAGAAGAATCACAACCTCCCATGCCCTTGGTGAGCAATGAAGAAGAGATTGAATGAGAAGAAAGCTACCAAGAGAAAGAGGTTGATGTTGAAGAAACTTGCAAAGAGGTGGAAGTTGTCAGAGAAGAGCACAAGGGAGTGGAGCTTGCAATTTCATTAGAAATACCTCCCCCTAAGTTACCATCATCCTTCACAACATTCAAGTGGGTAAAATTTATATCCCTCAGCTTTCTAATTCCACTTGAATATGGGCTACTGGAGACGGATGGTCAACTTAGAGCTCTTTGTGGCATTAAGAGTAAGAGGAAGATGGTTAGTGGTTGGAGTTGTCAAGCAAGGTTCAACATGGTTGCATACTCAAAGTTTAAATGCAAAGGTTAGTGTAAAGTTCAACTAAATGGGTCTACAAAGTTGGTTGGCCGCTTTAGTAAGAATTCAGATTGCTTGCCACCCGGATGGAATCATGATGATCAACAAGAAGACGGGTGCAATAGCAATGTTTGGGATCCTGGAATCTGTTCTGACATCCAACACTCCGGGAGCCTAAGAATCTGTTTGAAGCTGCTCAAAGGCTTCACGTGCCTAGTTTGGGATCCCGGAGGCCATTGGAATTACAAACATTGGTGGAGATTCCTAGATGAGTTCAAGCACAAGCCACCATAACAGGGAGCTCACAAAATGTCCAACTTAAGGACTTTAACTAAAAGTGCTAAGTGGGAGACAACCCACCATGGTATGATCGCTCCTTTTTCATTTTTATTTAGTTTTATTTGTTTTGAGTTTTATTTTATTTTATTGTATTGAACCTGGAGTTTTGCATAACATTCATATTAGCATTGCATTCCACATACTGCATTAAAAAAAAAGAAGCACGCACGCGACGCGGCAGCGTCGCCGATGCACCTGCGTCGCCAGTGCATTGGGAAGAAAAGAAAATTGAACAGAGAGTCACGCGAGAGCGTGGCTGGAGGCGTGCCTTTGGCACAAATTGACCCACGCGACCGTGTCGCCGACGCCTCCGCGTCATATGGGAAAAATTCCTCCCACGCGTCCGTGTCACCCACGCGAACGCGTGGCTCTGTAAAATCGACGTAAAGGGGTGTATGGAAGTATGTTGGGTTGGAATGGGGCTGGACTCGTGCCGGAAGCCCAAGCCCTACCACGTGAACGCGTGCCCCACGCATCCGCGTCATTTTCAAAAATGGCCATCCACGCGATCGCGTCAACCACGCGACTGCGTCACCCTGGAATTTGGCAAAAAGAGTTTCAAACAGAGAGTTGTGCGAACGTGAGGCTACACTCGTGCCAATCGCACAAATCAGGTCACGCGATCGCGTGACCCACACGTCCGCGTCACCTGACCTTATCGCGCACCACGCGACCGCGTCACTCACGCATCCGCGTCGCATGCGTCGTACAACTTATCCAGATCAGCGCCAATTATCTTATCTTTTCTTTTCTAATCCTAATTTCTTCTTTCTCTCTCCTTTCTCACTTTCTTTTTCTTCTTCTCATCCTTTTTCACTTTCATTTTATTTAATTTATTTGCATATTTCATTCATTGCATTTTAATTTTGTGCATATTTTTCTTTTCTTTTCTAAATTTTTTATTTTTTTATTGGTGTCACTTGTTCATATTCAACTGTTGTGTCTTTTCTGGTATTATTTTGGTGCTCAGTGACTTGTTTTACACTGTTGGGTAATATTATTTAAGTCAATGCTAATCTTTTATGATATTTGTATTAATTTTGCATTGACATGAATTTATATTGTCTTGCACTCTCCTCCTCTATGTTTCAAACCTTGCACCACTAGTATGTCATTGCTTCTATTATTTTCTCACGTACATGTTGAAGCTTCCATGTAAATGAGACCCTTATCAATTGGCATTAACCCACCCATTCTTTATTTATTTTCTTATCTTTACTTCTGGGTTACTTTTCTTCCCTTTTTCTTTCAGGATGGCCACCCGGAAGGGAACCGGAAGACGTTTACATGAGGAGACAGACAAGTCTATCTGCACAATCTTTGGAGAAAAGCGTCAGTTGGAACAACCCGTCCACTTGTACATCTTAGCATGCACCGAGGACGGTGCAATCTTTAAGTGTGGGGAGGTCGATACCGATCTCCATGGGTTAGTTACCTTCTTCTCAATACCAATATTTTATTTTCCTTATTAGTTGTTGCATTTGCATATTTAATTGTATGTTTGTTTGATTTTATGCATTTAGTTACCACTTAGTTGAAGTAATATTTTCTTTTTCAAGAAATTTTTATAGTATTTCACTAATTTAAATTAAAAACTTTTTTTATTAAAACTTGTTTGAAGTTGTATTTGGAACATAGTTTAAAAAGCTAAGAACACACAACCTGTGAGATTTGAGCTTATTTATATGGTTACATTATTTAACCATAAATTTTTATTCTTGTGTGTTTTCTTCTCTATAATTGCAATCTTTGCTTTGTTCCATTCTATATGTCCACTATTCAGTGTATTTACATGCTTGCATATGATTGAGGCCATTATTTGTTATTAGCTCATTTATCCCAAATAAGCCTACCTTTTACATCACCCTTATTAGCCACTTTGAACTTTTTAACCCCCTTCTATTTTCATAACCACATTACTAGCCTTAAGCAGAAAAACAAAATAAAAATTCCAAGTTGAATCCTTGGTTAGCTTAAGATAGATATTGTGTATAATTTAAGTGTGGAGAATTTTATGGGAACATAGGATGATATGAAAAGTAGGGAATTAAATTGAATAAGTTATTTGAAAATTTGGGAAGCATGCTCATGTGAAATCAAAATAATTAAATTACCATGTGCATTGAAAAAAAATATATTAAGTAATTAAATAAGGGGATACAAAAAAAAAAGAGAAAAGAAAAGAGAAGAAAAATAATATTACCCCAAATTCAAAATAAAAAGGATCAATGCACATGGGACAAATTTAAAAAAAAAAAAAAGTTTGATACATGAGCATGTAACACAAAAGTGGAAAAAATTTGGGTAGCTAGGTAAAGCATTTTTTTTTTAATTATATAAAGTATGTATATGTTAGGTGAGATCTTAGACTAATCAAGGATTCACTTTATAAAGCTCACTTAGCCATATATATACCCTTACCCTTACCTTAGCCCCATTACAACCTTGAAAATACCTCATGATATTTGCATTGATACATTAAATATTGTTGATTGGTTAGATGAAGAACAAAGTTTTAGAAAGCATGACTAGAGAAGAGTAGAGTGGTTAACCCTAGACACTTGAGAGATTAGAGTAATATACACTACTAGTAAGGGTTCAATGCTTGATTCTATGTTCCCTGCTTTCATGAGCTATCTTCTTACAAGTTTACTTGTCTTTTATTGTATAATTTGAATTAGTGAAATCTGATTTATGTATATTCTTGGAGAATTTGATTTACTTTTAACCAAGTAGGTAGAAACATTTTTGCATGTAGTTGTATTCATATAGGTAGGTTGCATTTCATACATTCTATCATTCCTCTTCACTTTTATAGCTTCTCTTGAGCTTAGCATGAGGACATGCTAATGTTTAAGTGTGGGGAGGTTGATAAACCACTATTTTATGGTTTATTTTGTGCTCAATTGAGTGGTTTTTATTAACTCTTTACCCACTTATTCATACTATTTGCATGGTTTTACATTTGCCTTCCTAATTATGTGCTTTGATTGAAAACATGCTTCTTTGGCCTTAAGTTCCCTATGTTTAATCCTCTCTTATTACCATTAGATGCCTTGATATGTATGTTAAGTGATTTCAGAGATTACAGGACAGGAATGGCTCAGAGGATTGAAAGGAAGCATGCAAAAGTGGAAGGAATACAAGAAGTTGGAGAAATTGCTAAGCTGTCCAGCCTGACCTTTTCGCACTCAAACAGCTATAACTTTAGCTACAAAGGTCCAAACAATGCGGTTTCAGTTGCGTTGGAAAGCTAACGTTTGAGGCTTCAATGTGATATATAATATGCCATAGTTTCCTTAACGCTAGGCGACACGAACGCGCGCTCCACGCGGACGCATCACAGTGACGAAAAATCAGCGTGTTTGAATTCGCAACCAGCGAATTCTGGGTTGTTTCTGACCCAGTTTGCAGCCCAGAAAACACATATTAGAGGCTATAAAGTGGGGAAATCCATTCATTCATGATTACAAGCTCATAATTCACAGTTTCATAATTTTAGATGTAGTTTTTAGAGAGAGAGGTTCTCTCCTCTCTCTTAGGATTTAGTTTTAGGATTTAGGATTCAACTCTTCATCAGGTTTAATATTTCTTTTACTTTATATTTATCTCTTATTTTCAGATACTTTAATGCTTGTATTAGTTATGTTGCCTAATTGGCTTATGAACTTTTCCATGTTAAGATTTGAATATTTTATTTAATATAATTAAGGTATTTCAGATTTATCACTTCTTCTATTGTTTGTTATTAATTAATGTTCTAAGTTAGATCCTAACTTGATTTTAGAGTTGATTAATATTCGGAGACCCTTGAGTTGAATTACTCAAGAGTTAAATTGTAATTGGGTTTATCGTTGGCTGGCTCTCTAGTCACTAACACTAATCCTTCCCAAGGTAGAGGATTAGAACTTGTGAATAGAAGTAGACTTCCAACTTACTTGACTTTCTTTTACTTTACTTGGTAAAGGATAACTAAGTAGAAGCTACCTTCAATTATCAATTGATCTTGAGAAAAATCCAACAAGGATAGAACTTCCGATTAATCTTCTCCAGGTCAAGGGTTTTAATTTAATTACATAAAATCTCTTATTTATTTTTATTGCTTTAATTTATAAATATACCTGTGCCCATTGTCCAAACTTCAAAACCCCCAATTTACAAGACTCATAACCAATAATAAGAACATACTTCCCTGCAATTCCTTGAGAAGACGACCCGAGGTTTAAATACTCGGTTATCAATTTTAAAGGGGTTTGTTACTTGTGACAACCAAAACGTTTGTAAGAAAGGTTGATTGCTTGGTTTAGTAACTATACTTGCAATGAGAGTTTACTATAACTTCTAAACCATCAATCTTCAGTTCTTCAATAACCATAGCTTGCTTCAAGCCAACAATCTCTGTGGGATCGACCCTTACTCACGTAAGGTATTACTTGGATGACCCAGTGCACTTGCTGGTTAGTTGTGCGGAGATGTGAAAAGTGTGAATCACGATTTCCTACACTAATGCACAACATCCAACAAGAAATTTCCTAATCAAAGAAAAGGATTCAAATCACATGGTGGCCAAATCATGTAATTCAAAAGATTTAGAAAGCTTGATGGCAATTCTCATTCACTTGGTATTCACAGTTATTCAACAAAGAAGCTCCAAACCAAGTAGCAAAATATAACCTCAACAATAAAATTCAACAATGAATAACAAAAACAATTGTGCTAAAATAGCATTCAGTTAATAATAAGCAGCAATATATCGTAAACAAAATTAATAATCCAACACTTATAATGAAAAAGATAAAATTAAATGAAAATTAAACTAACTAAATAGCTAACTAACTAAACTAACTAATGGTTGATGGTGTGTGGTAGTGTTGGATGATGGATGAGAGAAGGAAAGAAGAGAAGAGAAGAAAGAAGAAGGAAAGGAATGGGAAGAAAAGAAGAAAAGAATGTGAAACAAGGCAATCCACGCGTGTGCCAAAAATAAAACTAAACCTATAAAGAAAAGGAAATTACCTAATCTAAGCAACAAGATAATCCGTCAGTTGTCTAAACTCGAACAATCCCTGGCAACCGCGCCAAAAATTTGGTGCGCGGAATTAAACTTCGCACAACTGAACCAGCAAGTGCACTGTGTCGTCCAAGTAATACATGAGTGAGTCAGGGTCGATCCCACGAGGATTGTGATTTGAAGAAAGCTATGGTTTTCTTGTAGATCTTAGTCAGGCGGATAGAAAAGTTCTTTGATTGTTTAAGACGCATAAAAAGAAAATAAATAAAACGTTACTCAGTTGATAGTGAATGCAATGATATGGAGATGGTTAAGGCTTGAAGATGCTTTGTTCTTTTGGATCTATCCGGTTTTACTGTCTTCTTCAACTGTGAATGATTTTTTCTATGGCAGGCTGTATGTGATCAACGCCTTTCTTAAGAGATCGCCAATGCTCCTCCAGATTTGAACCCCAAGGTTAGTGTGGATCCAGTCTGATTGAGGGTGAAGCTCCTGTAGTTCATTCTCCTCAGTGGTCCTACTCAAAACGCCACAGACAAGGTCGAATTTTCCGGATCAGAAAATGTTGCGCTCTTGGTTCTAGCCATTTCCACAATGACTCTAATCCCCCTATACCTCGGCTGAACTGGTGTCTCGAGAAGTTCCCAACGAAGCCGTGGATTAGCCGTCTTAGAGATGTATAATCAAGCTAGTGGTTCATCCTTATCCGATGAGAGACTCACTCTAAACCCATGTAGAATGAGATAACATTGTGCCGGTTTAACGCATTCATAATGATGAAGAACGAATATACATCTTAGAATAGAGAATCAAACACGTATTGAGATAGAACGGTAGTACTTTATTAATCCATAAAACTCAGCAGAGCTCCTCCCCTCAACCTAAGAGGTTTAGAAACTCATACTGCTAAAAAATACAATAAAAAACGTGTAAAGTGTCAAAAGGTCCCTCAAGATTGTAAAAGTTCTCAAATAAATACTAGACTAATGACTAAGGATTACATAAGAAGGGTAAAACAGTCTTTTAGTACAAAAATTCACTTCTAGGGCCCACTTGGTGAGTGTTTGGACTGAGCTTGATTGAGATCCACATTCTAGGAGGCTCCTTGGGCGTTGAACGCTGGCTAGAGGGTCCTTTTTGAGCGTTGGACGCTGGACGCCAGAATAAGGCAAGAGGCTAGCGTTGAACGCCAATTTTGGACCTTCAATTCTGAAGCAAAGTATGGACTATTATACATTGCTGGAAAGCTCTGGATGTTAGCTTTCCATAGCCGTTAAGAACTCTCCATTTGGACTTCTGTAGCTTCAGAAAAGCTTTTTTGAGTGCAAGGAGGTCAGATCCGGACAGCATCTGCAGCACTTTCTCTGTTTCTGAATTAGACTTTTGCTTCAGCTCCTCAATTTCAGCCATAAAATACCTGAAATTGCATAAAAACACACAAACTCATAGTAGAATCAAAAATGTGAATTTTACACTAAAACCTATGAAAACTTAATAAAACTTAAACAAAATATACTAAAAACTATATGAAAATGATGGCAAAAAATGTATAAAATATCCGATCATCAACTTACCTATGTGATTATTATGCTTACTTGCTAAATTTGTTACCTACTGTAATTGTATTCTACTTGTGTTTGCTTTGTCTGTATTTTGCTTATCTATGTGCGTGGTTCCATCAGAGTTGGTGGATTTGGAGGAAGGCGGATGATGGAGGGTTTGGATAGAGTTTTGGTTAAGTTTAGAAACCTTAGAGAACCTCCCCTGTTTATGCCTTATTTATGGTTGAAAAGAATAGTTTTAAGCTTGTAATCTATTGTCGGAAGTTCTAGGATCGCTCACCTTTGACTTTTTCGGGACCTTATATGGTAGTTATGTGGTCACCGTTACCATGTTGAGAACATCTGGTTCTCACCCCATACAATATTTGTGGTTTTCAGATGCAGGATGTGAGACACCTCGTCGAGGCATGCTGGGAGCTTTCAGAAGTGAATAATTGTTCTTGGAAGTTATATTTTGGTAGAGTTGTTATATATTTGAATCTCCATTGTATATATGTTTTATGTTTGTCCCTCTTAGAGGTTGACTCGGAGAAATAGGTTATCACTTTTCTGATTTGGGTTACTTTGGGGTGTATGTGTGTATATATACTCTGGCCGGTCTTAACTTCGTGAGCCGATACAGAAACTTTGTTATCTGTATCTTGGAACTCTTCTTTTATAGATTTATGTTTTGTTTTATTCTTATCCTATCCGGTTTACGTTTATCTCTTGCGTGAATGATGTGCTTTTCTGTTTGACGCTTTTGTTTAACTTTCCTTCAAAAGGCTCCTAGATATAAACCCTTTTCAACTACATTATGTATATATTTTACTTTAGAGGTCGTAGCGTCTCCCCACCTCTGTTTTACATCCTAGGTATAAAGTTCTGTGTGATAGGGTGTTATACGAGTTGGCGACAAACATGACGACTGACGACAGGCGAAGAGCTGCAAAATAGGACTAGAGAGCAAATATTGACAAACGAGGGGAGGACCCTCGAACACGACGAACCATGAGGATTGCGAACGACCATGAGAAACCTAGTGGCGATCTTGAGCGTGACGGACAACGGCGGTGAGATGGATAGCAGTGCGATGGAGGTTAGGGTTTTCAGAACTTTTTAAGCAAGAACTGTGAGATGGACGGATGACGGCAGAAACACGACTAAAGAGAACGAACAGACGAGTGAGACGATGAAGATTTTGTGCACCTGCGATTGGGGTGAACGAAGAGGCACACGACGATGAAGGACATAGCAACGGGGATCGGTTCGACCAGTTAGTTCAATCTCATTTTGAAAACATTAATTATAAAATATTCCAATCAACCACACCGATTCCGAGGGTCCAACATATCTCAGTGGATCCCACCAACTAACTCCTCAAACCCTCCATAGATGCCACGTGTCCAGCCTTAAAAAAACCTCCGCGTGTCCCTCTGGCAACAAATCCCATCCACTACTTAATGTTCCCGCTTCATTACCACTACCACCAGTCCACCACCAACACCTTTTCCTTCTTCTTCTTGTTGAATTAACTTCCACTTCTAAAATATGAACGACCACCATTTTATTACTTCTCTCAAAACCCTAACCCCACATATCACGTGCATGGCGGTGCACCGTAACCTACTCTATGCCGCATCCCTAAACCTCATCAACGTCTTCGACTTCTCTCACTACTACAGCCACGTCGACGCCTTCAACGACACCAACCCGTCCTCCGGTTTCGTCAAATCCATAACCTTCACCGCCACAAAAGTCTTCACCGCACACCAAGACCGAAAGATTCGAATCTGGTTCATCACCTCCTCAAAGCGACACCGTTTCCTGTCTTCCCTTCCAACCGTTAAAGACTGCATTCGCCGCTGCATCGTTCCGAGGAACTACGTCAGCGTCCGACGCCACCGTAGGAGCCTCTGGATCCAGCATTGCGACACCGTTTCGGGCTTGGCACTGAACAAAGGTCTCATGTATTCGGTTTCTTGGGACAAGAGCCTCAAGGTTTGGGACTTAAACGGTTACCGGTGTTTGGAGTCCGTTAAGGCGGCGCATGAGGACGCTATTAACGCCGTCGTGGTTGCAACTGACGGAACCGTTTACACGGCTTCGGCGGATGGGTGCATTAAGGTTTGGGAGAGGGATGATAAGGTGAAACGCCACGTGCTCGTGAGCACCGTGGGGAAGAAGAGATCGGGGGTTAATGCGCTTGCATTATCGGACGGTGGGGATTTGTTTTCTGGGGGATGCGATGGCGGGATCTGTAGGTGGGAGAGGAAGTGTAGTGTAAACAAAGGAAACGACGTCGTTTTGGTGGAGAGGTTGAGGGGTCACGGTGGGGCCATTTTGTGTATGATCAGCGTATGTGGTTTGTTGGTGAGTGGGTCATTGGATCGGACGGTCAGGATTTGGCAGAGGGAAAAGGAGAATAGTGGGTTCTGTTGCAGGCTTGTTTTGGAAGGGCATGAGAAACCGGTGAAGTCGTTGGTTGCGTTTTCAAAGGGTGAAGAAGGTGATGATGAGTCAAACGGTGTCGTTACGATCTTAAGTGGAAGCCTTGATGGGGATATTAGGGTGTGGAAGGTGTTTGGTTTGGCTTGAATGTAATTTCATTGATTTCTATAAGTTCTAACTACGAAGGCCTGATTTCCTTTCAACATTTTATGTGAGGAATTTATCTTGGCATACAAATATAAGAATCACATAAATATATGAGAGACATAGTCAGACCGAATCTTAGTAATTAAGTGGTAAAAGATGTAATATATAAAATACAATTTTCAGCTATTTACCAGTTTGAATCATTGTCCTAGTTGCCTAGGTTGAAAGTAAACTTGAAAATTATATATGGTAATAATTCTGTCGTGAATTTACGCACCCGTATAAGTTGAGTGATTGTATTATTAGTTTGTTACTTTCTTACAAGCTAGTAGCTGATGATATTGTACACAAAAATCAGCAATCCATATTCCAACATCATCAATAATATTGTTGAATGTTAGTTGATACCTGATAGTCACTAGTCAAGTCGTAGATTTCTATATTTATGTTCAACTTAATCCCTGTATTCTCTGCAGAGCAAGCCCGCAAAATGATGAGTTGATTATTTAACATATTCAACCAGTAGTCTATAATATAATTAAATTATTGTTAGTACTCTTGGTTGAATCTGTTTGACATTAACCCAGCTGGTTATCATAATATGTTTCAAAATGAAGGTATATTGCATGTGTTACATGCAACCATCTTTCTTTTATATATAGAAGATATTCGTCTGATGGTATACACCGGACCATATTGGTAGTGGCTTTAACAATTATGCAAGCTTTTCTTTCTTTTATTCATCATCCTTTAATTTAAAAATTCAGCTCGTACGGCCTTCTTGCTAGTACATTATACCTACACCAATTATAATTATGTATGTAGAAGTAATTAAATTAAGAAAAGAAGAAACCTCTAATGTTCACTTTTTTTTTGTAATGAAAATTGTTGTCTGGGATTGGAATATAAAGCAAAAATGTTAAAAGACTTCTTTTTCTTTTTGTAATGAGACTTCATTACATTTTGTTATAATCAAAGTTTTTTATACTAAGAATCAAATATTTAAAAATAAATAAATAAGTAAATAGTGCTAATGTAGCCGAATGAATATTCATTCTGCAATCTTGGTTTACTGAACATTATTTTCTGCACAAACTAAGTCTGAGTGTAACGAACGTGAATACATTGATGGAACAAATATGAGGAAGAAAAATCTGCGTATCATTCAGGCACTTGTTATTAAGCAAAATTTAATCAATTGCTTCTTGACTATCTCTAAAATGGAACTTTGTTATTCTTGCTGAAATGGAGTAACTGTAACTCTCATCAGTTGTTGATAGCAAATTAAATAAACTTGTCCTACAAACTTGTAAAATTTGTGAATGAAATAAACCAAAACTTCTATGTATTCTTGTATTCCTCAACCCCTATCCTCATAAAATTGGTATATTGGACTAACTATTTGCATAATAATGTGTAGTGTTTAACTAATAATAGTGGATCGTTACAAGAAAATAAAACATTTATAATAAAAAATTTGTATTAAATTTAAAATTATTATAAATTATAATTTTTTTAATAATAATTAATTATTATTATAGAATAAGAAATATTTTGTAATAACAAAAAATTTTGTTGTAAAACGTTTTAATATTTTGTAACGATAACATATTTTTTTGTTATAAATTATGTTAACTTTTGTATTGAATTTATTTTTTATTATAAAATATTATAATGTTTTGTAATAAAATATTATATTGTTACAAAAATTTAAAATATTTTATAACAAAAAATTAATTTGTTACAAAATAGAATATTTTTATAATAATTATTTATTTGTCACAAAATTCAAAAATTTATTGTAACTAATAAAAAATTATATTTTAAGATATTAAATGTAAGATTATGAATTTTCGAAAATTAAAATAATGAGTTAGTTATAATTAGGGCTAGCAATATATAGTACTCAACCCACTGTGGGTAGGGTAAAGCTCGGTCCGGGTATGCCTGTGGGTAGGGTAGGGTACGGGTTTATAGTGTACCCTACCCTACCTAGGGTAAAGCTCGGTCCGGGTATGCCTGTGGGTAGGGTAGGGTACGGGTTTATAGTGTACCCTACCCTACCTACCTGCATCTCATATATAATACATATTTTATAAAAATTGGGTATATAGTGAAGGAGATGAGAGTTGAATCTACAACCTCCCTCATGTAATGACTTGCAATAAATGAGCAACCACTAAACTAGTTAGTTAATTTAGTAATTTAGAGTATTAATTTTTATTTTTTATTTTATTAATATGTATGAAATTTGGAATGATTGAATTTTATATTTGTTTTGAAAAAAAATTAATATTTCTGTGGGTAGGGTATATAGTAGGGTAGGGTTTAGAATTTTAGGGTGTGGGTAAGGTTAGGGTTGAGAGATTCTTAACCTGCGGGTTGGGTAGGATAGAGTTTTAATGAAATTTTCAACCTGCGAATGGGTTAGGGTAGAGTCCAAACTCTACCCTATCCTACCTATTGCCAGCCCTAGTTATAATTTATTATATTTATTTAAGATTTTGTATTTAGAAAATTACTTCACTAAAAATATTTAAGTCAAATTGATGATACTTTGAGTTTAAAATTATTTTAGACTCATATAAATTTCATAATAAGTGGGTATTTTTTAATTTAAAATTTAAAATTTTAGTAATTAAGAAATAATGAGAATTTGATAATTTAATTTAAAAAATTAGAATTCATAGTTTAATTTTATGAACTAAAAAAACTAATTGGACTATCTCTAATTTTAAATTAAAGTTCTCATTTGAAATCAATTAGCAAGTTGATAAATAAATTGTATTCTTAAAATAGTTTTAATAGATTATATTTGATTTTCAATACTGCTCCATTATCTAATTTTATGCAAATTATTGTATTACCTTTATTCCTTTTAGCTAAATGTTATAATTTTTTATACCAAAACTGTGTCGTTTTGGTCATTAAAATAAAGAGAGAGAAACCTTAAACTAGGCTCGGTGTAACGCTCACTCCTTCTCCTTCCTCTCACCTCTGCCTTTCGGTCGAGTTCCTCCCTCACTCCTTCACCTGCTCCGTCCAGGCACACCCTGTCACTGTTGTCGTCGCAACTGCTCGAAGCTATTCCCAACTATGGTTTGATGATCGGGGAATTACACCAGTTTGAATTTTTTCACTTAAAATAACTTCCGTTGTAAGTATAGACCAAACCGGCAACCAACTCCCACCATCAAAGTTTAATTTTCAAATAAAAATAACCGAGAGTAATTAAATCTCGGGTCGTCTCCCTCGGACAATGCAATTAAGGTGTCACTTTCTTGGTTGTGAGAAAAAGGAGGTTTTAAAGTGAGGAACGAAAGATTAAAAGAACTAGGATATAAAAGAACTAAGAAAATGTCAAAATTGAAATTAGTGCAAGTAAAAAGGAAACTAGATAAAAAATTAGTGAAAATACTATAAATGCATAAAAGAGCCTTGACTTAGGAATGAGAATTAAGGAATCCTATCATCGTCATAACCACAACTATAGCAACTATGATGAGTCAATCTCGCTTCGTCAACCCCTAACATCAAGGAGTAAGTCAAGCAAATTTAGTTGACTGGTGCGTGAAATAAGAACTCGCACAACTGAACCAGCAAGTGCACTGGATCGTCCAAGTAATCCTAAGGTGAGTTAGGGTCGATCCTATGGGTTGGCTTGAATCAAGCTATGGACACCTTGTAGATCTTAGTCAGGTGATTAGAAAAGATAGTTTGTTGAGAGAAACGCATAAAACAAGAATATGGATGAAATTACTTAATTTGAGTGAAACCAGTGATAAGAGAACGATTGAGATTTCAGAGATGCTTCATTCTTCTGGATCAACCTTTCCTACTGTCTTCTCCAACTGTGAGTGGTTCTTTCCATAGCAGGCTATAAGTGATCAACGCTGGTTTAATGGCCGCCACTTTTCCTCTCTCAGGCCGAACACCAGGTTTAGTGTGCGCCCAATCTGAATGAGGGTGGAGCTCCTTTAGTTCATCCCCTTGATGATCCTACTCAAGTTGCCACAAACAAGATCGAATCTTCCAGATCAGAGAATGTTGCGCCTTTGGTTCTATCCTCTACCACAAAGACCCTAATCTCCCCATACCTCGGCTGAACTGGTGTTTCGAGAAGTCCCCAACGAATTCATGGATTAGCCGTCTAAGAGATGTATAATCAAGCTTGTGGTTCAGTAATATCTGGTTAAGGACTCACATTGAACCCATGTAGAATGAGGATAAGTGTCACGGTTCATCTCATTCATAAGGTTGAAGAACGAAGATACATCTTAGAATAGAGTCATACATGAATTGAATAGAACAGTAGTACTTTTATTAATCCATAAAAATCAGCAGAGCTCCTAACCTTAACCTTAGGAGATTAGTGACTCATACTGTACATAATAGTGTTAAAAAATAATGGGGGAGTAAGAAAATCAAAAGTTGGGTGATCTTCTCCTATATATACTAATATAATGACTAAGGATTACAGAAATAAGATAAACTAAGTTGATAGTGCGAAAATCCACTTTTGGAGCCCACTTGGTGAGTGTTTGGGATGAGCTTAAGTGTTTTCCACGTGCTAATGTCCCTTAGGGGCATTGAACGCTGGCTAGGGAGCCCCTTTTGGGTGTTGAAATCCAGTTGCTCTCCTGTGGGCACTGGACGCCAGGACTAGGGCTGGTGGCTGGCGTTGAACGCCAGTTTGGGGCCTTCATTTCCAAAACAAAGTATGGACTATTATATATTTCTGAAAAGCCTTGGATGTTAGCTTTCCCTAGCCATTGAGAGCGCACTATTTGAACTTTTGTAGCTCCAGAAAAGCTCCTTTCGAGTGCATGGAGGTCAGATCCTGACAGCATCTGCAGTCCTTTCTCTGCTTCTAAATCAGACTTCTACTCAAGCTCTTCAATTTTAGCCAGAAAATACCTGAAATCACCATAAAACACACAAACTCAAAGTAGAATCCAAAAATGTGAATTTTGCACTAAAACCTATGAAAACATAATAAAACTTAAACAAAACATAATGAAAACTATATGAAAATGATGCCAAAAAGCGTATAAAATATTCGCTCATCATTGACCTTAATCAATAAGTCCTAGCTAACTTACTAATTACTTAGTAAAAAGCTAGCGTCAATAGAAACAAGAATCAAGTAACTACCCAAGAATTACCTCTAAATGTCGGACATTATGACTCTAGTATCCTAGGAACTCATTTCCCAAGCCAAGGTGTGAAAATCTACTCAAAATTACCAAGTGGCATTTTCACAAACACTTGGTAGGCATGAAAGCAAAACATAAGAAATTGCAAAGGAAAATGAAAACTATAACCAAAATATTCACAATATCAACAATAAACATTCAAACAAACAAAGAAAATCATAAAATATTAAATTCATCAACCAAAACTTCAAAAAATTAAAATTGCATATATTAACAAAGTGACTTAAAATAGAAGAAAGTGTAGCAATAGTAGTAAAATTAAAAAGGAAATTAAAGAGTACTTACAATGAGATAGCAAAATCCAAGATCAAAGCTTAACTATAAAATGCTTCAATGGAAATTAAGTAAACCCTAAGAGAGAATTTTTCTATCTACACTCTCCTACTCCTAATGTGTTTTCTACCCTAAAAGAGAGCTTCCTAAAACTAATCCTAAGCTAATACCTTGATATGTGTTGATGTCTCCTTCATATAGCACCTCAAACCAGTTTCAACATACTCAAAATTGGGGCAAAGAGACCCAAAAATCGCGAGCCACGTGCTTCATTAATGAAATCACGCGTGTGTGCGTACGCACACTTGCTGGTTTTTGCACTTGTGCGTACGCACAACACTTGGTTGTGTGCTTCTCACTACAAGAAAATACGTCTATTGCAACGCTTTTAAAGCGTGGCAAAAAGCTGAAAAAAGCGTGGCGATAGCTTTTCGCCACACTTTTTGAGCTATCGCCCATTTTTAAAAGGGTCACAATTGCTAGCGTGGCGGTTGCTCTATCGCTACGCTTTTGATGACCTATCACCACGCTTTTTACATATTGCCACGCTTAAAAGCGTGGCCGTATGTGGGAAATATAGCCACGCTTTTAAACCGTGGCCGTATGTGGGAGATATAGCCACACTTTTAAAGCGTGGCCATATGTGAGATATGGCCACGCTTTTGAAGCGAGCCAATAGAGATAGATATGGCCACACTTTAAAAGCGTGGCGATAGAGATAGATATGGCCACGCTTTTAAAGCGTGGCAATAGCGAGATACGGTCACGCTTTTAAAACGTGGCGATAGCGAGATATACGGCCACGCTTTTAAAGCGTGACAATAGCCTTATTAAATTAAAAAAAAAAATCCTTTTTCTGATTTTACCTTCATCGCTGCACAATATAAATTTTCAATCCTTTTTTATCACGAAACCTATAAATATAGTATGCAATTTTTATTACAAGACAAATCAAACCCTAATTAGTGACATATACAATTTTTGTTATAATTATTTTATACATTAAAAAAGTAATACTCAAATACAAAATAAATCTCGAGTTCAAATTCTAAAACTAAACCATCTAAATGCATACTTTGATAAAGAACAAATAAATCTCTAAAACAGATCAAAATTTGCACAATTTATAGTTAAGGGAGTTCTAATTCAACACCCATCTAAATCCCAACTCCCACCTCACTCCAATTTAACACCATCAGCACAATGTTTGGTTGGTAACAAGCTCCATTTTGGAGAATAGCACTACAAAGCTCCATTCCCACAAGCATAATCTATTGCTTTCTGAAGTGCTTGATCACTACACCATCTTTGCATAAACAGTACAGCGATATATGGCAAATAATAAAAAAGAATAGTCAGCTTATACAACAATCAAAATATTCAATTCAGGAATAGCAAAATCAACAAGGGAACAAAAAACATGTTTAGAAATTTCCTTAACTAGCAACTAAAATTTACTCTCTCAACTAGAATTACATAGCATGTCTTTGATCATCATAGTAGAAATCCACCTCACAAGAACTTAAAGCAAGAAAAAACATGACTAGAAGATAATCAATTATAGGAACTCATGATGTCAGAGAAAACATACATGGATCAGCAGCTATGTACCTGGGTGACCGATAGTTAAGTAGTACCATGAGGGAAGGGTGAAAAGAACCCCCATCGGGGAGTAAAATAGAACATGAAATCGTAAGCTCCCAAGCAGTGGGAGGATCCCAGCCCGGGACTCTAACCGCGTGCCTGTTGAAGAATGAGCCGACGACTCATAGGCAGTGGCTTGGTTAAGGGAAACCACCGGTAGCAATAAAAAAACTATATCAGTTGCATGGTAGTTCCATCATACTGTATTATCATGCCATTACTACGTTTAATTTCTTTACAAGTAAGTACAATTACAGTGCTAATCACTTCTGATCTTTCTAATTTGAAACTTCAAAAATAGAAAGACTTACTTCAATATTAAGGCACTGTTCTGGGGAATTGTGTACAGCTTAACATAGGCACTGTCTCTGGACTACAAAATATAAGAAAACATTGAAACGATAGAGATGTACAAATAAGTTTGTATGTCATATAGCAGAGGCATCTTATATATTTATGTATTTGTCTATTTATTAAAATAAGTTTATATCTTTTCATTTTTATATAGTCTCCTAGCTAGCCTAACCTAACGAAAAAGTGTGTATATAAAAAATGATCTATTTAAAGCAGTTAACTATCATATAGGCCTCTAGTACAACTAATATGAAAGCAGGACTGTCAAGTATTTTCCATAAAATGAAATAGGAAAAAAAATATTTTCCATAAAACCCCTTATTACACCTAGCAACTTTTCATTTCCGTACATGTTCCCTCCAATCTTTTCAGCGCACGAAAGCGGTTAACTATCATTTTCGTACATATTTGCACTCACCTGCCAAGTAAATTTTGTAATATAATTTATATATATTCGATTAGATATTATGATTTTTGCTAAAAAAATCAATTAATTACTACTAGATCAAGTCTTTTTTGTCTTTAATTTGAGTAGTATTTTACATGAATATATATATATATATATATATATATATATATATATATATATATATATATATATATATATATATATATATATTAACGGTTCTCACATATCATCTTCGCATAAATTTTTTTCTAAGAACTATTGAAACATGATTAAAGAATATCCTAATGGAAGTGTTTAATATTTCTTGCAACTTTCTGTCAATAATCCACAAATTAACTATACAGAAAAGAAAATTGATACCTGAACTATACCGCCAAGACCTTGCTTTTTGGCTTCTCAATGCTGTAAGCAGTAGGCCAAAGGACAGAACCAAAGCAAACATGCCATTTCCAAATCTCCATTGTAAGAACCACAACTAATCAACCGGTTAATTAAGTTATTATAATACACAGATTAGACTCCGAAAAGTTAAAGAGAGAATTAGAAGATTTAAAGGTGATTTTTGGACTCAGAAGGTATTTTTGAGTCAGAAAATGTGTTTTCTACGAAAAATCGTAAAAAATTACAAACCGGCAGTCGAACCGGTTGAACCATTTCAAGTCTGCCTGGTTCTGCGCGAGAAAAAGTGGAAATAATCAAAAACCTTAGAAAAACATTAGAAATGGAAAACTGGGCGTTAACTTTAAAGGTTTGGCTCGCAGTTGGGCCAAACGGGCTAAAAACGCTAACGGGTTGGACTGGGCCCAAGTTGGGCCCAAGCCCAAGATATATAAGGTTCATTTAATAAACCATCACCTCATAAACACACACAAACTTCAGATTTGAAAGAGGGAAGGAGAGGAAGAAGAGAATACTATTCACACCTCTCTATGGCTACGCTTTTTAAGCGTAGCAAAAAAAGCATGGCCAAATCTCTAATCAATTGCCACCTTCATAAAAGCGTGGCCATTAATCCTTTTCGCCACGCTTTTGAAGCGTAGCAAAAAAAGTGGCCAAATCTCTCTTCAATTGCCACCCTCATAAAAGCGTGGCTATTGACCACTTTTGGCCATGCTTTTAAAGCGTGGCAAAAAAAAGTATGGCCATAGGCCTTTTTTCTTGTAGTGACAGATAGAAAACCAAGCTGAAATATTACTGCACAAACAACAAAAAAAGGAAACTCCAATTGATCTCAGAGAAAATAGTATCGTCCTAATAAAAAGGACAATGTATTAAATTCACAAGCTAAAACTAATTCAAAAGCTAATTTGAATGAATAAGTAAAACTCATTATTCCAATTAATTAAAACCTAATTTTAATTTCACCAAACTAATAAGAGGCATCACAAAAATAAGCGACATAAGTTTAATGCAATTGAAAGAAACTCAGTCACTAAACTCAACTAAAATCTTCTAACAACTCAAGCACTCTTAATCTCACCTTACTTAACCTAATATAACATTGTTTAATTTTACATCCATTAAAATAACATAACAAATCCTAATCACACAATTCATTAAACAAATTTAACCACTGATTTAACAAAAATCCTAACAAAATGCGAAAGTCACAAATTAATATGAAAAAAATAAAATAACCATACCAACAATAAATCTGATAATAGTGGTTGTAGGGTCTCTTTAACGTGGTGGTGATAGAGGTAGCAGTGACGCCAATGTGAACAACAACCACGGCGGAGGATGCGGCGGGGACAGCAGCAGCAACAGCTGGATCGACAATGACGTGCCGTGGTGGCACCAGCGGGTGCTCCAGGCTGTGCCGACAATGACGAGCAGCTCTTGTCGGTGGCGACGGCGAGAGTTTGATGGCAAGGGAGAGAGAAGAAGAGGAGAGAGAGAAGAGAAAGAGCGCATTCGAACAAGTGAGAGGAAAGGGTTTCGCGTTTGAATTTTAACCTAATTTTACTGTCAGATTTACTGGTAGATTTTTCTGATGGTAAATCACCAAAATGACGCATTTCATTAAACCGTGATACCAGCGAAATATACCGACAAAAAATTTGATGGTAACATTGGCGCAGATGAGGTATAATTTTGCGCCAATAATTACCTTCGGCTTTAGCAAAGGAAAATCTATTCCGACGGTAACGTTTTATCGCGACGAATTTCTCCTCCTTTCCATCGGAAAACGCGACATTAAATCCGCCGGTACAGTTCGACACTAAATCCGATGATAATTCAAACGATACTCAGCATTTTTCTTGTATTGATTTATTTTATAACAATTTTTTTTAAAACAAATTACACACATAATATACCAAATTGTATTTTTTTAATTATTTGATATATTAACTAATTTACTGGGCAAGTTAATATTTATATAATATATAATAACATAGATAATTCAAACATCTTTCATTTAACTAAGATTATTTTAAAGCAAAATAGCATTAAATCTAGTTCTATAAGTTCAATCACAATACAAAAGTTCTATATAGACTAATGTCTCGATGAATCAAAATATTATTGAGCCCTGCAGCTAGCATGTTGTCATCATTTTGATACTCCTATAAATATAAAAAAAACAAATAAAAAATAAGAAACATAAAATATTACTAATTAAAATTATAACATCAATCATCTACCAATCAATCTCTCAATTCAATGCCATGGTAAATCTAAATATCTGATATCTTACATATATTAGCATGATTCTAAAGACAATCTTAAATAATCAAAGTATATATAAGCTTGGATCTCTCATATGAAGATAAAAAAATAAACAAAAAACCAAAAGACCCAGGTTCTCATGATTAAGCACTCCACAATTATTATATTATGAAAGAATGAATAGCAATTATAGATTATAACATAGCTTTCGAATTCTTTTGATGTTTTGGTATTGTTTAATACTAATAATTGAATTAAAGAAGGTATAATAAATCAAATAAAAGCTTCATAGAAAATAAATTGAATTGAATTAAAAAATGACAAATATATAAATTATATATGACTCAAAGTGGCCTTCAAATTGCAGGAGATTTTCATTAGAAGCAAGATGATGCGTATTTTTGCAAATTACTATCGGCAAGTATATCGAGTCGTATCAAGTAATACCAAGGGAGTGGGTTATTATTCCCATGGAGATTAACGGACTAAGCAAGTAATGGTCAATTGATTAATCTAGTCAGACGGACTAAGCACGAAATTGTGATCATCAATGGCGCCATCAACATGGTACGCTCAATTGTAATCTCAACTTTTTATCACAACTTCGATACAACTAACCAGCAAGTGCACTGGGTCGTCCAAGTAATAAACCTTACGCGAGTAAGGGTCGATCCCACGGAGATTGTTGGTATGAAGCAAGCTATGGTCACCTTGTAAATCTCAGTCAGGCGGATATAAAATAGTTATGGAGTTTTCGAACATAAATAATAAATAGATAGAAAATAAGGATAGAAACACTATGTAATTCATTGGTGAGAATTTCAGATAAGCATATATAGATGCTTTTGTCCCTCTGAATCTCTGCTTTTCTGCTGTCTTCACCCAATCAGTCTCACTCCTTTCCATGGCTGGCTTTATGTAAGGGCATCACCGTTGTCAATGGCTACATCCCATCCTCTTGTGAAAATGGTCCAAATGCTCTGTCACAGCACGGCTAATCATCTGAGGTTCTCGATCATGCTGGAATAGGATTCACCCTCCTTTTGCGTCTGTCACTACGCCCAGCACTCGCGAGTTTGAAGCTCGTCACAGTCATTCAATCCCTGAATCCTACTCGGAATACCACAAACAAGGTTTAGACTTTCCGGATTCTCATGAATGCCGCCATCAATCTAGCTTACACCACGAAGATTCTGATTAAGAGATCTAAGAGATACTCATTCAATCTAAGGTAGAACGAAAGTGGTTGTTAGGCACGCATTCATAAGGAATGATGATGATTGTCACGTTCATCACATTCAGGTTGAAGTGCGAATGAATATCTTAGAAGCGGAACAAGTTGAATTGAATAGAAAAATAGTAGTACTTTGCATTAATCTTTGAGAAACAGCAGAGCTCCACACCTTAATCTATGGAGTGTAGAAACTCTACCGTTGAAAATACATAAGTGATAATGGAGTTCATTGGTCTCGGCCCCAGAGGGGAACCGGAGTAACCAAGACTGCGAAAACAATGATAAAAAGTTTTATTTATACTAAACTAGTCACTAGGGTTTACAAAAGTAAGTAATTGATGCATAAATCCACTTCCGGGGCCCACTTGGTGTGTGCTTGGGCTGAGCTTGAATGTTACACGTGCAGAGGCTCTTTCTGGAGTTGAACGCCAGGTTGTAACGTATTTCTGGCATTCAACTCTGGTTTGTGACTTGTTTCTGGCGTTTAACTCCAGACAGCAGCATAGAACTGGCGTTCAACACCCTTTTACGTCGTCTAAAATCGGCCAAAGTATGGACTATTATACATTGCTGGAAAGCCCTGGATGTCTACTTTCCAACGCAATTGGAAACGCGCCATTTTGAGTTCTTTAGATCCAGAAAATCCACTTTGAGTGCAGGGAGGTCAGAATCCAACAGCATCAGCAGTCCTTCTTCAACCTCTGAATCTGATTTTTGCTCAAGTCCCTCAATTTCAGCCAGAAAATACCTGAAATCACAGAAAAATACACAAACTCATAGTAAAGTCCAGAAATGTGAATTTAACATAAAAACTAATGAAAACATCCCTAAAAGTAACTAGATTCTACTAAAAACATACTAAAAACAATGCCAAAAAGCGTATAAATTATCCGCTCATCACAACACCAAACTTAAATTATTGTTTGTCCCCAAGCAACTAAAAATCAAATAGGATAAAAACAAGAGAATATACTATAAATTCCAAACTATCAATGAAACATAGCTCCAATTAAATGAGCGGGACTTGTAGCTTTTTGCCTCTTGAATAGTTTTGGCATCTCACTTTATCCATTGAGGTTCAGAATGATTGGCATCTATAGGAACTCAGAGTTCAGATAGTGTTATTGATTCTCCTAGTTCAGTATGATGATTCTTGAACACAGCTATTTTATGAGTCTTGGCCGTGGCCCTAAGCACTTTGTTTTCCAGTATTACCACCGGATACATAAATGCCACAGACACATAATTGGGTGAACCTTTTCAGATTGTGACTCAGATTTGCTAAAGTCCCCAATTAGAGGTGTCCAGGGTTCCTAAGCACACTCTTTTTTTTTCTTTGGACCTTGACTTTAACCGCTCAGTCTCAAGTTTTCACTTGACACCTACACGCCACAAGCACATGGTTAGGGACAACTTGGTTTAGCCGCTTAGGCCAGGATTTTATTCCTTTAGGCCCTCCTATCCACTGATGCTCAAAGCCTTGGGATCCTTTTTATTTGCCCTTGCCTTTTGGTTTTAAGGGTTATTGGCTTTTTGCTCTTGCCTCTTGGTTATAAGAGCTTTTGGCTTTTTCTGCTTGCTTTTTATTTTTATTTTTTTTCGCTATTTTTTTTCTTTTTTTCTGCAAGCTTTATTCTTTGCTGCTTTTTCTTGATTCCAGAATAATTTTTATGATTTTTCAGATTATCAAATAACATTTCTCCTTGTCATCATTCTTTCAAGAGCCAACATATTTAACATTCTTAAACAACAACTTCGAAAGACATATGCACTGTTCAAGCATTCATTCAGAAAACAAGAAGTATTGTCACCACATCAATATAATTAAACTAAGTTCAAGGATAAATTTGAAACTCATGTACTTCTTGTTCTTTTGAATTAAAACAGTTTTCATTTAAGAGAGGTGATGGATTCATAGGACATTCATAACTTTAAGACAAAGTTACTAATTACTAATGATCATGTAATGAAGACACAAACATGGATAAGCACTTAACATAGAGAAAACGAAAAACAGAGAATGTAAGAACAAGGAATGAGTCCACCTTAGTGATGGTGGCGTTTCCTTCTTGAGGAACCTATGATGTCCTTGAGCTCTTCTATGTCTCTTCCTTGTCTTTGTTGCTCCTCCCTCATTGCTTTTTGATCTTCTCTTATTTCATGAAGGATGATGGAGTGCTCTTGATGTTCCACCCTTAGTTGTCCCATGTTGGAACTTAATTCTCCTAGGGAGGTGTTGATTTGCTCCCAATAATTTTGTGGAGGAAAATGCATTGGAGGCATCTCCGGGATCTCATGGTGATGAGCTTCATGCGCCTCTTGAGCTCCATGAATGGGCTCTCTTGCTTGCTCCATCCTTTTCTTAATGATGGGCTTCTCTTCCTCAATGGGAATGTCTCCTTCTATGGAAGCTCCAGCTGAGTAACAGAGATGGTAAATAAGATGAGGAAAAGCTAGCCTTGCCATGGGGGAGGACTTTTCGGCTATTTTATAGAGTTCAAGGGAGATGACTTCATGAATTTCTACTTCCTCTCCAATCATGATGCTATGAATCATGATGGCCCGATCCACAGTAACTTCGGATCGATTGCTGGTGGGGATGATGGAGCGTTGTATGAACTCTAACCATCCTCTAGCTACAGGCTTGAGGTCCAGTCTTCTTAGTTGAACCGGCTTGCCTTTGGAGTCAATCTTCCATTGAGCTCCTTCCACACATATATTCCTAAGGACTTGGTCCAACCTTTGATTAAAATTGACCCTTTTAGTGTAGGGGCGTGCATCTCCTTGCATCATAGGCAAGTTAAACGCCAACCTCACATTTTCCGGACTAAAATCTAAGTATTTCGCCCGAACCATTGTAATATAATTCTTTAGGTTTGGGTTCTTACTTTGATCATGGTTCCTAGTGATCCATGCATTGGCATAGAACTCTTGAACCATTAGGATGCTGACTTGTTGGATGGGGTTTATTAGAACTTCCCAACCTCTTCTTTGGATTTCAAGTCGGATCTCCGGATACTCATTCTTCTTGAGCTTGAAAGGGATTTCGGGGATCACCTTCTTCTTGGCCACAACATCATAGAAGTGGTCTTGATGAGCTTTGGAGATGAATCTTTCCATCTCCCATGACTCGGAGGTGGAAGCTTTTGTCTTCCCTTTCCCTTTTCTAGAGGATTCTCCGGTCTTGGGTGCCATCAATGGTAATGGAAAAACAAAAAGCTTATGCTTTTACCACACCAAACTTAGAATATTGCTCGCCCTCGAGCAAGAGAAGAAAGAATAGATGAAGAAGAAGAAGAAAATATGGTGGAGAGGAGGGAGATGTGTTTCGGCCAAGAAGGGAAAGAGAGGGTTGTTTTGTGTGAAAATGAAGAAGAATGGAGGGCTTTATATAGGGAAGGGAGGGGGGTAAGGTTCGGCCATATAGGGTGGGTTTGGGTGGGAAATTGATTTTGAATTTTGAAGGTAGGTGGGGTTTATGAGGTAGGTTTATGGGGAAGAGTGGATGGATGTGAGTGGTGAAGTGGTGATAGGGAAGAGAGATTGAGGTGATTGGTGAAGAGTTTTGGGGAAGAGTGTTTATGGGATTATGTGAAAGAGGGGTGAGAAGAAGTGAGTGGAGGTAGGTGGGGATCCTGTGGGATCCACAGATCCTGAGATGATCCTGTGGGGTCCACAGATCCTGAGGTGTTCAAGGATTTACAACCTTGCACCAAATTAGGCATGCAAAATGCCCTTGCACACAACTCTGGGTGTTCAGTGCCAGATTGATGCTTGTTCTGGGCGTTGAACGCCCATTTGTGGCCCATTTCTTGCGTTGAACGCCAGA
Organism: Arachis hypogaea; assembly: GCF_003086295.3. Taxonomy (NCBI): domain Eukaryota; kingdom Viridiplantae; phylum Streptophyta; class Magnoliopsida; order Fabales; family Fabaceae; genus Arachis; species Arachis hypogaea. The sequence goes on along the minus strand of NC_092046.1, from coordinate 64,559,922 downwards.
ACCATGCTTGTTCTGGGCGTTCAGCGCCAGCTCTTCTCCAGGGTGCATTTTTGGCGTTCAAACGCTCAGATGCTGCCCATTTCTGGCGTTCAGCGCCAGAACCATGCTCTGTTATGGCGTTGAACGCCCAAAAGATGCTTCTTACTGGCGTTTAAACGCCAGTAAGGTCTTCCTCCAGGGTGTGATTTTTCTTCTGCTGTTTTTGATTCTATTTTCAATTTTTATATTTATATTGTGACTCCACATGATCATGAACATAATAAAACATGAAAGAACAAGAAAAATAAAATTAGATAAATGAAAATTAGGTTGCCTCCCAACAAGCGCTTCTTTAATGTCAATAGCTTAACAGTGGGCTCTCATGGAGCCTCACAGATGTTCAGAGCATTGTTGAGATCTCCCAACACCAAACTTAGAGTTTGGTTGTGGCCTCCCAACACCAAACTTAGAGTTTGACTGTGGGGGCTCTGGTTGACTATGTTTTGAGAGAAGCTTTTTATGCTTCCTCTCCATGTTTACAGAAGGATGACCTCAAGTTTTAAATACAAGGGAGTCCTCATTCAATTGAAGGACTAATTCTCCTCTGTCAACATCAATCACAGCTCTTGCTGTGGCTAGGAAGGGTCTTCCAAGGATGATGGATTCATCCTCATCCTTCCCAGTATCTAGGACTATGAAATCAGCAGGGATGTAAAGGCCTTCAACCTTTACTAACATATCCTCTACTTGTCCATAAGCCTGTTTTCTCGAATTGTCTGCCATCTCTAATGAGATTTTAGCAGCTTGCACCCCATAGATTCCCAGTTTCTCTATTACAGAGAGGGGCATGAGGTTTATCCCTGAACCAAGGTCACACAGAGCCTTTTCAAAGATCATGTTGCCTATGGTACAAGGTATTACGAACTTTCCAGGATCCTGTTTCTTCTGAGGCAATCTCAGTTGATCCAAATCACTTAGTTCATTGGTGAACAAGGGAGGTTCATCTTCCCAAGTCTCAATACCAAATAATTTGGCATTCAGCTTCATGATTGCACCAAGAAACTTGGCAGCTTGTTCTTCAGTAACATCCTCATTCTCTTCAGAAGAGGAATACTCATCAGAGCTCATGAATGGCATAAGGAGGTTCAATAGAATCTCTATGGTCTCTAGATGAGTCTCAGATTCCTTTGGTTCCTCAGAGGAAAACTTCTTATTGATCACTGGACGTCCCAGGAGGTCTTCCTCCTTGGGATTCACGTCCTCTCCCTCCCTTACAGGTTCGGCCATGGTAATTAATTCAATGGCCTTGCACTCTCCTTTTGGATTCTCTTCTGTATTGCTTGGGAGAGTACTAGGAGGGATTTCAGTGATCCTTTTACTCAGCTGGCCCACTTGTGCCTCCAAATTTCTAATGGAAGACCTTGTTTCATTCATGAAACTTACAGTGGCCTTGGACAGATCAGAGACTAAGTTTGCTAAATTAGAGGTATTTTGTTCAGAGTTCTCTGTCTGTTGCTGAGTGGATGATGGAAAAAGTTTACTATTGTTAAACCTATTTCTTCCACCATTATTAAAGCCTTGTTGAGGCTTTTGTTGATCCTTCCATGAGAGATTTGGGTGATTTCTCCATGATGGATTATATGTATTTCCATATGGTTCACCCATATAATTTACCTCTGCTATTGCAGGGTTCTCAGGATCATAAGCTTCTTCTTCAGAAGATGCCTGAGTACTGTTGGATGCAGCTTGCATTCCATTCAGACTCTGAGAAATCATATTGACTTGCTGAGTCAATATTTTATTCTCAGCCAATATGGCATTCAGAGTATCAATTTCAAGAACTCCCTTCTTCATAGGCATCCCATTACTTACAGGATTCCTCTCAGAAGTGTACATGAACTGGTTATTAGCAACCATGTCAATGAGTTCTTGAGCTTCTGCAGGTGTTTTCTTTAGGTGAATGGATCCACTTGCAGTGGTATCCAATGACATTTTAGCTAATTCAGACAGACCATCATAGAATATGTCCAGGATGGTCCATTCTGAAAGCATGTCAGAAGGACACTTTTTGGTCAGTCCTTTGTATCTCTCCCAAGCTTCATAGAGGGATTCACCTTCTTTCTGTCTAAAGGTCTGAACATCCACTCTAAGCTTACTCAGCTTTTGAGGAGGAAAGAACCTGGCTAAGAAATCCTTGACCAGCTTATCCCAAGAGTTTAGGCTATCCTTAGGTTGAGAGTCCAACCATACTCTAGCTCTGTCTCTTACAGCAAAAGGGAAAAGCATGAGCCTATAGACTTCAGGATCTACTCCATTAGTCTTAACAGTATCACATATCTGCAAGAATTCAGTTAAGAACTGAAAAGGATCTTCAGATGGAAGTCCATAAAACTTGCAGTTCTGCTGCATCAGAGAAACTAATTGAGGTTTCAGCTCAAAATTGTTTGCTCCAATGGCAGGAATGGAGATGCTTCTTCCATGTAAATTGGAATTAGGTGCAGTAAAGTCACCAAGCATCCTCTTTGCATTATTATTATTTTCGGCTGCCATCTCCTCTTCCTGTTCGAAAATTTCTGAAAGGTGCTTGCTGGATTGTTGTAATTTAGCTTCTCTTAGTTTCCTCTTCAGAGTCCTTTCAGGTTCTGGATCTACTTCAACAAGAATGTTCTTGTCCTTGCTCCTGCTCATATGAAAAAGAGGGACAGAAAAATAATAATAATAGGGGTCCTTTTTACCATAGTATAGAGGTCCCTGTGTGAGTAGAAGAAAAGAAGAAAAAAAGAGAGAAAGAGAATTTTCGAAAATAATTTTTGAAAAAGAGTTAGTGATTTTCAAAAATAGTTTTTGAAAAAGGTTAATAATTTTTTCGAAAATTAAAATAAAAAATTAAAATAATTAGTTAATTAAAAAGAAATTTTGAAAAAGAGGGAAGATATTTTCGAAAATTAGAGAGAGAGAGAGTTAGTTAGGTAGTTTTGAAAAAGATAAGAAACAAACAAAAAGTTAGTTAGTTAGTTGAAACAAATTTGAAAATCAATTTTGAAAAGATAAGAAGATAGGAAGTTAGAAAAAATATTTTAAAATCAAATTTTTGAAAAAGATAAGATTTTGAAAAAGAAAAGATAGAAAGATATTTTTGAAAAGATATGATTGAAATTAGTTTTGAAAAAGATTTGATTTTTAAAATCACAATTAATGACTTGATTCACAAGAAATCACAAGATATGATTCTAGAACTCAAAGTTTGAATCTTTCTTAACAAGCAAGTAACAAACTTGAAATTTTTGAATCAAAACATTAATTGATGAGGATATTTTCGAAAATTATGAGATAAAAGTAAGAAAAAGATTTTTGAAAAATATTTTTATAATTTTCGAAAATAAAAAAAGAAAAATGAAAAAGATTTGATTTTTGAAAAAGATTTTGAAAAAGATAAGATTTTTAAATTGAAAATTTGATTTGACTTATAAAAACAACTAGATTTTAAAAAGTTTTGAAAAATTCAACTCAAATTTTCGAAATTTATGAGTGAAAAAGGGAAAGATATTTTTTTGATTTTTGAATTTTTTATGATGAGAGAGAAAACAACAAAATGATGCAATGCATGAAAATTTTTTAGATCAAAACATGAATGCATGCAAGAATGCTATGAATGTCAAGATGAACACCAAGAACACTTTGAATGTCAAGATGAACACCAAGAACATATTTTTGAAAATTTTTATATGCAAAGAAAACATGCAAGACACCAAACTTAGAAATCTTTCATGTTTAGACTCTATGGATGCAAGAATGCATATGAAAAACAAGAAAAGATGCAAAACAAGAAAACATCAAGATCAAACAAGAAGACTTACCAAGAACAACTTGAAGATCATGAAGAACACCATGAATGCATGAATTTTTCGAAAAATGCAAGATGAACATGCAATTGACACCAAACTTTAAATCTGACTCAAGATTCAAACAAGAAATACAAAATATTTTTGATTTTTATGATTTTCTAATTTTTTTTGGTATTTTTCGAAAATTAATTTGAAAAAGAAAAATAAGGATTCCAAAATTTTTAATATGAATTCCAAGAATCTTGTACTCTTAGTCTAAAGCTCCAATCTGAGGGTTAGGCATGGCTTACTAGCCAGCCAAGCTTTAGAAGATATTTATACTTTTCATGTATAGAGCAACTAAGTGTGTGAGAATCAACAAGCTCTTGTGATGATAAGTTGAAACCCCAGTCCAAAAGATTAGATATGGCTTACAGCCAGCCAGGATTCAACAAATCATCATGAAACACTAGAATTCATTCTTAAAAATTCTGAAGAAAAATATATTTTTGAAAACATTGATTTTAAAAAAAAAATTTTTTTCGAAAACAAAGGAGAAATTTTTGAAAGATTTTTGAAAAATTTTTTTGAAAATAAAACAAAAAGAAAATTACCCAATCTGAGCAACATGATGAACCGTCAGTTGTCCAAACTCGAACAATCCCCGGCAACGGCGCCAAAAACTTGGTGCACAAAATTGTGATCATCAATGGCGCCATCAACATGGTACGCTCAATTGTAATCTCAACTTTTTATCACAACTTCGATACAACTAACCAGCAAGTGCACTGGGTCGTCCAAGTAATAAACCTTACGCGAGTAAAGGTCGATCCCACGGAGATTGTTGGTATGAAGCAAGCTATGGTCACCTTGTAAATCTCAGTCAGGCGGATATAAAATAGTTATGGAGTTTTCGAACATAAATAATAAATAGATAGAAAATAAGGATAGAAACACTTATGCAATTCATTGGTGAGAATTTCAGATAAGCGTATAAAGATGCTTTTGTCCCTCTGAATCTCTGCTTTTCTGGTGTCTTCACCTAATCAGTCTCACTCCTTTCCATGGCTGGCTTTATGTAAGGGCATCACCGTTGTCAATGGCTACATCCCATCCTCTTGTGAAAATGGTCCAAATGCTCTGCCACAGCACGGCTAATCATCTGAGGTTCTCGATCATGCTGGAATAGGATTCACCCTCCTTTTGCGTCTGTCACTACGCCCAGCACTCGTGAGTTTGAAGCTCGTCACAGTCATTCAATCCCTGAATCCTACTCGGAATACCACAGACAAGGTTTAGACTTTCCAGATTCTCATGAATGCCGCCATCAATCTAGCTTACACCACGAAGATTCTGATTAAGAGATCTAAGAGATACTCATTCAATCTAAGGTAGAATGGAAGTGGTTGTCAGGCACGCGTTCATAAGGAATGATGATGATCGTCACGTTCATCACATTCAGGTTGAAGTGCGAATGAATATCTTAGAAGCGGAACAAGTTGAATTGAATAGAAAAACAGTAGTACTTTGCATTAATCTTTGAGAAACAACAGAGCTCCACACCTTAATCTATGGAGTGTAGAAACTCTACCGTTGAAAATACATAAGTGATAATGGAGTTCATTGGTCTCGGCCACAGAGGGGAACCGGAGTAACCAAGACTGCGAATACAATGATAAAAAGTTCTATTTATACTAAACTAGTCACTAGGGTTTACAGAAGTAAGTAATTGATGCATAAATCCACTTCCGGGGCTCACTTGGTATGTGCTTGGGCTGAGCTTGAATGTTACACGTGCAGAGGCTCTTTCTGGAGTTGAACGCCAGGTTGTAACGTATTTCTAGCGTTCAACTCTGGTTTGTGACTTGTTTCTGGCGTTTAACTCCAGACAGCAGCGTAGAACTGGCGTTCAACGCCCTTTTACGTCATCTAAACTTGGCCAAAGTATGGACTATTATACATTGCCGGAAAGCCCTGGATGTCTATTTTCCAACGCAATTGAAAGAGCGCCATTTTGAGTTTTGTAGCTCTAGAAAATCCACTTTGAGTGAAGGGAGGTCAGAATCCAACAGCATCAGCAGTCCTTCTTCAACCTCTGAATCTGATTTTTGCTCAAGTCCCTCAATTTCAGCCAGAAAATACCTGAAATCACAGAAAAACACACAAACTCATAGTAAAGTCAAGAAATGTGAATTTAACATAAAAACTAATGAAAACATCCCTAAAAGTAACTAGATTCTACTAAAAACAATGCCAAAAAGTATATAAATTATCCGCTCATCACAACACCAAACTTAAATTGTTGCTTGTCCCCAAGTAACTAAAAATCAAATAGGATAAAAAGAAGAGAATATACTATAAATTCTAAACTATCAATGAAACATAGCTCCAATTAAATGAGCGGGACTTGTAGCTTTTTGCCTCTTGAATAGTTTTGGCATCTCACTTTATCCATTGAGGTTCAGAATGATTGGCATCTATAGGAACTCAGAGTTCAGATAGTGTTATTGATTCTCCTAGTTCAGTATGATGATTCTTGAACACAGCTATTTTATGAGTCTTGGTCGTGGCCCTAAGCACTTTGTTTTCCAGTATTACCATCGGATACATAAATGCCACAGACACATAATTGGGTGAACCTTTTCAGATTGTGACTCAGCTTTGCTAAAGTCCCCAATTAGAGGTGTCCAGGGTTCTTAAGCACACTCTTTTTTTTTCTTTGGACCTTGAATTTAACCGCTCAGTCTCAAGTTTTCACTTGACACCTACACGCCACAAGCACATGGTTAGGGACAACTTGGTTTAGCCGCTTAGGCCAGGATTTTATTCCTTTAGGCCCTCCTATCCACTGATGCTCAAAGCCTTGGGATCCTTTTTATTTGCCCTTGCCTTTTGGTTTTAAGGGTTATTGGCTTTTTGCTCTTGCCTCTTGGTTTTAAGAGCTTTTGGCTTTTTCTGCTTGCTTTTTATTTTTATTTTTTTTTCGCTATGTTTTTTTTCTTTTTTTTTCTGCAAGCTTTGTTCTTTGCTGCTTTTTCTTGCTTCAAGAATTATTTTTATGATTTTTCAGATTATCAAATAACATGTCTCCTTGTCATCATTCTTTCAAGAGCCAACATATTTAACATTCTTAAACAACAACTTCAAAAGACATATGCACTGTTCAAGCATTCATTCAGAAAACAAGAAGCATTGTCACCACATCAATAAAATTAAACTAAGTTCAAGGATAAATTCGAAACTCATGTACTTCTTGTTCTTTTGAATTAAAACAGTTTTCATTTAAGAGAGGTGATGGATTCATAGGACATTCATAACTTTAAGACAAAGTTACTAATTACTAATGATCATGTAATAAAGACACAAACATGGATAAGCACTTAACATAGAGAAAACGAAAAACAGAGAATGTAAGAACAAGGAATGAGTCCACCTTAGTGATGGTGGCGTTTCCTTCTTGAGGAACCTATGATGTCCTTGAGCTCTTATATGTCTCTTCCTTGTCTTTGTTGCTCCTCCCTCATTGCTTTTTGATCTTCTCTTATTTCATGAAGGATGATGGAGTGCTATTGATATTCCACCCTTAGTTGTCCCATGTTGGAACTTAATTCTCCTAGGGAGGTGTTGATTTGCTCCCAATAATTTTGTGGAGGAAAATGCATTGGAGGCATCTCCGGGATCTCATGGTGATGAGCTTCATGCGCCTCTTGAGCTCCATGAATGGGCTCTCTTGCTTGCTCCATCCTTTTCTTAGTGATGGGCTTCTCTTCCTCAATGGGAATGTCTCCTTCTATGGAAGCTCCAGCTGAGTAACAGAGATGGCAAATAAGATGAGGAAAAGCTAGCCTTGCCATGGGGGAGGACTTTTCGGCTATTTTGTAGAGTTCAAGGGAGATGACTTCATGAACTGCTACTTCCTCTCCAATCATGATGCTATGAATCATGATGTCCCGATCCACAGTAACTTCGGATCGGTTGCTGGTGGGGATGATGGAGCGTTGTATGAACTCTAACCATCCTCTAGCTACAGGCTTGAGGTCCAGTCTTCTTAGTTGAACCGGCTTGCCTTTGGAGTCAATCTTCCATTGAGCTCCTTCCACACATATGTCCCTGAGGACTTGGTCCAACCTTTGATTAAAGTTGACCCTTCTAGTGTAGGGGCGTGCATCTCCTTGCATCATAGGCAAGTTAAACGCCAACCTCACATTTTCCGGACTAAAATCTAAGTATTTCTCCCGAACCATTGTAATATAATTCTTTGGGTTTGGGTTCTTACTTTGATCATGGTTCCTAGTGATCCATGCATTGGCATAGAACTCTTGAACCATTAGAATGCCGACTTGTTGGATGGGGTTTGTTAGAACTTCCCAACCTCTTCTTTGGATTTCAAGTCGGATCTCCGGATACTCATTCTTCTTGAGCTTGAAAGGGACTTCGGGGATCACCTTCTTCTTGGCCACAACATCATAGAAGTGGTCTTGATGAGCTTTGGAGATGAATCTTTTCATCTCCCATGACTCGGAGGTGGAAGCTTTTGTCTTCCCGTTCCCTTTTCTAGAGGATTCTCCGGTCTTGGGTGCCATCAATGGTAATGAAAAAATAAAAAGCTTATGCTTTTACCACACCAAACTTAGAATATTGCTCGCCCTCGAACAAGAGAAGAAAGAATAGATGAAGAAGAAGACGAAAATATGAAGGAGAAGAGGGAGATGTGTTTCGGCCAAGAAGGGAAAGAGAGGGTTGTTTTGTGTGAAAATGAAGAAGAATGGAGGGCTTTATATAGGGAAGGGAGGGGGGTAAGGTTCGGCCATATAGGGTGGGTTTGGGTGGGAAATTGATTTTGAATTTTGAAGGTATGTGGGGTTTATGAGGTAGGTTTGTGGGGAAGAGTGGATGGATGTGAGTGGTGAAGTGGTGATAGGGAAGAGAGATTGAGGTGATTGGTGAAGAGTTTTGGGAAAGAGTGTTTATGGGATTATGTGAAAGAGGGGTGAGAAGAAGTGAGTGGAGGTAGGTGGGGATCCTGTGGGGTCCACAGATCCTGAGGTGTTCAAGGATTTACAACCTTGCACCAAATTAGGCATGCAAAATGCCCTTGCATACAACTCTGGGGGTTCAGCGCCAGATTGGTGCTTGTTTTGGGCGTTGAACGCCCATTTGTGGCCCATTTCTGGCGTTGAACGCCAGAACCATGCTTGTTCTAGGCATTCAGCGTCAGCTCTTCTCCAGGGTGCATTTCTGGCGTTCAAACGCCCAGATGCTGCCCATTTCTGGCGTTCAGCGCCAGAACCATGCTCTGTTATGGCGTTGAACGCCCAAAAGATGCTTCTTACTGGCGTTTAAACGCCAGTAAGGTCTTTCTCCAGGGTGTGATTTTTCTTCTGCTGTTTTTTATTCCGTTTTCAATTTTTATATTTATTTTGTGACTCCACATGATCATGAACCTAATAAAACATGAAAGAACAAGAAAAATAAAATTAGATAAATAAAAATTGGGTTGCCTCCCAACAAGCGCTTCTTTAATGTCAATAGCTTGACAGTGGGCTCTCATGGAGCCTCACAGATGTTTAGAGCATTGTTGAGATCCCAACACCAAACTTAGAGTTTGGATATGGGAGTTCAACACCAAACTTAGAGTTTGGTTGTGGCCTCCCAACACCAAACTTAGAGTTTGACTGTGGGGGCTCTGGTTGACTCTGTTTTGAGAAAAGCTTTTTATGCTTCCTCTCCATGTTTACAGAAGGATGACCTCAAGTTTTAAACACAAGGGAGTCCTCATTCAATTGAAGGACTAATTCTCCTCTGTCAACATCAATCACAGATCTTGCTGTGGCTAGGAAGGGTATTCCAAGGATGATGGATTCATCCTCATCCTTCCCAGTATCTAGGACTATGAAATCAGCAGGGATGTAAAGGCCTTCAACCTTTACTAACACATCCTCTACTTGTCCGTAAGCCTGTTTTCTCGAATTGTCTGCCATCTCTAATGAGATTTTAGCAGCTTGCACCCCATAGATTCCCAGTTTCTCTATTACAGAGAGGGGCATGAGGTTTATCCCTGAACCAAGGTCACACAGAGCCTTTTCAAAGATCATGTTGCCTATGGTACAAGGTATTACGAACTTTCCAGGATCCTGTTTCTTCTGAGGCAATCTCAGTTGATCCAGATCACTTAGTTCATTGGTGAACAAGGGAGGTTCATCTTCCCAAGTCTCAATACCAAATAATTTGGCATTCAGCTTCATGATTGCACCAAGAAACTTGGCAGCTTGCTCTTCAGTAATATCCTCATTCTCTTCAGAAGAGGAATACTCATCAGAGCTCATGAATGGCATAAGGAGGTTCAATGTAATCTCTATGGTCTCTAGATGAGTCTCAGATTCCTTTGGTTCCTCAGAGGGAAACTCCTTATTGATCACTGGACGTCCCAGGAGGTCTTCCTCCTTGGGATTCACGTCCTCTCCCTCCCTTACAAGTTCGATCATGGTAATTAATTCAATGGCCTTGCACTCTCCTTTTGGATTCTCTTCTGTATTGCTTGGGAGAGTACTAGGAGGGATTTCAGTGATCCTTTTACTCAGCTGGCCCACCTGTGCCTCCAAATTTCTAATGGAAGACCTTGTTTCATTCATGAAACTTACAGTGGCCTTGGACAGATCAGAGACTAAGTTTGCTAAATTAGAGGTATTTTGTTCAGAGTTCTCTGTCTGTTGCTGAGTGGATGATGGAAAAGGTTTACTATTGTTAAACCTATTTCTTCCACCATTATTAAAGCCTTGTTGAGGCTTTTGTTGATCCTTCCATGAGAGATTTGGGTAATTTCTCCATGATGGATTATATGTGTTTCCATATGGTTCACCCATATAATTTACCTCTGCTATTGCAGGGTTCTCAGGATCATAAGCTTCTTCTTCAGAAGATGCCTCTTGAGTACTGTTCGATGCAGCTTGCATTCCATTCAGACTCTGAGAAATCATATTGACTTGCTGAGTCAATATTTTATTCTGAGCCAATATGGCATTCAGAGTATCAATTTCAAGAACTCCCTTCTTCATAGGCGTCCCATTACTTACAGAATTCCTCTTAGAAGTGTACATGAACTGGTTATTAGCAACCATGTTAATGAGTTCTTGAGCTTCTGGAGGTATTTTCTTTAGGTGAATAGATCCACCTGCAGAGGTATCCAATGACATTTTAGCTAATTCAGACAGACCATCATAGAATATGTCCAGGATGGTCCATTCTGAAAGCATGTCAGAAGGACACTTTTTGGTCAGTCCTTTGTATCTCTCCCAAGCTTCATAGAGGGATTCACCTTCTTTCTGTCTAAAGGTCTGAACATCCACTCTAAGCTTACTCAGCTTTTGAGGAGGAAAGAACCTGGCTAAGAAATCCTTGACCAGCTTATCCCAAGAGTTTAGGCTATCCTTAGGTTGAGAGTCCAACCATACTCTAGCTCTGTCTCTTACAGCAAAAGGGAAAAGCATGAGCCTGTAGACTTAAGGATCTACTCCATTAGTCTTAACAGTATCACATATCTGCAAGAATTCAGTTAATAACTGAAAAGGATCTTCAGATGGAAGTCCATGAAACTTGCAGTTCTGCTGCATCAGAGAAACTAATTGAGGTTTCAGCTCAAATTTGTTTGCTCCAATGGCAGGAATGGAGATGCTTCTTCCATGTAAATTGGAATTAGGTGTAGTAAAGTCACCAAGCATCCTCCTTACATTATTATTATTTTCGACTGCCATCTCCTCTTCCTGTTCGAAAATTTCTGAAAGGTGCTTGCTGGATTGTTGTAATTTAGCTTCTCTTAGTTTCCTCTTCAGAGTCCTTTCAGGTTCTGGATCTACTTCAACAAGAATGTTCTTGTCCTTGCTCCTGCTCATATGAAAAAGAGGGATAGAAAAATAATAATAATAGAGGTCCTTTTTACCACAGTATAGAGGTCCCTGTGTGAGTAGAAGAAAAGAAGAAGAAAAGAGAGAAAGAGAATTTTCGAAAATAATTTTTGAAAAAGAGTTAGTGATTTTCGAAAATAGTTTTTGAAAAAGGTTAATAATTTTTTTGAAAATTAAAATAAAAAATTAAAATAATTAGTTAATTAAAAAGAAATTTTGAAAAAGATGGAAGATATTTTCGAAAATTAGAGAGAGATAGTTAGTTAGGTAGTTTTGAAAAAGATAAGAAACAAACAAAAAGTTAGTTAGTTAGTTGAAACAAATTTGAAAATCAATTTTGAAAAGATAAGAAGATAGGAAGTTAGAAAAGATATTTTAAAATCAAATTTTTGAAAAAGATAAGATTTTGATAAAGATAAGATAGAAAGATATTTTTGAAAAGATATGATTGAAATTAGTTTTGAAAAAGATTTGATTTTTAAAATCACAATTAATGACTTGATTCACAAGAAATCACAAGATATGATTCTAGAACTCAAAGTTTGAATCTTTCTTAACAAGCAAGTAACAAACTTGAAATTTTTGAATCAAAACATTAATTGATGAGGATATTTTCGAAAATTATGAGATAAAAGTAAGAAAAAGATTTTTGAAAAATATTTTTATAATTTTCGAAAATAAAAAAAGAAAAATGAAAAAGATTTGATTTTTGAAAAAGATTTTGAAAAAGATAAGATTTTTAAATTGAAAATTTGATTTGACTCATAAAAACAACTAGATTTTAAAAAGTTTTGAAAAATTCAACTCAAATTTTTGAAATTTATGAGTGAAAAAGGGAAAGATATTTTTTTTATTTTTGAATTTTTTATGATGAGAGAGAAAAACAACAAAATGATGCAATGCATGAAAATTTTTCAGATCAAAACAATGAATGCATGCAAGAATGCTATGAATGTCAAGATGAACACCAAGAACACTTTGAATGTCAAGATGAACACCAAGAACATATTTTTGAAAATTTTTATATGCAAAGAAAACATGCAAGACACCAAACTTAGAAATCTTTCATGTTTAGACTCTATGGATGCAAGAATGCATATGAAAAACAAGAAAAGATGCAAAACAAGAAAACATCAAGATCAAACAAGAAGACTTACCAAGAACAACTTGAAGATCATGAAGAACACCATGAATGCATGAATTTTTCGAAAAATGCAAGATGAACATGCAATTGACACCAAACTTTAAATCTGACTCAAGACTCAAACAAGAAATACAAAATATTTTTTATTTTTATGATTTTCTAATTTTTTTTGGTATTTTTCGAAAATTAATTTGAAAAAGAAAAATAAGGATTCCAAAATTTTTAATATGAATTCAAAGAATCTTGTACTCTTAGTCTAAAGCTCCAATCTGAGGGTTAGGCATGGCTTACTAGCCAGCCAAGCTTTAGAAGATATTTATACTTTTCATGTATAGAGCAACTAAGTATGTGAGAATCAACAAGCTCTTGTGATGATAAGTTGAAACCCTAGTCCAAAAGATTAGATATGGCTTACAGCCAGCCAGGATTCAACAAATCATCATGAAACACTAGAATTCATTCTTAAAAATTCTGAAGAAAAATATATTTTTGAAAACATTGATTTAAAAAAAAAAATTTTTCGAAAACAAAGGATAAATTTTTGAAAGATTTTTGAAAAATTTTTTTGAAAATAAAACAAAAAGAAAATTACCCAATCTGAGCAACATGATGAACAGTCAGTTGTCCAAACTCGAACAATCCCCGGCAACGGCGCCAAAAACTTGGTGCACGAAATTGTGATTATCAATGGCGCCATCAACATGGTACGCTCAATTGTAATCTCAACTTTTTATCACAACTTCGATACAACTAACCAGCAAGTGCACTGGGTCGTCCAAGTAATAAACCTTACGCGAGTAAGGGTCGATCCCACGGAGATTGTTGGTATGAAGCAAGCTATGGTCACCTTGTAAATCTCAGTCAGGCGGATATAAAATAGTTATGGAGTTTTCGAACATAAATAATAAATAGATAGAAAATAAGGATAGAAACACTTATGTAATTCATTGGTGAGAATTTCAGATAAGCGTATAGAGATGCTTTTGTCCCTCTGAATCTCTACTTTCCTGCTGTCTTCACCCAATCAGTCTCACTCCTTTCCATGGCTGGCTTTATGTAAGGGCATCGCCGTTGTCAATGGCTACATCCCATCCTCTTGTGAAAATGGTCCAAATGCTCTGTCACAGCACGGCTAATCATCTGAGGTTCTCGATCATGCTGGAATAGGATTCACCCTCCTTTTGCGTCTGTCACTATGCCCAGCACTCGCGAGTTTGAAGCTCGTCACAGTCATTCAATCCCTGAATCCTACTCGGAATACCACAGACAAGGTTTAGACTTTCCGGATTCTCATGAATGCCGCCATCAATCTAGCTTACACCACGAAGATTCTGATTAAGAGATCTAAGAGATACTCATTCAATCTAAGGTAGAACGGAAGTGGTTTTCAGGCACGCGTTCATAAGGAATGATGATGATTGTCACGTTCATCACATTCAGGTTGAAGTGCGAATGAATATCTTAGAAGCAGAACAAGTTGAATTGAATAGAAAAATAGTAGTACTTTGCATTAATCTTTGAGAAACAGCAGAGCTCCACACATTAATCTATGGAGTGTAGAAACTCTACCGTTGAAAATACATAAGTGATAATGGAGTTCATTGGTCTCGGCCCCAGAGGGGAGCCGGAGTAACCAAGACTGCGAATACAATGATAAAAAGTTTTATTTATACTAAACTAGTCACTAGGGTTTACAGAAGTAAGTAATTGATGCATAAATCCACTTTCGGGGCCCACTTGGTGTGTGCTTGGGCTGAGCTTGAATGTTACACGTGCAGAGGCTCTTTCTGGAGTTGAACGCCAGGTTGTAACGTATTTCTGGTGTTCAACTCTGGTTTGTGACTTGTTTCTGGCGTTTAACTCCAGACAGCAGCATAGAACTGGCGTTCAACGCCCTTTTACGTCATCTAAACTCGACCAAAGTATGGACTATTATACATTTCTGGAAATCCCTGGATGTCTACTTTCCAACGCAATTGGAAGCGCGCTATTTTGAGTTTTGTAGCTCCAGAAAATCCACTTTGAGTGCAGGGAGGTCAGAATCCAACAGCATCAGCAGTCCTTCTTCAACCTCTGAATCTGATTTTTGCTCAAGTCCCTCAATTTCAGCCAGAAAATACCTGAAATCATAGAAAAACACACAAACTCATAGTAAAGTCCAGAAATGTGAATTTAACATAAAAACTAATGAAAACATCCCTAAAAGTAACTAGATTCTACTAAAAACATACTAAAAACAATGCAAAAAAGCGTATAAATTATCCGCTCATCAGCATGTTGCACGCCAACTTTTAACACTGGATGAGGCTTCGAAGGCGTCTAGAAACGGCACGCCCTTATTGATTGGCATGTGGCATGCCTCAAAAATTGTCTATCCTAGAGGTGCATCCTTGGGTGTGTGGCATGCCCTAGCCTTGGTGTGATGCACGCCAACTTGAAGCTTCATTTGAGGATGCCTTCCTTGAGTGTGTGGCACGCCTAACCTTGGCGTGTTGCATGCCCACTTTCTTACTTGAAGTGTCTTGAATTGAGCCTCTGGAAAGTGGGCCTAGCGTGCCATGTCTTTGAACTGGCGTGTGGCACGCCAGCTTCTTCATTGGTTCTTCTTTGGGCGTATAGCACTAATAGAGAGAAATTGTCAGTTCAGAATTTTTACAAAATAATTCCGTTGAAGTATAGATCCAAACCAACAATCAACCCTCAATCAAAGTTTAATTTTGTTTGTCACAATGAAAACTAATAAAAACTGAGAGTATTTAAACCTCGGGTCATCTCTCAAGGAATTGCAGGGAAGTGTGCATATTGGTTATGAGATTATAATAAGAGACAAGAAATGTAAATAATAAGAAAATAAGCTAACAACTAAGAAAGGACTTGGCAAGAGGTGAGAATTGGATTTTCTATCCTTATTATCATCCTCAATTGTGATGGTAATTGTCTTTTGCTCTCACTTAGTTAACCTCTAACAATTGAAAGAAAGCCAAGTGAGCAAAATTGACTTTAATCCACAAGTCCTAATCAAAGATTAGCTTTAGTGGAATTCAAGCCAATTATCAATCCTCAATCACCAATCAACAAAAGAATTTGACAACTCAAGAGTCTCCAATCACTCAACCCAAGCTAAGAACACAAAATTCTACTCTAAAATCCAACCAAGCATTTTATCAAACACTTAGAAGGCATAAAAGGAAAGCATATTAAAATAGCAAGAAAGATAAAATCCAAAACTACCAAATGCAAGATAACAATAATAGCAAATCAATTAAGCAACAATAAACAAAGAAACATCAAATTGCATTAAATGGAGATTAACAATAGTGTTTATAAACTAAAAATGACTAAATAAAGGAAATAGCAAGTAAAACTAAGAGAACAAAGATGTAGTAACAAGAATTGCAAGGAAAATTGAATCAAGACAAGAATTAAAACCTAAACCTAAGAGGAATTTAATCTAATCTACCCTAATTCTAGAGAGAAGAGAGAGTTTCTCTCTCTATAATATGACCTAAAGCATGTTCTAAACTAAAACTAATTGCTCTCCCTCATCCTTTTTGAATTTGGCTTGAAATAGTTTCAGAACTGAGTTAGATTGGGCTTTGGAAGGTCTAAAAATCGCTCCTAGTGTGTATTCTTTAATAAGGCACGAGATCGCATTCGTGCGTACGCATGCCTGACCATGCATACGCATGGTTGTACAAAAATGCGATTGTGTGTACGCATGGATGTAAAAAATACAGTTGTGCATACGCATGAATGCTTGTGCATATGCATGACTGCAAAACGCTCCAAACTTCATTTCTTCATAAATTCTCTACTTTTGCATACTTTCTCCTCACTCATTCAATCCATACTTGCCTTGGAAACTTGAAATCACTTCATCAAACACATCAAGGCATCGAATGGAATTAAAGTGAATTAAAATTAGCAATTCAAGGGCTTAAAAAGTATGTTTTCAATCTCAAGTGAAAATTAGGAAGAATTCATGAAACCATGCTATTTTAATGAATAAATGCAAGAAAAGTTAATAAAATCCACCAAATTAGAGAAAATAAATATCATGAAATGTGGATTCATCAAGCACGCCCTCTTTTTGGCGTGTTGCATGCCACCTTTAATGTTGGTCCTAGGAGACTCGTCGAAGGCGTGTGGCACACCCTAGCCCTGATGTGTTGCACGCCAACTTCAACCTTGGATCCTGGGAGGGTCACCTTGGCGTGTGGCGCGCCCCTGTCCTGGCATGCTGCACGCCACCTTCAATGCTCAATCTTGGGAATTCTACACCCTTGTCTTGGCGTGTTGCATGCCATGAATTTGTGAAGTTTGGGGCCTCTAGAAGTTTGGTCCAACATGACATGCCTTTGGACTAGCGTGTGGCACGCCAGCTTCCTTATCTCAGCCATATGGGCGTGTGGCACCCCCTATCCTGGCGTGTTGCACGCCAGCTTCTCTTCCTCCTGGAAGGATCTTTTCTTGTTGGTTTTTTTATTCATGTTTTGCTTCTCTTTTGCTATCATTCACCTATAATTATCAAGAAATCAATGCACTCAAAGTACCAATTGAATAAGGTATAAAAGCACATAATTATTAAGCAAAAGTTATCAATTCTCTCTAAGAAATGATCAAGAAAAATACTTGAGATGCTCATACATCACAAGGCAAGTTTTTTTCAATAAGCTAGAAAAGACTTATGCACCTATTAACAAATCATAGGCATGGTAAATTAAATTCCAATCATCTCTAAGATATACAAGGGGGTATTCTCCAAATTCATATTTGGTTTACAATCATTGCAAATAAATAAATAAATAAAATATAGTGTAGTAATCTCAAATAATAAATTATAAACAAACATTCTAGAACATAATTATAGACAGTCACCATCTAAACACATAAAATCACAAAATACAAAATAGCAGCACATCACTCTCCAACAACTCATCACTGTATATAAAAATCACAAAACATAAAACAACATCATAGCAAAACAGCCATAGCTAATCAATAATCAATTAATCATTCAACCAAAGCATAATTAAGTTATTAAGATTGTCACAATGCAGCACATCGCTCCCAGAGCACATCACTATATATATAAAAATCACAAAATACAAAATAGCAAAGCAACTATAGCTAATCAATAATCAATTAATCATTCAATCTAAGCACAATCAAGTCATCAAAACAGTCACAATCTAAGCATAATTGAGACACAAAACACAAAACATTAGCACAATTTTAATAAAGACTAAAACGGTTAACCAATAAACTAAATCAACTAATCATTCAATGGTTCAATCCAAAACAAGAAAATAGAGTACAAATGTACAATGCAGTACAGGAGCCGAACTAATTATTCAACGATTCAAATTTCAATCTGAGTAGCATTAGCAAAATCCTAAACAAAAATCAATGTTCTGAGCAAAGAATGAAGAACAGAAAATCAAAATTAAAAATAAAATGAAGCCATTGTCTTTATTCTGAGCAGTCTGAGTAGAAGGACAGAAGCACGACAGAGACGGAGACTAGGCGACGAGCAAGACAATGATCATTAATCCTCGAAGAACAAGCATGAAGAGAGTTTGATTTATGAATGGAGCAACAAAAAAATGAAGAACAAGCATTAGCAGTAAGTACTGACCTTCGACGGATGACGGAAAGCAGGACAACGAACATGGGCTGGAGACTTTGAGTCTTGGCGAATGCCGACAACACGAAGAAGGAAGCTCCTGACTGAGATAGACGGTGGAGCACAGAGGGGGATAAAAAGCATGAGGGAAGGGATGACGTGGCTGAAGGGCTGGAGGGCGATGGAGGAACAAGGCAAGGAGATATGAGTTCTAGTGGCAACGATGGTTTCGAAGTTCGAACAATAGCAGAACAACCGTGATGAGTCCATATTTGACGATAATTTTTTACTTGAACTGGATGGATTTCATCACATAAACTCACACTTAATCACCAAAATAGCATACGTTTGTGTTTTATCCCTAAATTGAACCTAAATGTGAAAACATGCATTTTGTGCTTAAATTGAGCATTTTAATCCCACTTTTATTCCATTCGATGTCGTGATATATTTTGTAGAAGTGATTTCAGGTCAATTAGAAAAGAATGGATTGGTAGAAAATGGAAGGAATCAAGCAAAATGGGAGAACACATGAAGGTAACAAAGGGTGTGAATATAGCAAATAGTTTAAATCCTAGGTTTACCTAATAATTCAAATTCAAAACTAAATATTATCTTTTATGAAGAATAAGATAACTCATAATAATAATTCAAATCCTAAAACAAAAACTAAATAAAATCAAATTAAAATCAAATCCTAATAGAATCTTCTAATATCTTGATCAAAATTACATCTTCCAGGAAGAGTGGGCTTCAATTGGTGTGCAAATTGGTCTTGGGCGTGCTACTTTGGGTCTTGGGCATGCCACTTTGAGTCTTGGGCGTGTAACGCAGCCCTTGGCCTTCTTCCAAGGCATTACATGCTAGTTTTGGGCGTGGCATACCATGCAATGTTTTTCTCCCGATGCTATTTTCTGAGCTAAAAAGGTGAGGGCCATTCGCGGCCCAAACTAAACGTCCATTGTAGACATATGAATATCGTTTTAAAGCTTTGAATATTAGATTTCTAATGCCACTTAAACTGCATCATTTGGATCTCTCTATCTCAAGTTATGGTCACTTGAGTGTTTAGTGGTCAGGGTTGACAACATTGTAATTTGCTCCAGGGATTGATTTTTCTTCTTGGCATGGCACGCCCTTCTTCAAGCGTGGCACACCCTTCACTCTTGCACCTAGGGCCTTGCTTCTCCTTCAAGGGCATGGCATGCCTGACCTCTTGTGTGGCACGGCCTCCATCAATTGCTTCCAGGGAGCTTGGGCTCCTTCCCAAGCGTGGCACGCTCCCCTTCATCGTGGCATGCCCTTGCTAGCATTCTTCATAGGGTGTGGCACACCTTGTTCCTAGCGTGACATGCTGGTTTTATTTTGGTGAACTCATGCATACACATAAGATGTGCGTAACACATGAAAGAAAAATTGGAACTTGTGCGTACACACACATGAGAAGCACTCCTTGATTGGTGCATGCGTAACAATGTGTGCAGGTGCACACATCCTACTTTCTTCAAAGGCTCTGTTGTGTTGTTCTTTGATCATCCTCTCTTTCTTACTTGATTTTTATCTCTTTAATCCTGTATTTTTTTAAAACACTTTGAAAATGTTTAATGGTGGATGACACTTGAAATTAATGATATTAAGGGAAGATTATGTACTTAAACCTAAAAAACAAGAGAAAGGCAAAATAAAAACATAACAAAAACTACTAAAGATGTAAATGCATCACAATACCAAACTTAAAATTTTGCTTGTCCCCAAGCAAAAAGAAAAGAAAAGAATTGGAGTTAATGAAGAAAACTTGAATCTCTTTGAAGCTCATGTCCATGTTGATAATGAGATTTATTAACTTTGTGATCATAAACGAATTCTCTTCTTTCTTAATGAATCTTGAAATCTTAGGAGTGAAGAATTCTCGAGAACTAAGGATAAGATGATATTATGAGACCTTTCTTGATTTTGATAGATCCTTGAATATTTTAAGTTCTTTTTTACCGAGAGATATATCTCAATTGTTAACTCTTAGTGCTTCGTCTCAAGATGGCTCTTGATTGTGAACTTTCGATCGATAATCCTAAGACAGCTGACGCATGTACATCTTAGCCAGTTTAGCTAGCTAGTTTAGTTAGTTTATAGTTTATTTTCATGCATTTTAGCTAATAAACAAGTGACTTCATGGATTATATTTGCATATAGTAAATCATTAAATATGAGTTGAATTTATGATTGTTTCATGAACATACAAGTTAAGTTTGATGCAATAGGGGATAATAAGTGAATTTGTAATCATGAGAATTATTGTTGCACTTAGTATATTAGTTTATATTTTCTTGATTAATGGAATGATACATCAAGCTTTGATGCACTCTTGTTTAATGAGGGGACGAGGAACAAATGAAGAAGGAATGCAAGGAGGCTGGCATTGATAACGCCCAAGAAGAAAGTGCCCCGTTGGAGGGCACTAGTGATGAAGGAGCTAGCATTGGTAACGCCCAGGAAGGAAAGCGCCCCCTTGGATGGTGCTGGTTATGTGACAAGAGACCTTTGGGAGCTACACATGGGTGTTGGTAATGCCAGGTAAGGAAGCGCTCCCTTGAGTAGGCACTGGCAATGAAACTAGACTAAGTGAAGCTCTACACTTGGGCGTTGTTAATGCCGAGCAAAGAAGCGCCATATTGAAGCAACACCAAGGTCACAAGAGCTATTAATGAGAAAAAAACGATTCCACACAAACTCACCGGCAAGTGTACCGGGTCGCATCAAGTAGTAATAACTCACAATAGTGAGGTCGATCCCACAGGGATTGATGGATTGAGCAATTTTTGTTAGGTGATGAATTTAGTTAAGCGAATGTTTAATGATTTGAATGATTTTGATTAACAGAAGCTAAATTGCAAGAAAATAAAAGTGCAAAAGGTAAATTGGGCAGAAAAGTAAAGTGCAAAAGAGGTAGATTACAGAAACTTAAAGAGCAAGAAAGTAAAAGAGATGAAACTTAAATTGCAAGAAAAGTAAATTGCAGAAACTTAAAGTGCAAGAAATGTAAATTACTGAATATAAATTACTGAGAAATATAAATTGCTTGAAGAGTAAAAGGATTTGGGTATTGGGATTTAGAATTGAACAAGAAAACGCAAGCTAAAGTGAATTAGAAAGCTCTGAGATGAAGAGATTCAGCTCAGCAGCCAATCAGAAATGTAAAATTGCTTGAAGAAACAAATTAGCAAGAAAACTTAAATCAATTGTAAAATTCTAAAAGAAAGATTGAAGATCGAAGAAGAGCAATGAGATTAGCAATCAGATCTAGATTTCAATTACTCCCTTGATCAAACAGAAAAGAAATTGCAGATGACATGAAAATGAAAACAACAAAGAAAAGTCAGATCCAATTCTTAGAACAATTGAGAAAAAAAGTAAAAGATGATTCTCAGATCAAGAATCAATGGAGCTCTTCAATCTCAATTCAAAACAGAAAGTAGAACTTTGCAGAAGAAAGAACAAAAAGAAAGAAAATAGATCCAATCCCCAAATCCCAAATTCAAAACAAATGAAAATTAAAAGTAAAAACTAAAAAATGAGTTAAAAGTCCCTTACAAATTGAATTAACTCCTATTTATACACTTTCTATTTTGGTCTTCAAAGCTTGGAGTGGGCCTTTTGGTTTTTGGATTTGAAGAAAGATGGGTCCGGTTGGCTTTGGTTCAAGTAGCATGGGTCATAATGTATGTGGTTAGCTCCCAGGGGAGCGTTCAGTTAGGTTTTGTGAATGCTACGTTCACTCTTGTGGCTCCCCTCGTGCCAAGCTTCCTTGCCTAGCATTCAGTCTTTGAACGCTACGTTCAAATTGTGAACACTACACTTGATTGCTTGCTTTCCTTGGCTTCCTCTTCGAGCACTACGTTGCAATTCTTGAGCGCTACTCCTTTGTTTTGATGCTGTGCCTTGCTTCCCTTGGTTGAGAGGCACGAAAAAGGGAAGGATAGTGAACGTAGCGTTCACTCCTTTGAACGCTAGCCTTTGGGTTGGCCAAAGATCTTTGCTTCCAAGCCAAGGTCCACGAGAAAGTTGCAAAAAGGGAGCGTGGCATTCTAATTTCCAAACGCTACCCCTTTGTTTTGCTTTGTGCGTGCCCAGCCTTCCTTGATTCCAAGCTCGAGAAAGGTAGAGATAGTGAACGTAGCATTCACTTCTTTGAACGCTACCTCATGGGCATGTATTGGTGCGCCAGTTTGGTTCCTTGTTTGAGCGCTCCGTTTGCACTTTTTAGCGCTGGCCCTTTGCTCCCTTTTGAATGCAATGCTTTCTTGTCCTGGGCCACGCTTTTAAAAGCGTGGCCTAAGGTATAAAGCGTGCTCCAAAATTCTTCTTTCCTTTTTTTATCATTTCTTCACCTACAAGCAACCAAACAACTAATCAAAGTTCCACCAAAATTACTAGATCTTTGCATCATTTATAAAATTAATTAATTTTAGCATAAAACCTATGATTTTGTGTAAAATAAATGATTTTTTATTGATTCAACATAATCATGAAAATCCACTCCAATTACTTACTTATTGTGCAAGAAAGTGCATAAAACCTAATGAAACTAGTGAAAAATGCTTGTAAAACTAGCATAAGATGACTTGTCATCACACACCAAACTTAAATCTTGTTTGTCCCCAAGCAAGCACTAAACATGAAAAGAAATGAAATGAAACAGAGAATTATATAGGTCCTTATTTAGCAGATAATAGAATTTGAACCATGGGATTTTATGCAGACAAAAATGCAGCTCACTTATTCTTTGCTGATGTATAGGAAATGTTTCTTTGAAGATTCACTAGAGTTGTTGTCATAATGCCTTGTTCTTTGATTGATCCCTTTTTGGTTTTTCCTTCTTTCTCTTGCTTAGGAAGCTTATTTCTCAATGATAACTCAATGTCAAGTGTTGCAGCAGCCTTTTGGCTCAATTTTGCTCAACACTTCTTCACTACAGACACTTGGCTCATATTTCTTCTTAGGAATATTGATGCCCAGCATCTCTTTGGATCACTAAATGCTTTGTAGATAGGTTGCTCTTGATGATGGACTTTCGGTTGGTAATCCCAGATTAGTTAATCCAAGTTACCAAGTTTTAAAAGACTCCTCAGAACCTAATTATCCAAGCATATTGATGAGTGGATAATTTATACGCTTTTTGGCACTGTTTTTAGTATGTTTTTAGTATATTTTAGTTAGTTTTTATTTAAAATTCACTTTTCTGGACTTTACTATGAGTTTGTATATTTTTCTGTGATTTCAGGTATTTTCTGGCTGAAATTGAGGGACTTGAGCAAAAATCTGATTCAGAGGCTGAAAAAGGACTGCATATGCTGTTGGATTCTGACCTCCCTGCACTCGAAGTGGATTTTCTGGAGCTACAGAAGCCCAATTGGTGCGCTCTCAATTGCGTTGGAAAGTAGACATCCTGGGCTTTTCAGCAATATATAATAGTTTATACTTTTCTCAAGATTTGATGGCCCAAACTGGCGTTCCAAGTCAGCCTAAGAATTCTGGCGTTTAACGCCAGAACTGGCATAAAAGTTGGGCTGAGCATTGAAGCTTTCATGTGTAGAGACTTTTCTTGGAGTTAAACGCCCAAACTGGCACAAAAGCTGGCGTTTAACTCCAAGAAAAGTCTCTACACATGAAAGCTTCAATGCTCAGCCCAAGCACATACCAAGTGGGCCCCGGAAGTGGATTTTTACACTAAACACCCTAGCTTATTCATTTTCTGTAACCATAGGTCACTAGTTTACTATAAAAACTACTTTTAGTAATTCATCTTGGACCTCATGACACTTTACACGTTTCATATTGTATTCTCTATGGCATGAGTTTCTAAACCCCATTGTTGGGGGTGAGGAGCTCTGCTGTTCTTCATGAATTAATGCAATTACTACTGTTTTCCATTCTATCACGCTTGCTTCTATTCTAAGATATTCATTCACACTTTAACCTGATGAATGTGATGATCCGTGACACTCATCATCATTCTCACCTATGAACGCGTGCCTGACAACCACCTCCGTTCTACCTTAGATTGAATGCATATCTCTTAGCCTCATGATTCAGATCAAAGTCTTCGTGGTATAAGCTAGAATTATTAGCGGCCATTCCTGAGATCCGGAACGTCTAAACCTTGTCTGTGGTATTCTGAGTAGGATCTGGGAAGGGATGACTGTGATGAGCTTCAAACTCGCGAGTGTTAGGCGTAGTGATAGACGCAAAAGGATCAATGGATCCTATTCCGACATGATCGAGAACCGACAGATGATTAGCCGTGCGGTGACAGCGCATTTGGAACATTTTCACTGAGAGGATGGGAAGTAGCCATTGACAACGGTGATGCCCAACATAAAGCTTGCCACAGAAGGAGCCTTGCGTGCATGAAGAAGAAGATAGTAGGAAAGCAGAGATTCAGAAGACAAAGCATCTCCAAAGCCTCAACCTGTTCTTCATTACTGCATAACAAGTATTTATTTCATGTTCTTTTACTTTTTAGAATTAAATCTGAGAATTATTGATATCCTAACTAAGAGTTACAAGATAACCACAGCTTGCTTCAAGCCGACAATCTCCGTGGGATCGACCCTTACTCACGTAAGGTATTACTTGGACGACCCAGTGCACTTGCTGGTTAGTTGTGCGGAATTGCAAAAGTGTGATTGTGATTTCGTGCACCATGTTTTTGGCGCCGTTGCCGGGGATTGTTCGAGTTTGGACAACTGACGGTTTATCTTGTTGCTTAGATTAGGAATATTTTATTTTTGTTGGTTTAGAGTCTTTTATTTGAGTTTAGTTTCATATTTTAAGTTTGGTGTCAATTGCATGCTTTTATTTTCTTTTAATTTTTCGAAATTGCATGTCCTTAGTTCTTTCTTAATTTTTAAAAAAAAAAAATTCTAAGTTTGGTGTCTTCTTTGTGTTTCCCTTTAATTTTTCAAAAATTTGTGTTTGATTTTCTAAAAAATTTTAAGTTTGGTGTGTTTTTGTGCTTTTATTTACTTAAAAATTTTTCAAAAATTTGTTCTTGGTGTTCATCTTGATCTTCAAAGTGTTCTTGGTGTTCACCTTGACATTCAAAGTTTTCTTGTTTGTCCTCTCTGTTTTGATCTAAAACTTCTAAGTTTAGTGTCATTTTGTTGTTTTTCTCTTTCCTCATTAAAATTCAAAAATAAAAAAAATATCTTTTCCTTATTATTTTACTCATAATTTTCGAAATTTGGCATTAAAGGAGTCAAAGATTTTCAAAATCATATCTTTTCTTTTTAGACAAGTCAAAATTCTAATTTCAAAAATTGATATTTTCAAATCTTTTTCAAAAATCAAATCTTTTTACTTTATTGCAATCATATCTTCTCAATCAAATCTTTTTCAAAATAATTTTCAATCATATCTTTTTTATTGCTAATTTCAAAATCTTTTTAATTAATTAATTAATTTAGTCTTCAATTTGCTTTTATTTTATTTTCTTTTTTTGAAATTTTATTTTATTTTATTTTCTATTTATTTTATTTTATTCTATTTTAATTTCGGTCACTTTTAATTAAATAAATAAAAAATAAAAATATAATTTATTTGCAATTCATATCAATTTTCTTTTCTCCATCATGGACATAAGTGGAAATGAACAGTCCAGAAGGACTCTGGGGTCATATGCTAACCCCATTACAGCTGCATATGGGAGTAGCATCTGTATACCTCCCATCAAAGCAAGCAGTTTTGAGCTAAATCCTCATCTCATTATCATGGTGCAGTAAAATTGCCAGTATTCCGGTCTTCCACAGAAAGAACCTACTGAGTTTCTGGCACAGTTCTTACAAATTGCTGACATAGTACATGATAAAGAAGTGGATCAGGATTTCTATAGATTATTACTGTTTCCATTTGCTGTAAAAGATCAAGCTAAGAGGTGGTTAAATAACCAACCCACAGCAAGCATAAAAACATAGAGACAGTTATCAGACAAATTCCTGAATCAATTTTACCCTCCAAAAAGGATGACACAGCTAAGGCTGGACATCTAAGGCTTTAAACAAGAGGATCATGAATCCCTTTATAATGCTTGGGAGAGGTATAGAGGGATGCTAAGGAAATGCCCCTCTGAAATATTTTCAGAGTGGGTACAGTTAGACATCTTTTACTATGGGCTTACAGAAAGAGCTCAAATATCTCTAGACCACTCAATTGGTGGATTTATACACATGAGAAAAATAATTGAAGAGGCTTAAGAACTCATAGATACAGTTGCTAGAAATCAACATCTGTACTCAAACAGTGAGTCTTCCATAAAAGAAGAGGTTATGGCAGTAACTACTGATCCTAATCCTCAAGAACAGATTGTTGAACTTAATCAGCAATTACTCCTTATGAAAAAACAATTAGCAGAATTCAAAGAGATGCTCCAAGACACTAAAAATGCTAACAAGAATATAGAAGCACAATTGAATCAGACAAGACAATAGCTATCTAAACAGATAACAGAAGAATGCCAAGCTGTCCAACTAAGGAGCAAGAAGACATTGAATAACTCAGCTCAAAGTAGCAAAAAGTCAAGAAAGGAACAAATGACAGAGGATGACCAAACCACTGCCTAAAATCCCTCTGAGGACATCAAGAGCCCAGAGAGGAATAACTCTGGTGTTCAAACGCCAGAAAAGGGGGAAAAGTTGGCGTTAAACGCCCATTCCTTGTCCAGTTCTGGCATTCAAACGCCAGAAAAGGGTGGGAAGCTGGCGTTAAACGCCCATCCAGCACCCAATCCTGGCGTTCAAACGCCAATGAGGAATCAGACACCTGCAAGTGCTGATAGTAACCCCTCTAAGAAGGCTTCTCCAACCACTTCTGTAGGGAATAAACCTGCAGCAACTAAGGTTGAAGAATATAAAGCCAAGATGCCTTATCCTCAGAAGCTCCGCCAAGCGGAACAGGATAAACAATTTGCCTGCTTTGCAGACTATCTCAGGACTCTTGAAATAAAGATCCCGTTATCAGAGGCACTTGAGCAAATACTCTCTTATGCTAAGTTTATGAAAGAGATCTTAAGTCATAAAAAGGATTGGAGAGAAACTGAAAGAGGGTTTTTCACTGAAGAATGCAGTGCAGTCATTCTGAAAAGCTTACCAGAAAAGCTTCAAGATCCAAGAAGCTTTATGATACCATGCACATTAGAGGGTGCTTGTACCAAGACAGCTCTATGTGACCTTGGAGCAAGTATCAACCTAATACCTACATCCACTATCAGAAAGCTTGGCTTGACTGAAGAAGTCAAACCAATCCGGATATGTCTTCAACTTGCTGATGGCTCCATTAAATATCCATCAGGCATAATTGAGGATATGATTGTCAAGGTTGGGCCATTTGCCTTTCCCACTGACTTTGTAGTGCTGGAAATGGAGGAGCACAAGAGTGCAACTCTCATTCTAGGAAGACTTTTCCTAGCAACTGGATAAACTCTTACTGATGTACAAAAAGAGGAAGTGACCCTGAGAGTCAATGAGGATGAGTTCAAGTTAAATGCTGTCAAAGCTATGCAGCATCCAGACACATCAAACGACTGCATAAGCACTGATATTATTGACTCTTTAGTGGAAGAGGTCAATATGACCGAAAGTCTTGAAACAGAGCTAGAGGACATCTTTAAAGATGTTCAGCCTGATCTGGAGGAATCAGAGGAAATAAAAGAACCTCTGAAAATTCCTCAGGAAGAGGATAAGCCTCCTAAACCCGAGCTCAAATCACTACCACCATCCCTGAAATATGCATTTCTGGGAGAAGGTGACACTTTTCCAGTGATCATAAGTTCTGCTTTAAATCCATAGGAAGAGAAAGCACTAATTCAAGTGCTAAGGACACACAAGACAGCTCTTGGGTGGTCCATAAGTGATCTTAAGGGCATTAGCCCAGCAAAATGCATGCACAAGATCCTATTGGAGGATGATGCTAAGCAGTGGTTCAACCACAGAGGCGGCTAAATCCAGCCATGAAGGAAGTGGTGCAGAAAGAGGTCACTAAGTTACTAGAGGCTGGGATTATTTATCCTATTTCTGATAGCCCCTGGGTAAGCCCTGTCTAAGTTGTACCCAAAAAGGGAGGCATGACAGTGGTTCATAATGAAAAGAATGAATTGGTTCCTACAAGAACAGTTACAGGGTGGCGTATGTGTATTGACTACAGAAGGCTCAATACAGCCACCAGAAAGGATCATTTTCCTTTACCATTCATAGACCAGATGCTAGAGAGACTAGCAGGTCATGACTATTACTGCTTTTTGGATGGCTATTCAGGCTACAACCAAATTGCAGTAGATCCTCAAGATCAAGAGAAAACAGCATTCACATGTCCTTCTGGAGTATTTGCCTACAGAAGGATGCCTTTTGGTCTGTGCAATGCACCTGCAACCTTTCAGAGGTGCATGCTTTCTATTTTCTCTGATATGGTGAAAAAATTTCTGGAAGTCTTCATGGATGACTTCTCAGTATTTGGAGACTCATTCAGCTCCTATCTTGACCATTTAACACTTGTTCTGAAAAGATGCCAAGAGACCAACCTAGTT
Organism: Arachis hypogaea; assembly: GCF_003086295.3. Classification (NCBI taxonomy): domain Eukaryota; kingdom Viridiplantae; phylum Streptophyta; class Magnoliopsida; order Fabales; family Fabaceae; genus Arachis; species Arachis hypogaea. The sequence goes on along the minus strand of NC_092046.1, from coordinate 64,530,875 downwards.
TTAAACTAGGAAAAATGTCACTTTATGGTGACTGAAGAAATTGTCCTGGGCATAAAATTTCAAACAAGGGAATAGAGGTGGATCAAGCTAAGGTAGAGGTAATTGAAAAATTACCACCACCTGCCAATGTAAAAGCAATCAGAAGCTTTTTGGGACATGCAGGATTCTACAGGAGGTTTATAAAGGATTTTTCGAAAATAGCAAAACCTCTGAGCAATCTGCTAGCTACTGACACACCATTTGTGTTTGACACAGAGTGTCTGCAGGCGTTTGAGACCCTGAAAGCTAAGCTGGTCACAGCACCAGTCATCTCTGCACCAAACTGGACATTACCATTTGAACTAATGTGTGATGCCAGTGACCATGCCATTGGTGCAGTGTTGGGACAGAGGCATAACAAGCTTCTGCACGTCATTTACTATGCTAGCTGTATTTTAAATGATGCACAGAAGAATTACACAACCACAGAAAAAGAGTTACTTGCAGTGGTTTATGCCATTTATAAGTTTAGTTCCTATTTAGTAGGTTCCAAAGTGATTGTGTATACTGACCATGCATCTCTTAAATACCTACTCACAAAGCAGGATTAAAAACCCAGGCTCATAAGATGGGTATTGCTTCTGCAAGAGTTTGATATAGAAATAAGAGACAGAAAAGGGACAGAGAACCAGGTAGCTGATCACCTGTCCCGGATAGAACCAGTAGCAGGGGCGTCCCTCCTCCTATTGAGATCTTTGAAACCTTTCCAGATGAGCAACTCTTCACCATTCAGGAAGCATCATGGTTTGCAGACATTGCGAATTATAAAGATGTGAGGTTCATACCCAAAGAGTACAGCAGGGTGCAAACAAAAAAACTAATTTCAGATGCAAAGTACTACTTATAGGATGAACCATATCTTCTTAAGAGATGTGCAGACGAGATGATCCGTAGGTGCGTACCCAGAGAAGAGGCACAGAAGATCCTATGGCACTGCCATGGATCACAGTATGGAGGACATTTCGGAGGTGAGCGAACAGCCACTAAGGTCCTCCAATGTGGCTTCTACTGGCCTACTCTCTATAGAGATGCCCGAGAATTTGTGCGTAACTGTGACAGTTGCCAAAGAGCTGGCAACTTGCCTCATGGTTATGCCATGCCTCAACAAGGGATCTTAGAGATTGAGTTGTTTGATGTATGGGGTATTGACTTCATGGGTCCCTTCCCACCATCATACTCAAATAATTACATTCTGGTGGCAGTAGACTATGTATCTAAATGGGTAGAAGCAATTGCCACACCCACTAATGATACTAAGACCGTACTGAAATTCCTCCAGAAACATATCTTCAACAGATTTGGCGTCCCCAGAGTACTAATCAGTGACGAGGGCACTCATTTCTGCAATAAACAGCTATACTCTGCTATGGTATGATATGGAATTAGCCACAAAGTAGCAACTCCATATCATCCACAGACAAATGGGCAGACTGAAGTCTCTAATAGAGAACTAAAAAGAATCCTGGAACGGACTGTAATTGCCCGTAGAAAGGATTGGGCAAAAAGCTTGGATGATGCTCTGTGGGCATACAGAACAACATTCAAGACTCCTATAGGAATCTCTCCATACCAGCTTGTGTATGGCAAGGCCTGTCATTTGCCCGTGGAACTGGAACATAAGGCCTACTGGGCAACCAGATTCCTAAATCTGGATGCTAAGTTAGCTGGAGAGAAAAGATTGCTCCAACTGAATGAGCTAGAGGAATTCAGACTCAATGCTTTTGAAAATGCAAAAATTTATAAGGAAAAAGCAAAAAGGTGGCATGACAAGAAACTGTCATCTAGAGTTTTTGAGCCAGGACAGAAGGTTCTGCTGTTTAACTCTAGACTTAGATTATTCCCTGGGAAATTGAAATCCCGGTGGAGAGGACCATATATGATTACAAGTGTGTCACCATATGGATATGTTGAGCTTCAGGATATTGATTCTGACAAAAAGTTTATTGTTAATGGACAGAGAATCAAACACTATCTTGAAAGCAAATTTGAGCAAGAATGCTCAAAACTGAGACTAGAATAAAACTCAGTCAAGGTCCAGCTAAAGACAATAAAGAAGCGCTTGTTGGGAGGCAACCCAATTTTATATCTATTTATTTTCTATTGTTATTTTATATTTTCTGTAGGTTGATGATCATGTGAAGTCACAAAAACAACTGAAAAAGCAAAAACAGAATGAAAAATAATATTAAAAACAGCACACCCTGGAGGAGAAGCTTACTGGTGTTTAAACGCCAGTAAGGGTAGCAGAATGGGCGTTAAACGCCCAGTCTGGCACCATTCTGCGCATTTAACGCCAGAAATGGGCACCAGACTGGCGTTTAACGCCAGAAAAGGGCAAGAAGCTGGTGTTAAACGCCAGAAATGGACAGCAACCTGGTGTTTAACACCAGGATTGGCAGCAAAGGGCGTTTTGCAAGCCTAATTGGTGCAGGGATGAGAAATCCTTGACACTCAGGATCTGTGGACCCCACAGGATCCCCACCAACCTCAACTTACTCTCTCTCTTCTTCACACCTTCCCATAACACCCTTCTCCATCACCTCTTAACCACTCACACATCTCCATCTCCTCCATTTTCTTCTTCTCCTCCTCCCTTCTTTCTTCTTTTGCTCGAGGATGAGAAAATCTTCTAAGTTTGGTGTGGAAAAAGCATTGCTTTTTGTATTTTCATAACCATTTATGGCACTTAAGGCCGGAGAAACCTCTAGAAAGAGGAAAGGGAAGGCAAAAGCTTCCACCTCCGAGACATGGAAGATGGAGAGATTCATCTCAAAAGTCCATCACTAAGAAAAAGATGGAGCAAACAAGAGAGCCCACTCATGGACCTCAACAAGAGCATTCCACTATCCTCCATGAAATCAGAGAGGAGCAACAAAAGCAAAGAAGAGACATTGAGGAGCTCAAGCACTCCATAAGATCTTCAAGAGGAAGAACAAGCCGCCATCACTAAGGTGGACCCGTTCTTTAATTTTCTTGTTCTTTATTTTCTGTTTTTTGAATTTTTATGCTTTATGTTTATTTATGTTTGTGTCTTATTACATGATCACTAGTGTCTAAGTGTCTATGCCTTAAAGCTATGAAAATGAATCCATCACCTTTCTTAAATGAAAAATGTTTTTAATTGAAAAAGAAAAAGAAGTACATGAATTTTGAATTTTAAAACAGTTTAATTATTTTGATGTGGTGGCAATACTTTTGTTTTTCTGAATGAATGCTTGAACAGTGCATATTTTTGAAATTGTTGTTTATGAATGTTAAAATTGTTGGCTCTTGAAAGAATGATGGAAAAGGAGAAATGTTATTGATGATCTGAAAAATCATAAAAAGGATTCTTAAAGCAAGAAAAAGCAGTGAAAAGCTTGCAGAAAAAAATATAGAGGTGAAAAAAAAAGAAAGAGAAAAAAAAGAGAAAAAAAAGCAAGCAGAAAAAGCCAATAGCCCTTTAAACCAAAAGGCAAGGGTAAAATAAAAAAGGATCCAAGGCTTTGAGCATCAGTGGATAGGAGGGCCCACAGGAATAAAATCCTGGCCTAAGCGGCTAAACCAAGCTGTCCCTAACCATGTGCTTGTGGCGTGAAGGTGTCAAGTGAAAACTTGAGACTGAGCGGTTAAAGTCGTGGTCCAAAGAAAAAAAAGAGTGTGCTTAAGAGCTCTGGATACCTCTAATTGGGGACTCTAGCAAAGCTGAGTCACAATCTGAAAAGGTTCATCCAGTTATGTGTCTGTGACATTTATGTATCCGGTGGTAATACTGGAAAACAAAGTGCTTAGGGTCACGGCCAAGACTCATAAAGTAGCTGTGTTCAAGAAAATCAACATACTGAACTAGGAGAATCAATAACACTATCTGAATTCTGAGTTCCTATAGATGCCAATCATTCTGAACCTCAAGGGATAAAGTGAGATGCCAAAACTGTTCGGAGGCAAAAAGCTAAAAGCCCCGCTCATCTAATTAAGACTGATCTTCATAGATGTTTTTGGAATTCATTGTATATTCTCTTCTTTTTATCCTATTTGATTTTCAGTTGCTTGGGGACAAGCAACAATTTAAGTTTGGTGTTGTGATGAGCGGATAATTTATACGCTTTTTGGCACTGTTTTTAGTATATTTTTAGTATATTTTAGTTAGTTTTTATTATATTCTTATTAGTTTTTATTTAAAATTCACTTTTCTGGACTTTACTATGAGTTTGTGTGTTTTTTTGTGATTGTTTGTGATTGTGCAGATCATGGAGGGAAACTTAAAGAATTCCAGTAATTATGGGAGTAGTGTCCTCACTTTAGATGACAATACAACCCATAATTTGAAGCACCCGCTCATCACCATGAACGATGTTGCTCAATGGTTTGAAGCTTTCCCACAAGGAAGCATCATCGGATGGGAAGATCTAATGAGTGAACTCCTGGCCAAGTTGAAACCACCTCAGGAAATCGGTAAGCTAGAGGCAGAAGTGCAACCATCCACACAAGAGAAGGGAATGGTGGAAATTGAAGGTGTCAGTGCAGTCATGAACCAAAACAAGCAGATGCATCAGCAGACTCTGCAACAACTAGAGATAATGGTCAGAAAAATCAATGAGCTGCGAACTGCTATAGTAAATGCATACAACCTAACTCAAAACTCACATGGTTGGAATCAACCTGAAAAAGGTTTTGGAACAATTGACCATGGGCAACAAATTCATGAGCAATCACACTCTCCAAGTAGTACCTCAAGCATGTTCCAACACAAGTTCCAAGGTGATGTGTACAACCCACCCTGGAGGACTCATTACAACTGGAGGAGGAGTGAGCACCAAAATCAAAGACCAAGGGACTTCAACCACAACAACCCCAATTTTCCAAACCAGCAAAGACACCACCATACCAATATTAACCACTACACATCACCACCACAACACTCACCCTTTCAACCTCAGACACCCCACGACCACCCAATCTCACAAGACTCTCAGAGGATCACCAACTTAGAGATCTTAATAGAGAGAATGATGAAACACCAAGAGGAAGTAAGTAAAGAGCAAGAAGCCTTAATCAGAGGACTTGAGAGGCAAATGGCACAACTGGCTAAGCACCTTGCAGAAATGACTAAGGAGAAGGCAATTACGTCCCCCAGAGCCACTGAAGACAACCTGAAAGACAATGAGAAAGTTGCCAGGTGTGAGAAATGGAAAGCGATCATAGAGGCAAGTGAGAAGAGGGCTATGGGAAAAGAAACAATCATCAAGGAAAAGCCCACAGTAAGAGGAGGAAACCAAAGGCAACAGAAGCCTCAGCTTCCATGATCAAAGAATATGATGTCAAGCTAGTGACAATAAAAGAGCGCTTGTTGGGAGGCAACCCAACCTGAGGTAGTTCCCTTTTCATAGCTATTTTAATAAAAAGGTTAATTAGCTTTATCTATATTGCAAGAAGTTAAGTTTGGTGTTGCACACCAAAATAATATAAGGGAGAATGAAGGATTCTAAGTTTGGTGTTCCACCAAAATCTCATCATAAAACACATTCTCACCTTTTGCATAATGCTAGCTTCAAGCATTTAGATAAACTAGTTAACTAATTTGTTGTTTCCTAGTTTTCAGTTCTATTACTTTTGGCAAAGAAAAAGAATTTCACATATGGTTAACTTGATGCATGAGAACCACTGGCAAGGTACTAAGTTTGGTGTTCCCACACCAAAGTAAGTTCAAAAGCCCACAAATAATTAATGCATGCTAACCATTTTTCAAGTGCTTGGGGAACAAGCAACTTTCAATATCACTGCAGAGCATCATACAAGCTTTTGGAAAGATTAAGCATCATCAATCAAAGAAATGAAAATGTGAAGACCAGCAATAATGATGATGAGGAGGAGGAAAGCAAGTAAACTCCAAAAGGTTGTATTGTTAATTTTGCATCAAACACTGCTATGGTTGAAAGTGATATAATACCCCTGCCTGTCTGCATAGTATAGTTTTTCTGTAATTCAATAATTAAGATGCTTGATTATTCACAACACTACACTTTTCAAACTTGCGTGCACTCAAGATTTCAAAAAAAAAGGCACCACATGATAGTTCTTTGAAAAGAAGGATTGAGGAATTAAACAATTTTGGGGCAAGCAAAAGATTAGGAGAAGTGGTGGTTCTGGTTGTGTGATTATGCACTGAGGTTGCATGCTTATGAAAACTTGCAAGGGAGCTCATAGGCAAGACATAGAGTTCAAAGAAGTATTGTGGAGATTTTCGAACATTTATTGATCCAAGAATCAGCAAACAAAAGAAAATAAATAAGATATAAAAACAAAGAGAACATGGCCCAAGGCTCTGAGCATCAATTACTAGGCAGAAAAGAAGAAAGAAACAAGAACTCAAAGAGTTATTATCCTAGTAAATGCTTGTGGTCGAATTGTGTCAAAGAGAGAGGCTTGAGCAAGTAAATCCTAAGGGGTGCTTTAACACCTAATACCTTAAAACCAACTGGTTTAGGAGTATTGATTGAAAGCTTATCTAAAGAGCTGCTTTGAGACATGACACTTAGAGTCAAGGCCAAAGCACAGAAACTATAAGCTGCTTCAAGGTGATTACCTATAGAGAGATCTCCATGATATCATTTGGATGAAAGTTCTAAGACCTAAGACTTCCAAGATGTAGGGACTAGTAAGCACTGAAGCCCTTGCATGAGCATATAATTTAGAGTTTACCCCACTGTCACTTAATCACTTCACTCACAGGATAGCACATGTTGTTCTTTAAATCCATTCTAATTGAAAGAACCTTTGAGCATAATTCTTTTCTTGCTTGGGGACAAGCAAGTTTTAAGTTTGGTGTTATGATGACAAGTCATCTTAGCCTAGTTTTACTAGTCTTTTTCTTTATTTTTATTTGGTTTTATGCACTTTCTTACATTCTAAGTAAGTAATTTGGAATGTAAATGTATGACTTCTTTGAATCAAACAACCACCATTTAATTGATGCTAAATCATGAGGTTTAGGCTAAATTTCATTGATTTTTTATGATTTATAAACCTTGTGAATTTGGTGATACTTTGATTGGTTGTTTTGATTAATTGTAGGTGAAGAAAAGAAGAAAAGAAGAAAGCGTGGCCTAAGAAGCGTGGCCCAAGGAAGAAAAAGTGTGGCCAAGGAAGGAAGAAGTGTGGCGCAACAATGAAGGAAAACCATGAAGCTCACTCCAAGAGCACCATGCTCACCAAGGGAGCGCTACATTTTCTCTCAAGGAACCAAGGCACAATGCTCTGCTCACTTTGTGAGCTGAGCACAATATGAGGCCAAGAAACAAGGAAAGAAAAGACCAAGCTCAGCTCACCAAGTGAGCATTATCGGGCATGCATCCAAATAAATTCAAGAAAAATGTTTGACAAGTGCATTCTCCAAGATTTGAACCCATGACCAAAGGGGGTTGGGGGAGCGCTAATCACAAGAGAAAATAAGCCAAAAATGGCCAAATGCATCATCCAGGATTCGAACTCAGCACCTAGAGGAAGCAAGGAGCAAGGCACCACAAGAAAACCAAGGAAAAGCTCCAGCGCATGCACTCATCAAGTTTCGAACCAAGGACCCCTCCTTGTGAGCACCAAGGCTCAGCTCACTTGGAGAGCTGAGCGCTACCCTTGGTGCATCTCACAAGCACTTTGACACGGACCAGGGGGAGTGGAGTGCGCATCTTGACACGGTCCAGGGAGGGCAGCGTGCAATAATTTTTCACCAAGGCACCAATGCTCAGCTCACTTTGTGAGCTGAGCATTCCCCTGATGCTTCCCCCAACAATTGCACGCTACAAAGGGTCCTCACACTAAGCATCAATGCTCAGCTCCCCACTTGAGCTGAGCATCCCCCTGGAAGCAAATTCTTCATGGGCTGAAAAATCAATCAAAAATCCAATTAAATTCAAATCTTCACCAAATTAAAAGCCCATCCAAATTCCAATATCCAAGAATAGAAAGTGTATAAATAGGAGTTAGTTTGATGTAATTAAAAACCTCTAGACTTTACTTTGAATTTTTCCTTTTAATTTTCATTTTCATTTGGAGCTTTTACTTTTGAATTTAGATCTTAGAGAATTCGGAAGGAGAATTGATATCTCTTCTTCCTTGTTCTTGCTTGAGCACTCTTTACTTTTCTTGCTTTGGATCTTGGGTGAAGAATTGAAGAACTTCTGTTTCAATCTCACCTTGAGAGCTCTTGTTTACTTTTTCTGCATAATTGAAATTCAAATTCTGTTTACTATTTCATTCTTCTACTCTTTCTGCAATTTACTTTTCTTTACTTCCGTTGCAATTGTTCTTGTTGGATCAAGGAAGGATTTGAGATCTAGACTTGTTATCTAGTCTCTTCCACCCCTGAGATCTTCAACCATCTTTTACATTACTGCAAATTAAGCACAAGTCATTCTCTATTTTTTTTACACTCTTCAAGCATTTTCACTTTTCTGTTGAGATCTACTTCAATTCAATTCATCCTCTACTCTTCTGTTTATTACAATTTACTTTTGCTTGTTTAAATTCTGCAATCCCATTTCCCAATTCCTTTTAAAATTCAAGCAATTTACATTTCTTGCACTTTAAGTTTCAGCCATTTATATTTCTTGCAATCTAAGTTTCTGCAATTTACATTACTTGCACTTTAAGATTCTGCTTCTTTACTTTCCTGCTCTTTAATTTACTGCACTTTACCCCCTCTCCCTTTACATTTCAAGCAATTTAGTTTCTGCCAATTGCAACCAACTCAACCAATACTTGATTCGCTTGACTAAATCAATCACTAAACTAAAATTGCTTAATCCTTCAATCCCTGTGGGATCGACCTCACTCATGTGAGTTATTATTACTTGATGCGACCCGGTACACTTGCCAGTGAGTTTTGTGTTGGATCGTTTTCCACACATCAGAACACACAGCCTGTGAGTTTTGAGCTTAATTGTATGGTTACATTCAAACCATAATTTTTATTCCTGTGTGTTCCGCCCTTCTTTTTTTTATTCTGGTGTTCTTTACTTTGTTTTAATCTATATGTCCGATTATAGAATATAGATACATACCAAGAAAGTGATTGAGGCCATTGTTTGATTCTAGCTCACTTATCCCAAATTAGCCTACCTTTTACATCACCCTTGTTAGCCCCCTTGAGCCTTTAAATCCCCTCTTATTCTATAAACCACAATACTAGCCTTAAGCAGAAAAACAAAATAAAAATCCCAAGTTGAATCCTTGGTTAGCTTAAGATAGAAAGTGTGTATTGTTTAAGTGTGGGAAACCTATTGGGAACATGGATGATAAAAACAAAGGGTAGAAAGTTAAAAAGAATAAAATAATTCAAAATAAAAATTTTGGGAAGCATGCTCATGTGAAATCAAAATAATTGAATTACCATGTGCATTTAAAAAAATTATTTTTCAGTATTTGAATAAAGGGGATACAAAAGAATTTCCCAAATGCAAAATAAAGCAATGCACATGGGATAAAATTAAAACTAATGCATGAGCATGTAACATCAAAAGTGGAAAAAATTTGGGTGAATAGGTAAAGAAATTATTGCTTTACAAAGTATGTATGTTAGGTGAAATCTTAGACTAATCAAGGATTCACTTGTTAGCTCACTTAACCTTATACATATACCCTTACCTTTACCTTGGTCCCATTACAACCTTAATTAAAGACCTCATAATTTTTGTATGCCTATATTCTATAATTGTTGATTAGTTAGATGAAGAACAAAGTTATAGAAAGTAAGGATAAAAAGAAGAATAGAGTGATTAACCCAATAAACATTGAGTGACTAGAGAGTAAACACAAAAATCCAGTGAGGGTTCAATAGCTCATCAACATATATCTCTGCTTAAATTGTTAGTTGTCTTGCAAGTTTGTAAAATATTTTTCTTTCCCATCTCAATTGTAAAAGTGCTTTATCATTATCTAAGGTTTGGCTATGCATATATGATTCCTTCAGAATGTGAATTAATTTAACTACATGTAAGTTTTATATACAAGTGAATAAAAATTAGAATTGCATGATTCATTTAGGTAGTTGCATTTAGAATAGATTGCATTGCATGAAATTCCACCACTTTAACCTTACCTTACTCTTTATCTTGGATTTAGCATGAGGACATGCTATTGTTTAAGTGTGGGGAGGTTGATAAACCCATATTTTATGATGTATTTTGTGCTCAAATTAAGTGATTTATTCAATCCTTCACTCACTTATTCATGAAAATTGCATGGTTTTACTTTTCCTTCCTTATTATGTGATGTATGTAAAAATAATTATTTTAATTACCCTTTATTTCCATTCGATACCGTGATTCGTGTGTTGAGTAATTTCAGATCCTCTAAGGCAGGAATGACTTAAAGGATGGAAAGGAAACATACAAAAATGGAAGGAAAGCACAAAACGAAGTTTTTGGAGAAACTGGCAGTGACGCGATCGCATGGACAACACGGCCGCATGCCAGCGCGAAATGGCAGTGACGCGACCGCGTGATTGACGCGATCGCGCGCCTTAAGCGAAACGCATATGACGCGGACGCATGACTGAAGCGACCGCGTGATAAGGAAAACTTCAGATGACGCGACCGCGTGACTCACACGGACACGTGACAGAGTCCACGCACCAGAAATTATAGAAAACGCTCCTAGCGATTTCTGAAGCCCTTTTTGGCCCAAATCCAAGTCCAGAAGGCACAAATCAGAGGTTATCAAGTGGGGAATGCATCCATTCAAAGAGAGAGTCTCCAATTAGTTACTTTTCATGATTTAGATGTAGTTTTGAGGGAGAGGTTCTCTCCTCTCTCTTTTAGGATTTAGAATTAGGATTTCTTTTGCTTTCAGGATTATCTCTTTTTATCAGGTTCAATATTTCTTTTTAATCACTTATTTTCTCAATTTAATTTATGAATTCTTCTATGTTACAGATTATTCTTTGAATTAATATTATTTAAGGTATTTCAGTTTATGATTGCTTTCTTTTATTTATGTTACTATTGCTTCCAATCTGAAGACATTTTTATTCAAGTAGATTTACTTTTCCCCTTTTGGTCTTGGTTAAGAAATCAGTATCTCAGGAGTTATCAAAGTCAACATGATTGATAATTGTTATCTTTGCTAATTGAATTGAACTTCAATAATCCCAATCTTTCCTTAGGGATTAACTAGGATTTGAAGATCAAACTAATTAGTCACTTGACCTTTCTTGGCTTTAAGTAAAGGCTAACTAAGTGGAATTAATATTCAATCTTCATCATCATTGATAAGGATAAATAGGATAGGACTTCCAATTTCTCATACCTTGCCAAAAGTTTATTTTACAGTTATTTATTTATTTTACTTGCCATTTAAATTACTTATTCCTCATCTTCAAAACCCCAATTTACAATCTTCACAACCAATAATAAGAACATACTTCCCTGCAGTTCCTTGAGAAGATGACCCGAGGTTTAAATACTTCAGTTATCAATTTTTAAGGGGTTTGTTACTTGTGACAACCAAAACGTTTGTAAGAAAGGTTGATTGCTTGGTTTAGTAACTATACTTGCAACGAGAGTTTACTATAACTTCTAAACCATCAATCTTCAGTTCTTCAATCTTACATCTTGCCATGGAAGGAAGTAACGCATGGTTGGAAGAAGGCAATAGGAAAGCAGAGGTTCAGAAGCAACAAAGCATCTCCAGACACTTATCTGAAATTCCCACCAATGAATTACATAAGTAACTCTATCTTATTTTCTGTTTTATTTATATTTTAATTATCAAAACCTCATAACCATTTGAATCCGCCTGACTGAGATTTACAAGATGACCATAGCTTGCTTCAAGCCGACAATCTCCGTGGGATCGACCCTTACTCACATAAGGTATTACTTGGACGACCCAGTGCACTTGCTGGTTAGTTGCGCAGAATTGTGAGAAAAGTGTGAGATCACGATTCCGTGTACCAAGTTTTTGGTGCCGTTGCCGGGGATTGTTCGAGTTTGGACAGCTGACAGTTCATCTTGTTGCTTAGATTAGGTAATTTTATTTTATGTTTAATCTTTTTAGTTTTAATTTCGAAAAAAATTAAAAAAAATTTAATTATGTTCTTTAGAATTTTTAAGAATGAATTCTAGAGTTTCATAAGATATGTTGAATCCTGGCTGGCTGTTAAGCCATGTCTAATCTTTTGGACCGAGGTTTCCACTTATCTTTGCAAGAGCCTTTTGGTTCCCATCAATTTGGCTATTTTATGTAATGCTTTGCTAAAGCTTGGCTGGCTATGTGGCCATGTCTAAATCTTTTGGACCGAAGCTTTCACCTAAAGCTTGACTGGCCGTTGGCCATGTCTAATTCTTTGGGACCGAAGCTTTAGACTAACATTGCATGATTCTTGGAATTCTTATTAAAAATTTTGTATCTCTCTATTTTCCTTTTTTCAAAATAATTTTCGAAAAATACACAAAAAAAATTAATAAAACCATAAAAATAAAAAATTTTGTGTTTTTTTGTTTGAGTCTAGTGTCAAACTTTAAGTTTGGTGTCTTGCATGTTTTAACTTTTCTTAAAATTTTCAAAAATTCATCATGTGTTCTTCCTTGATCTTCAAATTGTTCTTGATAATTTTCCTTGTTTGATCTTTGAATTTTCTTGTTTTGTGTCTTTTCTTGTTTTTCTTGTGCTTTTTCGAATTATTAGTATCTAAACATTAAAAATTTTTAAGTTTGGTGTCTTGCATGTTTTTCTTTTCTTAAAAATTTTCAAAAATATGTTCTTGATGTTCATCATGATCTTCAAAGTGTTCTTGGTGTTCATCTTGACATTCAAAGTGTTTTTGCATGCATTAGTTGTTTTGATTTCAATTTCTGATGTCTTGTGTCATTTTATTGTTTTTCTCTCTCTTCATTAATTCAAAAAAATCAAAAAAATAATATATTTCCCTTATTTGGCTCATAAATTTCGAAAGTTTGGGTTGACTTAGTAAAAAAATTTTAAAATTTAGTTGTTTCTTGTTGGTCAAGTCATAATTTTAATTTAAAAAAAATTTTCTATCTTTTCAAATCTTTTTCAAAAATTAATTCCCCTTCATTTTTTCTTTCCTGTTTTTCGAAAATTTTAAAATTGATTTTCAAAATCTTTTTCTTACTTTTTATTTCATATTTTCGAATTTATTACTAACATTTAATATTTTGATTCAAAAATTTTAAGTTGTTACTTGCCTATTAAGAAAGGTTCAATCTTTAAATTCTAGAATCATATCTTTTAGTTTCTTGTTAGTCAAGTAATTAAATTTAATTTCAAAAATCGAATCTTTTTAATTTTCTTTTCAAATCTTTTTCAAAATGATTTTCAATCATATCTTTTTCAAAATTTAATTTCAAAATCTTTTTCTAACTTCTTATTTTTTCAAAATTGATTTTCAAATCTTTTTCAATTAACTACTTGACTTTTTGTTTGATTTTAAAAATTTTCTATTTTAATCATATCTTTTTCAAAACCACCTAACTACTTTTCTCTCTCCAATTTTCAAAATTTTTTTAATTAACTAATTGTTTTAAATTCTAATTTTATTTTATTTTCCTTCTTAAATTCGAATTCTAACTAATAATTAAATAAAAACAAAAATATTTTTCTTTTCTTTTGAATTAATTTTTGAATACTCTCTCTCTCTCATCTCTTTCTATTTATTTATTTATTTACTAACACTTCTCTTCTTCTTATAATTCGAACCATCTCCCTCTCTCTGTGTTCGAATTCTTCTTCTCCCTTCTTCATTCTATTTCTTTTATTCTTCTACTCACATAAAGGAATCTCTATACTGTGACATAGAGGATTCCTATTATTTTCTGTTCTCTTCTTTTTCATATAAGCATGAACAAGGATAAGAACATTCTTGTTAAAGCTGATCCTAAACCTGAAAGGACTCTAAAGAAGAAACTAAGAGAAGCTAAAGCACAAAACTCTGGAGAGGACCTGACAGAAATTTTTGAAAAAGAAGTAGTTATGGCAGCCAAAAATAACAACAATGGTGGAGATGCAAGGAAGATGCTTGGTGACTTTACTGCACCCACTTCTAACTTCTATGGAAGAAGCATCTCAATTCCTGCAATTGGAGCAAACAACTTTGAGCTTAAGCCTCAATTAGTTTCTCTAATGCAGCAGAATTGCAAGTTTCATGGACTTCTATTGGAAGATCCTCATCAGTTTTTAGCTAAATTCTTGCAAATATGTGACACTGTTAAGACCAATGGGGTTAATCCCAAGGTCTACAGGCTTATGCTTTTCCCCTTTGCTGTAAGAAATAGAGCTAGGACATGGTTGGACTCACAACCTAAAGAAAGCCTAAACTCTTGGGAAAAGTTGGTCAATGCTTTCTTGGCCAAATTCTTTCCACCTCAAAAATTGAGCAAGCTTAGAGTCGAAGTCCAAACCTTCAGACAGAAGGAAGGTGAATCCTTCTATGAAGCTTAGGAAAGATACAAGCAATTGATCAGAAGGTGTCCTTCTGACATGCTTTCAGAATGGAGCATCTTTTGTATATTCTAGGATGGTTTGTCTGAATTGTCCAATATGTCATTGGACCACTCTGCTGGTGGATCTCTTCATCTGAAGAAGACGCCTGCAGAAGCCCAGGAACTCATTGAAATGGTTGCAAATAACCAGTTCATGTACACTTCTGAAAGAAATCCTGTGAATAATGGGACAACTCAAAAGAAAGGAGTTCTTGAGATTGATACTCTGAATGCCATATTGGCTCAGAACAAAATATTGACAATCACCTAATCTTCGTTACTCGCTTAGCCAAGATCGCGTGCCTGACAACCACAAAGCGGTCTACATGATGTTCAACGTAGTCATTGGACGATAGCTGGAGTATATTCTCTTCGATATCTAATACACGGACCAAGTCCGTGAGATTAGTATCTTTGTGGTATAGGCTAGAACCAAATGGGCAGCCATTCCTGGGATCCGAAAAGTCTAAACCTTTTCTGTGGTATTTCGAGTAAGATCCGGGAAGGAATGACTGTGACGAGCTTTAAACCTGCGAATGTTGGGTGCAAGTAACAGTTCACAAAAGGATCAATGGATTCTATTCCGACGCTAGCGGAAACCGACAGATGATTAGCCATGCAGTAGCTGTACCTGGTATTTTTCATCCGAGATGAGAAATCTGACAGTTGATTAGCCGTGCAGAAACCATAGAGGACCATTTTCACTGAGAGGATCTTACAGCTTGCCATGGAAGGAAGTAACGCATGGTTGGAAGAAGGCAATAGAAAAGCAGAGGTTCAGAAGCAACAAAGCATCTCCAGACGCTTATCTGAAATTCCTACCAATGAATTACATAAGTAACTATATCTTATTTTCTGTTTTATTTATATTTTAATTATCAAAACCTCATAACCATTTGAATCCGCCTGACTAAGATTTACAAGATGACCATAGCTTGCTTCAAGTCGACAATCTCAGTGGGATCGACCCTTACTCACGTAAGGTATTACTTGGACGACCCAGTGCACTTGCTGGTTAGTTGCGCGGAATTGTGAGAAAAGTGTGAGATCACGATTCCGTGTACCAATCATCAAGGAAGCTTCACCCTCAATCAGAATGGATCCGTACTAAACCTGGGGTTCAGATCTGGAGGAGTATTGGCAGCTACTCAAACTAGTGTCAATCACATACAGTCTGTCATTGAAGAAATCACTCACAAGCAAAGGAAGCAGTAATACCAGAGTTAATTCAGAAAGACAAAGCAACTCCAATCCTCAATTATATTCCTATCGCTCTTTTCACAGTTTACACAACTTCTGAGTTCTAATTACTCTTTTTTTATTCCATTTAATTCCTTATTCCTGCTTAACATCCAAATATTTGATATAAAAAGTAATTTATACAAAGTTAAACCAACTCCTTCTGATATGCCTAACTAAAACCTGCAGGATAACCATAGATTGCTTCAACCCACAATCCTCGTGGGATCGACCCTAACTCGCTCAGGTATTACTTGGATGACCCAGTGCACTTGCTGGTACACTAGTACGAAGGTGTGGGGATTCGTGCTACCAAGTTTTTGGCGCCGTTGTCAAAGATTATTGAGTTTGGATAAACTGAAGGATTGTCTTGCTCCTTAGATCAGGTACTTTATTTTTTTATCATTTTTAATTGAGTTTTTATTTTATTTGAATCCTTTATTTTTATTTTCTTCTTCTCTAATTTTTGAAAAATTTAAAAAAAAATTTCAAAAATATTTTTCTTTTCTTTGTTCAATATTTGTTCGTGGTATTGAGTCTTGCATGTTCTTGTTTTCTGTTTTTCAATTATAAAAATTTTAAAACCTTTTTCATGCAGTTTATTTTCAAGCATCCTTAGCTTTCTATTTGAGATACTTTGTTTATGTTCTTGTTGAGTCTTTGATTTTTGCAAGAGTATAACTTTGATTTGAGTCCTTTAATTTTATTTTCTTCTTCTTTAAATTTTCGAAAACATTAAAAGCTTTTCAAAAATAATTTTTATTTTATTTGTTTAATCCTTGTTCTTTGTTTGAGTCTTTTATATTTGTTCTTGCTTGAATTTTTGTTTTCTCCAAGTCTTTCTTTCTAAAAATTTTTCAAAAATAATTTTTCTTTGTTTAAATCTTGTTTCAATTTTTATGTTTGGTGTTTTCTTGTTAATTTTCTTGTGTTTTTCGAAAATTTTGTCTTGGTTTTCTAAAAATTTTAAGTTTGGTGTTCTTTTTATGTTCTTGAGTTCTTTGAGTCTTTAAATTTTGTTCTTTGTGTTCGTGTGAGTCTTCAAAGTGTTCTTGAGTCTTATATGTGTTTTGATCTTAAAATTTTTAAGTTTGGTATCCCCTTGTGTTTTCCTCCAAATTTTCAAAAATTTGGGTGCAGTAGATCTAAAAATTTTAAGTCTTGTGTCTTTTTTTGTTTTTCTCTTTCATCATAAAATTCAAAAATTAAAAAAAATATCTTTTTTTATTTTTATTTTAAGTAATTTTCAAAATTTTAAGTTAAAAATTCAGATTTTAATTTTAAAACTTTTTTATCTTATCTTATCTTAATTTTAATATTCAAAAATCAAATCTTTTCAAAATCAAAAATCATATCTTTTTCAAAATCTTATATTATCTTATTTCAAAATTTAAAATTTTAATTTTTAAAATTTCAAAATTTAAATTTCAAATTTCTATTCTCAAAATTTAAAATTCAAAATTCAATTTTTAATTTTTAAATTTCAATTTTCAAAATTTGACTTTTTCAAAAATCAAAACTTTTCCAAATATCTATCTTATCTTACTGACTTTTTCAAAATTTTAATTTTAATTTTCAAATTTCAAATCTTAAATTCAAATCTCTTTTTAATTAGCTACTTATCTTCTCTTTTCTCTTTTTTAAAACTTCCTAACTAACTCTTCTATCTCTCAATTTTTGTAAACTTCTCTTCTACATCTCTTTATTCTTTTTCGAATATTTTTCCTTTTAGTTAATTAATTTTAATTTCGGTAAAAAAAATTTAAATTATTGTTTATCTTATCTCTTCTTCTACTCCTTCTATCTTCTTCATTCTTCACCCTCTACCTTTCTTAATCATGAACCCAAGTGGAAATGAAGAGTTCAGAAGAACTCTAGGATCTTATACAAATCCCAATGCTGACTTCTATGGAAGAAGCATCAACATATCTCAAATCAGAGCTAGTAGTTTTGAATTAAACCCTCAACTTATTGCTCTGGTGCAGTAGAACTGCCAGTATTCTGGACTTCTTCAGGAAGAATCTACAGAATTCCTTGTAGATTTCTTAAGGATTGCTGACACAGTACACAGTGATGGAGTGGACCAAGGGGTCTACAGGTTATTGCTCTTTCCTTTTGCTTTAAAGGATCAAGCAAAAAGGTGCTTGGATAACCAGCAAAAAGGTGGTTGGATAATCAGCCTAAAACTAGTTTAAAAACTTGAAAACAATTAGTGAACAAGTTTTTAAACCAATACTTTCCCCCAAGAAAGGTGACCCAACTGAGGCTGGACATCCAAGGCTTCAAACAAGGAGATGGTGAATCTCTTTATGATGCCTGAGAGAGGTATAAGAGGATGCTAAGAAAATGTCCCACTAAAATGTTTCCAGAATGGGTACAGTTAGACATCTTCTACTATGGACTTTCAGACATGGCTAGAATGTCTTTGGACCACTCTGCTGGTGGCTCCATACACATGAGAAAGACCATTCAAGAAGCCTAAGAGCTTATTGAGACAGTTGCCATTAATCAGCATCTGTACTCATCTCCTGAGGCCTCTATAAAAAGAGAGGTTAAGGCAGTAGTTGCTGAACCTAACCCTCCATAGCAGGATGGCCCATTGACTCAGCAACTGCAAGCTCTTGCCCAGCAAATAATGGAACCGCAAGAGGCTCTGCGAGAAACTCAGGCTTCTAACAGAAATGTAGAAGCCCAGTTGAGCCAAACAAGGCAGCAGTTATCTAAGCAGATAACAGATGAATGCCAGACCATTCAACTGAGGAGTGGGAAAACCTTAAGCTCCCAACCTCAGCCCAATAAAAATGAAAATCCCATAGAGGATAACCAGATCTCTGCACAAGAGGGTTCTGGGAGTTCAAACGCCCAGAGAAGTACCACCCCTGGCATTGAACGCCAGGAAAGGGCAGAGACTGGGCATTCAAACGCTCAGAGAGGTATCCCTCTTGGCATTGAATGCCAGGAAAGGGCAGAGACTGGGTGTTCAAATGCCCAGAGAGGTATCCCTCTTGGCATTGAATACCAGGAATGGGAAGAGACTGGGCGTTCAAATGCCCCGGGTGGTAGCAGCATGGGCGTTGAATGCCCAAGCAAGGGAGGTCATTAATTCAGTGATAACAACCCACCTAAGCAAGCTAATAACCCCTATTCTAGCATACAAGGCATTCGGCCTCCTTTAACCAAGGTTGATGATTATAAGGCTAAGATGCCATATCATTAGAAACTCTGTCAAGAGGAAAGGGATAAACAGTTTGCCCGCTTTGCGGAGTATCTCAGAACATTTGAGATAAAGATCCCTTTTTCAGAAGCTCTTGAACAGATACCTTCTTATGCAAAGTTCATGAAGGACATTTTAAGTCATAAGAAGGATTAGAGAGAGACACAAACAGTCCTCCTCACTGAAAAATGTAATGGAATCATTCAGAACAGCTTACCAGAAAAGCTTAAAAACCCTGGAAGCTTTATGATACCATGCACTCTAGGTGATGCTTGTACAAGGATAGCTCTATGTGACCTTGGAGCAAGCATCAACCTAATACCTGCTTCACTAATAAAGAAGCTTAGTTTGACTAATGAAGTCAAACTAACCCGAATGTGCCTTTAACTTGCTGATGGTTCTATTAAGATACCATCAGGAGTAGTTGAAGACATGATTGTCAGGGTTGGACCCTTTGCCTTTCCCACTGACTTTCTGATATTGGACATGGAGGGGCACAAAAGTGCATCCCTTTTCCTAGAAAGACCTTTTCTAGTTACAGGATAGAGCCTCATTGGTGTTGAAAAAGGAGAAGTAACCCTAAGAGTCAATGAGAAAAAGTTTGTCCTGAATACTGTCAAAGCTATGCAGCACCCAGACATTCATGAGGAATGTATGAACATTGACCTCATTGATTCTCTGGTGGAAGAGGTCAACATGGCCAAAAGCCTCAAGGAAGGGCTAGAAGATATCCTTGATGATACTCAGCCTAAGTCAGAGGAACCTCTAGAAACGAGGAAAAGGAGAAGCCTTCTAAGCTTGAGCTTAAGCCACTATCCTCCTCCCTAAAATATGTATTTCTAGGAAAGGGAGAGACCTATCCTGTGATCATAAGCTCTACACTAGAGCCACAGGAAGAAGAAGCACTAATTCAGGTGCTTAAAACACATAGGACCACCCTTGGATGGACTATAAGTGACCTTAAGGACATTAGCCCAGCCTGATGCATGCATAAAATCCTGCTGGAGGATAATGCCAAACCAGTGATGCAACCACAGAGGCGATTGAATCCAGCTATGAAGGAAGTAGTGCAGAAGGAAGTCACTAAGCTCTATGAGGCTGGGATTATTTATCCCATTTCTGACAGCCCATGGGTGAGTCCTATCCAGGTTGTTCCTAAGAAGGGAGGAATGACATTGGTTCACAGTGAAAAGAATGAGCTGATCCCAAAAAGGACAGTTACAGGGTGGCGTATGTGCATTGACTATAGAAGACTCAATGACGCCACCAGGAAATATCACTTTCCTTTACCCTTCATTGACCAAATGCTAGAAAGACTAGCATGTCATACTTTTTATTGCTTCTTGGATGGATACTCCGAGTACAATCAAATAACAGTAGATCCACAGGATCAAGAGAAGATGGCATTCACATGTCCATCAGGCGTATTCGCCTACAGACAAATGCCATTTGGCCTGTGCACTGCACCTGCCACTTTTCAGAGATGCATGTTATCCATTTTCTCTGACATGGTAGAGAAGTTCCTTGAAGTATTCATGGATGAGTTTTCTGTCTATGGAAACTCGTTTGACTCCTATCTTGATCATCTGACCTGTCCTGAAGAGATGCCAAGAAACAAACCTAGTTCTAAACTGGGAGAAATGTCACTTCATGGTAACTGAAGGCATTATTCTTGGGCATCGGATCTCAAATAAGGGGATAGAAGTGGATCAAGCAAAGGTGGAGGTGATCGAACGCTTGCCTCCACCTACTAGTGTCAAGGCAATCAGGAGTTTCCTATGACATGCAGGATTCTACAGGCGGTTCATAAAAGATTTTTCTAAAATCACCAAACCCCTGTGTAATCTCTTGGCCACTGATGTTCCATTCGTCTTTGACCAAGAATGCCTGCATGCCTATGAAACTCTGAAAGCCAAGCTTGTCACTGCTTCTATCATCTCTACACCCAACTGGGACTTGCCATTTGAGCTAATGTGTGATGCAAGTGATCATGCAATTGGCGCAGTCCTAGGTCAGAGACATGACAAGCTTCTGCATGTCATTTACTATGCTAGTCACGTATTAAATGATGCGAAGAAAAACTACACTACTAAAGAAAAGGAGCTACTTGTAGTGGTTTATGCCATTAACAAGTTCAGATCCTACCTAGTAGAGTCTAAGGTCATTATTTATACTGACCATGCTGCTCTAAAGTATCTACTCACTAATCATGATTCTAAACCCAGACTTATAAGATGGTCTTACTCCTGCAAGAGTTTGATATAGAAATTAGAGATAAAAAATGGACAGAAAATCAGGTGGCTGATCACTTGTCCCGAATTGAGCCAGTAGCAGGGAGTTCTTCTCCCTCCACTGACATATCCGAATCATTTTCATATGAGCAATTCTATGCTATCCAGATAGTACCTTGGTTTGTAGACATTTCAAACTACAAGGCTATATGGTTCATTCCCAAGGAGTTTACCAGGCAGCAAGCCCGAAAATTCATGCATGATGCAAAATATTACGTATGGGATGAGCCATATCTCTTTAAGAGATGCTCGGATGGAATAATCCGACACTGTGTGTCTGAAGAAGAGACACAGAGAATTCTATGGCATTGCCATGGCTCTGACTATGAAGGACAATTTAGAGGTGAGCGGACAGCCACTAAGGTACTCCAAAGTGGCTTTTACTGGCCTACTCTCTTTAAGGATTTTAGAGAGTTCGCCCATAACTGTGATAGTTGCCAGAGGACTGGCAACCTTCCTCATGATCACAGCATGCCTCAGCAAGAAATCTTAGAGATTAAGTTGTTTGACGTATGGGACATAGATTTTATGGGACCATTCCCGCCTTCATACTCAAACACCTACATCCTTGTGGCAGTAGATTATGTGTCTAAATGGGTTGAAGCAATAGCAACACCCACTAATCACACAAGAGTAGTAATGAAGTTCCTTCAGAAGAATATCTTCAGCAAATTTGGTGTCCCTAGGACACTAATCAGTGATGGAGGAACTCATTTCTGCAACAGACAGCTAGATTCTGTCCTAAGCCGTTATGGAGTCTGCCATAAAGTAGCAATACCGTATCATTCCCAAACTAATGGACAAGCCGAAGTCTCAAATAGAGAAATAAATCAAATCCTAGAGAGGACAGTAAGTGCCTCTAGAAAGGATTGGGCTAGAAATCTTGATGATGCTCTGTGGGCATACAGAACAGCTTTCAAAACCCCCATTGGAACTTTACCATATCAGTTAGTATGTGAAAAGTCCTGTCATTTGCCAGTGGAACTAGAACACAAGGCCTATTGGCCACTAGATTCCTCAACCTCGATGCTAAAGCAGCAGGAGAAAAATGGTTGCTCCAGCTAAATGAGTTGGATGAATTCCGCTTAGATGCATTTGAAAATGCAAAGATCTATAAGGAAAAGGCAAAGAGGTGGCATGACAGGAAGATAAGCTTCCAGAGTCTTTGAACCAGGGCAGAAAGTTCTGCTCTTCAACTCAAGGCTCAGACTATTCTCTTGGAAACTCAAATTCCGCTGGAAGGGACTGTATGTGATTACAAGAGTATCACCTTACGGATACATAGAACTTCAAGGAAAAAATCCTGAAAACAGGTTCACTGTCAATGGACAGAGAGTCAAACATTACCTTGAAGGAGATATAGAGCCAGAAGGCTCAACACTGTTACTAAATTAAGTACAGTGAAGTCCAGCTAAAGACACTAAAGAAGCGCTTGTTGGGAGGCAACCCAACCTTACTCAACTATATTTATTTTCTTTCATGTTGTTTTTCCTTTCAGTTGTCAGAGTCATGATCATGTGCATCAGTCAAGAGACAGAATTTCACAGCAGTGAAAACAGAGCACTCTAGAGGGAGTGTCAAAGTTGAACGCCAGTAAGGAAGCCCTCACTAGGCGTTCAATGCCCATCATGGGCAGCATTGCTGGCATTGAACACCAGCCAAGGAACATCCCCTGGGCGTCCAAACGCCAGTGAAAGAGAGCAGAAAATCTGGAATTCCTAACCTCTCAAGACCAGTAGGTCCCACAGAAGCTCCACCTACCCCACCTTCTTCTACCCTACTTTGCTCGAGGACGAGCAAAACTCTTAAGTTTGGTGTTGCAAAAGCTTTGCTTTTTGACTTCTAATCCTAAGTATGGAAGAAGAGGATGAAGCAAACTAGAAAGCATGCACATGAGCCTGTGCAGCCGCCTCAACAAAGACAAAAGAGTGACATTGAAGAGATCAAGCACTACATTGGATCCTCAAGGAGGAGCACTAGCCACCATCATTCAGGTGGATTCGTTCTCTTTACACCCCTTTCCTGTTATTTTTCTATTTTCTATCTGTTTATTTATCTGTACTCTAGTTCTAGTTGCATGATCATTTGCATTGATGTCTTAAAGTTGTAAAATGTTCCATATATCTCTCACCTTGCTTAAATAAAAAAATTATTGAAAAGAATTGAGAGATGCATGAATTTCAAGTTTAAAATAAGATTAGTTTAATTAGTTTGATGTGGTGTCATTTGCTTTTGTTTTCTGAATGTATGAAATAAACAGTGTATATTTAAAGTTGAAATTTCAAGAAGGTTGGCTCTTGAAAGAACAAGGAAAAAGGAAAAATATTATTGATAATCTAAAAAATATGAAAATTGATTCTTGAAGCAAGAAAAAGCAGCAAAAATCAAAAGAAAAAGCATGTTGCAAAAGAAAAAAATTTATATGCATGCAAATAAGAAAGAAAAATGGCGAAAAGAAAAAAATAAAAATAAAAAACAGAAAAAACCATTACTGCCCAAAAATGCAGGAAAATGAGGGCAGATTGAAAAAGCCAGTAACCCTTGAAACCAAAAGGTAAGGGTAAAAAAACCCAAGGCTTTGAGCATTAATTAATAGGAGGGCCCAAAGGAATAAAATCCTGGCCTAAGCGGCTAAACCAAGCTGTCCCTAACCATGTGCTTGTGGCGTGAAGGTGTCAAGTGAAAAGCTTGAGACTGATTGGTTAAAGTTGTGGTCCAAAGCAAAAGAGTGTTCTTAAAAACTCTGGACACCTCTATCTGGGGACTCTAGCAAAGCTGAGTCACAATCTGAAAAGGTTCACCCAGTTAAAGTGTTTGTGGCATTATTGTATCCGGTGGAAATACTGGAAAACAAGGTACTTAGGGTCACGGCCAAACTCTAAAAGTTGTGTTCAAGAATCAAAATAAGCTTAACTAAGAGAGTCAATAATATCATCTGGATTCTAAGTTCCTAAGGATGCCAACATCTCTGGGTTTCAATGGATAGTGAGATGCCAAAACTATTCAGAATAAAAAAGCTACTAAGTCCCGCTCGTCTGATTGTAACTAAGCTTCATTTGAAACTTAGAAATTTATTGTATCTTAATTTTCTTTTTTATCCTACTGTGTTTTTAGTTGCTTGGGGACAAGCAACGGTTTAAGTTTGGGGTTGTGATGAGCGGATATTTTATACGCTTTTTGGCATCACTTTCATATAGTTTTTAGTAGTTTTTATTAAGTTTTTATAGGTTTTAGTGTTAAATTCACATTTTTGGATTCTACTATGAGTTTTTATGTTTTTGTACAATTTCAGGTATTTTCTGGCTAAAATTGAGGAGTTGGAGCAGAAGTCTGATTCAGACACAGAGAAAGCACTGCAGATGCTGTCCAAATCTGACCTGCCTGCATTCGGAAGAGTTTTTCTGGAGCTACAAAAGTCCAAATAGAACGCTCTTAACAACTATGGAAAGATGACTTCCAAAGATTTCTAGAAATATATAATAGTCCATACTTTGCTTTGAATTAGAAGGCCCAAAACTGGCATTCAACGTAGCCATCTGACCAGTTCTAACGTCTAGCGCCAGAAAGGGGTTCCAAGCTGGAGTCCAACGTCCAAAAAGGTGCCAGGACTGGAGTTCAACGCCCAAGGAAGCCTAAGCACGTGGATTTCATCAAAGCTCAACCCAAACACTCATAAAGTGGGCCCCAGAAGTAGATTTTAGCACTAGACAGACTGTTTTACCCTTACTAGTCACTAGTTTAGTATTTAAAGTAGAAGATTACTCTTTGTTAAGGATATTCAGCCCTATTTTCATTTTCACCAATGTATTTTACTTTCAGTATGAGTTTCTAAACCTCCTAGGTTGAGGGGAGGAGCCCTGCTGAGTCCTATGAATTAATAAAAGTACTATTATTTCTCTTCGATCCGTGTTTGATTAATTCTAAGATGTATATTTTTTCTTCATCACTATGAATGCGTTGAATTGGCATAAGGTTATCACATTCTACATGGGTTCAGAGTGCATCTTTCATCGGACAATGATGAACCGCCAGCTTGAATATACGTCTCTCAGACAGCTAATCCACAACTTCGTTGGAGACTTCTTGAAACATCACTTCAGCCAATTTCCAGGGAGATTAGGGTCTCTGTAGTAGAGGCTAGAACCAAAGGCATAGCATTCCTCCGATTCGAAAGATTTGACCTTGTCTGTGGCATTTTGAGTAGGATCATCAAGGAGAATGAACTGCAGAAGCTTCACCCTCAATCAGAATGGATCCACACTAAACCTGGGGTTTAGAGGGAGGAGTATTGGCAGCTGCTCAAACCAGTGTCAATCACATATAGCTTTCCATTGAAGAAATAACTCACAAGCAAAGGAAGCAGTAATACCAGAGTTAATTCAGAAAGACAAAGCAACTCCAATCCTCAACTATATTCCTATCGCTCTTTTCACAGTTTACACAACTTATGAGTTCTAATTACTCTTTTTTTTATTCCATCTAATTTCTTATTCCTACTTAACATCCAAATATTTGATATAAAAAGTAATTTATAAAAAGTTAAACCAACTCCTTCTGATCTTCCTGACTAAGATCTGCAGGATAACCATAGATTGATTCAAGCCATAATCCTCGTGGGATCGACCCTGACTCGCTCAGGTATTCTTGGACGACCTAGTACACTTGCTGGTACACTAGTACGAAGGTGTGGGGATTCGTGCTACCAAGACCGTATGGTGTAGTTGAAGTGGCTCACCCTCTTAATTGAGCAACTTTCAAGATCAATGGTCATAGGGTGAAGCCTTACCACACACAAGCAAAGCATACCAAGGAGTTGGAGATTTTCCTCCTTGGGGATGCCCCAAGAGGGGATCATTAAAATCATGCATGTCCAACTTAAGGACTTTGAGCCAAAGTGCTAGGTAGGAGACACCCACCATAGTAACATCTTTCTAACTTCTCTTTGTTTGTAGCTTTGGTTCATTGAATTTTGCTTCTCTTAGCTAGCTTAGGTTTAGTTGATTTTAAGCTTAGTTTGATTGAATTTTAGTTTTGATCATGTGTTTTTTAGTTACTATATGTTTTAGGGTTAAAAAACTATGTTGGATGTCTTGTTTGGTGGCATTAGAGCCTTTAAACGTGCGTATGCATACATACCCCCATTCCATTGATTTTCGCATACACGTACATAGTTGCGTACGCGACCCCCTCTACGGCCTCCCTACCACGTGCACGTCCGTGCGCATGCACGCATGACCTTTTTCCCAAAAAAAAATAAAAAATAAAATTCTTTAGTGTGCATACACACACAGCTCTGCATATGCAACACCATTTTCAACCTCCCTGCCGGGTGCGTGGGCACACGCTTTTACGTGCCACCCTGCATTTTTCCCCTATTATGCGTACGCACGGGTTAGTGTGCGTATACACACACATCGAATTAGGCATGAATTCGAAAAGAAACTCTCCTGCGCCATATACCCCCTTACCCTTCTTCTTTCTTCTTCAACCCTTATCACCTAATTTGCACCACCATTCACCACCTCCTTCCACCATCTCTGTCTGACGACCCCACTATCGCCGGCAACCACTGTTGCTTTCTCCCTCCTTTTCTTTCTTCTTCTCTTTCTTCCTCCACCTTCATTCACCTTCGAGCTCTGATTCCAGCCTCAGCAACTGGATTTGCATGGCTCTTTTCTGGCAAAGCCCAGCCCGCCGTGACTCTAGCAGTCACAGTATCCAAGTGCCACTGCAATATCTCCCCCCATTCTTCATCTCTTAATTATTCAGGTTTTTATTCTTGTTCGTTTTGTTTCTTTTGCTTAGTTTAAGTTGCATCTTAGTATTTTATTTTAGTAAGTATATTAGGTTTAGACTGGTTGATTGTTTGTTACTTGATTTGCGAGTGTTGTTTGTTGATTGTTGGGTTCTATGTTACATGAATTTGGTTCAAATTTGTTGATTATGCACACTACACGCCAAGTGTTTGTCATATTGCCTGAGTGAAATTTATGTTTGATTCATATGTCGTGGCCACCATAAGTCTTAAACTTTATTCTTATTTGGCAAATTTTTAGTGAATTGTGTAATTTTGAGGTGATGTTGATGTTTGAAATTGAATTTGGCAATGCATTTATTCAATGGTTTGACTTGCAAACACCCAAATGGTTGAACATTCATACTTTGTTGCATAATGGATGAATTTTTAATAAGTGTATTGAACTTAATGAATTGAATTGACTTCTTTGTTTATCATGATTTTCAAATCATTACAATCACATAACAAAGTTCTTGTTCTTGATGTTTTGAAATTGTTGAATCAGCTTGACACAGTTTTAACCAAAATTAACTTGCTTCAAATCAAGTACTTTACTCATGTAATTATTTTATTATTTGGGATGAATAAATGGTCTCTTCCTTGATTAAAGTGGTTATTGTTTGTTGTGCTACCTTATATAACCTTGCACATTCATTTGCACAACTTCAATATCAATTTTCTTAAAGAATTCAATTCCCTTTTTGTTGTGTTTGCTTAAGCTTGCTTATGCTTCAATCTTTGTTTATCATGCGATTTGCAACTTAAGTCACTTAATTGAGAAGCTTGGGCTTTAATTTCTGATTATGTGATCGCCGTTTTAACCGGACAATGTGTGTATTCTAATCACGCGCACATTTAGAATACACACATTGTCTTTTACTAAACCACACCTTTATGAACTTTTCCTCAATTAAGTGTCTGTTATTTGTTGATATTGTATTTGCTTCCTCGTTTGTCTTTTTATACCACTTATCTTGTGATCTTAAGGGCCCGTTTGGATAGGTTCATAAGTGACTTTTTTTAACTTTTAACTTATGAAAAGGTATAGTATTAATGTCTAGTACAATTTTCAAAGCAAAATTGCAAC